>NC_040097.1:26928866-27575949 GCF_003369695.1 Bos indicus x Bos taurus | reverse complement strand
CAATCCTTGGATAAACTAGGTACCAGAGGCCATGCTGAGCTAGGAGTAGTGTGACTCCTGGTGAAGTTCCCAGTACCGTAATACTGAGCATCAGTGTATTTTATATGTTCTTGGAATACTCTAAGCAAGTACATCTGATTAGCTCTGAGATCATTTCCAAGTGAAGCTGAAATGCGTCAACAATCATTTCAGCCAACCTATGATTACCCTCTGTCAGGCACCATGATAACCAACCTCTGCAGAAGATAGTCTTATTACCTGCACTGGACAGTTCAGCACACTATTTCTTAAGGGTGATACATTTAGCGGGTGGAGAAGTTTAAAGTAGAATCATTACACCAGACAGTGAGGCGGGAATATGACTAGAGGTGATGAGAATGTACAGTTATTCACTGAAGTATTTTTTCTATAGAATGCATTTCTTGTATGTTTTCACATTAGTAAAACCATCTAATATGCATCTCAATGGACTTGAGTTTGAGCAAGCTCCGGGAGTCGGTGAAGGACAGGGAAGCCTGGCGTGCTGCAGTCAATGGGATTGCAAAGAGTCGGATATGCTTGAGTGACTGAACAACAGCATCAGTGTACATTTGGGAGAACTCCTCAAATGTCCTGATTTAAAAGGAAGGTCCTCCCTGGTAATGAAATTCACACACGGAAGACAGAGTTAGGGGCGAGGAGAGACCAAATCCTGATGACATCATCTAGTTCCTAGGTTTGGTTTTATTTCTGTATTATTTTACTCACTTGAGCTACTACATTTCTTTTGGTGCTTAAGCCAATTTCAATTGGGTTTTCGAAGACAGGTGGCTTGTGTGTGGGTTACTGTCTGACTAGTCATGCCAACTTTAAAAAGATGTTTACTTTGATGTCTCAGTCATTTTATGAATTTTATTCTTTCAAAGTTTTTTCTTTCTCATTCTTAATCTTTCCTCAATAATTTCATTTTATTTCTAGAAATATTAAGCCTAAGGCAAATTGAAATGTCTTCTCTACTAATGATCTAAAGTTATATAACTTTATGAAGTGTTTCCACTTAATGGTTCTTATTAGGGTTTTGAATGAACAGAACTGGGAATGTCTTAGTTTTATAAAATAAAAATCCTACCCTCTGACTTTACAAATAAATCTTCATGTGATATTTTCACTGCATAATTTTTGTTAGAAATTAATATAATGAATATTTTTAGTGTTAGAAATTAATATGATGAATCATTTTCTTACAATCATCCATTAGACGTCAGTTATGTTCTAAAGACTCAGTCACCCTATGTTCAGTGTCCAGATCTTAAGGTGATATTAAAAGATTTTTTAAAAAAACTTTTTATTAGGGTATAGTTAATTTGCAATGTTGTGTTCGCTTCAGGTGTACAGCAAAATGAATCTGTTAAACAAATACCTATACCTACACTTTTTTAAGATTCTTTTCCCACATAGGCCATTACAGAGTTTTGAGCAGAGTTCCTTATTAGTTATCTATTTATGTACAAACTTATTTATCTATACATAGGGGTGTGATTATGTCAAATCCAATCTTCTAATTTATCCCTCCTCCCCTCAAAATGAGATTGTTCTCCCAACAGTTTTGCAACTCAATACTCCAGAATTACTCATCTGTAATTCTGCCCTTTAGCTAATAGTGGTTTGATACTCAAATTGGCTTCAGTTTATAAGGACTATAAACCACAGCCTGAAAATTTAAGTCACCTTTCCAAAGTTACTTACATTATTAATAAGGACAGAATTTCAACTCATTTCCACACAAATGAAGAGAAAGAGTGATCAGACTAGTTGATGTAGGTTTAGTACAGGACATTGCAGAGAGCTCAGAGCCCAAGATGCCCTGCAGACATTGATTTAATCATCTGATTAAGAGAAAGAGAATTTTTTTCCTCTTCCCATTATGTGGTAAAGTCACAGCTATGTTGCTATTTAAAAAAAAATCATGTTTATGATATTCCTTTCTCCCATAGGGCTGCACTCAGATATTGGTTAAAAGGAACTTGTGAAAATGGAAAGAATTCAGAAAGTACATATATAAATGGTGGAGGTGGGGAGAGAGTAAAACATACCCAACCTTACAGCTCTGCAGAACCTGGTCCCAGTGTGTGTGGATCCTGACCAACCCATCACTGCCAGGCCCCTCAGCAAAAATCCAGAGAAAGAAGGATTTCAGTTGCCTTCATGCAAAAACACACTGTAAAACTGACCAAGTTCCAAATGCAGCCCCTCTGAGGAAGTCCTCTCCAGGACACCAGAGCTGTAAATAGGACAGATGTGAGCTCTGCTGTTGCTTTGGGGGGGAAAAAAAAAAAATCCGTGCATGTGACTTTGTTTGGTCTTTGTAGGTTTTTCTTTAAAAGTAGAAAAAAGTTAGAGGAGTTTTCCTAATAAGAGAAAGAATCTCTTCCAAACAAAACATCCGAAAGAAAGAGATTTAGTTTCTGAGGGAACATTCTAGGTGGATTGTCTTCAGGATGATACATGACAGAATTCTTTGTGTTTCGAATCACACTCATTTTTCCAGGTCCAGGATAGGGAAAGGGAGGAAGGAGAGAGAACTGGTAGGGTAGCTAGGGGTCTTAATCAAGGCAACATCATAACTCATGCTTTGGAAATTTATTATGTGCCAAGGCTATTGCTAACCATTTTATGTCATTTCATTTCATTCTCATGTCAACCTCATGAACAATCATTATCGTATGGCACTTTCTTGATGGAGAAACAGGGGCAAGAAGAAGTTCAGGAAGCATCAGGGCCAGCATCTGAACCCAAGCAGCTCGATCCCATGTTCTCATCTTTATCATCCTTCTGAACACTCTGATTTACCCAACCTTACCCCCATTTTACATACAGGAAAAATGAGACTGTGCCCATTTACAGTTTATTTTAATACAGGCATTAAAACTAAGATTTGAACAGTAACAGAGCCATGGTACTACTTCACTGTTATAACTGTTATAAAGAGGAGATGTATACCAGCTCCTCTTTAGAGTTGGGTATGATGCTTTGCCATTTGGGAAATCCAGTCACTGTACAGTCTCATACATACATTTCGTACTTTCAATAGAACAGTGAAGTCCAGAATCATTTCCTCACTCTACAGACAGAACACTGAAACCATGGGAGGGAAAACTGACTGACTGAGATCATCCAGGACTCCTTTTTCTTGGTTTACTTTTTTCCCCCAGGAAGATCAGGACTACTTGGGAAGCTTTTCTGGAGAGCATAGTGCAGGCAATAGATATCCAGGGAATTGGAACACTGCTTTAGGATGGAACATGGAGTTCCAAGGCATATGTGGCTAGTTTTACTACCTTACAAGCTCTCCGTGCAGATGGGGAAATAGGAAATGAAATAGCTGACTGTGGGGAGTGCCTGATATTGTTGTTAACTCTGGAGATAGAGCAGAGAGCCAAACACACAGATCTCCTGTCCTCAGTGAGCTTCTTATTTTTTAAAAATTTATTTATTTATTATCAGTGAGCTTCTGTTGCTGGAGGCTGTTCTGTACCACAGTTAACTTTTACCCATGCCTGAGTCTAGCTTACTGCCCTAGATAAGCCCTTCTTATGGCTCCTGTAAAATACCCCCTAACTTACATACTCTTGCTTCTGAAAGGCTAGCTCATACATATCACAAAACAAGGAAACGATAAAAGCTAACTCTCAAGGGTAAAGCATTTATTTTCTTTTTGATCCCCACCAGAAAGATGGAAGGTTCAGAATGGGAGGATACTCAAGGTCACACAATAAGTAATCAGTAGAGGAATCAAAGCAACTCATCTTCTGATTTTTGTTTTATCCACAAGTTTTCCTATTTGCAATAGGTGACCAAGTACCAAATGTTTAGGAACAAAAGGAGAACTATGATTTAAAACATCAACAACAACAAAAACCTGCTAATCATCTTCCGGGCAACATATGGCACTAGATGACCCCTGTTGTTCGTTTTGCTTTAATATGCAACATCTAAGCAAGCCTCCATGAAATGAAAAGCAGCACATCGGAAATGTATGTAAATTGAGGGTGTAACATGTAAATCACATAGAAATTGTTATTATGGGTTTGTGTCCGGAAAAATCGTCTCTCAAGACTTTTAAAAAGAATGAGAGGCTCAATAAATAGGGAAAGTCACCCTTAGCTACATGACCTTTGTGGAAAAAGTAAAGGGCTCTGGAAGAAGTTCCATTAAATTACAAACTGAATGAAAAGAGGCCAACACAGGTCAGATGCTCTGGCTGTTACTATTGGCATGTTGTTGCTGTTTGGTTGTTAGGTCGTATCTGACTCTTTGTGACCCCATGGTCTACAGCATGCCTCTGTCCTTCACCGTCTCCCAGTGAGCATAACAAAGAGTATTGTTAAAAACTGATACTAGATGAAGGGACAATTTCGTTTTCTAAAATGGTTATATTTAATGTGGCAAAAGCCTAGTCAAATTCCAGAACCAGACTCCAAACTCATAGCTGATTTCTCAAGCTAAAGAAATATTTTTAAGTGCCTGCCAAAGAAGTCATCAGTTCTTACTATACAACATAATAATGGCTTGAAAGATGAAAAGCTTCGACTCTGAGTTTCCTTTGATGGTAAAACATTTTAGTATTAAGCATGATATGTGCTTTCAAATCACACAGATCTGACTTCTAATTCTATGTTTATATTGTAGCACATTCGTGTCCTTGAGCATGTCACAATGATTTTCAAATCTTAGCTTCCATATCTCTGAAGTGAAGATAGTAATACTGCCCACATTTTTTTCCTACAAATAAGATACGGTTAATAATGCAGGTAAAGAGACTGCACAGTTAAAATGCCTGGCACTGAGTAGGTCCTTCAACATTTCTATTTATTATTATGTAGCACATGTAACTCATTTAAGATCTATACATCTTAAAAAAATATGCTGCAATTCAATGGAGGAGGAATAACCTTTCAATAAATGGTGTTGGACTAATTAGACATCACAAGCAAAAGAAATAAGCATAAACCTCCTATTGCATCTTTAAAAATGACTGAAATGGATTATGGGCTTAAATGTAAAACATATATCATTCAAATCTCTAGGTAAAAAAGCAAAAGAAAATCTTCAGGATCTAGGTAGGACTAGACTCATTGGAAAAGACTAATGTTGGGAGGGATTGGGGGCAGGAGGAGAAGGGGGTGACAGAGGATGAGATGGCTGGATGGCATCACTGACTTGATGGATGTGAGTCTGAGTGAACTCCGGGAGTTGGTGATGGACAGGGAGGTCTGGCATGCTGCGATTCATGGGGTCGCAAAAAGTCAGACACGACTGAGCAACTGAGCTGAACTGAACTGAACAGAGGCAAAGTATACTGAGACTTGACAGCAAAAGATCAATTAAAGAAAAACATCAAAATTTAAAGCTTATGCTTTGTAAAAATACCCCAATAGGAAATGAAAAGACAAAATAGAAAGCAAAAGGACTTATTTTGCAATTCACATGTATAACGATGGACTTGTTTAAAACTCACCATTAAAGAACAATCTAATTAGAGAATGGGTAGAACAGTTATTTCACGGAAGAGAAGGACAGCTTTGTCAGTAAAATGATACATAAGCACACAAAAAGATGTTCAACATTATCAGTCATTAGAAAAATGCAAACTAAAACCACAGTGAGGTATCACTACACATCCCCTGGCATAGCTGAAATGAAAAAACTAGTGATCAACCTAATGTTGGTGAGGACTCAGAGAAACTAGCTCACTCAAACATTACTGTTGGGGATGCACATGGCACAACCACTCAGGAAAGTAGATTGGCAATTCCTTTAAAAGCTAAAAGTGAACTTACCATATGATCTAGAAATCGGTTTCTACATAAAACTGAAAAACTATATTCTTTTCAGAATGTTCATAGCATCTTTATTCCTAATAAACAATAACTGGAAGCTACCCAAATGTCCTTCAAATTGTGGTACATCCATAACCTGGAATATTACTCAGCAATAAAAATAGAATGAACTATAATGTATATACACTGTATCTATCTATCTATCTACATATAGGGCTTCCCTGGTAGGTCAGCTGGTAAAGAATCTGCCTGCAATGTGGGAGACCTGGGTTTGATCCCTGGGTTGGGAAGATCCCCTGGAGGAGGGGCAACCCATTCCAGTATTCTTGCTTGGAGAATCCCATGAACAGAGGAACTTGGTGGGCTACAGTCTGTGGGATCGCAACAAGTCAGACACGACTGAGTGACTAAGCGCGTGATGTATATACACTATCATATGTAAAATAGCTAGTAGGAAGCTGGTGTATAGTACAGGGAGCTCAGCTTGGTACTCTGTGGTGACCTAGAGAGGTGGCAGGGGTCAGGGTGGAAGGAAGGCTCAAGAGGAAGGGGATTTGTGTCTATACATATAGCTGGTTCACTTCATTGTATAGCAGAAACAATATCATAAACAGCTTTATCCCAATAGTTAAAAAAAGAATGAACTTGGATACACACAACACCCTGGATAAACTTCAAAGAATGGAAAAAAGTCAATTTCATCAAGTTACATATGGTATGATTTCACTTATGCAGTATTTGTGGAATAACATAGTCATAGAAATAGAGAAAAGATCAGCAGCTGTGAGAAGCTAGGGTGGCAAGAGGGGTGGGTGTGGCTATAAAGGGATAGTGTTATAGTGTTATATAAAGGCAAACTTATGGGGACGGTGTAATTAAGCATATTCATTGTGGAAGTGGCTCAGACATTAAAGAATCTCCCTGCAATGGAGGAGACCTGGGTTCAATGCCTGGGTGTGGAAGATCCCCTAGAGAAGGAAATGGCAACCTACTCCAGTATTCTTGCCTGGAGAATCCCATGGACAGAGGAGCCTGGTCCATGGGGTCACAAAGAGTTGGACACGACTGAGAGACTAACACACATTGTGGAAGTGGTTGTTAGTGAAGCTGCATATGTGATGAAATTGCATTGATCTACATACACACATACACACACGAGTACACCTAGAAATAGTGAAATCTGAATAAACTCCGTGGATTATGCCAGTGCCAGTTTCCTAGCATAATTATTGATAAACTATAAATGCAGCATGTGATCACTGGGGGACACTGGGTGAAGGGTACAGGTGACATCTCTGGACACTTAGATACAAATTGCTATGATTCTGTTATGATTGCAACATAAAGAGTTTAAAAAATTATGCTGATTTCAAAGATTTAAGGATTAAACATACGATTTCAGGATGAAATCTCATAAAGCTCAGTGGTGCCTGAGCTATCCAGGAGAATAAATATCAAAATGCTTCCTGGGAAATAAGAGATGGAAAAGGGAGTTCATTTCATCACGTCTTCCAGCACACATTCACACACATCTCCACACCTCGCATCATTGCTTAGGAATCACCATATGCTCAGTGTTACATATAATGTGTAGAGTGAGATTGTATGTAGTCTACATCAAAATTACAGTTTATAGGAAAATATATGCCTGCACTTAATTCTCATCAGTAACACTGAAGTAGGGAAAAGGAACCACATTTTTAGTTCTGTAACTAAATCTGTGATGATCAGCAAATGACTTCAACTCTCAAATAGTCTTTAATATGGTGATTAACCTAGGTGATATGAAAGATTCTAACCATAATTAAACAACACCTAATTACTAGGGGTGAAAATTCATTAGGCACAAGTACTAGAGATGTAGTATCCTTAATGTACAGTAAAACCTCATTAATGTAGACTCTACTAATTTAGAACTTGTAACAGCTTATGGTGGGTGTTACCCATATCACTATTTCTAATATTTAAGAAAAGACCGATTTACTATCTAAGTAAATTGTGCAGAGAAGTATCTGAGAAGAATATTTAAAAATAGCAAATTTTTAAAGACTCAATGAACACTTTAGAAATTCTTGTGTGTACAAGAATGGAGAGGTTGTTAGAAACCTTTCTTATTTATTTATCATGTCATAGGGGGACATAGGATAGTACAAGGACAGGGAACAGACCTTAATAAGAGATTCCCCTAAACTCATTCATGCCAAGGGAATCCTTTTCTCTGAAATCATCTCCAGCTTGCCAGTCACTTAAAAGTGCCTTAGGCTCTTTTACTGCAACTTCAGGCAGCACAACAGGTCAGGCCAAACTCAAGGTTGATAGAATTAAAAAAAAATTAACACAACAAAATGGCAACACAAAATCTCTGGATCCAAATTTGTATCTAATATGTGGCCCTCCTCAGATAACTTGCAAAGATGCAAGATATTCAAAAAACTGATTTTTAAATGTGTTTCTCACATGCTATGCTTCCTGTTGGTTCTGTGTTTGGGCTTTGGCTCTGAAGTTAGTTGGACTTCTGGGAGTTTTTGTTCTGCTGGAGAAGTAAAATAAAACCTCTGAATCAAGCATTAAATTGAGTGGGATGCCCAAGTGCCTGCCACATGCTTTCCTCTGTCCAGTCACATATTCACCTACCCATTGCCCCCCAAAGAGAAGCAAAGTTGGGTCATTTTCCTAAAAAGGAGTCATATGAAAGTATAATGGTCAGTTCACAGAGAATTAAGATACCACAACTCAACAAGTGCCACCAAAGCCATGTGTGGAAAAGACTAATTATATCCTTGGAAAAGGACATTAATTTTCAGGTTAGAGTCATGCTCTATTTTCCCCAAAGTGCCACTGTCCTTGGCACTAATTCATTCGTAGCTGAAAACAAGTTGTTTAAAAGTCATGAAGAGATGGACTTCTCAGCATAGTTTCTTCCATTACATATTGAGTCCAGAAAGCCTTAAAAATAAAATATCACTGGAAATTATTTGTCCAGGGATATCTTCAGAAGATATTTGTGCCATCTCAGGGTATATGGAAAAAATAACACAGAAGATCACCAAACAACCACTGTATTCTTTTTCTTCTATTTAAATCTGTAATGAATAGGCATCATTCATTTCCTGCTCTTTCCAATAGGATCAAGCGGCACATTTTTATATGAAATTGTGATTTTATGAAAAAAAGTATTATTTCATAACTTCAACTTTTCCCTTAGATCTTTGATAACTGACCTAACCATGGTGAAGATGTAAAAATTTCATACTTTAGTTTTAAAAAGGCAAGCCAAAAGTATTCTATGATGGTTTATATCAGAGGAGATCTTTTTTCCCCACTCAATCAAAGAACAAATATGAGAATATCCACACCAGAGCTCATTTCATAGCTTCAAAGCTTTCTTTGGCAGAGATAAATGAGGCCAAAACTCACAATTATTTAATGCTTTTTATAATTATGTGTCCACAGTTAATTTTATTTGCCTCTGTGCCACAAAGCCTAGACTTAGAGGCATATCTGCTTTATTTTTTTCCCAGGCCAGACAAAATAGTAAAGGATAGTCCATGAGTTCTTTGGGAAAAAAAGGCTTTGTAAAAATGCATGGCAGCTTCAGAAAATGTGTTGAACTCTAATGTAAGGATACAAGCGAGTTTTTCTTTTTTTCCACGAAACATCTGTGTATTTTTTCAATCTCATAAGCACAATTTGTGTTAAGAAATACAAAGAGTGGAATGAAAAAAGTAAAAAAAAACAAAAAAAAAAACACTAATCTACGGGGAAAGTCCCTCAATATTTGATGTGTTTTCCTCTAGAAAATACACAGTTGTATCACAAAATTGGAGTCATGAGAAGCAAGTCTTTTCCTCGCCTTATTCCCTGCCTGTCTTGCTCTTTACCAAAGGCAGGGGCAGGGGATAGGTTGGGAGTTTGGGAATGACTTGTACACACAGCTATATTTAAAATAAAATGCCAAAAAAGCACACTTGTTTGAAATGGCCATGTTTCTATTAAGAAATTGTTGTTGGTGTTGTCTAGTTACTAAGCTGTGTCTGACTCTTTGCGACCCCATGGACTAGAGCCCCCCAGGCTCCTCTGTCCATGGGATTTCCCAGGTAAGAGTACCGGACTGGGTTGCCAGTTCCTTCTCCAGGGGATCTTCCCAGCCCAGGGATTGAACCTGCATCTCTTGTATTGGCAGGCAGATTCTTCACCGCTGACCCACTAGGGAAACCCATTAAAGTATTATCAAACATTTAATCATCAGCCATCTTTTTGCACAAAGGAAAGAATTAACAAAAGAATTCCACTCTTCCCTTTGGTACTCTGTCAGTTTCTGCCAGCATCTCATTTTGTCACAATTTCATTTAAACTCCTACCCAGTTGTCATCATCAAAACATCAAAAAAAAATTTTTTTTCAAAAATTAGCTGAATTAGGGATTGTATAATGTATTATGCATGCAACACAAAAGCTTCATTTCTGGACAATTCACCTGCAGGAGATGCATTAATTGGTGTAGAGAATCTTGCTGCCTGTCATGATATTTAGCATCAAGTGGCCAATCCCTCACAGAGAAAATCCTGAATTTCTTCTCTATCCAGTACATGTAACCAATAAGGAAAATTAGCTGTTGAAATTAACAAGGCCCATGAAACGCAACAAGGTCCAGGTCTCCACCTAGGGGAGGAAAATTCTTCTAGAGTGTTCCATTTCAGCCCTAAGGGTAGTGACTCTTCCTTATATCTGCTATTCTGACATTAATTAGGGTTCTCTTTTAATTTCTAGTAACAAATCCCCTGATATCCCTATCTCCTATTATAATTCACAATTTCTATATTAAACTTCCTATTCCAATTACTATGTGGGTTTTCTCTTTTCTAATTGGACCCCTACTAATTCAATATCTTTGGGTATACTTTTACTTTTTTATAATGAGTGAGGATATACTTGAAATTGAACAAAAACCAACAAAGAAGTTTTACAGCAAAAAAAAAAAAAAAAAAATGGGAAGGTAAGAAAAGTACAGATTTTAATTATATGTATATGATGAGATCACCTATGTCTAAGATGTGTCATTCACCAGTGTCTCATGAATCACATTCAAAAATACATGAATTCATACATACATGCCTAGTTATCCACATGTACCTGATGTGCAGGTAGCATTTAAAACAAACCAACTTGGTTACTTAACTGCTTAGAGTTAATAGTCTTAATTGTCTAACTTGTACTACAATACTAACATATGCTAGAGATGTTATTCATTGGCTTACTGTTTAGTGAATACAATCTAATTTTGATTAGAGCATCTAATTCATCACTGAGATTCCTATTGAGGCCCCATTAATTCCAGCACACATTTTATGAGCTCCTATTAACCCAGTCTCAATGATCCTCCATAAAGGATTCCATGACCATGATCTCATGAGAAGGTGCTGCTGCTTCTTACATTACTCAGCTCAGAGGTTCAAAGAAGCAGTTTAAGTGTTGATGTCCTTCCATGAAACCACAGTTATGTAACCAGACAGAGACAGTCTAATGGAGGAATAATTAAAATGCACTTTAAGATGTACATTTTCCCATGAATGATATTAACTCTCTCTGAATATGAAAAACCGCAATTAAAACATTTGGTCCAATACAGAGGCTTTCAACAGCTCTATCATTTTTTCCCATTATGTACTTCGTTAGTTAATATCAGTCTCCTGAGTAGGTTGAGACCTACTCCATTAATATCTCCTTTCAGCCCATCTTATTGTTACTGTAACTCTGCCACAGAGTACAGTATCAAAAAAATGAAAGGGGGTGACTTTAGCCTCAACTCTGTATTTTGCTATATAAGAATGCCATTTCTGGGGTTTCTCTGTTGGTCCAGTTGTTGACTCTGTGCTCCCAAGGCAAGGGATATGGGTTCGATCCCTGGTCAGGGAACTAAGATCCTGCATGTTTCATGGAGTGGTTAAAAAAAAGAATGATACTTCCTAATTTTAGTAATAATAGTAATTATAATTTTATTCTAAATAGGCTAGTTTATGGAAATATATATTTTTAAAGTATGAACTACTGAAATCACCTACGACTAAAACAATCTTTCCAATTTTTTTCCCCCAAAAGTTTAGAGTATTATCCAATATGCCCTAAGGAATTACAGGTATAAGTAATTAAATGGCTACAGAATTCCCAACTTATTGAAATAAAGTGATCATTTTCCTTGGTTCTACTCTGCTTAACTATGAGCTTTCAGATGATCAGATTTTATCAAGCTTCAATCATGCAGAACCTGGTAAACTGACAGAGGAATGGGATGCTGTGGTGGTTTCACTGCTAACATATACAGCAGTTCATTAATTAAGGCTCCCAGCTGCAGATGTCAAAAATCCAACAAAGACCAACTCAACCAAATAAGGGAAATTTATAGTCATCTAATGGAAAAATCCTAGAATAGATCCAGTTTCATAGGTGACAATAAGATATTCAACCCACATGATAAGGAATCCATCTTTCTCTTTGCCATGCATGTATGCTAATTTGCTTCAGTCATCTCTGACTCTTTGGACCCTATGGACTGTAGCCCACCAGGATCCTCAGTCCATGGGATTCTCCAGACAAGAATGCTAGAGTGTGTCGCCATGCCCTCCTGCAGGGGATCTTCCCAACACAGGGATTGAACCTGCATCTCTAATGTCTTCTGCATTGGCAGGTGGGTTCTTTACCACTAGTGCCACCTGGGAAGCCCCTTCTCTTTGCTATATATCAGCTCTATTTTTATGCTCTGTCTTCACCCTGAAGAAGTTTCAATGCATATGGTTGTTCTAGGAAGCTCCAGGTGTATGCTCTCCCATTTTCAAGCCTAACAGAAAGACAGTTTCCTTTTGCCAATCTATCTAGGAAGGTCCCAGGTCTGAGTCTCACTGCATACTATGGGCCACAAGAAGATTTGATTGGCCAAGCACACTTGATATTGAGTAGGACTGGCCCCAATCGGATCATAAGGTCTATCTACTCTTCGGGAAAAATGGAAATAGGTGTTTTACAGACATAAAGTTCTCAAATTTCTGCCAGTTGTGGTTTATTTTAACTAGGTACCAACTTACAAGGTGGCATTTAATCCTCATAATACTACCTACTTTTTTAAGGATTATTTTATGTGGTTTAAGGATGAAACTGTTGTTACTCCGAAAACATTTCAAAACCATACCCAGAATTCATAGTTACATGTTAGAGATGCTACCAACATAACAGAGACAAAGATAACAGGTCATCAGGGCTTCATCTCCAAAATGCTTTCTGCATCTAGCATGATACCAAATGGGATGGAAAGGTGTTTAACTAAAAGTAAACCACTTATATTAATTTAAATAAATTAACACTCTACCAAATTGAACTCAAAGTTTCTCTACAAAGTTGTCATATTTGAGGCATTCAAGTCCTTATGACCTATACAGGAGCAGTAAATAGCTCCTTCACCTTGAACTAAGATGAAAATGCCTATTAGCCTTTAAGAGCTAAATGGTTTAAACTCCAGGGAGTGTGTGTGTGTGTGTGTGTGTGTGTGTTGTGCACACATATGTGTGCACATATATGGACAAGGAGCCAGGAATGAATGATTCAAGTATTTAATAAAGACCTTAAGTGTTCATTTGTGTCTCATTCACTCCTTTCACAGGTATTTACTGAGTGTGGCTAGTATGCCAGAAATTCAAAGTAAGTTGCTCCAAATAGACACTAAAGCCACATTGCTTGAATTAAAAGTGACCTGTCTGCCACTTGGGTTTTCACCCTGAAATTTTCAGAGACTGAGTAGTCTGGGGAAATCTAAGTACATTTATCACAACTGCCATGAATGCTAATTTTTGTTTTGTGAGTTGTTTTTTTTTTTTTAGTTTTGCAAGGCTGAAAATCAAATATAAGAGAAATTAACCTGCTAGTGACAAATGTGGGCAAGGATGACTCCACTTAAGAAGTATGAGCAGAGCTTTGATGGGCCGGGTGACAGTCATGAGAGGGAACCCAGGGGAGGATCACTTGACTTAAAAGTCAATCTTTTTGTAAATAGGACAATGGAAACTGTGGCAGCAGTAGGCAGAAGAACTGGTACTTTTTTAATATTTTAATTGCACCCAGGTGGCTCACTGGTAAAGAATCTGCTTGCCAATGCAGGAGACATGGGTTTGATCCCTGGGTCGGGAAGTTCCCCTGGAGAAGGAAATGGCAATCCACTCTACCCAGAAAATCCCAAGGACAGAGGAGCCTGGTGGGCTACAGTCCATGTGGTCGCTAAATAGTCAGATACAACTTAGCGACCAAACAACAACAAAAGGAGTTGATAAATGCTAAATACTCTCCTTTGGGTTAGCACTGACAATTTTATCTCTGAAAGAATAGATACTCAGCACATGATGTTGGCATTCCTCTAGCTCCCTCCTATCCCCATAAATGTCTTCAGGGGATTTTAATGTAAAAGAAACCGAAATCTGTTTGACTGGAATCCTGCCAGAGAAGCAACTCCCCTCTGAGAAGACCATGGACATCCCTCACCACCCACCAAATCAGTATCCAGCTCCTTTCTGTCCGAGGCCAATTCCAAATGTGGTTTCCAAACATCTGCCATCACTGTTCTTTGATTTCACTCTCAAATGCCATCCTGGGGAATCTGTTCACACAATCACCAGCCTTGGCCGATGACCCACAGAAATGTCAGCTGCGGGGTAATCTGTATACACTCCTTCATCCAGTGCCATTTGTTTCATAGAGGTACAGTGATACTCAACAAAGCCAGCTTCGGAGCAGTGAGCAGAGTGGTAAACGGTAGCCCCTGGCTTGTTTCCACCACTGTCATAGCTTTCTGGACACTTTCAGTGTTTCTGACCCTTCTTTCCTGCCTTATATTTCCTCGTCAGTAAAGTGGGAGTGATTTAATGCTCTGGGAATAAGGAATCAGGGTCATCATAAACTGCAGGGAGATTTTTCTGCACATAAGCTCTGCTTTGTGAAAAATATTAGGTCCCTCTGGTTATAGACAGTTTCTTTTGAGATCTTTTAATCCCAAGAGTCATAGGACAGGAGCATCCCCATGAATCTTTGTGATGTTGGTTAAAACTTATGGCTGTTCAGATCTATATAGACAGAAAGTAGCTTAACAATGGCCGGGGGCTGAGGTGAGAAGAGGTAGTATTTACAAATAGGTATGAAGAATCTCTTTGGGAAGATGGGAATGTTCTAAAATTGGAGAGTGGTGATGGCTGTGCACTTTGTAAATGTGCTAAAAATAATTAAATTGCACTTTGAAAACAAGTTGATTTGATGGTGGATAAACTATATCTCAATAAAGCTGTTAGCAAAAATAAGAATGATTGAGGGATGGATAGACTGACTGAAATGTGGCAAAGCAAATATAATAAAATGGTAAATGCATGAGCTACGTGTTGGTAATGGGTGTTTATTGTATAATTTTTATATTTTTATGAGTATTTGAAATGTTTATAATAAAATGTCAGGAAAGTATATTATAAAAACTAGTGTCTGTTCACTTGGTGGAAAGGATTAGACCTTCCACTTTTTATATCTCTGTATAAATATGCAAATACATGCATATATTTAAATAAACAAAGATGTGGACAAAAACATCCTATCTTTGAGAAAAATACAGTTAATATGATAAGATTCTTGAGGTTAGAGATGGTACTTAGTAGAGAAAGACTGAAAGATACTTACAAAGAAACTGCCATATATTTGCTGTTCTGAGGATTTTACATACATTATCACATTTAGTTGTCATAAATAGCTGTTTGAGGCAGGCATTATAAATATCTCCATGATACAGATGAAGAAGCTGAGGATTAAGGGGTTTTAAATGCACGTATAAGTGGAGGAGTTATCATCGGAAATAGATCTGACTTGAAGAATTAACAGCACAACTTTGGTCTAATAGATGCACATTATTAGGAGCTGCTAAAATCAGGACAATGATGTCAACTTTATTAGTTTTCATTTTACCCCATCCACCAAAAAGTAAGATTGATAATTTGAAAAGAAAAAAAAAATCTTGTCACTGTATTACAATGAGTTTGACCATGCTGTATTTCAGTGTATGTTTCCACATTTGCAAAGCAGTTTGCAACACTGGAGTGTTACTACTTTGGGTACTGTAGGGGTACTTTCCCCTATTTCAATTATAAATGAATGGTGAAGAGATGATATTTTAGACTGTAGAGCCACAGGTGTATTTTCTGTTTTAGAGTTAGACATCCTACCAAGAATTTACATATTTTTCTAGCTCGCATATAAGGATATCTTATACATGTTTATTTCACAGAGGTAAAACTTGGTGTTTTTTTTTTGAACACTGAAAAAAATAAGAGCAATAGAAAATCCTAGTTACGTGCTTGACTGCCAATAAAGAAAATCAGGGAAGAAACATTCAGTATGACTTCCAAATATACTGCAACACAAAATGTTGCTAAGACTCTTGTGCTTACTTGGTTCAAAAATATAAAGTCAGTAGCCAAGATTTCTCAACTTTGACGAATATCAAGCTGCCTGGTTTTCCAAAGTTGAGTCAGAGGCCATATTGGGAGGGGGCAGAGGGTAGGCAGCCATGGGGTTAGAGAAGGAAAAGCGAGTTGGAAACTGATTCAGGCAAAATGCATTCTCCTGGGGCAAGCCTTTGGCACACAGTCCCCCACAGTATTCCCTTTTTCCTTATTTCTCCCAATTCTCCTCCTTCCTTCAACTTTCACTTAGCCACAGACCTGCACTGGGTCTGAGAGCCAGTGCATCCTGGTCTGTTCCCCTTGCAAATTTAACATCAGATCAGATGGTTTTATTCCAGTCTTGGTATATTTCCCTAAGAAACAAAGAACCGTTGCTTTCAAGTCAATTAAACTTGTATATACTGAGAACTAGTAATGTTGAGCCAGTGGTAGACAATAAGAGTAAATCTAGTTCTTGAAACATTCATAGAATGATAGGGGACATGGGTGGGTAAACAAATTCCAGTCAGTTAAACCAGAGCAAAAGAAACAAGTAGAAGTATAGAGCCATATGGTACCACTGTATAGAACAGAAACTGTATGGTGATAACGTATTTATCTTCCATAGAAATATTTTTAAGTCTAGTTATCAGGCTACCTTGATATCCTATTATTTAATATTTTATTTAATATTTACACCATGTCAGATGACATGATGATTCTTTACATGCATGATCTCATTTTATTTCCACAACTACCTAATCAGGTCACTACATTTAATTTTTCCATCTTTACACATGCTGCTACTGCTGCTAAGTCACTTCAGTCTTGTCCGACTCTGTGCGACCCCATAGACGGCAGCCCACTAGGCTCCTCTGTCCCTGGGATTCTCCAGGCAAGAACACTGGAGTGGGTTGCCATTTCCTTCTCCAATGCATGAAAGTGAAAAGTGAAAGTGAAGTTGCTCAGTCATGCCCCACTCTTAGCGACCCCATGGACTGCAGCCCACCAGGCTTCCCCGTCCATGGGATTTTCCAGGCAAGAGTACTGGAGTGGGATGCCATTGCCTTCTCTGGCTTTACACATGAGTGAACCTCAAATACACCTGCTGAATTAGGTTGTGGTCTGTCTTGCCATCCTGGAGACCCACTTGCAAACTAGATACTAATGCATTTGTCAACCTGTCTCTACATTCAGCCTTTTGCTGTTTTCTTCACAAAGCAGCTTCCAAAATAAAGTACGTGCTCAACTTTAAGTTACAGCTCGAGATAAAAGATTTCCTTCTGGGGAATCACTTTTCACTTATAATGTACAGACCTTGCTCCATGGAGCATCTGTGGTGGGAAAAAAAAGAATCATTTTAATAAAATGAAATACCCCAGATGCTCCCAATATTGAGTGATAAATTCACACCCTGTTTGGGAATTCACCAAGGATTTAAGCCAGATCTGCAGAGAGAAAGTTAACATCTCTGACCGAAGTTGGGGAAAAAAATATAATGCTCTCTGCTATAATACAGAAGTGATCCGTATTGTGTTTTGTTTTTTTTTTTTTTTTCCATGTTCCATTCAGTCTTACACTTAGTTTTGCCCTTTGATGGTCTTTTATGAGTCAGTATTTCCCCCAGTTGGCTGCGTGGAGTCTTGCTATGTGGGAGGTGGCATTCTGAGTTTGAAGTACTCATCTTCCAAGTTCACCTGGAGGTTGGCTGTCTCCAACTTGGCAAGGCATAAAAGGACCTGGCTGAGTTCCAGCCCCTGTAATTATGTTCTAATCTGTCTTCATCCCCGCTCCTCATTTTTCATGTAATGTTTTTAAAGCAGCTTAAACCACAATTTCATTGCTTTTTAGCAGAAAGGGAAATTAATGGATGTATTGTGAGATTATCTAATGACATATTATTTATTTTTAGTTCTACTCCTGTTGTATGAAACCAAAACAGATATTGCTAGGATACAAGCTCACTTCAGTTCAGTTCAGATACAAGCTAATCTACCTTTAAAAGATGTTTTTTCTTAGGAAATATATTAATTTTGCAAATACTAAAAATTATATGATACATTATATATGATCATATATTATATGGCATGCAATATTTGAATATGTCAGATTTACTAGATATTTGCCTCTTGCCCAGCCCCCCGAAAAAATATTGAAATATTCAAAGACTAAATGACACCAGTAACAATGACCACTTGACTCCAGACTCACAGCAACTCAGTGTTCCATTCACTTGCATCTTGGCTCCTTCATCCCAACAATAATTCTCTAAATGACAGAGAATGCATCAGCTTCTATCGTGTGCCCACAACAACTAGGACAGATTGGTACACTTTGCTCCTCCAAACTCCTAGTTGGCTTCCTGATGGCACTTCCTGGTGGTCATTGTCTCTTCTAAGAACTGTTTTAGAAGAATAGGCATGATGGGTGTGGTAGAATGAGGAAGCTCTGGCATCAGGAGAGGCGGAGTTGGAAGTGACCAGTCTCTGAGAACTACTGGATCTGTGACTTGGGCCAAAAACCAAGATTTTTCAGACTTCAAAACTATGAAAATAATTCATGCTCTGTCTTCATTTCAGGGAAGTCCAGAGTGTTAAGTGAAATAAGTATACACTGAAGTATCTTGTCAAATGTGCTCTACAGTGGAAGCTAAAATGAAGAAGGCCAAAGGAGATGGGAAGGAATGATTAAGATCTCCTCTCCCATTTAAATTACAAGCTTCTTGAGGTGAAGGATAATATATCACAAGTTTTATTTTTGTTAATGCCCGTGGCTTGGTGGTAAAGACTCCACTTTCAATGCAGGAGATGTGGGGTTCCATCCCTGGGGAGGGAAGATCCTCTGGAGATGGGAATGGCAACCCACTACAGCATTCTTGCCTGGAAATGCCAATGGACAAAGGAGCCTGACAGGCTACAGTATGTGGGGTCGCAAAGAGTTGGACACGACTTAGTGACTAAACACGTGCGTCTCTCCTCTGTTGGAACTTCACAGAAAGAATGACAGAGATGAGAGTAAGAGGTGAGAAAGAGGAGGGAGAGGAAATATTTTGAAGTGATAATTCATATGCCCATATCAAATTCATCCCTCAGAAGCATAAGAGCCATTCCTCTGAACAACTGACACGGGGACAGGATTCCTGTCGTTCTGATAATATGGTTGGTCCTATTTCTCTGTTAATGAACATGACAGAGTGTCAAACACTTCTGAGCTTATCAGTCTGCTGAGGAGTGGAAAGCATTTGTACACGGCATGAAATCATTTCATTTTGAGCTATAACCTGACTCCTTGCTTTTAATTGTCTAATCAAAGAATGCTAAGGAACAGTGCGGAAAGATGGGCTGCTTGACACCAAGAAAATCACAGTATGTTTCCATCCATCTGTCTGTCTGTCTTTGAATGTAAGTAAATTGAACTCTAAAAATAAAACTTGAATTTTCTTTCTTTTTAATGACCACATGCCAAGGGAGTGTTTTGATATAACTACTCCTTTTGGTGAAACTATTTTTTCAGTCATATCACCACTCTATGCTGTCAACTGACATATGACAATATCTTTTCTCTCCATTTTGCCAGATGGTTCCCAGAGAATTTTCATATGAGTTATGTTTATTTGATTTGGTTCATGGCCACCCTGAAATGCAGGTATTATTACTGTTTCCCTTTCAGAGATGGGTTATCAGAGGCTCAGCAACATTAGAAAACTTATTCAAGATTCCACAGGTTGCCCAGTAAGAACAAAGACAAAAAGAACTTAAGATGTGGAAAGTCAAGCTTAGAGAAATGAAATAGCCTGCTTGAGGTCTCACAGTCAGTAGTAGAGCCAAGACTTAAACCAAGAGACTGACTCCCTGCTCTGCTCTCTCACCACACTGCCATCTACTGTGCATGATGGATGCCTGAAACGGCCCCTGGCAGGTGCTCAGGGAATATGCATTTCTTATCACTATTGGCAACCATGCCCTGAGGCAGAGAGGGCAAACATATTTAGAGGAGATGTGACCTTTTCAAGGTCACCAGCTGGCCCTCCTTCCGTGGTACCATATTGCCACCACAGGCAGGAACTATAAGGTGATCTATTTTGACTGTTGCTCTCATGGATTTGTTTGGTGGAGGTCAATTTAAAGAGATGATCCTGTAATAGTCACTATAAATACATGAGCATAAGATCCTGATTAGAAATTATAGATTGTAATAAAAACTCCAACTTGGTCCCCTCACACACATAAGACTATGTAAGTTGAACCCAGCAATATAACTGTCACCCAAAAAAGAAATAAAGTGTCAGAACCCAGAGGTTTCTGAAATGTAAAACACCAAGGCACATGATTACAGGCCCATTCACCCTGTCTTCCACCACCTCCCCATTGCAAATCTAAAGTCTCCTCTTTTCTACTGACTATGAATACAAGTTAAAGGCCTTTCAGGAATCATTCAGGATAAAAGGCTCATTTCAAAGACAGGGAGATTGAGGCCCGGAGCAATGAAGGGCATTGTTAAAAGTGAAAGCTTGTGAACCTCAGCACAAGGGTGACTGGTGGCCAGTCCTGCTGCGTGATGCTCTGTTATCAAGTGTGTGCTCTACATGGGAGTGAAAGCCACAGGCCACAAAGTTTGTCAAGAAACACACACCTCATATTTGATACCCCTCTAAGCCTGGATTTCTAAACTGCCCAAAGATTAGCCACAGAAACTAAAATTAAATTAGCAGCCCTTCAGCTTAGATGACACAATTTTTAAAAACATAAGAATTAAAATTTATTTAAATGACACGATTTCCTTTGTCAGAGCTGGAACCCTAAAGAGTCAGTGTAATCTCTTGTGTTTGAACTTAAACTTAATAAGCAGGGGGTCAGAGTACTGGGAAGGAAGAAACCCACTCGAAGAAGAACCAGTGCTAGTATTAATCTTAATTCTTTTGTGTAAGCTTGTCTTAAATTTGCCTACATCTACCTTTATTTGCTGAATGTGATTTAGACATGCATTTAAATCTCTCTAAAGTGTTCTAGACTTTATGTCAAATGTGAGCAGCCAACCAGAAAACATTGGTCAAGAAGGGAGATATAAAACACTCTAAAATACTAGCAGTTTGTCAAGGCTCACATAGTTAATGGCCATAAAATTGGTGCTCAATAAATTTTACTCTCATTAACTACATTCTGGAAAAAGAAAACAATGGATTAAGGTTTAATCAAATCATTTAATGTTGAGGCATTCACAGAAACATGACCCTACTGCCTTGTACTCAATTTTAAATACAGATATTAAAATAAATCAGTTTGAAACCCAGAGAGCTTTGATCCATCATAAATTTCAGCCCAAGGCTGCTAATAACTTGGGTTGTGTCATGAATTGTTTTCCCTGACTGGCATCTATCATGGCCCCAGATCAATAATCGTTACTGATACAATCCTGCCATTATTTAAACTTCCTCATCCTGTCAGTGGGCATGGGGAAAATACTCTTGAATGGCTAAATGTTTGGGACATCAGGGGACAGCTTGCATGCTCTCTACATCTTTGGAAATGAAAGTCTGCAAAGCCAGCCTTTTATTACAAGGGCATGGCTATGACATGAATAGAGCATGGGAGTCTTATGTGTATATGTGTGTATGTGTTAGTCACTCAGTCATGTCTGACTCCTTGCAAACCCCATGGACTTTAGCTTACCAGACTCCTCTGTTTATGGAATTCTCCAGGCAAGAATACTGGAGTGGGTTGCCATTCCCTTCTCCATGGGACCACCCTGACTCAGGGATCAAACCTAGGTCTCCTGCTCTGATGGCAGATTCTTTACCATCTAAGCCAGTAGGCAAGCCCAATATATGTATACAAACACACACCCCTTGAGCAAAATAAGTAATGATTTTAAAGTTGCTTTATCTCTATGGCTCAGTTACCTTGGTTGTAAATACTGGATGACTGTACTGAATAACACGAGGTGTATGAAGTGCTTAGCATAGTGTCTGGGGCATAGTAAGTGCTCCCTTCTTAAAAAAATACTGAGTGGAAACCCCAGCTTGCTGTTTGGCAGAGATTTCCTTCCAAGTGTTTGTGAAAATTTTGAAAGGCTTAGTAAGCTATCTCACCCATAAGTACTTTGGAAATGCGTTTAAAAAATCATCTCATAGGCCTTCAAGGAAATCACAATGATTATTTTAGCTAGAAAGAGGACCATGCATCCCGATCACCTATGGTAATCACCAAACTTTGGTTTGAAAGTCTTGATTTCTTCCCAAGGGGAAATCAAACCTTAAGGATAAAAATGAATGTGATCATTAAGGATGCTCAATAGAATCTGAGTCATATTAAAAAAAAAATACTCCTCATTGTTCAAAAAAAAAGTCTTAAAGTATGAATTGGAGTAATCATCTGTCAGGAATTAAGATTGTAAGAGAAAATGATGCTGTGCAAATAAACTCAAGAAAATTAATTCAATGACATTAATGGATCAAATAGATACTGAATACCCTCCAGGTGAAAAAAAAAAGAAAGAAAAACTAGGCTAGAAACAGCAGGGTTGAGAAGGCAAGGAAATACAGAGAAAAGTAGCCCTACTTATCAAAGACCTCAGAAGCCATCAGAGGAGACAATGAGGTAAAGACCAACTCTAACTGCCTTACTTTAAACTCTGCAAATAAAGATCTATCAGAAGAGGAGATGGGAAGGACAATATAGTGCTTTCCTCTCTGGCATGAAATTTATCTTATGAAAAGAACAATTATCTAACAGCAGATTTCTTTCTCAATGACATCAGATAAAGTCTGCCCTAAAGGACAAGATGAACCCTGTCAGCCTTTATCCTCAGGCTCCCTGCAGTTCTGAAAATGCATGGTGCTTCATGTGTGAACTTTTCTCTTGTAAATCAGAAGCACAAGCTTAAATAAGTCAGGCTTTCTTTTGCATTCTTCTCACCGCCAATAAAATCATGAAAATAAAAAGTTGGAGGATTTTTGGCTTGCTCAGGACGAACCATTATTCATCTTGAGGGAATGAGCTCTCGACAACTGGCCCCAAAGCAACCTCCAGGTGTCATTCCCTATTATATTTCTGTGTTCAACAAACACACCGTGAATTCTCATTCTACTACACAAATCAGGAGTGATTTTTGTGTTCAGCTTATATGGCAAATTATTATGATTTTTAGTGGTGCATCTTAAGAGGCTGGAAGAATCAGAAAGCACAGTCACATCCTATTTATTGGGTATTCTAGTCATTGAAAATGTCCCCACTGTGTATTCGCTCGTTCTCTTCTCTCTACCTAAATACTCAGCTTTTTGAAATACTACATAACCTTCTCTGAAATGACTTTTAAGGACATTAATGTGCTTTCTATCTTTTCAGTTTGACTTTTTTTTTTTTTTTTTTTACTTTTCCTTAATTGTTCATGCATCCATTTGCTTCGAGGTAGAAGAGGAGAGGTGTCAGGAGTGTAGGGACAGAGATGTGGTGCAGAAAGGTAGCTTTTTGCTTCTGTTATTAAAAAAGAAAATAAATGTTGTTACAAAACACTTGCCTTTCAAGCCAGGCTATTTTCTTGAGAAAATACAGTTGAAATTATTTTATTTCTCCTTTAACATATCAAGAGGCAACCTAGTCTCTTTGTGTTAGGATTTTATATAAAGAATATCCAGACAAAAGAGGAACAGGGACAAACCTATCCTTTTGGGGCCCTAGTAAATGATAGGAAAGAGAGCAGAGAAGAGAAAGGGAGCAAAACGGGGCGTTAATTGTTCACTCCAGCCAGAGCCCAATGAGTGGAGGTAATCAGATGAGCAAATGAAAACTGGCATCTGGTGCTAGAACAAGACGGTCTTTGGGCCGCTTCTCACACCAGTTTGAGGACATTGTTCGACACGAGAGCAAGTAGAGGGAAGCCCTCAGACTTAGCCTCCCTGAGCCGCACTTGATTCTTGTGTGGTAGGGATAGGACTAGAGGCTGCTGAGGATGTGACTGGGGGGCTTCTGACAGGAGTGCATTAGCAGGAGTAAGAGTTCTGTGACTCGGGCCCTAATGCAAACCCTGGAAGCTGGATCTTGATGGAGATCACAGGTGGTCTGCAGAGGCACCCATAGTGCCAGGAGGAACAATGTAAGGCTAAGTCAGCCAGGAGCTCCATGCACTCCAGTGAAGACAAGAGAGACTAGTCAAGACTCCCAAAGCCAACAGCACAAACAAGGAAGAAGTGAAGAAGGACTATCACTCAGTGGACAGAGGAGCCCAGGACACCATGACCCAAGGGCCTCAACTCATCTTCTCCATGAAGAGACTGAGGGAGCCATGCTCTTCCACATGTGCACCATCCTGGAGAATATCTTGGAGGTGATGGTGGCAACCTGAGAAGCTGAGTGTGTTTTCCCCTGGTCATTTCTGTACAAGGTCCTGAAATCTCCCTAAAGAGACTGTGGGAACAGATCAGACAAATTGTAAAACCTGACATTGGACATTCCCCAGGAGTTGTTGTTCTTCACTGCACTAATGAGTGGGTAAAGGATTTAGGGAAAAGACCATATTAATTATAAACAAATTAAAGAAATTCCATCTTCTCTGCACTTTCAAGCTGAAGTATTACATTTGCTACCCTATTCTGCTGCCAGCCTTGGTACACATGCCCCCACATCTGTGGGAATGAACTCGGTTTGAATTAAGCACTTCCTCATCTGAGAGCCACTTCCCAGGTGGCGCAGTGGTAAAGAATCTGCCTGCCAATGCAGGAGATGTGGGGTCAATCCCTGGGTCAGGAAATGGCAACTCACTCCAGTATTCTTGCCTGGAGAATTCCATGGACAAAGGAGCCTAGTGGGCTACAGTCCATGGGGTCGACACAACTGAGACTGCTTGCGTGCATCTGAGATTCACAAGATCTCACTTACTTAAAAAAAAAAAAAGGAGTATAGTTGATTTACAACATAGTATTATTTCCTGCTGTGCAGCAAAGTCAGTCGTATGTACACATATATCCCCACTTTTAAAATTTTTCTTCCCTTTTAGGTCAGCACAGAGCAGAGTTTCACATGCTTACTAATACATAGGTCCTTACTAGCTATCTATTTTATACATAGTAGTGTGTACATGTCAATCCCAATCTCCCAATTTATCTCTCCCTTCCTTACCCCCCACTATTCATAAGTTTGTTTTCTACATCTGTAATTCTACTTCTGTTTTACAGATAAGTTCATTTGTACCGTCCTTTTTTAAATTTAAGATTCCACATATAAGTGACGTAGGCTATTTGTCTTTCTCTGTCTGACGTTTTCACTCAGGAGGACAATTTGTATGTTCACCCATGTTGCACTGACGTCATTCAGCCTTGTAGTGAAGATACTATTTGCATGTTTATGTTACAAAATTACAAGCTCTCTGAGGGTACCTGTCGCAGTGAACATACAATAGTTTGTCCTCCTGAGTTAATAAATTAACTGAATTTAAAAGCTAAATGGCATTTTTTCTAATTAAGACGGGTTGGTTTCAAATGTCTAATTCACGCTCTACTACAATTTGTATTGTCACTTGCGTAATTAAGCCACAGGTAAATAACACAATTAATAACTAAGGGGCCATATGAAACTTATCAACTATCATATTAAATCCAGAAATAGCTGGAGAGGACAAGACTTCCTTCTGCTTTGATAACTGCTGAAGATCTTGTTTTCAGTTTGCCCAGTAGGTGCAAGGTATCATATTTATTCTGGTAACAAACTACAATCTCCAGACTCACAACCAATGTTGAGCCCAACCTGGTACCTATCTGAGACAGGAAGCATTGAGGGTGGTCACCAAGGTTCCTGCTCCCTGGTATATACATGTAGAATTTCTTCCCTTGGCCATGAGCAGGACCAGTGAATATGATAGGATAGCATTCACTATTACAGATTATGAATCAGTTAACTTTGAGTTAATCAAAAGGGAGATCATCCTGGAGATGAAACTGACTGAATCAGACGACCCATTTAAAAGGTGAAATATGAGAGAAGCGTTCTCTGGCAGGCCTAGAAGAAAGCAATCAGCCACGTGTGAGAAGAGGGACCTCCCAAGGGCAAAGAGTGGCTCTTATCTGACAGTCAATAAGAAAGCAGGTTGAAGGGACTGGATGCAGAAATGGGACTAGAGTGATTATATAGACACCTGTATTTATGTACAACTGTTATTGACAGAGCTGAACACGAGTCAGAGGGCTATAGTATCACTGCTTCCTAAGTACTGTGCTTTCTAAACTATATTTTGATATTCAATAATGTATATATTAGTAAACTACATTCACAGGTGAATTGAACTCCCCTGGGTTTTCTTTTATTATACTTCTTGTGAAATTAAAATTGTTTTTAAAAATGTCTTTGGGTTATAAGGAAGCCTAGTTCAGTGTGGAATATAAATTCATTTCTCACTGTCAAGCTATGTCTATGATTTATACTTTTAAGATATAATAGCTGCAACCATATTTCCCTAGTGATAAAAAGAAATCCCCTTTGTAATCCCAACAAAATCCTAAAGTGCTAAAATGCAATGAAGAGGATTTCTAATGGTAAGTTATAAATCCTTTTAGAGAACATCTTGGTTTAAAATAATTTCAAAAAAAAGAATGCTTAGGAATTAAGTAGTACTATTTAGACATCCTTCAGCAGTATCAAGGGCACTCGAAAGGATTCACATTTAGAGAAGATGAAATGAAGTTATATTTGTGATAGTCATGGACGGTAAGAAACTGACGTTACCAGAGAAACAACTGTACACTTTCAAAGTGTGACAGGAATTCAGGGGCCATTCATTCAGTCCACCCCAAATTCAGATACTCCTTTACATCAGCTATTGCAGGCAGAAGAGATCTACACCTCATAAGTCAATACATGCCTCAGGTTAATGAAGCAGAAACTTAAGTCAATGTAAGTGTTAACCTTTATATAAGCTTTGCTCCCCAACACTCCAGAGAATAAGTTCTGTCTGTCTTCTATCTGGATGCACTTAAATATTTGAAGGTAGGAGTTACTTGCTTTCATAAACTGGACCCCTATAGGATCAAGCATGAAGTTACACACAGATATAAAGTTACAAGACAATGGGACTGATGAGCACACGATAAACTCTAAGACCAACAACCTCATGGACTGTAGCCTGCCAGGCTCCTCTGTCCATGGGGTTTTCCAGGTAAGAATATAGAATGGGTTGCATCTCCTCCTTCAGGGGATCTTCCCGAACCAGGGATTGAACCCACATCTCCTGCATTGCAGGTCAATTCTTTTACTGCTTAGCCACCAGGGAAGGTTCTTCAAAGGAGCAGCTACTACTTATTCCCCAACAAGCATGTGGTAATTTGGGAACTAACCATAATAAACCAAGAATCTGGATTATCAGGAGTACATTTTTCCCTTTTAAAAAACTGTAATAATTAACCTCTATATTAAGAAGTTACATTTGATTCTCCTAAATGCATCATTCCATCAAAACATGGTATGAACTAAGACTTCAGAACAGCATTCATAGCTTAAAGATACTTGTCATTCAATGTTGAGAAGATAACCTGAATTATTCATCTATTTAAATACATGTAAATGGAAATTTTAGGAAGCGACTTCACTTTCACTTTTCACTTTCATGCACTGGAGAAGGAAATGGCAACCCACTCCAGTGTTCTTGCCTGGAGAATCCCAGGGACGGGGGAGCCTGGTGGGCTGCCGTCTGTGGGGTCACACGGAGTTGGACACAACTGAAGTGACTTAGCAGCAGCAGCAGCATTAGGCTTCTACATTTAGAATTGAAAAGCTGGAATTTTTCACACTGAATTAATGCTAGAACATTGAACCATCGTGTCCTGCAGGATGCTGATTCAACTTCTGGGGAACATATTGTTAAAAGATGTGAAGACATGGTGAGTGCTTTGGACCCTCCCCAGAAAGCCATACAAATACAAACCATTTAGCCTATTTTTAGAGGTTTACTGTGAAGGGTATTCATTTTCTTCCAATCTAAATACCATTCAAAATAAAAATGATAATAATACATGCTAAAACATGTTAGGCAATACACAGGTTTATTATGAAGATTATATGATTATATTATATTATTATTATTATTATTATTATAAGATTATATTAAGTGCATTTATCAAGAATGAAATAAATCCATGCCTGTAAAATATTTGGAATGTACACTATCTCACTTATACCAACTCTGTTAAAAAAAGTTAACCTCATTTTTTTGAACAGAAAAACTGTGACTATAATAGTTCCTATATCCTCTATTCCAGTTTTGCTATTATACATAATTATTTTTCATTAGTATGGTACATTTGTTGTAATTAGTAATTCAATACTGACACTTTATTATTAGAGCTTAATCAAATTTTCTTAGTTTTATGCCCAATGTCCTTTTTCTATTCTAGGACACCATCCAGGATCCCTATCATTTAAGCATCATGTTTTCTTAGGTTTCCCTTGACTGAAAGAGTTTCTCAGATTTTCCTTTTTTTCTCATTATCTTGACAGATTTGAAGAGCACCAGTCATATAATTTGTAGAATATCCCTCAATTTAGATGTTTTTCTAATGGTAAGACTGAGATTACCAGTTTTGAAGAGGAAAATCACAGAGACCAAGTTTCATGTTCATCTCTTACAACAAAGGGACATACTCTCAACATGGCATCACCGTGTATGTCAGTCTCAGTCACCTGGCTGAGGTAATATTGGCTCTATTTCTTCACTGTAAAGTAACTGGTCCTTGTTGCCCTTTCTACACTGTTCACTTTAGAAGGAACTCACTATAAACAGCCCACACTTAAAGTATGGGGAGTTTTGCACCCATCTCCTTGAGGGCGGGTGGTATCTACATAAATTATTTGCAATTATTTTACATAGTAGATTTGTCTATTCTTTTCCAGGTGTTTATGTATTCCGTTATTTGCTTATAGTGGCTTCTCAGGCAGCACTAGTGGTAAAGAACCCACCTGCCAATGCAAGAGACATAAGAAACATGGGTTGCATCCCTGGGTTGGGAAGATCCCCTAGAGGAGGAAATGGCAACCAACTCCGATATTCTTGCCTGGAGAATCCCATGAACAGAGGAGCCTGGGGGGCTACAGTCCATGGGGTCACAAAGGGTCAGACACAACTGAAGCAATTTAGCATGTATGCATGCCACAGAAACAGGAAATGATGTGGACTCACAGATATTTATTTTAAACTTTGGGTTACAATTCACTACTACTTTATTTTCTTGCTCAAATTTCCCCCCACCCCAGTTTTGCTCATTGGGAGTTCTTTCAATTGGTGTCTATGATCTTTTTTGACTCAGTGTGGGATGTCTGGATTCTTGTGTACTTCCTCACTTTCTGGCACTGCAAGATGTCCTAGGCTCAGCTTGTTTATTTTCTGCTCCAATCCTTGATTTAGCCATTTCTTCAAAGATTCCTGGATTCTTTTATCAGATTAGGCATTAGGAACCAAGATCTCAGCATTAGATGTACTCAGCACTAATGCAAGAAAACACATGTGTGTTTAGATGGCTCAGATGGTAAAGAATCTGCTTGCAATGCGGGAGACCTGAGCTCAATCCCTGGGTCAGGAAGATTCCTTGGAGAAGGGAATGGCAACCCACTCCAGTATTCTTGCGTGAAGAATCCAATGGACAGAGGAGCCTGGTGGGCTACAGTCTATGGAGTTGCAAAGAGTTGGACCCGACTGAGTTACTAACACTTTTCACTTACCATGTGCACGTTTTTATACACATTTAACTCTTGTGGATACATCATTAGCAGCTAGAGTACAGTATTTACATACAGCTTCTTTTACCTTTTGTTTTACAAGCTTTACTTATTCCCCAAATTACTTATCACTGTTGTTTTTTCCCCACTCCTTTCAATGAGGCTATTTTATTATAAATAGTTTTTAAAATCACTTTTGCTTTCATTTGGGATTACCCAGACCTCTCAAATGACTTTTGTATATTTGTAAACATTAAGATTTTCTCTTTCTTTTGTAAGTTTCAATGAGTTTTGACAAATGCACAGTGTCATGTATCCACAATTGGAGAATCATATAGAATAGTTCCACCACATTTAAAAATCCCCTGTGCTTTATCTACTCAACTCTGAACTTCTCTATCTCTGGCAATCACTGAACTATTTTCTGTTTCTAAAGATCTCTGAAGTTTTACTTTTTATGAATGTCATATAGTTGGAATCATGCCTGTAAACTTTTCTTTCATGGAGCAGTATGCATTTCTTTTCTCTGTATCATTTTGTGATGTGATAGCTCATTTCTTTTAACGGCTATGGCTTCTGTGTTACGGACATATCACATTTTGTTTATACATTCACCTGTTGAAGGATAAGGATATCTTCCAGTTTGAAGTGATTATGAATAAAGCTGCTATAAATATTTACGTGCACATTTTAGTGTGGACATAAACTTTAGAATCATCTGTGTATATATCCTAGGGGCATGATTTCTGGGTCATATGGTAAGACAATGTTTAGCTTTGTAACAAACTGCCAAACATTTCTCAAAGTGGCTGGGCCAGTTTCTATTTCCAGCAGCAGTAAATAGAGAATTCCTGTTGCTTCACATACTTGGCAGCAGTTGCTGTTGTCAGTTTCTAGGATTTCAGCCATTCTAATGGCTTTATTGGATATATGTTTTGCACATATTTTCTCTAAGTCTGCAGTTTGTCTTTCCATTCTCTTAGCAAAGTGTTTCACAGAGCAGATGCTTTATTTTAGTAAAGCCTGGTTTATCCGTATTTTTTTTTCATGGATCATGCTTTTGGTGTTTTATCTAAAAACTTAAACACTCCATCACCTAGATTTTCTCCAACCCTCCATTTTTCAGGAATTATATAATTCTTTTTTTCCAGATGGCGAAAGTAGAATGTCAGTGTTAGGGGAAGCACACTGACTGAAACTGCCCACCCGAGCCAGGCTCTCTAGTAATCATTTGCATGAGTTGTTTTACAACAGGAGGTCCTGGTAAAGAACATGGAACTAATAAGCCACCACCAACTGGAAGAGTTCAGGAAAGGTCAAAAGGAGACACTGCGTGTCCATCCACCTCCTAGGATCCCTCTTGCTAGCATCCATCTTGGCTGAGCAATGCGTGAGCCACCAGGAAGGACTCTGAGCCAGAATGATTGGCCAAAGACAACCCGGAAACTAATCCCATCAACATAAAACCCAAGAATGCAAGCCACGCAGCAGAGCAGTTCTCCTGGGTTCCCTTACCCTGCTGCTCTCCCCCTGGGTGCCCTCTTCCAATAAAGTCTCTTGCTTTGTCAGCACATATCTCCTCAGACAACTCTTTTCTTGTTAGACAAGAGCCCACTTTTGGGGCTCTGGAGGGGGCCCCCCTTCCTATAACATGAATAACCTAGCTGATGCTACATAGCCTGAATTCAACTCGGACTGTCACAGCCTCAATTTCTATGTTCTTAGCATGTTTTTATGTCTTTTAAAAACCATGTTGCTTAGTGTGATAGCAAGTGAGATAATGTATGGAAAGTACTCTGGGCCCACTGAGTACAATCTATTTATTATTGGTTTTGTTTTGGTTTTATTATTATTCCTCTTAAGCATTACCTTATAGGTTTGATTTCAGTTAAAACAATGCTAATTTAAAATGAACCTCTTTGGCACACTGGATGAATGATGCGTCACTGAATTTAAAGTAGTTTTATGGAGCTTTATATTGATATGATTAAATAATGCAAAAATCTGAGTGCCCTTTATTTCACAGATCAGTAACAGTATATACAGCCTCTAAACAAAACTTTAACTTTCTTCTTTATTATGACACTTGAGTTAAGATTGTACCAAAGACCCCACTTTCTCCCTGGGGTCTCTTTCCTTGTCACCATCAGAAGAAAACATCTGGTATTCATTATTTAAAAGGCTGGGGCAATGGATTCTCTTATGAGTACAATAAATAACCAAAGACTGTTTGTATAAGAGGAGACTGGGAACATCTTACAAGGCATCTTGTAAGGGCAAAGTGAAGTGGCAGCTGCTAACTTAAAACACTTTCTGATCTCTTACTGTGTGCAAAACACAGGAACTTAACATGTATAATATTATTTAACTTCACTTATTATTATTATACTTATTTGAAAGCAAGGAAACAGAGGCCCAAAGAAATAAAGTAAAATTCCCAGAGTCACCTGATCAGAAAAATGGTTTTAGGATTTGAATTCTGGTCTCTCTGAACTCTGAGCCTATACTGTGAAGCATTGTTCTTCTACCCTGTGGAGATCATGTGGTTAGAAGACTAGAACTTTATGATGCCAAGTTTTTTACAAGAGGAAAGACCTCACAGCATCTAAGGAATTTAATTGGAAATTTTTGGAAGACTACTCAATTGTGTTACCTATGCCACAAAGAACCACAGCTTCTATAGATACAGTTTAATTCCTGATTGAATTTATAAGTTATTATCATTCCAGCAATGCCCAGTAGGTTAAGGAAATGACTATTCTTTAAGTAATTGGAAGGAATGAGAAGGCAGACAAAGGCACCCAGTGTGATGTTGATGTGGAATCCTGGGTTGTCAAAGTATGTCAAAGACAAGACCAATAGCCTAGCTGATCCATTCTTTCTAATGGGAAACTAATCCATTCTAAACTAATCCAAGAAATCAATCCTAATGTATTTGACTGGGATAGTCGGAATCAATTGAGAATTATCTTCAATACAACTCAATGGTATAGCACAGTAGATATACAGATAGATCGATGATAACATGAATAATAATACCAACTCTGAAGTTAAGTCATTTTTACATGGTTGTGGTTTATGTATAATAACATCCATCAGGCATCACTGACTCAAAGGACATGAATTTGAGCAAACTCCGGGAGATGGTGCAGGACAGCGAAACCTGGAGTGCTAAAGTTCACAGAGTCACAAAGAGTCAGACATGACTTAATGACTAAACAACAACAATATCCATCTGAGGCTAAAATAGGCAAACAAACGTCAAGTACGTTTAAAATCAAAGTTCATTTGATTCAACATTGGAAGAATGTGCTAAAGCCTCTTCTGGATTAAAGTAGAACTTTCAGGGACTCAAATGGCAAGAAGATTTAAGCAGGCCACACCCTCTGGTTTCAAGCATTTACTATGGGTATAATTCCTAAATCGGAGGTTTATTACATAGAAAGACATGGCATATGACTTTCTGTAGTTTACTGATCAAATTAACTTGAATATGTAAGTTGAATGTCTTCTTAACTGTATTGGTAGAATCCACAGCCTTAATGACATTTTCCCTAAGATTTAATATCTTTCATACATGTAATATCCTATCTGCTGAACTTTAGGGATTTGAGAGTAGAAGGGAAAGTATCACTTCTGGTAACAGCACCCTGATTTTCTTCTTAAATATTACTTCTCCACACAGTGGCTGACTTTATTTTTCTAGGCTCCAAAATCACTGCAGATGGTGACTGCAGCCATGAAGTTAAAAGACACTTACTCCTTGGAAGGAAAGTTATGACCAACCTAGACAGCCTATTAAAAAGCAGAGACTTTGCTTTGTCAACAAAGGTCCGTCTAGTCAAGGCTATGGTTTTTCCAGTAGTCATGTATGGATGTGAGAGTTGGACTATAAAGCTGAGCACAGAAGAATTGATGTTTTTGAACTGTGGTATTGGAAGACTCTTGAGATTCCCTCAGACTGCAAGGAGATCCAACCAGTCCATCCTAAAGGAAATCAGTCCCAAATAATTGGAAGGTCTGATGTTGAAGCTGAAACTCCAATACTTTGGCCACCTGATGCGAAGAGCTGACTCATTTGAAAAGACCCTCATGCTGGGAAAGATTGAGGGCAGGAGGAGAAGGGGACGACAGAGGATGAGATGGTTGGATGGCATCACAGACTCAATGGACATGGGTTTGGGTGGACTCTGGGAGTTGATGATGGACAGGGAGGCCTGGCATGCTGGGGTTCATGGGGTCACAAAGAGTCGGACACAACTGAGTAACTGAACTGAACTGAAACTACATACTGCTAAGATTTTTAATATGAATAAAAATGACACAAAAAAGGAAAATAAACAAAAATGAATGGTAGAACCCATTCATTCCAGAATTGACAATCTGAAGATACTAAACTAGATGCTACATCTTAATTCATGGACAGATTGTGATTTTAGGTTTATGTTTTATCCGCCCCCCACCAAAGTTCTATATCCAACATTCTCTTCAGTTTCCCAAGTCTCCTGGCCATCACCCAATAAATTTATTTTCTACCTGTATTAGCTGGAGTTGGTTGGAGCACTAAAACTGACTAATTATATCACTCAAAAGAATCGAGTACCAATTTCTGTTGAAGTGTAGAGTAACTGGTAACACTACTAGGTTTGTGTCATACTTTTCCTCTGCCTAAAATATTTTTATAAAAACCACCATTTGCAACTCGAGGATGCTGCACCCTGAGGAATGTTATTGAGGGTGAGTTCAATATCCTGAGATTGTGGAAAGATGACAGCTCCCCCTGTGGCTTGGAGGGTGTATTGTCATCTCATCTAGCTGCTCAGTCTGAGCAACCACAGGGCTGAGTGTACACACACAGAACCAAGCAAAGATGCTTACTAGATATGGATGAATATCTCCATAGCAACTATCCCCTTGCTCCATGTTCCCATCATTGTCTCAACTTCTCACTTTGGCTAGGCTCATTCAGTGATTGACTTTTCAAAAAGTGCTTATGGTTTTAACAATATTCTAATAGTAGGGGGGAAAAGAGTGACTGCACATTGCAAGGTCTAAAGCTAAAGACACTTGGCCCTATAAGAGGACAAAAAGGGGAAGAAAAAAGCAGCTGAAACTGACCATCTGTTTTCTACTTAGTGGCAAGGCTGATGCACCCAAAATATGAAGAACATCCTTCTGATTCTCTACTAAAATTCAAGGACTCCTATTGCATTTAGAAGTGACCTGCAGCACCCTGGGAGAGGTCCATATGAATATGACTAGGAACTGAAGCCTCCTGCCAGCAGCCAGCTTGGAAGCAGGTCATCCACATCTGGTCTTCTCTTCATTCTCACCTCTCATCCCCGTCCCCTCTGTTCAGTCCTCTCCCCTCTGTTCAGTCCTCTCCCTCTACTCAGTGTGTCTCAGCCATGCTGGTTTTTTTTTTTTTTTTTTTCAGCTCTTCAACAGGCCAGGCTTCTTCCTCTAAAGGCACATGACTGTGCTCTTTCTCTCTGACTTGACCCTACTCCCCAGGGTTGCCCATTTTCCTATAAGTTTCCACAATCATCCTTGAGATCTAGGATTAAATGTTATTGGTGGGACCCTATCTTAGGTAAGCTCCACTTCTCAGTTATTTTCTATTTCAGCACTAATTTGTTTTCATTATGATGCTCAGCATTACCCCTATTTATTCATTCAAAGTCTCTTGTCCCTCAATTATAAGCTCTGTGAGGGTTGGTGTCTTGCCTACCTCAATCATGACAGCATCTCTGGTGCCTAGAATGGAGACAGACTGTTATAGTTCAGTAATTATTTTCAAATATCTAGATTTGGGTATTAATATCATGAAAGTGAAGGCACTAAAATTAGTATGTTCAGAATCTACTCTCTTAGGTACATCCTTCAAGACAGGAAATTCATCTAATAGTTGAGAAGAGGTGGCTCAGAGGTTAAAGCATCTACCTGCAATGCGGGAGACCTGGGTCAGTTCCATCCCTGGGTCAGGAAAATCCTCTGGAGAAGGAAATGGCAACCCACTCCAGTATTCTTGCCTGGAGAATCCCATGGATGGAGGAGCCTGGTAGGCTATAGTCCACGGGGTTGCAAAGAGTCAGACACGACTGAGTGACTTCACTTTCAAGACAGGAAATTTATCTAATAGTTGAGAAGAGCATACACAAAATATATTCTGTAAGCAAAAATTGTATGATATACCTACATCTGGTAGTCAGTTTTCAAGATGGCCCCCGTAATTCCTGCCACCTGGTATTCTTGCCCTTGTGTAGTTCTTTTCTGCATGGAGTAGAGCTAACCTACATACCCAATAAGATATTATAGAAAGGGTGTATATGATTTCCAAGGCTAGGTTACAAAATACAGATCTATGATGCTTCCATGCTTTAATGGAAGCTAACTGCCACATTGAGAAGAGATCCTAGCCACTCCATGGAGGGGTTTGAGTGGTAAGGAAGGAAGGGCTTTTCCTAGTAACCAGTATCTGCTTGCTAGCCAGATGAGTAAGTTAATTTAGAGTTGGATTCTCCAGCCCCAATCAACTCTTCAGAAACTGCAGTCCCTAGGCTCTATCTTGACTGCCACCTCATCAGACACCCTAAACTGGAACCACCCAGCTAAGCCAGTCCTGAATCTGTGACCCAGAGTAACTGCATAAGACAATAAATGCTTGTTGTTTCTTTGTCTGTAAGTCTTGGGGTGATTTCCCATGCAGCACGAGCTGACCAATACACTATTAAAGCAGTATCTGGAACGTAGTAAGTATTATAAAAAAAAAAAAAAAATAGTAGCAAGCAGCAGCTGCTGCATTAAATAGCAGTGACAGCAGGGTGGCTACCCAAACGAGTCTGGTGAAGAATGGGTACAAGTGTAGGAAAGAGAACTTTTAAGTCTTTATAGTTAGACCTGCAAAGCAGAGACAGTGTGTGGTGGACATAAAAATTGGCTTCCAAAAATGGCTTGCATTATGCCAAGTCAATTGTGGATAGAGGTGACAAATCAGAACTTTCACATGGTTCAGTCTCTGTTAGTCAGGTAATTTCATAGGTCATGATAACCCAGGGAGCAAATCCCAAGATAGTAGCCATCAAATTCCATTAATGGATGAGCACCTAGCAAAGCTGTGATCACAGAAGTGCATAATTAATGTGAATTAACGTTGATGATCGTGGTGGTAATATATAGACTCTAAGGATGGTCCCATGAATTGACATTTACTTAGGCAGACTTTCATTTTAGAGAAAAGGCCTGAAGGAATAGGTCTTGTGACAAAGTTCAGTTTTCCTGATTTGAGTAGAGATGTTCGTGGTGAAATCATAAACGTCAGTTTCAATTTCCTCAGGTTCTGATAACTGAATCACACTTGTAAGGTAAAACAAATGGAAGATGCTAAATAATAGAAAAAACATCTTCAGAAACCAGGCTTGGTTGTAATAGGAAGGATAGTTTCAATTCCCTCCCTTTCTTTTTCTCTAAAACACAAGCTCATTACAAATACAGGGCAGCAAAAAGGAAAAAAAAAATTGTCATAGAGTATGGTGCTTTCATATCATGTTTAACCATGTTTCAGAAAAAAATTAAAACCTGATATTAATGAGCTTAAAAGTTAGGCCTGCAATTTCAGCCTGTATAGGGTTCACATATTTTGATTTAGACTATGTATTTTTGAATTTCAATCTGAAACATTAAATTATATATAAATTGTGTTGGCTTTTGTACCTTTTATCATGGATATATCTGTATTATAAAACAAAAATATAAGTTCTCTAACACAGCAGACATGAGCAATATCAAGGGAAAAAGTCTTAGGAATACTGTAGCATTTGTTAATAGAATCATAGTGTTTCAACAGTTTAAAAAATCAAAACATACTACTGCAATTTTGAATCACTGTGTAAACACATAGGAAGCCAGAAAATTGCAAACTGCCGAGAACAGACACATAACGTAATACTGCACTGGGAAATGGAGACTAAACTGGTTAAGAAGCAAGAAGGGACAATAGATAATATAATATGCTACCCTCTTAACTTAATTGTCCATGAGAATCACAACATTTCTGTGTTGTATTCCATTTGTTTCAGAACCACATTATCTCATTTTGGTATAAGAATCTTAGAAATTACCGCTATATAATATAGTATTCCGGACAGAGGATTAAGCATGTTACAGGTTGTATTAGCTTTCTATTGCTGCATAGCAAATTACTTCAAATTTAGCAGTTTAAAACAGCACACATTTATCACCTCACAGTTCTGTGTGTCAGCAATCTGGCAGGTTTCTGCTGGATACTCTGCTCCAGGTCTCACAGAGGTGATATCAAGGTATTGGCTGGCCGTGTCCTCATCTGGAAGCTTGACCGGACAAAGATGTACTTCTAAGCTCCCTCAGCTTACTGACAGAATTCACCTTCTTGCAGCTATACAACTGAGGTTCCTGATTTTTTTTTCCTTTGGTGAGCTGTTGGTTGGGGACCTCAACCAACACCCAGAGGTCATGCTCAGGTCTTTTTCATGTGGTCCTATTCATTAAATGGAACTTTTTTTTTTTTTTAATAAAAAGTAAAGTAGCGGGATGCATGCCTCTGCATCTTTGAGTTTCTCAGAGTTTTCTGGCTCTGACCATCAGTAGTAGTTGTTCAGTCGCTAAGCCATCCAACTCTTTGTGACCCCATGGATGGCAGCATGCCAGGCTTCTGTCCTTCACTATCTCCCGGAGTTTGCTCAAACTCATATCCATTTAGTCGGTGATGCTAATCTAAACATCTCACTCTCTGCCACCCTCCTCTCCTTTTGCCTTCAATCTTTCGCAGCATGAGGATCTGTTCCACTGGGTTGGCTTTTTTCATCAGGTGGCCTAAGTGACCGTTTAGAGCCTCTTCTAAAGGGTTCACCTGATTATTAAAACCCACTACACTCAAGAGGAGGGGATTCCACTTTTAGGGCATGCACATCAGGGAGTGAGGTTGGGGAAGATGAGCTTCATGGGACACTGAAAAGATGGAGGTGAAGATATTCTTCGGGGACGAGTAACACTGCTTTCTTCTCATAAACAGGATGAAGTATGTGGGGGGTTCAGATCACCTCAAGAGCTTGCCATTCCCTGAATGAGAGAATCTAAGTTGTCTGAATAGATTCTCCTGATTGATGACAAAAGGTGCAGTGATGAACAGAGGATTCGGGTCTTTCTTCAAATTTAGCAAGACCCTAATCTGCACAGACGGAGAAGGCAATGGCAACCCACTCCAGTACTCTTGCCTGGAAAATCCCATGGACAGAGGAGCCTGGTAGGCTACAATCCATGGGGTCGCTGAGTTGGACACGACTGAGCGACTCCACTTTCACCCTTCACTTTCATGCATTGGAGAAGGAAATGGCAACCCACTCCAGTGTTCTTGCCTGGAGAATCCCAGGGACGGGGGAGCCTGGTGGGCTGCCGTCTATGGGGTTGCACAGGGTCGGACACGACTGAAGCGACTTAGCAGCAGCAGCAGCAACCTGCACAGAAGGGGTTCTCTGAAACTATGCACCTCAAGAGGACTCAGAGCCAAGAGAAAAGCCACACTGAGGTACACTGCACCAATTCTGCTTGTCATAACCACCTTGCCAAAAGGGATGGGAACTTGGTTAGCCCTTTGATCCAATCAACTTAGTGACCTTTAATACAATAAATGTGTGGTGGGCACTGTGGTTGCTGTTGCTGCTGAAATAAAATGGCACTGTCGGTACTAGTTCACAGGTCACTCACAAATGGAAAGGATAGCTCCCAATCCCTGCATATTCTACATAGTTATGATAGGCATATTGCATTTTACCATGGAAAATGCACTATTTAAAAATAACTCTACCTTCTATTTTCTCATTCAACTAAAAATAAAAATGGACAAGGTTTACATTCATGTGAATAGAAAGGTCTTGCACCATTCTGCTTTGTATCTATAAAAGTCTGAGTCTATTGTTACTCCCTTGCTCTACTGCTGCCTGAAGAGAGTAGCTTTCTAAGCAACAGAATCATAATAGGATGGATGATAAAGGTTAATGGTATTTAGTAGCTGTGTGACCTTATAATCACCTCACTTCCGCCTCAATTTCCTCTTCTGTAAAATGGGAATAATAAGACCACCTAATATCTGCAGGTGTGATCATAGATGAGATATGCCCAATGTCTGACTTATAGTAAGAGATTAGTAATTAATTATTACAACTGCTACTGCTGCTAATACTATCAGAATAAAATTTTTATGGAATTTTTATTGATATAAAATTGTTGACAACACACACTTGACATTGAGCAGTTGGTAGTTCTTAAACTTTACAATCAGTTGGAAGGCTTAATTAAACACAGACTATGAGACGCACTCCCAAAGTTTTTGACTCAGTAAATCTGAGGTGTGGCCCTGAAAACTGACCTGACATGGTGATAATCAATGTCTATTCTGTGAAGCTTGTCACTTCACCAAGGGAATAGGAGAAAAGGTTAATCCCAGTAATCATGATTTTCCACTGTACAGGCAAACCTTTAACATGTGGTATTTTTCACTTTTATGACTTTTTCTGATGGTCTATAGAAAACAGTACCAGTTTTAATTAGCTGTGACATTTTAATAGAATTTAATTTGGAAAACACAGAGAAAGCATAATGTATTAAATCTTGAAGCCTTGCTCAAGAATGGGGAATTTTCATACAATAGTAAATTTAGGGATCCTGGTTACCAAGAATTCACTCTGTATTATTCAATAGAAGGCAGTCTCTTAATTTTTGGCAATCTGTGGTTGACAAATGGCTGTTTTTTAAAAATCCATCAATCATACAGTTTGGTAACATTCAGTGTAATCCTCACCAGGTAGCTTGGTATTAACCTTTTAGTTTGCCACATGCTACATACATACAACATCTGAACTTTATTGATGTTAGAGCAGTCTACCTTCTTAGAAAAAGCATATCCATCACTTTCAGGGGGAAAGTCATCTCCACTCTTTGTCAGTATGATTTGTGTATGACTGACCCCAGGTTCTATGGAAGTCATGTGACTGGAGTCTGGACAATCAGCGTAATTCACTCTACAAACTACAGTAATTGGTTCAGGTTCAGGCATATGGCCCAACTTGGCTCAATGAGATACAACACCAGCACTTTGACTGGAATGAATTGAAAAACAAGTTCTCATGGGTTTAAGGTAGTTAGGATGATAAGAATGTAAATCAGGAGCTGATGATGGTCTCTTGTGTTCACACAGGAAGACCTCATTCGATAACGAGACCAACAGAGAGGATGGCAGAGGTCAAAAGAAGCATAATTCATACTGACATTGAGCAACCAGACCCAGCTATGCCTGAAACCATGGTATCATTTATTTTCATGTATGTGAGCCAATAAATCATTTTTCTGCTTAAGTTAGTTTAAGTCAATTTTCCTATCTGCCACTGGAAGAGTCCTGAATAATATCATTTAGAAATTGTTATTTTTTCTATAAAATGAGTAATAACAGTGCATAATTGATACTATATTATAGCAGTTTAAGAAAAATCAGACACATTAGACAATCTTGTCTACATTGACAGAGAAGTAAATTCAAATCAGCAATTATCCGCCTCACTTAATAAACACATAGTGTATCTCATGTCATAACAATAGACCTAATTTAAAATCTACCCCAAATCTCTTTACTACTCAAAGACTGGTCATTTCTGTGTAAATCTGTGGTTTAAAAATAATTCATAGAACAAAGAATGACAATAGTTAAAATCATTCCAATTTCCCTGTGACATGTGGAATAATAAAAAATTTTGGACCATGTCCTTAATTATATTGTTTCTATGTCAGAGTGACTGCAAAGGATTCTAGAGTGTTGTAACTTCAGAATGTTTTTGCATATTTCCTGAAAGTGCAATTCAGCTGAAGAGAAAATGTGTGCATTACCTATTTTTTTTTACTTTTTCCATGTTAGTATTTTGCTACCTAATATATTTTCTTATTAGTGTGAGGAGGACCAATTTTATGACTAATTCCTCTTTTCCCTTCATCCATTCTTATATGAACAATCATTTTGGCTTTCTGGTATACTGCTTATAATCACTTGTGTTACTTGTAATCTATTTCTGTGGAAAGTCACAGCAATTATAAACATATTCAGTGGTCTGAAGAAAAGATAACCTAGGGATTATTTCCCATCTTTAAATTCACCTTTGCCTGATGATAGTAACTTGTTGCTGTTGTTCATTTGCTAAGTTGTGTCCCACTCTTTGTGACCCCATGGACTGCAGCACACCAGTCTTCCCTGTCCTTCACTATCTCCAAGAACTTGCTCAGGCTCATGCCTACTGAGTCAGTGATGCTATCTAACCATCTTGTCCTCTATTGCCCCCTTTTCCTCCTCTACTCAGTCTTTCTCAGCATCAGTGTCTTTTCCAATGAATCCACTCTTCGTATCAGGTGACCAAAGTATTGGAGCTTCAGCTTCAGAATCAGTCCTTTCAGTGAATATTCAGGGTTGATTTCCTTTAGGATTGACTGGTTTGATTTCCTTGCTGTTCAAAGGACTTTCAAAAGTCTTCTTCAGCACCACAGTTTGAAAGCATCAGTTCTTCTGCGCTCAGCCTTCTTTAAGGTCCAACTCTCAAATCCATATATGACTACTGGAAAAACCATAGCTTCGACTATATGGGCAAAAGTGATGACTCTGCTTTTTAATACACTGTCTAGGTTTGTCATAGCTTTCCAAGGAGTAAGCGTCTTTACTTTTCATGGCTATAGCCACTGTTCACAGTGATTTTGGAGCCCAAGAAAATTAAATCTGTCACTGTTTCTACTTTTCCTCTTCCATTTGCCATGCAGTGATAAATATCCACAGTTTACAGATGAAGAAAGTGACATTCAGAGGTGATGTGCCTTGCCCAGAGTCACAATGTCCTGATGGGATCCCGGCTTTATTTTCTTTTCCATTCCCCACACTCCCTCATAGTCATTTGCTCTGAGGACAAAGTCTAGAATATTGCCATGGATACTGGCTGGACAACACAGACTGTTAAGAGGGGCTGTGAAATGAACACAGCCAGAGCCTCGTTCCTTGCAATGATTTCCATTGGGTTTATCGACTAAGAGTTTCAGCTCATAAAGCACAAACCCTTGCTATTGAACTGATTTAAATCATCTCAGGAAGAATGTGATGTCTAAAAACCACCCATACCTTATAGAGTAAGTTAAAAGAAATCCTCCCACCCATAATCCTTGCACTGCAGTGCTATTAAGTCATGGTTCATTTTCTTGGGCTTACCCAGGTTATGGAATTTCAACTCATTATACACAAGGTCAGTTTTATACTGTATGTGGAACTGCAATTTGGCCAGTCTACTTTATAATTCTGTAATAAGATATGATATACTAAATGGGAACAGTTATGCTTCAAGTGAAAGGAAAAAAGGGAAGCAGGTTTATAGGGCATCTGGGAGGCCAAATAGTGCAATGGGAATAGGCTCGAGACTAGGAAACTCGAGCTCTTAGTTATCTCATAGATTAGTCATTAACTTACCGGATGACCTTGAGCAAACCACTTCAGCCTTGACAATTTCAGTTTGCTCATAAGGGAGGTGCAGAAGTTCACCATCAAAATCAATTCAAACTCCACACAGGAAGCTTGTTAGAGGGAATATGGTGGGCATCTGGACATCTGTGGTTGTTGCTTTTATTGTGTCCTTACTTTAGGGATCTGCCTCTTTTCTTTAAAAAAAAATTTTTTTTAATTGGAGGATAATTGTTTACAAGGTTGTGTTGGTTTCTGATGTACAACACTGTGAATCAGGCATTAAGTATACGTATGTTCCCTCCCTTTTGAAACTCCCTCCCCAACCCCGTTCTCCCCTCCAGGTTGTCACAGCACACTGGGTTGAGCTCCTTGTGTTATATACAGCAACTTCCCACTAGGTATCTATTTTACATATTGTAATGTACATATCTCAGTGCTACTCTCTCACTCCACAGGAGTCCCATGGGCTGATAGTCCCAGTTATACCTTCCCTGCCCAAGTGATGATATATGATTCAGGCTGATCTATCAGAGCATTCCTGCCTCCCTTCCTCTGGCCACAGTTATTGGTTCAGTGATGGGCGATGTCACAAATGAAGGTCAGTTTACAGGTCTGTGGGAGGAAGGACTAGACTAATTTTTCTGGTATCACTAACTCTAAAGCCAATATAAGTATGGACCTTCCCATCATCATCTTTGCTACTAAGTCAGGAGATTCTGTCCAATAACTAAACCCAAACCAGAGGAAAGCAGAAATTTAAAAAAAAAATGGAAGAGAGAGTCAGAATCCAGTTTACATCAATAGGATCTCTGGATCCAGCTATACCTGAGGTCACTTCTCCTCCTCTAGACTTCCCAAAACATAAGCTCCTCTTCCTCACTTAAGATAATTTGAAGTGAGGCTTGCTCACTTGCTCCTGATTGAGTTCTAATTAGTACATTCAGAAATGATGTTATTTACTCTGTACAAGTGAGTTCAACACACCAGTGAAATAGTTGCCCATCAAATATAAGTTGATACACTAAAAGAATTAATATATGCTATGAATGATTCTTTTCATACTGTTCATGGGGTTCTTAAGGCAAGAATACTGAAGTGGTTTGCCATTCCCTTCTCCAGTGGACCACATAGGAGATCCAACCAGTCTGAAGGAGATCAGCCCTGGGATTTCTTTGGAAGGACTGATGCTAAAGCTGCAACTCCAGTACTTTGGCCACCTCATGCGAAGAGTTGACTCATTGGAAAAGACTCTGATGCTGGGAGGGATTGGGGGCAAGAGGAGAAGGGGATGACAGAGGATGAGATGGCTGGATGGCATCACTGATTCGATGGACGTGAGTCTCAGTGAACTCTAGGAGTTGGTGATGGACAGGGAGGCCTGGCATGCTGTGATTCATGGGGTCGCAAAGAGTCGGACACAACTGAGTGACTGATCTGATCTGATCTGATCTGATGAATGATTCTGTGGTTCTAAGAAATATATATATATGTCCAATATTTAAATCTACATATTAAGTGACACATCACGATTTTCATTTTAAAAGATTAACTACAATTCATTCACTTATTTACTGAGTACTGAACAACTTTTACATGCTGTCTTGAGGATGCAATGCTGAACAAAACAGACAAGCTCTACATCTATTGAGCTAACATTCTAGCAGGACCAGAGTTATGTTATATTTAATTATATACAATACGCATCTCAGATCCACCCAATCCATCTATCTGTATTCAGGAACAATTAAATCCAGAATGCAAAATAACACTCTAAGACTTATAGATCTCAGCTCTGAAGTGCTTTTCTTTCACCAGTGAATTTGGAACCCAGTTAACCACCAGAGCCTAAGGCCTCAATATTTGTTATGTTTTTAAACAAAGAGTCCCTGCTTGCTGTTTTGACAAAGATCTATTCATTGTCTGATTGCACATTTCTGTAGGATAATCTTGAGTATTCCCTGTCAACAAAGTTAGATTTAATACAACTACCCTGCCAAAACAACAAAATTGACCTTTCCTTCTTAATAATTAGATGTTGCCACTAATGTGGAGATACTGTGGTCCTAAATTTCAATTGGTGCCCATTGCAACTTACAAGTATTCCATTTCCTGAGCCCCAGAGGAGCTTGTTCTGATTAAACTGTTATCAGACCTACCAGGTAAAAATCAAGTAATTCCAAAAGATACCCCTAATCTGATAAAGGCATATGCTCCAAACCCTACACTTTCAATTCTCTTACACATTCAGTTTCACCATTTTATTGTTAAGAAAAGCAAGATAGTAAGCATTCTGGGGGAGACATATTTTAGCAGAGCATAAATGTTCTATTTATGGGCTAGAAAATCTTTCATGCACTATGCTGGCAAATCATCCTAAATAAACCAGTGTGTTGGCAACACCTTACATAGTAAATTATGACACATTTTCTTCAGTTGGTGGCTATATATACATTCACCAATTACTGCTGGGATATAAAGCATGATTTTAGGCCTTGCAGAAGACAGAGGAGTGACACATGTTGAAGCTGTGATAGGCTATCTCACATCCTGAGCATTCCCTATGCTCTTGTACAGCAGTTATTTTCTGCCCTTTCTCCTGGGGATGAAAGACCTTTTCCTTCCCTGATCTTTTCCATACAGTTGGCTGGGATTATCTCTACCTCCTCCAGTCAGACGGATGGTTCTGTGGTTGGCCCTGATGAAATGATCCCATCCTTGTAGCCAACATGATTGGCTCAGTTGTTGGTGAATGCCCTGTAAGTTCTTAGAACTGTTCTAAAAATGTTATGGGGCATTAGTCCTCACCAGGGCCCCACTGCCCACTAGGTTGAGAGATTCAGTTTATGAGATGACCAAGGACATGGAGCACTGCCAACAGTAGTCTAAGACCCTGGTTCCAATTATAAATAAAATAATGGTGTTACTGGTAAAGAACCCGCCTGCCAATGCGGGAGATGTAAGAGATGCAGGTTCAATCCCTGGGTTGGGAAGATCCCCTAGAGTAGGAAATAACAACCCACTCCAGTATTCTTGCCCGAAGAATCCCATGGACAGAGGAGCCTGGTGGACTACAGTCCACAGGGCCACAGAGAGTTTGACATGCAGCATACAACACAGAAAAGCAGAAAGAGGAGGAGAAATGAGAGATAGAAATATCACAATATCATTTTTGTTCCCCATATCCAATTACATGTTGGTTCTTTGAAAATTTCCAAAGCAATAATCCTCCATTTTCCCCAAGGCTATGGTTTTTCCAGGGGTCATGTATGGATGTGAGAGTTGGACTATAAAGAAAGCTGAGTGCTGAAGAATTGATGCTTTTGATCTGTGGTGTTGGAAAAGACTCTTGAGAGTCCCTTGGACTGCAAGGAGATCCAACCAGTCCATCCTAAAGGAGATCAATCCTGGGTGTTCATTGGAAGGACTGATGCTGAAGCTGAAACTCCAGTACTTTGACCACCTCATGTGAAGAGTTGACTCATTGGAAAAGACTCTGATGCTGGGAGGGATTGAGGGCAGGAGGAGAAGGGGATTACAGAGGATGAGATGGTTGGATGGCATCACTGACTCAATGGACATGGGTTTGGGTGAACTCCGGGAGTTGGTGATGGACAGGGAGGCCTGGCATGCTGAGGTTCATGGGGTTGCAAAGAGTCGGACACAACTGAGCAACTGAACTGAACTGGAACTTGATTTTCTCAGTTGCTGAATGCTGAATGTACACTGGCAAACAGGTGAGCCAAAAGAGATATAGATCCCACATAAGTATCATCCAAAATGGTGGAATGATTTATGGATTGACCAGTAGATTCATTCATCCATTCAAACATTCCCTGATAACCCATCATGTTCCAGGTGCTGGGGAAAATCTTTACTTACAAAGATGAGAGAGACACAGGGCCATTAGGGGTTCACTGTGTATCAGGAAAGGTGTTTTAATATAATGTGATGACAGCTTTAACTGCAGTGTGCAGAGTACCTTGAGGATTTGGGGTCTGATAAAATTGTTCCTGGAGACTGAGAATGCTTCTTGGAGGACAGCTCACCCAATTAAACACAAGTTATCCATTGATGTGAGAAATTATTACCACTGAACTCCTTTGAAGGCTTGGGGGAGGTAACAAGTTATGTAGCACAGAGTAATGTGTGGGCCCAGTGGGAAGCGCCTACACACAGACGGGAAGGGAAGAACCAGGTCTCTGATTCCTGAGCAGCTTCCACCCTACCCTTGTTCAAGGATCACTTTTCCCCCTAAAACCTCAGCTCTGTGATGTATGACCCACATTCTAAGAACCCTGTTGCCTCTGAAATTCTATGCATTTCTAATGCTATCTGAACCATAAAAAGAGAGAAATAGTTTTCTATCTGTGAGTGGCCAAATGACATAGGCACAGGTCGTCTTCATAGCAGTAGATTCCATCTATCAACAAGTACTGAAGCCTACTGTCCAGGGTCAGTGCTAGGAGCGAAAAGGGACACACTAACGCCTAAGACACGAAGTTGCATGGAGAGACAGAGGGAAAATAATTAAATATTTTATGGTGATGATCCTAGTGAAAAGTAGCAATCTCTATGGCTGACATGACCCAACACAACTTTATCATCTTTGGCATAGTTTAGAGTAGGGTTTCTCAACTTCTGCGCTGTTGACATCTTGGGCCAGATAATTTTTGCTTTATGGGGTCATCTTAGGCACTGTAGAATCTTATGCACCATCCCCAACCTCTAAACACTAGATACCAGTAGCTTTTTTAGCTATGACAAAAATGCCTCCAGATGTTGTCATATGTCCCCTGGGGAGTCCAAGCACTCCTGACTTGAGAACCATTGGCCAAGAGGTACTGATGCTTAGAAACGGAAAGGCCATAATAAGAAATTCTAGCTAAGACTTAGGCAGAAATATCTACACAGAAATCCTCAAACTCTCATTATCAGACTAGGATATTGATAAGCCCAGGAGTTTACAACAGTATACTGGGGGTAGGGGGAGTGGATGGGAACAGGAAGCCTTATATTATAACTTCCTAGGACCTGAACTCTCCATTTGAGGATTTAAAAGTTAAGCTAGATAGTAATTCAGAGTGTACTTATTTATATTTAAGTAAATGCACATATATTATGGTATAAACTCTAATTTAGTTAAAGTCTGAAAGAACATTTCTAAATGTCACGGGCTATTTCTGACTATATCCCCAACCTCTTCAAACACACACTTAGCCTCCTCTGCCATCAAGCGAAGCACATTGAGGACCCAGACATAGATGAGCACAGAGGGGACACACCCAGTTTTAACAGATTTATAGGAAATTAAGTGGCTGTACTTAAAGAATGAGTATCAAAGCTATGGTTTTTCCAGTAGTCATGTATGGATGTGAGAGTTGGACTATTAAGAAAGCTGAGCATTGAAGAATTGATGCTTTTGAACTGTGGTGTTGGAGAAGACTCTTGAGTGTCCCTTGGACTGCAAGGAGATCCCACCAGTCAATCCTAAAGGAGATCAGTCCTGAATATTGATCAGAAAGACTGTTACTGAAACTGAAATTCCAATACTATGGCCACCTGATGGGAAGAGGCTGACTCATTGGAAAAGACCCTGATGCTGGGAATAATTGAAGGTGGGAAGAGAAGGGGACGACAGAGGATGAGATGGTTGGATGGCATCACTGACTCAGTGGACATGAGTTTGAGCAAACTCTGGGAGATGGACAGCAAAGCCTGGTGTACTGCAGTCCATGGGCTCACAAAGAGTTGGACACGACTGAGCAACTGAACAATAACAACAATCAGAGAGAAAATCTAAGAGAAGACAACTACCACTGATTGAGGGTGATGATGATGAGGAGGATGATAGCAAAGCCTCTCCTGTGATGAATACTTCCCTATACACCAGTCTCTATGCTATATACACTTTACAAACAAAACCTTACACCAACCCAAGGGGACAGCTACTGGTGCCACTGCCATTTTAAGGAGACAAAACTAAGCTTTCATACATTGAAGTATGTGTTCTAGAGCTACCATTTCAAATTACCTTCAGCTGGGTGGCTTATAACTACAGAAATTTATTTTCTCACAGCTCTGGAGTCTAGAAGTCTAAAACCAAGCTGTTGGTAGAGCCATGCACCCTACAATACCTAGAGGAACATTTTTTCTTATATATACACACACACACACATGTGCTGAGTCACTTCAGTTGTGTCTGACTCTTTGTGGCCCTATGGACTAGCCTGCTAGGCTCCTCTATCCATGGGATTCTTCAGGCAAGAATACTGGAGTGGGTTGCCCCGTGCCCTCTTCCAGGGGAACTTCCTGACACAGGGATCAAACCCATGTCTCATGTCTCCTGCACTGGCAGGTGGGTTCTTCACCAATAGCAACACCTGGGAAGCCTCTCTAGACACACACACATACACAAAATTTGAGTCACCAGGGAAGGGTGGCTCAGATGGTAAAGAATCTGCTTGTAACGCAGGAGACCAGGGTTCAGTCCCTAGGTTGGAACGATGCCCTGGAGAAGGGCATGGCTATTCACTCTAGCACTCTTGCCTGGAGAATTCCATGGACAGAGGAGACTGGCAGGTTACAGTCCATGGGATTACAAAGACTCAGACATGACTGAGTGACTTTGTTGTATGACATGGTAATAATGAGTTCCTTTATTGGAAGCAGAGTATGCATCTCTGTTCTAATAACTTTGAGCTTGGCCACTTATATTGACCAATGGGCAGAAGTGGGAATGGGTTTAAGCCATAATCTTAAAGATGCATTGCAAGATTCCACTAACCCTGTTGAGATTCAGCACTTTGTCAAAGGAAGAACATACCCCACATAGACATTAATCTTCCCTGAGTCTCAGAACAGCAAACCCTTGAGCCTGTAAAGAAATGTTTACAGTTGTCAGCAACTAGGATTCAGAGGATTGCTTGTTATATAGCATTAGAGCAACAGAAACCTGACTAAAACAGCAAGTGTCTAAGATAGATACAGAGAAGATCTGTTCTTTTTTTCTTTCCCAAATTAGTTTTAAAGCCTAAGTAACTTGAGAAACTTGGGAAAAAACAAAATTTCTGTCAACAAAATCATGTTTTCCTATTGACTCACAATCATTTCAGAGATGTTTTTGCCTGGGGAAAAAATGTCTTCGAAATAACAATGAAAGCTATACTCTCAAGAATGCAGCAGACTTCAGAACTCTGCCTAACTCCTTGCCCTTGACAGTGGGGGGAGGTGGGTGGGGGAAACAGTGAGTTTCAAAACTTGTCAAGGGAAGAAGGCTCACTGGAAGAACACATAGTATAGCCTTTTTGTTTTCTTGTTCAAGTTTCAAAGGAAACTTTTTGGGGGCAAGTTTTCTCTGTGTAAACTCTATTTAACTTCTTGGTTTCTTTCTTGACACTTTTGGCAAAAATGTTGAAGCTAGGGCACAATGTCTCATTATTTCTTCAAATTAAAATGAAATTCTTGATACAAAGGTTAATAAACATTCGATGATAGACAAGTACCTAAAATAAAAATGAGGTATCTCTCTCCTGTGCATGCATGCTAAAGTCACTTCAGTTTTGTCTGACCCCACGGATTGTAGCTCACCAGGTTCCTCTGACGTGGGATTCTCCAGGCAAGAATACTGGAGTGGGTTGCCATGCCCTCCTCCAGAGGATCTTCTGACCCAGGGATTGAACCCACGTCTCTCTTGTCTCCTGCCTTGGCTGGTGGTTTCTTTACCACGAGCACCACCTGGGAAGCCCATCTCTCTCCCACCAGATCCCACTCCCCAAGTGCCAGAGTTAATAGCATGATGTGCAAAAGTAAGACTTTTCCGAATCTCCTGCTATTCTGACATTCTCTGCCCCCGGAGAACAATCTGCAGTAAGTTTAAGAAGCCCTGAATGATGTTCGCTGCCCACCATGTAGACACATTCCAGGACACTCTACTGTATGTCACGCTATTTGCTTTTCAGCCTCCGTGGACCTCACTGTGCACGTTTCCATGCCCTGTTCTTTCTGCTGGATTATTAACCATAGGTCCCTCCACGCCTGACTTAACTCATAGTCAAGTTTCAGGTCTCAGGTGATCCATCATGCCCTCCAAAACCACATCTTTCACTTGCTTAGCCTAAACAAGACCCCTTGTTATGAGCTTTCAGAAGCTCCTTTACCTTCTTAATAAATCCCTCATTCTAATTTTAATCTCATTTGTTTACTTTTTTCCAGATTTATTGAGGTACAGTTGACAAATGAAACTGTAATATATTTGAATGTACAATATGATTTACATGTATACATCATGAAATGATTTCTACAATCAAATCAATTAATATATCACCTCACTGTTACATTTTTTAACAAGTTTAAGATCTAGTTTTACAAAATTATATATATATAATATAGTCATTAGCTATAATCACCATGCTATATACTGCTGCTGCTGCTGCTAAGTCACTTCAGTCGTGTCTGACTCTGCGACCCCATAGATGGCAGCCCACAAGGCTCCCCTGTCCCTGGCATTCTCCAGGCAAGAACACTGGAGTGGGTTATGCTATATACTAGACCCTCAGAATTACTCATAACTGAAGGTTATTAGTTTAATTTTAATTATAGTAATCCCTATCAGAACAGAAGCCATGCTGCTTATTCCCTTATAATTCCTGAGTCTGGCACAAAGTAGTCACTCAGTATAAAACTATTGTGCCAGAGTGAACATAAACCTCGTAGCTCAGAAGACAGATACTTAGGAATTAAAGCTAGGGATACATTTAGGCAGGGTTTTGGGAAGGCAAGTGGAACCAATACAAAAGTAGAGACGGAACACAAAAGGAGGCAATATAGGGACAATGAGAATTCACCTAAGAGTGACCGAGTCAAAGCAAGTGAGAAATTCCTTTAGCAGCTACTGTGACCCTGTGGAGATGACCAAACACCATCAGATCATATGCTGTACAATGACTACATCAGCCAGGTCTCCTAAATCGCCCATAGTGAAAACCAAGTGCCCATTACGGTGTACCTTATGGATCCATAGTGTTGGCTCCGAATCTACATGACATAAAGTTTATCTGTCATGTTGCGACCTTAAGTCAAGTAATGGCCCTGTGTAATGAGTCCTCTCTCCCCCTCCTTGATTTCTACTGTCTTTGCTGTAATAAAACATTCCGTGATGACAACAGAATTAAGCAGAGCTGATGAGTAAAGTCCAGCTTACTAGAATTGAACTTGACCTATCTACAAGTACTTCCTTAGACATTCGACTCCATCAGTTCTACAAGTAACTACACTAAAATGGAAGCAATCAAGACACCAAAAAGCCAAAAATAATTGGATTCAACTTCAACATAGCACGTTTAGTGTACCACAAGATCCAGCTTCAATTTACCAGTAAAAATGACTCACTTTGACTATAGTCATGGTTTTGTACTGTTTGAGCAGGTTTAGTAAATGCTTCCATGATGATATCCCTATGTGTCTTGTGGGAAACACTTTTAAACTCTAAATTGATGATCCATGCTGTGTGATGATACACTCAGCTCTTCACATTGTTATTTGGGATTTCATAGGAGGGATATTAGAAGAGAAAGTACACCATACAGATAAAATGTATTACAATGTATTTGCCACTAAATTAAAAAAAAAAAAAAACAAGATAGACATACTGTAGACTCTTCATAGAACAGCATTTACTACTCTCTTTTCTAAGGGTCGTTTGAAGATCACTCACTGAGATTTGCTTTAGGGCATGTTTGAAGTCTCCATCTTAGACTAGCTGAATTTGAATCTTTGAATTCAAACAGCTATGTAGGTGAGTTTTTAAGGTCTCTAAAATAACAATCCTACAACATACTTAGTAACTGAAACTGGTAGGATGTCAGTGTGAAATGGAGGTATTTGTTAAAATTGCGTCTTGGTATAGATACTTTATGTCATTTATACTCTGGTGTCACTAGAAGTTCATATTACTTGGAGGAAACACCAGATATATATTAAATCAGAAATAAATGAAGAAGTCATACTTTTCTGGTTCATACAGATATACTTAAAAATATTAAGAGCCCATGTGGTGAGCTATTCTATTCTCACAAAATCCTCTCAACACACGTACCTTTATTTATTACCATCCGGGTAAGGCTGTGCTTCTCAAATTTAATGTACAGCAGAATCACGTAAGTATCCACTAAAAATGCAAAGGCTCCTATTGACAAAGAACAAAAACAGGGAGACTGGAGCACAGCCTAGTTTTTTCATGTTTCACTCATGTCTCAAATGACCTTGAGGCAGGTGGTCTGAAGACCATACTGTGAGAAACACAGACTCTGTAAGAGGGCACTCTTCCTACCTCAATATTTTCTCTTCAGAAAACAAAACTCATAGAAATCAAACAGATGTGTGGAAGCACCTTCAGGAAATATTTGGAAATGTTTTCCTAAAGGCATGCTGGTATCACCTACAGCTTATCCAAAAGTGTAGCCAGCCTTTTTGTATCAGAAAGACAGCCAGGCTATAATGTAGAAAATGCCAGATAAGCTGTGATCTAATTAATCATTTCTTTCACTGCAGGATAATAGAGCCACAAAAGAAGCTTATGGTGACTGAGAATGAACACTGAAGGGAAAAAAGAGAATGACAAAATGTTAGGATTTGTTAGTATTTCTTTCTGACACTATTCATAGCAGACAGTGGGCTGATCCCACATGACTAATAGTAGCTTTTCTGACAGAATCTCCTTCAAGTGGAGAAAGACAATTCGTTTAGCCACTGTAGCTTGTTGTAAGTATCTGTGAAGTTCACTACCTTCTTTCGTTCTAATCCATCCTCTTCAAAGCCATCTTCTCTATAACTGGGTCTCCAAAGTTCACTCACCTGCCAGGAGAAATTCCCTGGTGCAGATGACTAAGAGTGGCATTGGTGTCAATAAGAATCACAAAAGAGACAAAATCAATATTAATGGCAACTCCCTTTGTGCTGGGACTGGATCCTGCATTATCTTATTTCATATTCAAAGCATTTCTATGAGGGAGGTATAATTATTATCCTGAAGATAAAGTTGAAGAAACTGAGGCTCAGAAAGATTAAATAATTTGAAGGAAGGTCACATTTAATTAGGTGGAGCCAGTGATTCAGGCTATTTTTTTCCTCAATGTAGGATATGCCTTGTATAATTCTTCATTTGTTCTCCCTTCTTTAATAGAGTGCCAGTCATTGACCCATTTGGGGAACTTCTAAAGGGCTAGTTCTAGAACTGTGACACTTTCACTTAGGCCATAAAATCAGGGTATTGGGTCCAGCTTTGAGTGAACAGCTACGTTTGACAAATGAACTGAACTGGGTTGCCAACCCCAGAGCTGATATTTAAATTGGGAATACACCGCCAGGAATTTATGAAACAGATAATAAGAACAAGGGAAAAGTTGAATGTTATTAAAGATCAATATGAAGCAACATTTAAGACAAATGTTGCTCTCTGGGGCTAGATTCCATATATCAGACAACTGGCATGTGGGTATGTTGAAGTTAAAGAGTTCTAGGATGGGACAGATATGCAAGAATATCATTCATTCTTTCTTTCACTGAGCTAACATTTACTGAGTACTTACCATGTGACTAGCCATTGATGATATAAAGATGAATAGGATGTACACTGCATCTTCTTAAAATTTTATCCTCCAAATAAAATAATTAATTGAAAAAAATCTCTATTATTTTACATTCCAAGATTTTAGATCATTTTACAAAGGATTTTGGTATAAATCAGCCCCTAAATATATAATCACTAGTGGCAATCCAACATGAGAGTGATTGTCTAAAGCTAACAACTATAGCCAGGATCTATAAAGACTTAAGCATGGTCACTAATGTACCTGGTTTCAATCCATTAATGAAACAGAAATGGCAGGCCACAAAAAAAGGAATGACTAAAATTACCTTGAACAATAAAAATTAACCAGAAGAAGCATCACGCAAGATGTTGGTCAATGTCAAAAAGTCATCTTTCCCTACCCATCTATGGTTTTGTCCTCAGGGCAAAAGGACGTGGAATCTAATTCAGAGTTAAGAAAACCTACTATCCTTTCTTTCTAAACTGCTTAATGGAAACACAAAGACTACTTTGTAAGAGCCAGATTCTCTTTTATCAACATTAACTGATATAAGGGCTACTAGTTTCAAAAGGCTATATGGAAAAATATTTAGAAAGACTGCTTCAAAACAAAACAAAAAAATTAAAACAGGAAGAATAGGAGTAAGGGAAATTAGTCTATTTCAATATTCTTTTTTAAAGTCAAATAACCATTTAGAAAATTAATCTAGTAAGTTATATGAGGAACCAACATTGTAAACTTGCTCTTACCAATGTCCAAAAAAGCTAGGGAGCATGGAATTTAGTTTATCTTAACTCAAGATTTCCTGTACAGGATGCAAAAAATACTGGGAAATTTGACTGTATTAAAGTTAAAAAAGAATCCCATTTATTTTCAAAGCAAGCAAGCAAATACCCTTAAGACAATGAAAAGATAATCCACAGAATAGAATATGCAACACGGACAAGAAAGGTCTTACACTCAGAATACAAAAGAATTTCTAAAAATCAGTAAAACAAAACTAGACAATCCAGTAGAAAATGGACAAGAAATTTAAACAGTGGTCTCACATAATATTCCAATGGCCAATAAGTCAATAAACAAACACTCAACTTCATTAGTAATTAATAAAATGCAAATTAAAGCCAAAATACCACCTCAATACTCCCTAAAAAGGCAAAAATTAGAAAGATGGACAGAACCAAGTGCTGACATGGGTTTTAAAGAGAAAAGAATTATCATACATCGCTTCTAGCATAAGTATAAACTTGCAGAGCATGTTGGAAAACTGCTTGCCATTTCCTACGAAAGATAAACAAATGCTTATTGTATATAATGACCTCAAATTCCACTCCTATGTATCCAATAAAAATACATGCTTCCAATATACACACGATAAAGTTCACAGGACCGTTATTTGTAATAGCCCCAGACTGAAATTCAATATTACAGAGGATATCTAGAAACTGTCATGTAATCATACCACCCAGTGATAAACTACATCACTCAAGTTAATCAATTTCACAAAACTTTTGCTGAACAAATGGAGCCACAATATATTAGCCCATCATATGAAGTTCAAAAATAGCCAAAACTGATTTGTAGGGTTAAAAGTTATAATACCTTTGGCTGGGGGTGATCAAGGAGGGCATGAGGAAAGTTTCTAAGTTGCTGATAATGTTTTATTGCTAGATCTATGTGTTTTCCTTGTGATAGCTCATTAAACAGTACATTTATGATTTATACCCTGTGTGTTTATACTTCCATAAACTAAAATTTTAAAGATACCTTGAGAGGCTGCTTATACAGAGAAAATAATGTCAGATTACATGGGCAGGAAAAAAAATGGCAATGCTTATGTTTTATTCTTTATCCATACCAAATAATGATAGGCAAAATTGACTTAGTATAGAACTTACGGCTTAATTTTTTCAAACATACTCCAAATTTCCATGAAAGTTTGGCCTGAAACAAAGAGTGCAGACTTAAAGATGGGATGCAGATTTAGGGAACTAGCTTGGCTCACTGCCTTCACAAGTTTTACATGTTTTCAAAGATCTACTTATCACCCATAGAGGGAAAGAGGACAGAGGATTTTTAGAAGGGTACTTTGTGGGTGAGGGCTACTAGTAAGTTTGAAAAGGAGGAAATCAATGTGTCATTTCCAAAAGCTTGAGCTTTCTTGACAGCCAAAAGAAATTCAGTACATCCTGAGCACTTAGCAAAGAGTCTAGCACACAATAGTCCTTGATGAATGAATTAGAGACAAGGAGAAAGGCAGAGAGGGAAGCTGGAGAAAAGGAAGGGAAAAAGACAGGCAGATGGAGCAAGAAAAGAAGAAAGAAAATAGACCAGGCAGGTTAGACACCCGGATGCAGGAGGAAGGTGAAGAGGCTGCAAAGATAACTACAGTAGAATCAACGACGATTTCCATTTCCAGGTGGGGATAAACAAAGATTCTTTCCTGCAGTGGACACCTGACCCGCAGTCCAATGTGTTAACACAGAAGCTGAGTTGTGTTGGTAAACCTGGGTAAGGAGATGGCAGAGCCCATTATTTACTAATTTCCTTAGTAATTGATGCCAGAGACTGCTTGGAAGCATATTTTAAATACAGAAATATCAATGCACTGACAATTCAAAAACATATTTTCTTTCAGTATGAGAAACCTTAAAATGCATGTGTTTAGAGGCCACTAAAAGCCACAATAAATGTGTCCGCTTACTAACATCTATTTATTGAACACCACTATATGCCCGTCTCTGTGTAAGTGATAAGGGGAACAACAGTGAAAGAAAAAGCGTACTCTCACATCTCAGTAAAATGAATTTTACTCAATGACCTATTATTATTATAATGAGAAGGGGCTGTATTACACTTTAGAGCAGGAAATCACACTTGAATGCTGAAAAGAGAGCAGAATTCAAAGCCATTTCAACTTGCTTCTCTGGCTTCAGGCAGTTCTGGGTACTTCCCTAGAAGAATTTATTGTCTTTAGGACAAAATTTTAAATCTACAGCATTTATAATTATTCCCCAATAGTGAGAAATGTATTATGGAAACCTTCAAGCTAACAGTAGACCGTCCTCTAAGGGTGGGAGGTGGCACATGCTGAAGGCACTGAGTATTTATGAATTCACAAGAAGAAGGCGGTCTGGTTCTTCACTTCCGTTCCAGGGAGGAAGTCTCATGTTGGTGCTGGGGTAACTTTACCTCCTTCCTAACACTTGCTCCATTTTTGACAAAGAGCAGGCTCTGTGCTCATCATCTCCCATCGGCAACAATGCTGAGTTATGATTTAACAACTCTGTGTTGTTTCAGCTTCATTTTAAACAGTGACCTGTTTACATGAGAAGAAGCTGGTGTCATATACACACAGTGATGTGACACTTTCTTTCCTTTAGAATAAATTTGTTTAAGAACTAAATAGATGTACAGCAATGTGTTAAGGAAATGTACAAATGGAACTCTGGTGGACAAAACCATGAACATGATATGAAAGTATCGAACACGAGTGAACTGAAGTCTATAATATCCTGTAATTTTAACTTCTGCCCAGCCCCTCTCAAGCCCCAAACTTTACTCATTCCCTTTTCCAACTATTAAGTCTTTCCATCTTTCAAATCTACTCTGTTTTATCAACTCTGGTCCGGTCCACAAATATGGTTTTCTCTATTTGGGAAAGTCCCTTCTTTTTCTCTTTCCCTCTTTTCCTTCCCTTGACTGACTCTTATTCATTCTTAAAGGGACTTTGAAATGTCATCTTCAGGGCTGTCTTTCCTGCTGTCCCAACAGGGATTAGTCCAAGTGCATGTTTACTGCATGTTCAGATGTCTGTCTTCCCTAAGAGCCTAGGATTTTCATGGGAACAGGGACTTTGAGACAACTCTCTGGGGAGAGTAACAGTCACAAAGCAGAGTTAAATATTTATCAATCTGAACTGAAAGGGAAAAACATCATCCCAAGCAAGAAACAGAATTTATACCAAAAGTTGTTCAAGTAAAGTATATACAATGATTTCTTGGGTGTCTGTGTAGAATACCCTTTTCAAGGCTTCAGCCCCTGTGAACCTGCTTCACTACATTATGTTCAGGAACCAGTGTATTAATATTTCAAAGTAAAATAGTGGTCCACAGGCCACTGTGAGAGATCTATACATATCACAGTCAACACCCATACTTTGGACTTGAAATCTTTCTTTTTCTGAAGCAGTTCCACAAGAATGAGTAGTTAATCTTTGCTCATTTGCCCAAACCTAATATTTATTCAACACCTGCTTTGCTAGCAAATGGGAGCTTCTATGTTCCCAGTATACACTGGAGCTCATCAGTAGATCTAATTTAGGAATAGAAGAAAAGACATCCTGTAGCATTTTGGATTATTTTCTTGAGCTAAAGTTCAATGTTTATACTTATGAAAGATAAAACTCTCATTCTGTTTTTCTTATACACATACACACACAGAGCTTATCATCTTAAATGTGAAAAAAATATGTTGGTATACCTTCTAGCCATGGTGTTTCCAAAATATGAACTGTAATAATTTTCTAAGCCTACAGCCCTGCAAAGCCCATTGAATCTGATAATTGCTTTCATGTAGGATTTAGGATGAGATGGCTGGAATGTATCCTGTGGAGGTGATCTATTTCACCACCAAAGCTATCCTCTGTCAGTCAACTGAGTTATAAATGTAAGTGTCAACTCAGTCATTTGATTCTTTATTCACAGAAATGCATAGAAAAGTTCAGAGCAACCATAGCACATAATGTACTTTTTGCTGTCCTTTTCCTCTCTGAGGCATACGAATGCACAATGTCATACTGACATTCTGGGGAAAACCAGCTTAATGTTAGTGTTTGGATAAGATGTTTGTGTTTATTGTTCAGGTTACAGATTAAGAGCAATTATACTAAACTGTGATGAAGGGCAGTGTCTTTCTGAGTATATTAGCTTTGCATTACTAAAGGCCAAGGTTAGCTCATTATCCCTCATCGTGGTTATCTCTGAAGCACATGGCACTCCACTGCACATTTCTGCATCCATTTTCCCTGACAAGTTAACTACAGTTACGACTGCTTTCTATGCACAGATTCCCATTCTCAGAGCAAAGGGAAACCATAGAACTGACTCTGATCTAAATAGAATGTGCTTAGCAGAAAATACACTATCTTAGTCCTCTATATTATGAAAGTGGATTTGGAATCAACACACAGGAGATGAAGAAAAGGACAGTTGCTAAATTCAAAAGTGATGCATGACCAAAAAGCTATGTTTCAAATGAATTGCACCAGCTCTGGAATGAGCAAGTAACCTTGTTTCTCAAGGTTGGGGGCAGCAAATAAACAGTAAAGAAAGATAAATGGGCTCCAATAGGATCTTACAAATCCTAACAGTTCAAATCAGGAAGTCTTCATTATACTGAAGACATAGTTCGTTCTCAAAATGGGGACATGACTGAGCTGTTAATAAGCACCTCACTTTATACCTCACTTGAGACAATACATCTGAAACATAATAAGTTGCTGGAGTGTTCTAAGGCATGATAATGCATGCCTTCTGGTTCATTATTCCATGATGTTATGACACTGCTGTCCAATCCTGGGGCATAATGAGGAGCTCGAGATTTCATATTATCACTTAATGAAGTCCAATTAAGACTTGTTAACCTTTGATCTGCTCCACATACTTAATGGACAATGAGTGGTCCTGGGAAAACTTTAAAAGGTGACCTTGGCATGATTAGTCAAACAATTTTTTTTTTTTTTGAAGAGGAAAATCCCTTTCAGACCACCATTTTCGCCAGAAGCAAGGGCCAGTGACAGATGATAAAGCCACATACACACCCCTCAGGTCAAATATGTTGAATACTGCAAGGATATTATGGTGGTATAATTATTTAGGAGGGTTTATAGAACCAACTGATAATAGAAGCATGATTTTGATGATTTATGTTTTTAACATTTTGTCTATGAACTGCATGAACGTATATACAAATAGTATTTCTTTTTATTTTCAACTAAATCCAGCTCACGTTTATCAGTTCAGTTCAGTTCAGTCACTCAGTCATGTCAGACTCTTTGCGACCTCATGAATCGCAGCACGCCAGGCCTCCCTGTCCATCACCAACTCCCGGAGTTCACTCAAACTCACGTTCATCGAGTCAGTGATGCCATCCAGCCATCTCATCCTCTGTCATCCCCTTCTCCTCCTGCCCCCAATCCCTCCCAGCATCAGAGTCTTTTCCAATGAGTCAATTCTTCGCATAAGGTGGCCAAAGTACTAGCATCATTCCTTCCAAAACACCCAGGACTGATCTCCTTTAGAATGGACTGATCTCCTTTATAATGGACTGGTAGGATCTCCTTGAAGTCCAAGGGACTCTCAAGAGTCTTCTCCAACACCACAGTTCAAAAGCATCAATTCTTCGGCACTCAGCTTTCTTCACAGTCCAACTCTCACATCCATACATGACCACTGGAAAAACCATAGCCTTGACTATGTTTATCACCACCACATAAATGCATAAAATACAAACAATGTTCATAAATCATGACATTATTACTAAACAAGAAATTCAGTTGGTGAAATTACTAAGAAGTGTGTATAATGCATAAAGCAATAGGCTTTTCCCAAGGTTTACAGAAACACAAGGTTTATACAAAGACATGGTTTGACGGTTACCAGACATTACATTAAAATACACATTAAAATCTATGTATATAAATATAATTGCACTTTAAAAGGAAATTTAGGCTAATCTAAAAAAAGTCAACTTGCTAGAGGAGCAGAGGAATGAAGTACTAGCAGAAACACAAGCTGAAGCAACAACCTAGCACTAATAATTCCTCCCATCTCCATATTCAAATACATTTTGCTGTCAAATTAATTTTGAATAAAATACTACTGCATTGTGTGTAGGCTTTATTCAAATACCACAACCTTAGAAGCTGAAGACAGCATACACAGCACTCTGTAACTGATTCATTTTATCTCCAAACTGAGCATAATAACTGCTACATACAGGGGCTTTTAAAAAGCTTGCTAAATACAAAAGTGAACAGTACCTTATTTTCCAATTGATAAAGTAATACTGAGTAATCCACTAAGGGTTACCCAGTTTATCAGTAAAGAATCGTATCCAAATCTTTGTAGACTGTGTTTAGCCTTACTCTGCTTCTTTCTTAGATTTCACCCTATTTGATAGATTGAAGAAGGTTCCATCTTCAATCTATGCCAAATATCTGCATAATTTTGAGTAGTCTCCTATGCTGCTGCTGCTGCTGCTAAGTCGCTTCAGTCGTGTCTGACTCTGTGTGACCCCATAGACGGCAGCCCACCAGGCTTCCCCGTCCCTGGGATTCTCCAGGCAAGAACACTGGAGTGGGTTGCCATCTGCTTCTCCAATGCATGAAAGTGAGAAGTGAAAGTGAAGTCGCTCAGTCGTGTCCAACTCCTAGCAACCCCATGGACTGCAGCCTACCAGGCTCCTCTGTCCATGGGACATTCCAGGTAAGAGTACTGGAGTGGGGTGCCATTGCCTTCTCCGGTAGTCTCCTATAGGAGTCTGGTATTCTGAAAACTTACTGTGGTTAATACTTTCCAGCCTTTTTATGGCTGACACACAGTTTTGATCATCAGAATATTTGGAAGCACATCTAAAGAGACCTGAAGAACAAACTCAAACAATACTGAAAAAGTAGCACTGTAAGAAACATTTTAGTGCAAGTCTCTCACAGCATTTAAGTCCTCACTGGTCAACTTTTATTCATTTCCTAGTTACCGAGTATCTCTAACATCAGCCATTACAAGGAAACTATAGTCATGGGAATAGAGAAACTTACTACCTTAATTTATATCATCTCAAGGCAAGGTTTTTGCACATGCTAATCAACGCATCATCTTCCTCTGAAGTAATATGGAATATTATTAATCTATCACTGCATAACAAATTACTCTGGAATTGAGCAGCTTAAAACAGTAGAGAATTTTGTGAGTCAGCTATCTGGGCTGCCTCTTGAGAAATCTGTATGCAGGTCAGGAAGCAATAGTTAGAACTGGACATGGAACAACAGACTGGTTCCAAATAGGAAAGGGAGTACATCAAAGCTGTATATTGTCACCCTACTTATTTAACTTATATGCAGAGTACATCATGAGAAACACTGGGCTGGAGGAAGCACAAGCTGGAATCAAGATTGCCAAGAGAAATATCAATAACCTCAGATATGCAGATGACACCACCCTTATGGCAGAAAGCAAAGAGGAACTAAAGAGCCTCTTGATGAAAGTGAAAGAGGAGAGTGAAAAATCTAGTTTAAAACTCAACATTCAACAACAAAGATCATGACATCTGGTCCCATCACTACATGGCAAATAGATGGAGATAATGGAAACAGTGACAGACCTTATTTTCTTGGGCTCCCAAATAACTGCAGATGGTGACTTCAGCCATGAAATTAAAAGACACGTGTTCCTTGGAAGCAAAGTTATGACAAACCTAGACAGCATATTAAAAGTAGAGACATTACTTTGCCAACAAAAGTCCATATAGTCAAAGCTATGGTTTTTCCAGCAGTCATGTATGGATGTGAGAGTTGGACCATGCAGGCTTAGTGCCAAAGAACTGATGCTTTTAAACTGTGGTGTTGGAGAAGACTCTTGAGAGTCCCCTGAACAGCAAGGAGATCAAAACAGTCCATTCTAAAGGAAATCAGGTCCTGAATATTCATGGAAAGGACTGATGCTGAAGCTCCAATACTTTGGCCACCTGATGCAAAGAACTGACTCATCAGAAAATACCCTGATGCTGGTAAAGATTGAAGGCAGGAGGAGAAGGCGATGACAAAGGACGAGATGGTTGAATGGCATCACTGACTCAACAGTCATGAGTTGGAGTAAGCTTCAGGAGCTGGTGAAGGACACAGAAGCCTGGCATGCTGCATCCATGGGGTGGAAGAATCAGACATAACTGAGTGACTAAACAACAACGTATCATCCAATTTATTTATCTGATAATAAATGGGAAATTTTTTCATTGCAGGGATACACCAAGAAGAAACAGATTCACTCCGAAGTTTCCATTGGAAACTATAAAAAGAAAACATTTTCAGTGTTCTCCAGGGGTAAAGTTGCAAGTAAGAAGTCCTTGAGTAAAGCTCTAGATAAGTGCTTGTTATTATATTATTACTTAATAATTCAGCAACATACACTGAGTACAATAAAAGGAAAATCCTGTTTGGTTTTTACAAGTTTTATTTCTCTAAAAATATAAACCAAAGTGAAATGAGTAAAAGGAAAGATGAACAAAATAAACAAAAAAGATCAGGTGTTCTAATAAACTCCAGTCTCACTCTTTGTTACTTATGCACTCAAATTAAATTCTGAAGGTCATTTAGTCTTATAGTGTTGTAACATGCCTAAAAATATTTTTGACCTAGAGAGGAGAAAAATCAGAGAAATATGCTGATCTGGTACATGTCCTTGAATTTTAAATTTTAAAAATACCAAAAGTGATGTTTTGTGCAGGGAAGGTGGGGAGATGTAATATAGTTTTCCCTGGAAATATGTTATGACCTAATGAAATTTTAAATGATGAAGTGAGTCTCAAAACAATAGTTAAGTGCAATCTTAAGTGGTTATGCTATAAAAAGCTGCTCTTACTTAGCAAATAAATGCCTTCTGAGCACCAGTTCCTCCACTCCCTGATACGTGCAGAATGAAGAAAATATCTAACGTCTCATAGTTCATCAGATACAAAATAGCCCCAGCAATGGAAGGTTGAGGATTTCCCCTCTAATCAGTGAGGAGGAAGCTCAGGGCAACACCTTGGATTCTCTTCAGGCCATTCTCCACAGGGCAGCAGCTTGAAGCATCTTCTTACACTGTCAACCTTATTATATTACCTCTTCTAGGATTATTTACTAGGTCCTCTCCCTCTCTAAATACACACACACACATACATATAATTTATGTATAGTTGATGTATAATATTATATAAGTTACAGGTGTACAATAATAGTTATTCACAGTTTTTACAGGTTATACTCCATTTAATGTTGTTTAGTCACTAAGTTGAATTCAACTCTGTGACCTCTTGGACTGTAGCCTTCCAGGATCCTCTGTCCAAGGAATTTCCCAGGAAGAATACTGGAGTGAGTTGCCATTTCCTTCTTCATACTCTATTTATAGTTACTATAAACTGTTGGTGTATAATGTATAGTATATACAATATATACTAATGTAGTATATCATTGGAACTTACTTTATATGTAATAGCTTATATTTCTTAATCCCCTAACCCTACACTACCCTGTCTTCTCTCTCCCCATTGGTAACCACTGGTTTGTTCTCTGTTTATCTGTGTCTCTCTTTTTTGTTATATTCACTGGTTTGTTGTAATTTTTAGATTTCACGTGTAAATGATATCATTGTCTTTGTCTTTCTCTATCTGATCTATTTCACTTTAGCATAATACCCTTCAAGACCATCCACGTTTTTGCAAATAACAAAATTGTTCTTGCCTCTTGAGAAACCTATATGCAGGTCAGGAAGCAACAGTTAGAACTGGACATGGAACAACAGACTGGTTCCAAATAGGAAAAGGAGTACGTCAAGGCTGTATATTGTCACCCTGCTTATTTTATTTTTTCGCTTTCTTTTTTAATTTTATTTTATTTTTTAACTTTACAATATTGTATTGGTTTTGCCATATATCAACATGAATCCACCACAGGTATACACGTGTTCCCCATCCTGAACCCTCCTCCCTCCCCATACCATCCCTCTGAGTCATCCCAGTGCACCAGCCCCAAGCATCCAGTATCATTCATCGAACCTGGACTGGCGACTTGTTTCATATATGATATTATTCATGTTTCAATGCCATTCTCCCAAATCATCCCACCCTCTCCCTCTCCGACAGAGTCCACAAGACTGTTCTATACATCAGTGTCTCTTTTGCTGTCTCGTACACTGGGTTATTGTTACCATCTTTCTAAATTCCATATATATGCATTAGTATACTGTATTGGTGTTTTTCTTTCTGGCTTACTTCACTCTGTATAATAGGCTCCAGTTTCATCCACCTCATTAGAACTGATTCAAATGTATTCTTTTTAATGGCTGAGTAATACTCCATTGTGTATATGTACCACAGCTTTCTTATCCATTCATCTGCTGATGGACATCTAGGTTGCTTCCATGTCCTGGCTATTATAAACAGTGCTGCGATGAACATTGGGGTACACGTGTCTCTTTCAATTCTGGTTTCCTCGGTGTGTATGCCCAGCAGTGGGATTGCTGGGTCATAAGGCAGTTCTAAAGATCTAAACGTAAGACCAGAAACTATAAAACTCCTAGAGGAGAACATAGGCAAAACACTCTCCGACATACATCACAACAGGATTCTCTATGACCCACCTCCCAGAATATTGGAAATAAAAGCAAAAATAAACAAATGGGACCTAATTAAACTTAAAAGCTTCTGCACAATGAAAGAAACTATAAGCAAGGTGAAAAGACAGCCTTCAGAATGGGAGAAAATAATAGCAAATGAAGCAACTGACAAACAATATCAAAAATATACAAGCAACTCCTACAGCTCAATTCCAGAAAAATAAACAACCCAATCAAAAAATGGGCCAAAGAACTAGACATTTCTCCAAAGAAGACATATAGATGGCTAACAAACACATGAAAAGATGCTCAACATCACTCACCCTGCTTATTTAACTTATATGCAGAGTACATCATGAGAAACGCTGGACTGGAAGAAGCACAAGCTGGAATCAAGATTGCTGGGAGAAATATCAATAACCTCAGATATGCAGATGACACCACCCTTATGGCAGAAAGTGAAGAGGAACTAAAAAGCCTCTTGATGAAAGTGAAAGAAGAGAGTGAAAAAGTTGGCTTAAAGCTCAACATTCAGAAAACAAAGATCATGGCATCTGGTGCCATCACTTCATGGGAAATAGATGGGGAAACAGTGGAAACAGTGTCAGACTTTATTTTGGGGGCTCCAAAATCACTGCAGATGATGACTGCAGCCATGAAATTAAAAGACACTTACTTCTTGGAAGGAAAGTATGACCAACCTAGATAGCATATTCAAAAGCAGAGACATTATTTTGCCAACAAAGGTCCGTCTAGGCAAGGCTATGGTTTTTCCTGTGGTCATGCATGGATGTGAGAGTTGGACTGTGAAGAAGGATGAGAGCCGAAGAATTGATGCTTTTGAACTGTGGTGTTGGAGAAGACTCTTGAGAGTCCCTTGGACTGCATGGAGATCCAACCAGTCCATTCTGAAAGAGATCAGCCCTGGGTGTTCTTTGGAAGGAATGATGCTAAAGCTGAAACTCCAGTACTTTGGCCACCTCATGCGAAGAGTTGACTCATTGGAAAAGACTCTGATGCTGGGAGGGATTCGGGGCAGGAGGAGAAGGGGACGACAGAGGGTGAGATGGCTGGTTGTCATCACGAACTCGATGGATAGGAGTTTGGGTAAACTCCAGGAGTTGGTGATGGACAGGGAGGCCTGGCATGCTGTAATTCATGGGGTCGCAGAGTTGGACATGACTGAGCTATGGAACTGAACTGATGGATGAATAGTATTTTGTTGTGTAAGTGTATACACACATAAATATCACATTTTCTTTATTCATTCATCTGTTGGTGGACATTTAGGCTGTTTCCATGTCTTGGCAAGTATAAATAATGCTGCTATGAACATTAGGGTGCATGTACTTTTTTGAATTAGTGTTTCCAAACTTACATGAGTAAGAAACTGAGCTAACTTGCCCTAGTTTCATTTCCAAGCTAATATTATGCTGCCTTACCTTCTATGCCATAAGCAAACTGGTCTTCCCTCAGATCCCTGGGCATACCAAGGCATATACACATGTTGGTCCTTCACCAGCAATGCTTTTCCCTGAGTTTTTCTACTCTTTGTCTCTCAATTATCAGCTTTATAAGTTCTGCCTCCTAGAGGCCTTCTCTAAATCCTGAATTAATTATCATTCCTCTCTTCCCTTGTTTATTTCCATCTTAACCCCTTGCTTGTTTGTTTCTTAACACCTATCATAATCCATGATTACTTGTCTGATTCCTTCTTTCCACCAGATTATTAGTGAAATGAGAAAGGCACTCTGCCTACCCTATTCATCATTTTGTGTGCACGTTAAGTTGCTTCAGTCGTGTCCGACTCTTTGCGACGCTATGGACTGTAGCCTGCCAGGCTCCTCTCTCCATGGGATTTCCCAGGCAAGAATAGTTGAGTGGGGTGCCATTCCCTTCTCCAGGGTATCTTCCCTACCCAGAGATCAAACCCACATCTCTTATGTCAACTGCATTGGCATTGGCAGACAGATTCTTTACCACTAGTGCCATCCGAGAAGCCCATTCACCATTGTACCAGCATCTAGTCAGAGTGTCTGGCACAATGAAAACAACTGATAAGTATGAGAGAGTGAGTGAATAAATGACATGAAAAAGTCCTTTTGTTTCAGCTGTTGCGTAACATAATAATAGCTGTCACATATAAGCAGTCTGTTTGGCTGAGTTATTTTGTTAACTTTTATAACAATCCTCTGAAGTAGCTAGTCTTACCAACATCACATTATAGAAGCAGAAACAGAAGTTTACAGGAGTTCCTTGCCCAAAGTCCAGACAGAGAGTGAAGAGAGCAGGAACAGTGTTTGAACCCAGTTCTGTCTTATTCAAGAGCTCTAGCTCGTAACTATTACACACACCATTAATATTAATAGTAAATCCCTGGTTGAAAATCAAGAGTTCCTTTTTAGAGTGGGATACATTTTAGATAACTGCCTAAAACCACATTTAAACTTGTACCCAAGATGACGATGTATCTAATTACAAATTGACTATAAAAAGAGTGCACTCCTATTATATTCTTGATTACTACTAAAGTCTAAAAGTCTCAGGATGTCAAGTTTCTCTTCAAACGAGCAAAGTGATACTAAAAGAGCACAGAATTCCAGGATTAGGAATTTTCCCTTTAGCCACTAGCTCTGTAGCTGTAACTAAAGCAAATCAAAAGTGCGTAGTAGCTTTCTAAATAAGCTGGATCTAAACTTTCCTAAGCATTAATGTTGATTTACCAATTAAATATCCCAGAACAGTCCATAGGAGCATGCCTTAGGGTCTCCTTGGCGGAAAAGTAGAGGCAACTAAGGAATTCACTGTGTCCTACTTCAATGAAATATGTTACCATTTCTGCCTGATTAGAATTACTCCTTTTTCTTTTTTAACTACATTCCTATGCATACTTGTCCCCAATTATGTAATATAAACAGTGACATCCTCTGAGTTACTGTAATATTTACAGTTTGAGTAAGGTCTATGAAGACATCCATGAAAATACCGGTTCACGATGATCGCCAGTCCATAAAACACCTTAATTCAAATGCCACCAAGAATCAGATGAGACATATAGCGAATCATAAACAACCAAATCAATTTTCCCTCACATTCCTCCCAGATCTGGCAAATAGTCTACTCCCAGGTTGAGCTTTTGTGCTGAGTTTCATTCCAGAGTACAACTTTACAGCACAGTTATAAGCCCTTAAATTGCTGATACAGCCTTAATTATTGCTATGCTGGTGACACTGTTCTAATGAACTCTTTGCAATTTTATGTGGCCTGGGTATCCCAGAAGGAGCATTGTCTAAATGTACAAACACACTGGTCAGGGCTTAGTGGGATATTTTTGGAATAGAGTATTGGTAAGTGTGGGTTTGGAGCTTTTAGCTTTTAATGAGTGACATCAGAATGGTTCTGTCTGCCATTATAGAAAACACTTGAAATAATATAAACCTTCTCAATTTAAAAAAAGTTACCAAAATTAAAAAGGATACTAAATGATCTGTAAGTTGCATTTTCATTTGTATTATTTTCTCTACTGCCTCCAACAGCAGTAATTTGGCTTTCAAACTGTAATACTAGCTACCAGTTTTTGGTTCCATGCTAACCAGTGTTTCCCAAAATGTAATGTGCTTTCCAAGCGCAATCTGGTTAAAATTCATATTTTGATTCTGCATATTTGTAATGGGGCCTTGAACTGTGCTGGGAAAGACTGAAGGCAGGAGGAGAAGGAGACAACAGAGGATGAGATGGTTGGATAGCATCACCAACTTGATGGACATGAGTTTGAGCAAGCTCTGGAGCTGGTGATGGACAGGGAAGCCTGGCGTGCTGCAGTCCATGGGGTGGCAGAGAATCGGACACAACTGAGCGACTGAACCGACTGACAAAGTTGCTGGTCCGTGTTACTGTTTACTTGGAATGGAACTTCTACAAGAGATTTTAGTTACCCTGGTGTCATTTTTATAACATTCAAAAATCATTTTGGAAATAAGTTAGGTGACAGACTCACATCCAGAATGTGTGTTTTCTTAAAAATTGGAAAAACGATTTGTTTAAAAAAATAAAATTCTATAACTTGTTACCTAAACACTCTTTCAATAGTGGTTCTAGTACTGCTTTTTTTTTTAAAGCTTCTGAAAATCAATGACTCTGGAAGTTAAGGGAATTGCTTAAAAAGACCACAAAGAAAGGCAAATAACCAGAATGACATACCACGCTGCTAATTTAGTGGGAAAAAAATCTTTAGAAAAAAAATTAATGCTGAGAAGACAAAGAAAAAAAAGACAAAAAGCAGCATGAAAGCAATTATTTGAAGATTCACATTCCCCATCCTTTAAATGTACTTATAGGAAAATAAATCTTGAATCCTGAAAGTTTATTGTTTGAGGTTTTCAAAATACACTCTGTGCATAACTATGTGAACTCTCATACATTTAAAATCTGAAATAGGATAAACAAGGAACCTTTTATTATACTATTTCTCTGATTCCCTCTGTTTCTTTCATGCCTGATGTCTCAAAATGATTAAATGCTGTTTACAACATAAGGCTATTCCATTACCTTTAAGGAAAATCTTAGAAGTTGGATTGGCTCAAAAACCCTAAGCTCAGTATGAAAAAATATCACATTGATAATAGGCCACAGTCTACGACTACAGATTCTAACTTTTACTATGAAAAAAACAAATAAAACAAGCTATGAACACAGAACACTGCTATTAAGCTTGGAAAATTTGCTCAAAATGTATAACATGATCCAAATATACTCGGAGATTAAAAAATCAACCTAGAGAGGAATATGAAGAAGCTATCAAGCGCACTGCAGAAATGAATACATGTTCTGTTGTGTTTATTGGAGGGATTATAGCTCCCACTTGTCAGAAAACATGTATATTTAAAATACACAGAGATATGTATTTAAAAGGAAAGTCTTTACATACAGATCTTAGAGTAATATAGCTGAAAAGTCCTTCAGAAATTATTTAATCTGGGAAGTTTGAAGCTTTCTTTTTAGCCAAGAAAGCAAAACACTGTATAATACATAAAACAGATCAAGTCAGATCTGCTCTGCTCTCTTGTCACAAGAAAGTGTGTCACATTCTTCAGCTCCTCAAGATGACAACCTGGAGCAGACTTTTCTACTGCTGGTCCGATACAACCCCCACATTTTACTTCAGAATCAAGAAACGACTTGCAGATAGCACGTATGTGCATGCTGTCAGAATTTGAACTAGGATTCTAGCTAGGTTCTCCCTTATTCTTGGCCCACGGCAGTCGTTCACTCTGATACTGTGTTGCCTTGTTGACAGGACAGTAATAAATCTCTACCAGTAATGTTCAGTAAAGCCTTCTGCTCAATGCACACATCCTGGCAATGATTTAATAGCTTTCTTAATTCAAATGGCTACATTTAACCCAAATTACAGCTTTATTGAGATATAATTTAGAGACCCTAAAATTCACCTTAAAGTATAAAATTCAGAGCTTTTTAATATATTCAGTTTTGCAGTCATCACTGCTATCAAGTATGGAACAGTTTGTCACCCCCCAAAAGACCGCATAAAAGCCAGCCAGTCACTCGCTGTTTCTCCCTACCTTCAGCCCTTGTAACCACTAATCTACTCTATATCTCTACGGGCTTGCCTACTCCAGACATCTCATATAAATAGTTTCATACATTATATAGCAGTTATGACCAGCTGTGTTCATTTAACATAATGTTTTCAAGGTTTATGCATGTTATAGCCTGTAGCAGCACTTTATACCTTCATATGGTCAAATAATAGTCCCTTCTAGGATAAACCACATTTCATTTATCCATTCAGTAGCTGATGGACATTTGGGTTGTCTTCAGCTTTGGGTTATTATGAATAACAGTGCTATAAATATTTGCATACAAGATTTTGGGTGGTTGGATGTTTTCAGTTCTTTGGGGTATACCCCTAGGAGTGGAATTGCTGAATCATATGGTAATTCTACTTTTTATCATTTCAAGGAATTCATCACCTATTTCCTAGAGTGTCCGCACCATTTTACAATCTAAGTGGCAATACGTGAGTGTATAAGGGTTCCAGTTTCTCTACATCCTTTCCAATGCTTTTTATTGTCTTTCTTTTTATATTGGCCATCTTGGTGGGTGTGAAGTGGTATTTCATTCTAATTTGTATTTCTATTTCCTGAGTGACTAATGATTCTGAGCATCTTTTCAAGGGCTTATTGGCCATTTGCAAATCTTCTTTGGGGAAATGTCTATCCAAATATGTTGCCCATTTTTAACTGAATTGTCTTATTGTTTTCATTGTTTAGTTATGAGTTCTTTATATATTCTAGATACTTATCAGTTGTGTGATTTGAAATTATTTCCAAATAAATCTTAAATTATTATTTTCAACTCCATTCTGGAGTTGTATTTTGACTTCTTGATAGTGTCCCTTAAACATAAAAGATCAGTGATAATAATAAATAACAATCAATGAAGTTCAATTCATTTTTTTTCCTTTGTCGCTTCTGTTTTTCATGTCATACCTAAGAAACTATTGCCAATACAGAGTCACTAAGGTTTACTCTCATTTTCTTATAAAGTTTTGTAGTTTTAGCTCTTAAATTTAGTTCTATGATCCATTATGAATTATTTTTTATACAATGTGAGATACAGCTCAAATTAGTTTTTTTTTTTTTTGTATGAAACTATCTAATTGTTGAATAGACAAGCTATTAGCCATTGAGCTGAATTGGCACCCTTGTTAAAATCAACCGTCCAAAAATGTAAGTAATCAATACCATAAGAGCCCTGGAGAAGGAAAAGGCTACCCACTCCAGTATTCTGGCCTGGAGAATTCCATAGACTGTATAGTCCATGGGGTCGCAAAGAGTCAGACATGACAGCGATTTTCATATACCATAAGAGAATATGTAATATATATGGCATAAGGATTGAAATTATATAGTAATTCCAGAAATACACTGTCCTATTTTTGCTATTCCAGGTCACTTTTATTTCCATATGAATTTTAGTATCAACTTGTCAAAACGCAAAAAGAAAAAAAAAAAAAGTAGCTTGGAATTTTGACAGAAATTACATTAAACCTGTAGAAAAATTTGGACAGTTTTTTCCTCTTAACAAGATTAACTTTCAATGATGAACATGTAATGCTTCAAATTAACTTAGGTATGTAATTTCTTTCTAGGATGTTTTGTAATTTTCAATGTGTGAGTCTTGTACTTCTTTTGTTACATTTATTCCTAAGTACTTTATTCTTGTTGTTTGTAGTATAAATAGAATGTCTTTCTTAACTTCATCTTGGGATTCTTCATTACTACAACATAGAAATACAATTTTTTTTTGGTATTGATCTTGTATCCTGGAACTTTGTCAAACTCATTTATTAGTTCTAATGGGTTTTAGTGGATTCCTTAGAATTTTCTATATTAAAATCATACTATAGGGACCTGGGAGGGGGGTTCAGGATGGGGAACACATGTACACCTGTGGCTGATTCATGGCAAAGTATGACAAAACCACTGTAATATTGTAAAGTAATTAGCCTTCAATTAAAATGAATAAATTTATTTTAAAAATTCATGTTGATGTATGGCAAAACCAATACAATATTGTAAAGTAATTAGCCTCCAATTAAAATAGATAAATTTAAATTAAAAAATTTAAAAAGTGCTCAATTGAAAAAATTAAATAAAATCATACTATCTTCAAATGGAAATAGTTTTGCTTTTTCCTTTCCAATCTGTATGTCTGTTATTTCATTTTCTTGCCTAAATTCCATGCATAGAACCTCCAAAACAATATAGAAGTGGTGAAGACAGACATCTCTCTCTTGTCCCTAATCTTAGAGGAGAAAGTATTTAGTCTTTATTAAGTGTGATGTTAATTGTTGGCGGGTGGGGGGTGGGGGGGCGGTGGTTTGTAGACATACTTTATTAGGTTTAAAAACTTGCTTTCTATCCCTAGTTTATCATAAAGCTTGATATTTTTTTTAAAACTGATATTCTGCATCAAAACTGATATTCTGCTTCCTTTCTTAAGTATTTCTTTTGTGGAAAGGAAGATTTTTTGAGGTCCTTACTCCTGGAAGGGATTCTTAAAACATCTTAACTTTCAAATTGTGTCCTTTTTGCAACTAACATTCTTTGTCATTACCAGGAGAGCAAACCTTCAGACAAACCACTGAAGGCAACCTGCCTTCAATCTTTTAAGAATTTACCACAAATTAAATATGCTTTTTTCTATCTTACCACCATAATGGATTGTTAAAACCTAGTTAAAAACTAACTTCTCTCTCCACGAAATGAATAGAATGAAATATAGATTCATGATCATCACAGAGTCTGGCATACATCCAGTAATTTGAAACTTTCACATCATGCTCTTGTCTTTGGCCATGAAATTCTGTGTTATCTATTGTTGAGAAACAAATTACCCTAAAACGTATTGGCTTAAAGCAATGATCATCATGTATTAGCCAGAAATTCCTATCTATTAAATAGATGTTCAGGTCTATATAATCAAGCAGCTATTGCTGCTTGGTTTCTGTGGAAAAGAATATTAAAGTTGCTTTGTTGAATGGTTCCAGCTTGGGCTCTACTTTGTCATATTCAGATATTGACTGGCTCTGGAAGATCTACTTTTTAGGCAATTCAATTTTAAGGCTGGCAGCTTAGTGTTGGCTTTTATTCAGGGGTTTCAGTTCAACTCAAAGGGCTGTCTGAGTGTCATCATGACATGACAGCTGGTGTTCTCCAGAGCTAATGTTCCAAGAGAACAAGGAAGAGGCTCCAGTGCCTTTTATGACCTAGCTTTGGAAGTCACACATCACCACATTTGGTACATTCTGTTGGTCATGCAATGCCAGCTTTGATTCAATGTGGGAAGGGCACAAGTACATGGAGACATGAATTATTTGAGGACATGATACCAGCTTATTGCTACACTACCCATTTAGCTTGAGACCCTGTGGATAAAGAGGCACATGTTCCAATAACAATACTACTAAGATAAATTATGTGCTGAAAATGAAAGATTATATACTTTAAGAATTCAAAAAAAAAGGTAGAGATGGCACCCAACTTCTTTAACATGGGTGTTCTACTGAGAGGGACTCTTGGCTATGACTGAGAAATCAGGAAACGATCGCCTATTTATTAGTTCCAATAAATTCCTTTGCAGATAGAAAGGAACAGGTGCTTATTTTAGTTTCTTAAGTTAGAAGTAGATTTAGACTCTTTAAACTAATGTTTTGTCTAAAGACTTTCAACCTCATGGTGGGCAAAGCAACTTCAAACTACCATATTTAGCTAAACCACTGAAACCAGAAGGTATTGACCACAATTATAATCTGCCACCAGTATCTAAAGAAAAACCAGTGTCTTCTGAATTTCCACTTTTCTAGGCTGGATTGAGATTACCTGGATGCTGTTTACACCAATCAACATCCAAATTATGACTCTTTCCAGAAACATAAAGCTGTGCAGTTTTAAACTACTTGTTTCAAACTCTGGCAAATATATAAATGAAAAATGGAGAATGAATATGTGATTACTACATCATCTGCTTGAACATTAGGAGACATAAATTATTTCCTCCAAAAATGCTACGTTGGTTCACAGTCACGCACTTATTCATCATTGAAATTGAAGTGCCCGTGGTTACTGCAAATACTACCCAGCTAAGAAGAAAAGAATTCAAAATAAGGTGTAGCCATTGTTACCATTTGGTAACATTGTTACCAAAAGCCATTGTTATCATTTCCTTTTGTATCTAAGAAGTTTATTACCACCACCAGACAAGGTTTTCTACATCCATAATTGTAATCAATTGACCCCAAATCAAAATATTTGCAGTCAAAACCTGAATAAAACAGGACTGCATTCTTGACAAATGACACTGAAATTGATCTTTAGATCTACTCCAAGTGTGACTCTGCAGTTTGCACACACATTCTCCTTTGTTTCTAAGATTTATCTAGGAATAATTTAGACTTTTAGAACTTTTACTAAGTGTCTCAGCCTATGTTAGGTGGTTTTTTGGTGCACTGGTTCTCAGAATTTTCTGCAGTAAGGATTCTCTTGAGTGCTGTTATTAAAAATGCAGATTCCTGGGGCCCTATTTCCAGAGATGTTGATTGATGGAGGACCTCAAAGTTGCAATTTACCTCCTACCAGGTGACTTTGAAGCAATCATCTAAGACTATAGTTTGGGAATTAGATTATTACGGTATGCGAGTTACACTGTCAGAGCCAAAATTCTGACTCAGCAGACCTGAGTTCATGTCCCAGTCACAGCACTAACTAGTCATGTGACCCTCCGTGGTTCCCTTGACCTTCCTAGGACTCCTCCTGATCATGGTGCAAATTTCTGTCTCGTTCTGGTTAGTGCTGAAGACAAAAGAGACAACATGAAAGAAAGGCTTTGTAAATCATAAAGACGCCATAAATGATATTCAGAATATCCTTACTGCTGAGGCCTCTGCCAGAAGTGACCAGGTTACATCATCAATCTTATTTATCATTTAGAAGATATTTACTGCAATTCTACTCTGCATAGGGCTTCATGGCAGATGTACTTCCCTTGGCCTTTATACAACCCTGTAAGAGCATTTCAGGACTCACAAATGGGCAATTAAACCTACAGCCTCTTCCTGAGAGTTCTGCCCTCTATTTGATATGCAGAATTTCCCTTTGATGATTCAGTTGGCACCTCTGTATGAAAGTGCTCCCTTCCCATCCTCCAGGGAAGGCTGTTTTCTCCCATTATGAGCTCCACGAGGGAGGAGCATGGCAGGCTTTGCTGTATATCGCACACTGTTAATTTTTAATGTGTGAAGCCAGACTGCCAGTAGTAGGTCTCTCTCTTACTATGCAATGCACCACTTTAGCTGCTCCAGAAAGCTGTCTTTTTGTTGCTAGAGATCTTGAGATGGTAAGCTATTTAGTTACTATCCAAACAAGGGGGCACACAATGAACTCTGCTCATTTTAAGAAATGATCCAAGAAAACCTCAAAGGAAGAAGAGGTTGTGTGATTGGCTGACAGTTGAGGGACAAAACGCACTAAGGGGAAACAGAAACCAAGTGTGATAGAGAAAGTGGCTCAGGAAAGGAAGAACCCAGAAAGGGAGATGGGATCAAGACCCATCTTGCTTAAAAACCTTTAGGTGTCCCCAGACTCCCTGAGATAGCAAAACCTTTTCCTTGGCAAATAAGAACTTTGTGATCAAGTTCCAACTCGCCTGTCTGGTCTCTGAGCTCTGGTCACAGTGAATTTCAGTGTCTGGAATGAACTATAGTCTTTCACACCTGCCTCTGCTTGGACTTTGCCCTCCTCCATCTGCCACTGCTGCTTCACCTCTTGCTTTTCTTTCTCCAGCCCCCACATACAGAATGAGCTCTCACCTCTTCACCTTCCTCCCTCCCTGATCACCTTCACCAGGCAAATAGTTCCTCTTCCAAAGCAACTGTAGCCCTTGTTTTATTCGTGTGTGTGTATGTGTGTGTGTGTGCACACATACACGTGGGTACTAAGTCACTTCAGTCATGTTTGACTCTGTGCAAGCCTATGGACTGTAGCCCACCAGGCTCCTCTGTCCGTGGGATTCTCCAGGCAAGAATACTGGAGTGAGTTGCCATATTCTCTTTCAGGTGTTATCTTCCCCACCCAGGGATTGAACCCGTGTCTCCCGCATTATCTCCTAAATTGCAGGTGGATATTTTTAAAATCACTGAGCCACCTGGGAAGCCCATTTTACTCATAATTATGTCCATTCAAGTTTGCAAATATTTGTCGAGTACATACAGTGTGCCGGGAACTGCTCTAGATGCTGGGGATATAGCAGTGAGCAAGACAAAGCCCCTTGCCTCCCAAGCTTAAGGACTTGCGTGTTGTCTGTTTTTCCTGGGAGCAGGAGAGCAAGGTCTTGTCTGTTTAGTGCATTATTGCACTTCCACAGCCTAGAACCCTGCCTGCACACAGAAAACATCTAAGGAATGTTTCACTTTAACACTTTAAAGCTTTACTTTAACACTACATTGGACTAAAGAAGGCTGGCTAGGTATCTGTTTTGCATCACAGACTGCAGGCGATTTGAGGGTAGAGGTTATACATTCACCTCTTGCATCTGCAGAGCAGAGCCATGTACCTGGCAGGGACCAGATGCTCATGGATAAATAAAACTCTCTAAGCTTAATGTTGTAGCTACATCCATGCACCTTACGTTTAGAAGCTAGCCGATCAACTTAGATAATTATTCATCCTGGGATAGCTTAAGATCAAAGTGTTACCCTAAGAAATCTTTCTCTTACTTTAGGCGCTCAGACAGATGTGGGAAGAAGCAGAATCTGTGTGTGGGGAGGTCTCCCTGCTGCCGATGAGGCGGTTTGGCTGGTGGGAGAAAGGGTTTTGGAATACCCACCATTTGCCACAGAGCCTGTAGCAAACTCAACAATATTTTTCAGTGTTAGGAGGGTTGGTTTATTTGGGAAGTCACTCATTATGTTGAAGATTCTAAAATTCCAAGAGTTCTATGCATGAATGCAGATTTCACAGCTGTCCACCTGTTTTCAAGCTCTCAGGCTGCTGCACCATGGCCTGAACTTCACCCCCTGATCTTCCTTGCTATCCATTATGAACACTTGTGCTCAGAGTACAAGTTCAAGAACAGTCATCCTTTGTTTATTGCTAATATGCAAAGGAGTTCCGGATACTACAAGTTAGTGGTGTATTCATAGGAGCCTTTAAACAACTGAAACTCAACCTATTTTATGAGGTTTGGAAGACAAAATACATTCCTCAAGTGACATATCTCATAGAATCTACAAAGGGTTTTTAAGTCACTAGAGGTTTTCAAATGGGAGAAAGAGGTAATTTGGTTATAATCCAGATAAGTAGGGAAAAGTCAAATTGTAGGAAAAAATATATCATAGGCAATTCACCAGGGGGTAATCATACGGGAAATTCTGAGAGCTGACCATAGGCACTAGATAATAATTTAATCTCCATGTAGACACCTCTTACACACACATTTTGCAATGACAATGAACATGGTAGATGAGACCATGAGGAAAAAGCTGAATAAGAGCAAAGGCAAATGGAAATGGTATACAGAATATAATGAAAAAGAAGAGATTCTGCAAAAATGAGAAATGTGTTGATTTCACAAAAACTGGGAATAGTCTACATAATATACCCTGGGCATTTACCCAAGAGGGAAGAAAAAGATCTATTCAAAACTTGCCTGATGACACCTCCATGATGAAGTGTCAACGTTTCAGGTAATGCCATAAGTTATAATGCCTTAAAGGCCCTTTTCAGAATTCCATTGGAATACTTGTGAACCCCACAATACTGTTCATATTCAACAATGTAGTTTGTGATTCTGTTTGGAAAAAACACCTTTCAGAAGTAAGACCTCCTGTGATTAAGTTTCTAACCTGAGTGAATTTTTATGGCCAAATTAGAAAGCCTGGAAAAGAAAGATTGTAGTGAAGGTGCTGACTCAGCAGTGACTTGCAGAATGGCAATGGGATAGTATTTTAATGATGCCAGAGCTTGAAAGCATCATCCCTAAGATTAGCATACTTGTTAAAAAATTAAAAAAAAAAAAAAAAAGAACATTCAGCCATGCATAAGCATTCTGCCACTGGTCAGCAGAAAAGGGATATCTGCATAAATAACAAGATTAGGAGATAGGGTCAGAAAAATTTAAAGGAATTATATAGTGACCTAAACGATCTGTGGAACTCCAAATTGAATCCAGTCTCTTTTTGCCTAACAAGTTCCAGAAGGGTGTTCTTTAGCGTGGTCCCTGGCAGATTTTGACAGTTTACACCGTCATTCCCATCCTTATAGTCGATCTTCCAGCTGATTAGCAAAAATTGTCTAATGAATTCACATGCTTGAAACTGATTTAGCGTCTACCATATACCAGGTACTTGGGATACTCTGAAAATTAAGGTCAGTCTTTACTCTCAAGAAATGTCATAGTTTACAAGGGAAATACAGCCTAATTTCAGTCTGGAATGAATTATACACTAATAGAGATGAGTAAGTAGAGAGAACTATGGAAATGCAGAGATGAGATCCTTGACCTGGGTTGAAGGAGGTAAATGAAATGAAAGGTTTAAGCTTTGACTTAAGGATCTTAGGGTTGACTTCCCTTTTTGTACACTTCACTAGAGTATTTTTCAGGTCCAAAGTGAAGCATCAACTTCAGACATTAAAACCAGTTTAATGCCTTATTTATGGGTAGAATCAGCTGATGAAGTGAAGAGAGTAAGTGTTGGCCTTAAAACAAGACTGCAAGTTGGCTCACTATTTACCAGCTGAATGATGTTGAGCACTTGAGCAAGTTTCTTAGCCTTGAGCTCCTGTAAGATAGGAATAACATACCAATTATATGAACACTTAGAGATTTGAAGAAATTAATGTAGGTGGTACATCTGACAGAAAGCATCAACAATATACTCAATAAAATGATACCTGCAGTATTGTATCTGCTGTTGCAGTTACTCTGCTTACTAATATTATTAGACATGAGCAATTTAAATAATTATGGTTTTTCAGTTTGAAGTCACCAGATACAAGAGAGTTTTCATAAGTATGGCTCTATTCCTACATTTCTTAATGTGTGATTGAAGGAGACTATTTATCAAAATAGAACAAGGCAGTGCTTTCTAGTAAATTTTCTTCTATGATGAAAACATTTACTAATCACATGTGGCTACTCAATGCTTAAGTGTGACCAGTGTGAATGAGGATTTGAATTTTTATTTTTAGTTCATCTTGATTTACATATTAATTAACTATATGTTCTGAATGTTTGTGTCCCTGTGAAATTCATGTTGAAATCCTAATTCCCAAAAATGACTGTAACAGGAGGTGGGGCCTTCAGGAGGATGAAGTTCTTGTGAGTGGGTTATGCCTGATATAAGAGGCTCTCGAGAGATTCCTAGCCCCCTCTTCTGCTATTTGATCATCCATCAAGAAGTCTGTAACCCAGAAGGGGCCCTTACTGTACCATGTTAGCACTCTGATCTCACATTTCGAGACTCCAGAACTGAGAGAAATAATGTCTAGTGGTTATCAGCCACTTTGTCCATAGGTATCTTGATATAGTAGCCTGAATGGACTAAGACAAATGTGTAGCCATTGGCTGCCAAACTGGATGGTGCAGCTCTATGGTGATTGTTAAACATAAAGATACCCAGATCCTACCATAGACCTAATCGGGAAGAACCCTGAGGATCTGCATTTTTAGAACACACACTAGAAGATTCTTACACATGCAGATATTGAGAATCACTGCTGTCAGTTTGATTTCATAAATTATGTGTTCACAGATGGACCCTGAGGTTATAAATTAAAAGAGATATATTTCCTTGGAGGCTATTCTGTTTTAAAGGAAGTTTTGGTATTTTGTAATCTAGTTAAGGATTATGGAGGTGGGTCATCTCTCTTCTGTGGATTCATCAGGAAAACCATCTAAAGGAGGTAAGCATGAGAACACAAACTAAAAGGACAGGAGTGAGTGTAGTTAGAATGTGAATTTAGAGACAAATGCAATAATACTAAAAAAGCCTTTATTGTCTCATCTAAATAAATTAGATAGTAATACAGTAAATATTAGTTGATCATTTACTTTCTACTGAGATACTTCACCTTTACCATCTTAATTTCCTCAATGACCCTAAGAAGAGATACTACTATCATCTTTGATTTCACATCTGAGGAACCGAGTTCAGTAACTCTTAAGATCACAGAGCTTGACCATAAAATAGTATCAGAGTCAGCCAGGGGAAGCAATTGATCCAGGATTCAAAGGAAGCCATTCAATCTTCAATGCTGCTACTGCTGCTGCTAAGTCATTTCAGTTGTGTCCGACTCTGTGCCACCCCATAGACAGCAGCCCACCAGGCTCCCCTATCCCTGGGATTCTCCAGGCAAGAACACTAGAGTGAGTTGCCATTTCCTGCTCCAATGCATGAAAGTGAAAAGTGAAAGTGAAGTCGCTCAGTCATGTCCGACTCTTAGCGACCCCATGGACTGCAGCCTACCAGGCTCCTTTGTCCATGGGATTTTCCAGGCAAGAGTACATGAGCTGAACTGAAATACTGGTCAAATATTTGTTGCAGAACAGATATTTAGGAGACACAAAAGATGGAAAGCACAAAAGCAACAAAATAATAGCTGCTACTGCTAAGTCACTTCAGTCGTGTCTGACTCTGTGCGACCCCATAGATGGCAGCCCACCAGGCTCCGCTGTCCCTGGGATTCTCCAGGCAAAAACACTGGAGTGGGTTGCCATTTCCTTCTCCAATGCATGAAAGTGAAAAGTGAAAGTGAAGTCACTCAGTCGTGTCCGACCCTCAGTGAGCCCATGGACTGTAGCCTTCCAGGCTCCTCCGTCCATGGGATTTTCTAGGCAAGAGTACTGGAGTGGGGTGCCATTGCCTTCTCCGAAATAATAGCTAGCTATCATTTATTGAGCACTTACTACTGCCAAGCCCTCTGGTGGGATTTTACACTTATCAGTCAGAGTTTTCTCCTAATAAGTTGCCAATAGGCATTGAAGTACATCAAGGCTGTTTATTATCACCCTGCTTATTTAACTTATATGCAGACTACATCATGAGAAACGCTGAACTGGAAGAAACACAAGCTGGAATCAAGATTGCTGGGAGAAATATCAATAACCTTAGATATGCGGATGACACCACCCTTATGGCAAAAAGTGAAGAGGAACTAAAAAGCCTCTTGATGAAAGTGAAAGTGGAGAGTGAAAAAGTTGGCTTAAAGCTCAACCTTCAGAAAACAAAGATCATGGCATCCGGTCCCATCACTTCATGGGAAACAGATGGGGAAACAGTGGAAACAGTGTCAGACTTTATTTTTTGGGGCTCCAAAATCACTGCAGATGGTGACTGCAGCCATGAAATTAAAAGACGCTTACTCCTTGGAAGGAAAGTTATGACCAACCTAGATAGCATATTCAAAAGCAGAGACATTACTTTGCCAACAAAGGTCCGTCTAGTCAAGGCTATGGTTTTTCCTGTGGTCATGTATGGATGTGAGAGCTGGACTGTGAAGAAGGCTGAGCACCAAAGAATTGATGCTTTTGAACTGTGGTGTTGGAGAAGACTCTTGAGAGTCCCTTGGACTGCAAGGAGATCCAGCCAGTCCATTCTGAAGGAGATCAGCCCTGGGATTTCTTTGGAGGGAATGATGCTAAAGCTGCAACTCCAGTACTTTGGCCACCTCATGCGAAGAGTTGACTCATTGGAAAAGACTGATGCTGGGAGGGATTGGGGGCAGGAGGAGAAGGGGACGACAGAGGATGAGATGTCTGGATGGCATCACCGACTCGATGGATGTGAGTCTGAGTGAACTCCAGGAGTTGGTGATGGACAGGGAGGCCTGGCGTGCTGCGATTCATGGGGTCACAATGAGTCGGACATAACTGAGTGACTAAACTGAACTGAGGCATTGAACAATGATGGGAACAAGAAAAAATTACCAAGCATACACCCAAATAGCCATGGGTAGGAATCACTTCACATGAAGAAAATGTTCTCCTTTTAGTTCACCTTAGTTTAGGTCTCCAAATCAGAAGCATGTACTAGTGAAGAGATATATGCAGTGCTCATGTTAAGTGCCAACAATTATAGCTCCATTCACCTTTCTGTGTGGAAATGACACATTCTGTTGATTTTTTAAACATGTAGGCTGTGTCTTTCACCTCTGGATTACATTAATGAATTCAGGAAACTCTAGGGTCTGACATGTCAACATCTGTTGGTAGTTTTCCACTATATAGTAAGGGATTCCTCTGCGCACAGAAGCACTCACACACACCACAAACCAATACAGAGAACTGGAGACAGAGGAGAAATATCTATAAAACAGATTTCAGGCAGAAAGTATTTTTTTAAGAAATATATAAATTTTTTATCTCATAAATAAGGGCTTCCCAGGTGGTTCTAGTGGTAAAGAATCTGCTTGTCAATGCAGCAGACATAAGAGATGCTGGTTTGATCCCTGGGTCTGGAAGATTCCCTGGAGGAGGAAATGGCAGCCCACTCCAGTATTCTTTCCTGGAGAATCCTGTGGATGGAGGAGCCTGGCAGGCTACAGCCCATAGGGTTGCAAAGGGTTAGACATGACTGAGAGTCTGAGCAACCAAATATGGTCTATATAATAATAATAATAAATTTACCAAAGCATTAACATATCAGGGGTTTATGTTTTTAATTTCCCACAATCTTTTGAATATTAGACAAAGTTTTCTATTTAATGTACTAACCATTGGATTTCAAACAGTGTATAGTAGTAAATTAGAGCTGTGTCTAGAGATCACGCTTCAACAGTAATAAGTGGTAAATGTATTTTTTAACAATTTTAATTTCTTCATCTCCCATATCTCCCAGGAACTTTTTTAAGGCAAGGCAAAGTTAAAACTTTCATTGTAGTTTTCTTCTCCCTCAAATAACCAAGGGGTATTCATTCTTCTGAGTTCGATCCATACCTTAACACATGCAGTCTTTAAAATGTGGGTTTATTAGCAGAAGGTGAGACTACAGAATACCTGAGGAGAAAACAGTACTATGACACTGCACATCATCAAAGAACCCAGAGGGCATGTACTTGTTTACTGGTAAATGGTTTTAATTTACATAGCAGTTCCTATCTCTTAACATTAGATGCTCAGAACACTCACTGGAGAAAAATGTTGAGATTGGCTCTGTGGAGAAAGAAGGCGTGTACAAGCATTGACCTGTCATGTCTGCCCTGCTGAAAGGAATGGAAATGGTGTTCCAACTGCTTAATGTTACTTGCCACTAATTTTGTTTATATTTTACCTTAATTAATAAAGTGACTGCCACATTGAAATGCAGTCTTATCAAGGCTCTTTAGCAAGAGCACAGCAGAAATAGTATGAGGATACTTGTTGGCTAACACCCAAATCAAAAGCTTTCCCATTGCACCAAGCTGTAATCATCCTATGTTTTTCTTTCCTTTTTTTTTCTCTCAAAATCAACAGTACTTTGTTAAAATCTAACTAAACACACTAGAAAAGGCTGATCAATATATAGACAAAAACAGTCCTTCAGAACATTACACCGAAAGAAAAATGGCTATGCCCTTGAAAGGAAAGCTACTTTTATTTATGTTAATAAAGCTTTATTTGTTCTCTAGTCGTTAAGTTTATAGAAATTAAATGTCTTGACTATTTGTCTTTTGCCAACATGAATTTAAAAGTGGCTTTAAAAAATCTCATTAACATTGTGCTTCTTTTTTCTGTCCCAAGCTGATTCAATACAAAACAGATTACCTCCTGTCTGTGCCACTAAAATGCACATAAATATTTCACAAACCAATTTATCTAAAAATTTTGTCATTCCTCATTCTGAGTCTGGACACAGAGCTCACTATAAAACACTTCAGGTTTTTCAGATAACATAATCACTGAGGCAAGAGTATATTTCTTGTTTTGATTCTTGCCTGTGCTCGAACCATTCCTCTTGGAATGCTTTCAGAATGTCACCATGTCACACTGGTGTGCACATAGTTAACACCACTTGCTGAGAATAACTAGGAAATGCATAATTGTGGTAACTTGATGGTCAGAATGCTGACAGAGTCCACACCATTGAACCATAGGGGAAAGGGAAAGCAGTTTACTGATGCTGGTAGGGAGAATGATAGTTCTCACACGAACAGTCAGCCAGCACGCTGAGAAACACGTAGAAAAGAGTCGAGGAGCCTAACTGAAGTCACAGTTAGGACACTGAATTTAGCAACTCTCTATTCCGCTAGCTCACTCACCAAAAGTGATGTGAGACACCAGCTACCTCCAGACCAGTGATGGGCAAAAATTTTCTGGAAAATGTCAAATACTAAAGGATTCTTGCTCTGGGGGCATGTAACCTCTGTTTCAACTATTCAGTACTGCTGTTGCAGTGCCATAACAGCTGTTCATAGATAATAGTTATACAAATGAGTGTTACTGTGTTCCAATAAATCTATATTCACAAAAACAAGTGATGGGCCAGCATAGCTCCGACAAGCTGTCATGGGCTGACTCCTGCTCCAGAGGACTGAAAATCATGGTTCTCAGTGGGGCTCCTCTACCACCCTTGCTTCCTTGCTATGTACGAACTCTTTCTTTCTTCAGGCCAGGCTGTGAGCTCTTTGAGACCAGGGTTGGTACCCTTCCCATCTGTATCCCCAGCAAATTAAGCAAAGCTTACAGTATGGGAGGTGCTCAATAATCAGTAGTTGACTGAGCAGGAGATTGAACAAAAAGTCAGGCCCTTTCTCAGTGTTTGGAATTCCTTCATTCAGTCAGCATTGGCTTGGCTATTTAAAGATGCAGATATTTCCCACAGACACTGTAAGATTCTCTCTTAAACCTCTATGCGTGCAAAATGCCCTCTCCTGATACAAAATACATATTATAAAGTTATAGCATACATTATTCAAATTACATGAAATCAAATGCACTTACTTTGTAAAAGAAAAAAAGTAATGTGCAAATGGAAGAAAAGAGAACAATAATGGTTGCAAATTCCTGACCTCTCAAATTGAGACTCTCTCATCTCAATGATTCTAGGGTTTAAGAGTATTTTTCACCCTACATGACTCTCTATGCAAGCCAATTATCATCATATATTTAATGGAAGAAAGAGTAAACTTGACTAATCCTGATAATTCATCTTGGTAGACTTTTCAATCGATGTGTCCTCATATCCATCTCCAACCTGGCATAAATATAGCCAGACTGTATCTAGTATCAGTGCCATCGAGAGTCAAAGAGAAACTGTCATCACCTTTATAAGTAATCTATACATTTTACACACTGCAAGTTGAACTTGAAATCAACACCGGGAACAGAAACCATTCCACAGGACTGCACACATCACATGTTCAAGGCTGGCAGACTCATGGAGAAGTAGGGACTCCCGTGGAATGCTGGGACGTGGAGCTGTTTGGACCACATGATAACCATGGCACTCCTGAATTGGCTACAGCACAGAGCAAACTTCAGTAGGATGAACATCAGTGAAAAAGATACACTAATATCTGAAGCCTATTTCCTATCAATCTCAGCTGTCAGGAGAATAAAGCAGCAGCAAAAACCATTTCACTGGGGCCTGAATATTTGGGCTGTTCCTCAGGGCAGGTTTTGTAAGGGGGCTGAGTGAAGCCTCAACACAGATTTTAATTTCAGCTGATTCTTACTGAAGGTATTGATCTCTGGAACTTGTTAAATTTAAGGCTGAGAGGATACACCTGAGAGGGAAAGGCTCAAAATGTGAAAGCTGCCCAGGTTTCACGGGCCTCTCCAAGGGCCAAAAAACAAGATATAATTTTTCATGATCATAACCCAAGGCTTTTAAACCAAAGAGTGTTATTTCTGTTAATAAGAAAACCAAGGTGATGTCTGGCTATCCTACTAGCAGGTGATTATGATAACGACAGATCTAAAATGAAATTTGCAGCCAAAGCTATTTGGAGATAAACTAAAGATGCCAGCCCTATTTGGAAATGACTGAAGAGACCACATGCGAGTTTTTATTATCTTGGTTAAATAAATGGGAAACATAAAACCTAGGAGATGAAACCAAAGGACTTTTTAGTCATTTCTATTGATTGGAAGACAGCTCCAAAAGGACTCCAAACTGTTTAGAAAACAAACAATCATTTTTCCTGTGTGTCTTCCAAGCAAGGCTTTTTTTTTTTTTCTTTCCTCTCTACAGCATTTGGGAGACTTCTACTTCCAGTAAAGAAAATGTTTATTTATCAGATGTTCTTGACAGAATAGTAATCACCATTTTTGTAGTTACTTTTAATATCTTGTGGCAATGAATTTCAGATTTAAGATCACAGACCTATCAAAAGTTTCCTGCCCACCACTGAATATTGACTTCAGCTCAGATTTCAATAGGATGATCCAGAGCATGTTTTAAAGCACAAAAACAGCAAACAAAAACAGAGAAAAGCTACTAAATAAAAAAAATAAATGTAATAAAAAAAATAATTTCCCTGGATCCTTTCTGAGTATGCTTTGAATGCATGGTTTCAAAGTCATACTGATTGCTTCTGAGGGTAATCTGAATTGTAACACACATTGAGCTAGTATTACCTGGCACTCCAACATAAAAGTGAGTTTGTTCATATTGCAATAAAGAACCTGAGAACACTACTTCCAGGGTTTATGAAGTCAGAAAAGCACACTAGTTAATGGTGATAGAATTTAAAAAATTGAGTTCTAACTCATGCCCCTCATTTAGCAGCTAAAAATAGGTATAAACCTGAGAGAAGTAACAATCTCTCCATGCCTCGGTTTTTCATCTGTAAATTGGACATGTTAATATCTGTTTCAAGTTTAAAGATAACATGAGTTAAAGATAATGTAAGACAATTTTTTCCCCTGGTACAAAATTTATACTCAATAAAGTGTGGCTATTATTATAAAAATAAAGATGATAATATTTCGCATTTCAAACTTTAAATTTATTGTCAATTATCCTAGCTCAAAGTGCAGGTCTCCTCTTTTGGAGACAATATAGTTGAAACAGGTTAACACCAGTGGATCCATTTACTGCACAGCAGACATTGTGCTAAGCAACGTTTACTCATTTTCTCATTTAGTAGAGACTACACCATATTTTCCATTTCCATTTTGCAGATGAAAAAAACTGAGGCCTGAAAAAGTCAAGCAATTTGCCTAAAGTCTCACATTTAATATGAAGCAAATCCAGGAGGGAAAAAAAGGCCCCAAACAAGTGAGCTAGCAAACAGACAAGCAGGCAAAATACTGCCTCATTTTAAATCCCACGCTTATGTGCACCACGTAACGTTGCCCACACATTCAGATTACATGCCTACCTTTAGGTCTTCATCCCTCCTTGCTTCCAAGACTCTGGTTAGAAGAGGCAAGCTTGCAGGTCAAAAGCTCAGATACAACGACTGCAGGTCAAGCAGTCTTTTTCTTCCTCCGGACCTTCTGTCAGGATCCTGGTCCCCAGTTCTGCCTCAGGAAAGCCAGCAGGGTTCTTGTGTTTTATTTACCCTATTCTCATCGACTAGCATGTCCTGCCACAGCAAAGAACTCCAGAATCAGAAATGGCACCCGTGGGCCAAACGCAGTCTACCTGACCCCGGGGTTTAGACCACCTGGTATTCGAGGCAGGAGGGGAGAAAAAAAAAAAAAGTAACAACCTAATTATTGCAACCACCTGCCTGCCATCACTATCGTGTTCCTGACTGCTGCCAGGTGCCAAGCTGGCAGGCTTGGATCAATCAGGAATTGTAACCAAACCTGAGTGCAATTAATTACATAACTTTAAGCTGTTCACATTTAATAACCCTGAAATTACTTCGTGAAACTGCAATGTAGTAGAGGATCGCAGCAAATAAAGGAAAATAGCTGTGGATAAATAGTTTCTGTATTTTCTTCAGGTTTGGATCTAACTTAATCCTCATATATCCTGTGCATGCCCAACTTGTCCTATTTACCATAGGTAAGGGAGAAGAGGAACAGAAGCCTCAGTGAAATGTCATGGGCTTAGGTAAGAGGATAAGAACTTTGCTAACTGTGATCATACCAGGCATTTAAATTCCCTAGATCTTGCTGCTGCTGCTACTAAGTCGCTTCAGTCTTGTCTGACTCTGTGCGACCCCATAGATGGCAGCCCACCAGGCTCTGTTGTCCCTGGGATTCTCCAGGCAAGAACACTGGACTGGGTTGCCATTTCCTTCTCCAGTGCATGAAAGTGAAAAGGGAAAGTGAAGTCGCACGGTCATGTCCGATTCTTCACGACCCATGGACTGCGGCCTACCAGGCTCCTCCGTCCATGGGATTATCCAGGCAAGAGTACTGGAGTGGGGTGCCATTACCTTCTCCGCCCTAGATCTTACTGCAGCCCAGAAGCAAAAGAAAGTCCCAGGAATAATGGTAGCAGAAAGTGGCCGAATATTCATTAAACCCATTTCTTTCTCTTGGGTGAACAGAGAAATTAACTTTACCAGATCTGGCCCCTGGAATATGGGCAGAAGTAACGCATGCAACGTTCAACCTGAAACTCAGCAGGTGATGTCCTATACACTTGCTCTTTGCTCACTAGCTGACTGATGCAGTAGAGAATATGAGGACATTTAGAAAATGGATGGAAGGATCCACTGAACCACCATATGAAAAGTCATTTGCCGAGTATGCAATCAGACTATGTATGACAAGACTGAGACATATAAATGCATATGATATTAAGCCACAAATAATTGGATGCTGTTTATTATTAATACAATGGCTAACATTAATTACTGATTAATAAAACACCTGACACAGAATTTGTCATCAGCCCTAAAATGTGAAGGAAAGAAAACAAATTAATTTAAAGAACATGTAGAATATATGATTCACACTTAAGTTTGTGCACAGCTTTAATATTACAAAAATTGGATTTTCCATGTAACAGTCTAAGTAACATACCAGCAAAAAGCATCATAAAAAGCAAGTATTTTACATCACAGGTTGTTTTAATAACAAATTAATTGGAATCATATGACATGGTTCTCTCGCTCCAGAAAAGGGTCAAGGTTAGAGTTGCCATCTCAGCCATTCTACCAGGAGAACACCAGAGATTGATCAGACCAGTATAAGAATCTTAACCACCCATGAAGTGCTCTCTGAAAATATGCATGATGCTAACACCTGGAGGTTTAAAATACATAAAATATGAACAAATGAAATAAACTTACTTTAAGAACTCAATTCCAAAATTCTTCAAAGCTATAGGAGAGCTTTTCAAATTACATGTAAGAAACACCCTCATTTTGATCCATATCGTTCAACTTTCATACAAAGGCCCTGTTCTCTCCAGCCCCTCATCTGGCCTCTTTGTCAGCTTCCAGTTAGGACGATCCTGTTGCCCTCAACCTGCAGCAGTTTTTAGCTGGTCCTTTAATGTGTCCTATGAACTATCGTGGCCACTTTTTCCATTTAACTGATTTGAAGCATCTGGGAAATAAATTCTATTAGAACACTAATTGAGTCTGATGTGAATATTGATCTGTAGGGAGATGTACCTCACAGAGCACCAGATTACATTAGATTTTATAACATTTAAAAATATTTGCTAAGAAAATTATACTACATTCAAACACCAAGGAGAAAAACAATAGCAGAGCCATGAGCAGAGTGTGGCTTGTTTTACTTATTCATGGTGAAAGGATAATTACTGATTTGCCTGTCCATCATTCCCTTTACTAGGAGTATTAAGACTCAAGTTTCCCTTGGGAACCAAGCCTCTCTTGCCATCAGTTCTTATGGTTCATCAATGGCTAGATTCCACCTTTCACTCCCTCTTCCCTGCAGTTTCAGAATCTTGTGGACAGGATCCAAGTCTAGCCAAACTTGGTGGGGGGGCATGCCATCCCCTTCTTTTCTTTAGTTCAGGGAGGTTATGGTAGTAATCTGGCTCTTGAAGGAATTTTGTTGAAAGATGTACTCTTCCCATTGGAAATTCTAACCTGGCAGTAGATAAACCTGGAGATGGTGGAGGCAACCCCATCCCTCCTTGGAAGTTGCTACCTAAGAATGAAGCCCAAACATAGAAGAGGTGACCCAAAGCACAGTTCATTCTGTGTGTAAGCACCTTGATCAAAATGTATTGTACATAAGCAAATCAATTACCTTTTATGCTTCTTCCAGTCACCATTAGGTTTCTCTAAAAGTAACAAGTCTAATATCATGGGGATGAATTAAGCTGATAGCAACAGGGTCAGATTTCCTGGCAGTGGTGTATTCAGGTATCATTTATTATAAGCTGTCCAAAATTGTTTCACTCACTGATTTATACCAGTGTCACCATACTAGTGGTTACTTTTTGAGGGACTTACCAAAAAGTCATGAGCTTTTTAACCCAAGTAAAACTTATATGGATTCCAGGGACAGTTTGGAAAATGGTAAAAATTGCAGATTCCTAAGCTCTTTATCTTTTGGGGCTCCAAAATCACTGCAGATGGTGACTGCAGCCGTGAAACTAAAAGACGTTTACTCCTTGGGAGAAAAGTTATGACCAACCTAGATAGCATACTGAAAAGCAGAGACATTACTTTGCCAACAAAGGTCCGTTTAGTCAGGGCTATGGTTTTCCCAGTGGTCATGTATGGATGTGAGAGTTGGACTGTGAAGAAGGCTGAGCACCAAAGAATTGATGCTTTTGAACTGTGGTGTTGGAGAAGACTCTTGAGAGTCCCTTGGACTGCAAGGAGATCCAGCCAGTCCATTCTAAAGGAGATCAGCCCTGGGTGTTCTTTGGAAGGAATGATGCTAAAGCTGAAACTCCAGTACTTTGGCCACCTCATGAGAAGAGTTGACTTATTGGGAAAGACTCTGATGCTGGAAGGGATTGGGGGCAGGAGGAGAAGGGGACGCCAGAGGATGAGATGGCTGGATGGCATCACCGACTTGATGGACGTGAGTCTGAGTGAACTCCAGGAGATGGTGATGGACAGGGAGGCCTGGTGTGCTGTGATTCATGGGGTCACAAAGAGTCGGACACGACTGAGCGACTGAACTGAACTGAACTGAACTGAAGCTCTTTATTGATAGATTCTGATTTAGGAGACCTTTGAGCACTCCACAAATCACCATTCTCATCAAGCAGCCTAGATGATTTTGATACAGGTAGCCAAACCTTATGAAATAGTACTGTGACAAGTGGATGAGAACTCAGGGACTAAAATAATATACAAATGAATTTCAAATCCTGTTTCTACTGCCTACAGGCAATACCTGGGACAAAGGGTAATCTTTTAATCTTTTTATGCTTCAGCTTCCTAATTTACAAATGAAGATAATAAAGCCATCATAGAGGGCTTTGCAAGATAAAGCTTGTAAAGTATTTAGCACAAACCCTGTCATACCGTAAGACTCCAACAATGGTATCTATCGGTAATTCATTTACATGGATTAGCTTCTCAGATAAACCAATTATTACTAATTAGAAATATACAAGACCTTGAAGCAATGAAACACAGAATATATAAATTTTGGTGTGGAAAAGAGGACACAGACTCAGCCTGATAAAAGTTCTGGTGTACAAAGGATGGGAAAATACAAAAAAAAAAAAAAAATCCTACCTCACCTATTATCTTGCCTAAAGCCACTTAGGACTAATGTCCTTAAGTTTAATGGCTTACCAGTACAGTTTTAGGCCTCACACTGAAAAGTCTTGTACATTAAATAGCAATGCCCTAAACTTTCCCTGTTGAAAAAAGAATAACAATGCCCTAAACACGGAAGTGAGTAGGCCAATGGAACTGGTTTAGCAGCTTGTATGATAGGCATAGCTACACAAGGGAGGAGGTTCATGGTGAAAGTTGTGGAGGAAACGAGCATACCTGTATATATCTGTATATACCTGAAATAAGCATACCTCCAAGTCATCCTGACATGGAGGACAGGCTTTGAAGAAGGACTGGTTGTTCCAAGTTTAAATTACCAAGGTCCCATTTACTAGAAGAGCCACGACATTGATGAGTCACTTAGCTTCTGGTTTCCAGAGGAAAATGAAGCCAATCTCATTAGGTTGTGTTCAGGACTCAATGAAATATCTGATGTAAAATATTTAATAGAATGGTTAACATAGGATGAGTGCACTATTATTCTTATTACTGTGGTTTCACCATGGAGATACTACTTTTAAAAATAATTAGCAAGATGAGGATAGGAAAAAACATACAAAATATTTCATATTTCTATAGACATGAGAGTAGGGAGAAGAAACAATCAGAAAGAACCCAAGGCATTAATTTCAATTAATTTCAACAAGTGGCGAAAGAAATAAAGAAGAGGCAGGCTTAAGAAAGTACTTCCTGCCGGTCCAGTGCTGCATGCCTTCATTCCCTTCACTGGCTTTGCAGGTACACATGGTGGAGCAGCAAGAACCCATGAGCATTAACAATGGCTCTGATGTTAATGGACCTTCAAGGGCTATCTCCCAAATACATTTTTAGCCTTTGCTGCCATAACAGTTGCAAGAAGAAAAAAAAAAAAATCAATTTCACAGTCCTCTCCTTTTCCAAAATGCCTGGGCTTTGGCTGATAAAGCAATGATTTAAGTCAATGGCTGAGGTGGAAATTTGAGTATGTTCTTAAAGGATAATCACCAGGCTCCTTCTTGAAATGCATCTGTTTTTAACCAATTTCTCAACCTCTGAGAGCGGTAATTAAACAGAGAGGTGCATAAAACATAAATAGTGGAAACTGAAAACTAGCTTCATTAGCCTCCTTATCTTTGGTAACTGCAGGTGTGTGCTAATGAATTACATGACTGGTAAAATAAAATTAAAGGCAGCTGCATGTGTTTACAAAACTGCAGCCACAAATTACAGGTATCTGTAGCATCCATAATTCATCCATAATTGACAATTTTCATATTACTGGAATAAAGAATCAAGTCGTGCAGATGATTACAGTATTTGCCTCTCAGCACTAGAGATTTTGCTTCATTTCCTTTGCAGCATATCCACTGAAATAAATGACAGTTTTATGGGTGGAGTTATATGTCAGGGTAAAGGACGGAATATGGCAGACAACCCAGAACCCAGTTCTGTCTCCCATGTCTACAACTTCTAGTTTCCCATCAAGAGAGAAGTGAGCTTACACATAAGCTTTAGAAATGTACACACTGGGCCCACTTTTGACATTGCTAGCTAGAAAACTGAGGTAAGGTTTCTATATCTATATCTCAATGTCTTCATCCATTAAATAGGATAATAATATGCCTACCTCGCGAGGTTGAAAAGATTGAGTTAATGCATGTAAAGTGCTTCAAATAATGACTGGCACTGAGAAAGCAGTGAGTGAATTTTTAACTATTAACAACTCCAAGCCTTGGTTTCCTTAACCATAAACTGGGGTAAGAACATCATCCATCACATACGATTGTCAAGATGATGAAATGAGACAATGCATGGGAAGTGCATTATGTCCAGGCACACGTAAAACACTCCATATTCTAGTCAGCAGTAGATACAGTACTGACAGCATTATACCCAAATAGATGAAATAAATAAGTATTAAAGGGCTGGACAAAAAATAAACACTGCTAATTTTTAAAGCGTGTGTGTGTGTGTGTGTGTGTGTGTGTGTGTGTAAAAATCCCAACTCTTGGGCTTATCGTTTACTTAGAAGAATTTTCTTTCATTTGGGTATTTTGAAACAGATACTCTTGTGGGACTGAAGTTTTACAAACTACCCTGGACTTGAATAAACATAATTTTGATAAAAATCCCTTGCATGAGAGATGCCCTGTACATTGCTGGGAGGCCCTGTAGCTTTACCTCCCTGGAGAAAGCTGACCAGAGCTGCACTTGGAATTCTCGAGTACTTGATGAGGATGAATTTGGAGGCCACTTTAGAAAAGCTACCAGAGTTGGGAGGAAAGCTGAAAATAGCAGAGGACGTGATGGAGACAAAGCTGAGAAGTTACAGGGATCCAGGCCAAATGTTTTGCTGAAACCTCTGTAACATGCTTTAGAAATGACTTTCTCAACTGCCCATCATTTCATAGATGAGAGGTCAAGGGTCTGCCCTCATGTTAGGTATTTTGGTTCCTATTCCTTAAATGTAGGAGGAAAGGACAATGCAAATATGCTGCAACACAGAATTTCTTAAACAAACTACTCTGAACATGTGTCAAAGTTTATTGCTCATTATGAGGGACCTAGCAAGTAGAAAACACTGGTTCAAAATGCACAGGAGAGAGATGTTAAATACATAAGGCTTCTAGTGAGGTAGAGACTGCTGTATTACTTCAAATGGTCATTAAAAGGTCATATTTCTGTCTGTGGTAGGGTGAATTTGTGACACATTATGGAACTATTTGGGGACATGATCCGTTGGTCAGAAACCAATCACCTTTAAGAGAAGCAAATGATAAATCTATCTGTGGCTATTCGTTAGAAATACCAGATAAAATTTCTCCTGCCTTTTTCCATTAGAATCGATACGTACCCAGGTATTGGGTAGAAGTAAAATATATAAGAATACTGGCAGAAGCACAGAGTCCTGCTTTTTTACTAAACAAATTTCTGCAGCAAATGAAGACATCAAACAACATAGCAAATCCTCAGAAACGTACATGACATTTGCCTTGCACGATGAGAATATTTCATAACATTTTATATGTGTTTGGTTCAATAGTTTACCAAGTGTTTTCTCTGCATTGGAGGTCCCACTTACTTTGCACAACAGGTCTGAGATGCAGACAGGGCAGTTGTGAGTCCCACTTGATACCTATGGAACATGGCAAGAAGAACTAAATGTCTTTGCTAAAGGTCTATCATTAACTGGATAAAAGAGCCAAGAGTAGAGCTTGAGTCCAGTATAGCTATGAAAAATATCTCTCTTTCAAATATTTTAAGGATGGTAAGAAAATTATCAGGTCAGAGCCTATAGCAGACAGAGATATGTAGTCAATAGTCCAGAGGGTTTGAGAGTGTTTCAAAGTTCTTGCGGTCTTTCCTAACCCAATCTGTCAGCTCCACTGTCCCCATATTCCCAGCCTGATTTAAGCCATTTAAATCTGTTCAAACAAGGCACCTATTGTATAAATGTAGGCCTAACAATTCAGGAGTTGTCATCTTTAGCATTAGATTCAGCAATGTGTTTTTATATGAAGTGTTTTGACTCCCTAAGGGGGATCTAGTTTTTCCTATTTTTTGGCTGTGTGGCTTGTGAGATCTTAGTTCCCTGACCAGCGATTGAACTTGGGCCCTCAGCAGTGAAACTCTGGAGACCTAACCCCGGGACCACCAGGAATTCCCCCAAACGAGCTCGAGCTCTATGTATTGTAGAATGTCCTCTTTACCATTGTCCCCATTACACATTGGAATCACCTGGGGAGGCAATATCTGATATCTGGGGCCTGTCCCTAAGACTCAGATATTGTAACCAACCTAGTTGGAAGACACTTGCAGAATATGTAAGAGATATTCTATATTTTAGAGAAGTAAACAGCAACCATTCCAGTATTCTTTCTGGGGAAACACCGTGGGCAGAAAAAGCTGGTGGGCTACAATCCATGGGGTCATAAGAGATGGACACAACTTAGAGACTAAACCACCACCACCATTCTATATTTAACCATGTATAATGTTTTTTTAGCTAGTTTCTTGACAGTAGGATTTCTGAGTTTTTAATACACTCTTGTATCCTGTGGGTCTCCAAGATGGGAAGTTTATAGTGTTGGGCATATTTATTTCACTCTAGAGTCCTTTGAGGAGAAGGCAATGGCACCCCACTCCAGTTCTCTTGCCTGGAAAATCCCATGGACGGAGGAGCCTGGTAGGCTCCAGTCCATGGGGTCGCTAAGAGTTGGGCACAACTGAGAGACTTCACTTTCACTTTTCACTTCCATGCATTGGAGAAGGAAATGGCAACCCACTTCAGTATTCTTGCCTGGAGAATCGCAGGGACAGAGGAGCCTAGTGGGCTGCCGTCTATGGTGTCGCACAGAGTTACTCACGACTGAAGCGACTTAGCAGCAGCAGCAGCAGCATTGAGGTTGAACACCTTCAAGGACTTGTTCCACAGTGACTTAATGAGTTCTGGGACAGGAGAAGGGATATTTTGATGGAGTCTGAATTCAGTAACACCCTAAGGCACCTCCTAAAAAGAAGGACAGCACCTAAAGAAAAAAGATGTGATGAAGATAATCTTTCTAGTCTAGAACCTTGCTATACTGTGTGGTTCCTGTAACAGCCTCAGAGGCAGCTCGGAAAAATTGTTACAAACATAGAATCTCAGGTCTTGTTCTAGACCCACTAAACCATAGATTGCATTTTGACAAGATCCTCAAGAAAGACTAGATGCATTAAAATTTAAGAAGCCCTACTCTCATCCATCACTTTTTAAACCCCTTCCTGGGTTTCTTCATTCTGGCTTTGAGGAAACCTTCATGCATCAACAGTAATTTCTTCTGCAGTGTATCTTCATCATTCCTCCGAAAGGCAGGAAAACCCTGGGCTGTGGCTCTACAACTCCAGGGGGCGCCAGTCACATACGACATAGAGTGCACGGTGTCCCCAGAGTTATACAGACCCAAGAAGTCTTTTCAAAATTGACACTCTACTGTGTGGAAGACAGAGCCTTTGTATTCTCAGTTTTGTCAAAGAACTCTTATTAGTCAAGTTTATCAGTAACACTTTTTGAGCACTTAATAGAGTCTAGGAATCTTCAAGTCACTTTACAGTCATTATATTATCAACATCTATTATCATCCCCATTTACTGATAAAGACAAGGGGATTTTTAAGGATTTATAAATGATGCTATATACTCAACATCAAATAGTAGAGTTGGGATTTGACTGTAAATCTAACTCCAGAGAGTATGTTCTTACTACAGAAAAGCTGACTTTTAAAAATCTATAGAATAGGATAGAATATTGAGGTGGGAAATTACAGGAGAGTTTAGGAATTATGTTTGACAACAGATTAGCTATAGAAAGTGTGGTATGGCTTCCCTGGTGGCTCAGTGCTAAAGAATCAACCTGCGAGTGCAGGAGACATGGATTTGACCCCTGGTCTGGGAAGATCCCATATGCCGCTGAACAACAAAGCCCGTGCACCATGACAGTTAAGCCTGTGCCCATGAGCCCAGGAACGGCAAGAGAAGCCACCGCAATGAGAAGCTTGAGCACCGCAATTAGAGAGTAGCCTGTACTTGCTGCAACTACAGGAAAGCCGGCACAGCAATGAAGATGCAGCACAGCCAAATATAAATAAAAATAAATACATAAAATTTTTTTTAAAACTGTGGCTAGAATATGTTTCTAGGGGACATGGTCTTGATTTGCCCTAATTTGAAATTAAGAACCCTGCATAAGTGGACAATAATTGAACAAATATTTGTTACATGATTACAATGTCTAATCATATTGACAAATACTTTGCATAGTCATTGTGAAGTCTACAAACAGCTACTCTCTATTTTATCCTCACTGTGGTCTAGTGGAAAATTTTACCATCTCCAGTTTTAGGGACAGAAGAAGGCAGAAAATTTTAAGAATATTTCCTAAAATCTCAAAGTCCAGAAGTAATGGTGATAAGGTTCAAAACCAGGTCTTAAAACTTTGAAATCCTGAGCTTCTTTGCAGCAGCACAACCCGCTTACCAACCGTGGGATAAATGTTAGGACCTTAAGAATAAAAGATGAGAGGTATACTTCTAGCTGGCTAGCCTAGCCTAGACAGCTGACAGACAGCAAGCTAGAGGGCTCATGGAAATGAACTGATAAAACAACAATGACAAAATTGAGGAAATGCCTTCCAAGAATTTTTCACACTTTAGCAGAAGCTCGGTTCTAACAAATGGTCGATTTTGGTACCTAAGAGCACAGAAAGTTATTTTTCCACAACCCTGAGATTTAATTTTTCTTCTCTCTGTTTCAAAAAAAAAAAATGTTTCTGCCAAGTTTTCTCAAAAAAAAGACCCCTCCAGGCTTCCTGCGGACATAAAGGTGTGCTGGATGGTAAGGCTGCTGACGAGCATTACCATTAGTACAGGCCCACAGGGACAGAAAGAGAGAGGAATCAGGCCAGGTCATGAATAAACAGTGTCCAAGAGTTCGAGGGTCCATAGGGATCTTGGGAGGTCACTTAGTCCATTCCTCTGTCTCTAGGAAGGACTCACCTTTCCCCATTAAATTGGACCACCATAGGACAAATTCATTCTCTTTTAGAAAATACTGGGAAGCAGATTTTTCTGTGGATCAACACATGAAAACTTCTCCACTCTTATGCATTTACCTTTGGTCTTAGTTCTCAACTGGGAGTGACTTTGCCCTTCCTCCTCCGCAGCCAGCCAACCACCCAGGGGACATTTGACAATGTCTGGATCACTCTTTTGATTGTCACAACTGGACAGGAGGTTGCTACTGGCATCTAGTGGGTGGAGGCTAGTGAAAGTGAAAGTCACTCAGTCGTGTCCAACTCTCTGTGACCCCATAGGCTATACAGTCCATGGAATTCTCCAGGCTAGAATACTGGAGTGGGTAGCCTTTCCCTTCTCCAGGGGATCTTCCCAACCCAGGGATCAAACCCAGGTCTCCTGCATTGCAGGCGGATTCTTTACCAGCTGAACCACAAGGGTACCTAGTAGGTGGAGGCCAGGGATACCCCTAAACACCATAAAATTCCAGGGTAGCCCAATAAGAAAGAATTATCAGGCCCCCAAGTAAACACACCGAGATTGAGAAACAGAGCAATGAGCAGGCTAGAGCATCTTTCCTTGCATTGTGCTATACAGCACAAGGACCTACCTATAGTGGGACTGAAGTTCCATGGTTCAGAAGTTCAGAAACACATTTCTTCATAAGATGATGTGGAACTCTTTTTTTTTTTTTTTTTGGTAGTCAGAACGACCTAATTCTCTATTGACTAGCCAGTCATATATTGGACAGTACATTTTTTCATGAAGGCAGGAACCATACATGGTTAATTTCTATTCCCCTAGGGCCCATCACAGAGAATTGCATATAGTAGACATTTTGCGGGGGGCTTCCTCAATGGTGCAGTGGGTAGATAATCCACCTGCAATGCAAGAGACACAGGAGACTCTGGTTCAATCCTTGGGTTGGAAAGATCCCCTGGAGAAGGAAATGGCAACCCATTCCAGTATTCTTGCCTGGATAATGCCAGGGACAGAGGAGCCTGGCAGGCTACTATTCATGGGGTTGCAAAGAGTCAGACACGACTGACTAAGCACTTAGCACTCAGATTTATTTTGCAAATCTCTATGTGAAAATTCAAATCATCTAGTTATGTAAAAACAGCGAGACAGATTGTCACAGAATTAGGGGCATGTGCTAGAGATGGTCTGTCTTAAAATTACAGGCTATTTCATATACATGATATTTTGGAGTCCCTGAGTAAGGCCTCTCACAGACATAGATAGTCTTCCAGAGCAGCTGAAACTAAGGAGTCTTGGTGACTATAAATGGGGCACAACACACCATATGTATGAAGATGTTGTAGATTAAAAAAAAAAAAAAAATTGTGGTTTCCAAAGTGAGTCCCAAAGTGAAAAACCTCAGGCCAGCCAGATTCTGTTAATTGTGGATGTTGCTTTGAGTTCCACAAGGAGAACCCTATGTAGTTCTGCATGGTCCACTCCTTGGAAATGAGCCACCTCTGTCTGAGGGGAATGTCTTAAAGAGAATCAAAGCTGAGCAATTCATGGCACGGGGTGTATTTAAAGTGCTCTTGGAAAGCTACCAATTACCAATATCACAGACACAACCCATTTCTGTTTTAACAGGAACTGCTTTAGCCCATCCTGTTAGAGTAGGAGGTTTTGCCAACTTCCTTTAGACTTTAATTGATAACACACAAATCTGTTGCCACAGATGGTTGGGTGGGCAGCATCTGAAGCTGAGGGCTGGAGAAAGGCTTCCCACCCCCAGCAAATGCAAGAATGTTCAAGGAATGTAGATGCAAGGCGCACCATGGAAACCAAAGTAAGGGAAGAGCTGTGGGCTCCACACCAAAGCATCAGATCTGGATTAAAGATGCCCTGGCATGAAGAAGGTTACAGGTCTCCAGCTTGCCTTTCTGCCATGTGCAAATAAGATTATATGCTTCTGAATCCCAGGCACACCAGCTATTAACTATGTCATCTTGGGCAGCTTATTTAATTTGTCCAGGTTCTGCTTTTTCCCATATGCAATAGAGATTGATATTAATACCTCTCTTTTGAGACTTTGAGGAACTTGAATGAGTCATAAAAATTTTTTTCTATTAATTATTATTCTTTTCTCATGTATGAAATAAAAGTGTCCTGTAGATAGATGATCTCTATTCTCCTTGACATAGACTCTTCACTTTTCCCAATAAAACTTGCATAATCTTCAAAATTTTGAGTTAAATCCAAGAGTCAAGAAGCTCAGTGACCTCAGATTCTTCAAAGACAACTTACATGGTCTCAAATAATTCCAAGTGATCACAAGAAGTGTGATCAAAAGTGACCTGGGAGGGAAGATATCTCAAATTTGCTAATCTGGTCTCTTTCAGTGGCAGGTGATTGAAAGTCAAAACTGCTGGAAGGAATAAATAGGAAGACATCTGTCGACTTTTATCATAGATGAGAAGCCCAGTGGAAAGCTTTAGGTTCGGCAGACTCCTGCTGCTCAAGAGATCATTGGGAATCTGCCTTTCCATCTCTTGACTTTTCTTTCCTTGCTCTTGGCTTCCCTCTCATCAAGGCCCTCTGCAGTGGTGACCCCCAGGAGGTTCAAACATACATTCTTTCACTGTCAAGCCCAGCAGACATAACGTGTGTTTCCCAGTCACTCTGGTGAAAGTCTCAGTATTTAGTTCGCCTTGCTCAGGCTTGGATCATGTGCTTACTCCTGCAATTGGCACCACACCTGAACCAGGTAGACTGAGGGGGCAGAGGAGTAACCAGGAAATGGCAGAATAGATGCCAATCAGGCAAAATCAGGAGCACCCACTACACTTGCTGACCACCCATGTTCTCTTTCTTGATAAAGGACTTACCTCCTTTCTTTCTTCCGTGTATATTACATGGGTGGTTATGGAATGAGTTGAGCAGGGGTTGAAATGAGAATAGATTATGCACAGCTGGGCTGAAAGGAGTTTTTTTTTCTTGTGTGCTATTTTAGTCTTGTTTGAAATTATCCTCCTTGGAAATAGGTGCCATGTGCCACGTCGGCTGTCTCTCATGGAGCTGCTTGGCTGCATGAGAAAAGTAGACTCTCACAAGTTCCTGCCAGCATCTGACCTGTGGCTCCCCTCTAGTTATTCTCATGCTCCAAAGAGTTCAGACTGTCAAAGGAAGAAGAGGAGACTTAGCTTAGGTACAAGGTTCCATAACTCCATGGTCTCAGAATTGCAGACAGCAGAAATCTGGATTTATTCTAGGGCACTTCTGCTGTTGTCTATTTCCAACAAAGATTTGGTACATTTCTTCTTAAGCTCGCTGGGCTCACTTCAACTGACAGTAAGGAGCTTTTAAGGATGGCAGTCCCTGGACTTGTAGTTATTCACAGTGGATGCTATGAAGCAGGGTAGTAAAAGACCGAGGATGAGATGGTTGGATGGCATCACCAACTCAATGGACATGGGTTTGGGCATGTGTGATACATAGTGAAGGACAGTGAAGCCTGATGAGCTGCCATCCATGTGGTTGCAAAGAGTCGGACATGGCTTAGCAACTGAACAACAACAAAAGACCTAAATTCTGAGACTTTAAAGGTAGACAGAGTGAGCTCTAAATCCCTAAGCAAACTGTCTAACTCTCCTGAGACCATTTCCTCATCTGTAAAGTGGTCACCGTGACTATTGCCCACTGAACATTTTCAGTTTGCCCCATGCCTACTCTAAAAATGTGCTTTCATGCATTGAATCCTCATACCAAATTCTGTGAGGTAGGTTCTCTTATTATCTCCATTTTACACATGGTGACACAGTGGGTTCAGGAACTTGACCAAGGATGCACCTCTAGAAATGGCAGGAAAGTATTTAGCACAGAGCCTTGTAAATAGTGGCCAATCAAAAAAAAGTTCACAGATGGGAAGAGCTGGTGACAGATGCACTTCCATTAAGAAATGTGTAATTCCAAAGTAGTATATATCATTTCGGATGACTGTCATTTCAGTACCAAAAGGTGTGATTATTGATTGGGATATGCAGTAGTTTAATCTGGAAGGGCTTTGTGGAAGAGGAGATTTATTTTGCTATTCTAGTCAGACTGCATCATACTCAGCTACCTCTGTAAAAGGCCTGGTTCTCGTCCTTCAAAGTTTCAGAAACAGATCACCTTTGTGTGCAATGAATAAAGAGGGGCACTGGCCCCCAAGCTGCCTCATTTTCTGAATCAATTCTGATGATTCATGTCAAGTGCTACTGTCACCAAATAACCCTCCCAACTAAGTTTTGAAGAGACAGATGGTGTGACAGGCTGGAACTTGAGACTGATTTCACTAATATAGTATGTGTTATTCACTGCAATTGGAGATTCAACTGTGAAACTGAGCCCAGGGTACACAGGAAAGGAGAGTTAGGTGATACCTGGTGTTTAAGGAGGACTTATTTGAATTTCACGTGCATTATGTCATTTAGTCCTGACAATTCACAATCAGTTTAGTTTCATTATCATCCCCATTTTGCAGATAAAAAAAATGAGGCTCACAAGTCACACAGAGCTAAAAGGCAGAGGAATCAGCCATTGTGGAAGAGCTTATCTCTTAACCACTAAATGCTCAGTGTCCCATGTTGACACGGACTGAGATGGAACAGAAGATGAGTGCAAATAAGTAAGATAAGTTTTGCTACTGATTGGAAGATATTCCTACACCAGACTCCATGCATAATCAAAATGCAAAAGCCAGATCTGACATAACTGTGTGAGCTCAACTTTTTCATGACCTTAAGGTATGTAGGGCATGAAAAAATTGTTGAGGCCCAAGGAATTTTCTAGTTCATCCTTCATCAATTCCTTCATCAAGGAATTTTCTAGTTCCTTCATCAAATGAAGCAACATAAATATCCCAATTACTGTAAGCAATTCCACACAGTTAGTTTCCAAATAAGAATACAGTGAGAAAAGAAATGGCCACAGACTTTCTTTATCATAACTAGACTCACTGTGCCTGCAGTGAATCAATATTTTCCCATAATGTTACTTGTCTCCCACTGAATTCCTGGCAAATTCTGCAGAGGAAAGCAATGCTTACAGTACATTATTACTTTGGTATTTCAAGGGGAATTATTCATACCCACATATTATTGAAACAGTGCTCACTTTATAGAACCTATTCCCAACTCTAATTTCCAGCGGTGCATATTTCTCCATTTACTGCTATTTACATATACAATTAATTTCTATGGTTAATTGACCTGGTATTTGGTATGTCAATGTTTGCATGTGTTAACATAAATAAATATTATATATAATAATGGATGTAACAACACAGTAGAAATTCATTTCCCATTGGACCTCCTTAACAATTGAAATAAGTTAATAGTTTCCAGAATTCTAAAGGTACATCCATGCAAATCTAAAATAGAAGACAAAAACAATCTGATTCTATACGGCCACACTCAGGAACAGTAATTCAAAGAGCAGAGGAACTGTCACATCCTGAGTCATTCAGATTTTCTCCCTTTGATCATGGCATTCAGAGCCCCAATTCCACCAGTTCTAGCAACTTCCAGCAATGTCAAACATATCCTAATTCTACCTGGAAAAGATTTGCAATGATTCAGTTCCCTACTAAATGCAGCCTCACTATCACAGAAACCAACTATTGGTAACAACAAAGACAACTGCCAGTACTGCTGAATACACATCTTGTGCTGAGCACTAAAGGCTAAGTGCCCCTGTGTAAGGAGTTTGCATGTTACACATGAAGAAACTGAGGCCCTGAGATAGCAAATCACTTTCCCATCGTCTATCACCTTGTAAGTGGTAGAGTTAGGATTCTGATCCCGCTCAGTTTAACCACAAAGCCTACAACCATAACACCTGCTCCATAAGCTTCCTTCATACTAAACAAGTGGCTGCAGAAATTCAGACTAAGTAACAAACATTCAGGTTTATTAGTCAGGATAGAGAAAGTGCTAGAAGCTCTGACTTATGCCACAGAATCTGATGCAGGATGGGCACCATTCCTGCATTTCCAAATTCCTTACATTTATGCATGTGTTTTCAGTATGTATCCTATCCTTCTGCCCTGTGGCTCCATCATGTTGCAGGATACCCATGGCAAGCGATGTAAAACCTGGGGGATCTTGCATTGGCTCAAATGCTTCAGCCCACAAAGAACACACCAATGCTGCTCTTAGTCCATTGGCCTTAGTCCACAGTGCTAAGTCCACAGTCCATTTCCCAAATGCCAAAAGATGGGAAAATGTTGGGGCAGGGCACATGGATATTCAATGAACAACAGATGCCGCTGCCATATAACACTTCTCATGATTCCTAGGTAGGAGGAGGCTTATACATGGGGCACCTGCAAAAACATACTTCATTACACATTTTCAAGTTCTTTGCCCTAATATTTTGGAGGTAATCATCTGTTTGTTGGATCCACATTTTTTTCACTCTAAATGGTAGCTAAGGTTAATCATGTGTGTTTTTTTTTTTTTAAATCATGTGTGTTAACAGGATATTTGGTGACAAGAAAATACCTTTAATAAATGTATCTGTGGGTTGTCAAGAGATGGATTTGGACATCTTTATTACCCTATTACCAACACAACAACATTGCCATTTCTTGCCAAATATCACAGATCCAATTTTCACTCACCAGTCTTTATGGGAAAATATCAAGCTTTAGTGTTAGCCAGATGACAAGATGGCTCATTCGGGCCTTTCTATACATCTCTCTCATGATTTATTGTTACACCCTAACTTTCTAACCAAACACGCTGACCAGCACAACTACAGGTCCAAAGAGAATGCATATCAGGGGAGACGACTTGTGTGATAGGCAACCTTTCCATTTATCGTTCTCTATTTCACTCTAGGTCTGTCTAGTCAAAGCTATGGTTTTTCCAGTTGTTCATGTATGGATGTGAGAGTTGGATTATAAAGAAAGCAGAGCACCAAAGAATTGATGCTTTTGAACTGTGGTATTGGAGAAAGCTCTAGAGAGTCCCTTGGACTGCAAGGAGATCCAACCAGTCTATCCTAAAGGAAATTAGTCCTGAATATTCATTGGAAGGACTGATGCTGACACTCCAATACTTTGGCCACCTGATGCGAAGAGCTGACTCATTTGAAAAGACCCTGATGCTGGGAAAGATTGAAGGCAGGAGGAGAAGGGGACAACAGAGGATGAGATGGTTGGATGGCATCACCAACTCAATGGACATGAGTTTGAGTAAACTCTGGGAGTTGGTGATGAACAGGGAGACCTGGCATGCTGCAGTCCATGGGGTTGCAAAGAGTCAGACACGACTGAATGACTGAACTGAACTGAACTGAATTCACACTACAGCAAAATTTCAGAGCAAGAAAACCTCTGCACCCATCAATTTACTGATCTGGGTTTTTTTGCTTTTTGTGTACTCCAGGGCTTCCTATTTTCTAGAACCTTCTTTCATGCAATATTGTATCCCCTACTGCTGTTGTTACTTACAGGCATTCTGTGATGTGCACTATACTTTCTTGATTTAAAATCCAGCTCTCATTGGCTGAATATAATCTGATGGGATAAATTATTTAAGAAAGACACAACATTGAAGGAAGGTCAATACCTAGTCAGTGCTTACTCCTCCAATTAATCATAAAATTGAAAGAATAATGAAAAATAGAAGACTTAGATAAAAATAATCAGGGCATTTGTATGGAGTAAAGTGAATTCTTGACAGTTTTTTTTGTGTTGTTTTTTTGTTTAGAGGAGCCTCTTAAATTATACCATGTGAAGAGAGAGATTTTCCTACACAGTACTCTTATTTAGACCTTGGAAAAAAAAGCCTAGAAAACAGTATTTTCCTGAAATAATGGAAAAATCATTCATTCTAGTGTTTTCACTTTTCTCTCCTGACAACTTATGTCCTTGAAAACACTATTCTGGGATTTTCCCCTCAACCAAATGCTCCAGGCCTGGGTGGCTAAAGACAGTCCTCAATGAACAGGTGAAAAGGCGACTAAAATTTCAGAAAACCACTGGGTCAAAGCTTAGTATCAACTGAGATACATACGAATTTTGGTCCAGACCATATCTCATCGGGATGCTCACTAACGAATCAAAGAATCCAAAGTACTGGTGATTTTCATTTCTTTTTGACATATCCATCCAGGAAGGAGGCAAATTGAGAAAAAAAAAAAAAAATCCTCTTTTCTTTCCTCAGAGCCTGTCGTCCCTCCCTTTCTCCTTTATGCACACAAAATATATATATTCGACTTCCTTTCCAATGTGTTCAGTTACAAAGAGAGATGTAATGAAGGCGCTCTGTGAATGGGGTTGCCATGGAGAAGCTGTTCCAGGTAAAGAATAGACACTCCAACTACAGAAAAGTGGCATGTAACTTGTCAGCGGAAATGCTGCAGCAACCCCCGAGAGATCGTAAGTTCTGCCCCCACTAATTTAAATACAACATGATTCTGTGGGTATCTAGAATACACCCTGTCCTTTTGTGAGGATGCCTTGCTTTACAGAAGAACTGTGTCCTGACTCCGTGGATTTAAATCAAAGTACATTTCAAAAGCATATACACGGTGTCATATTTAATAGAACCCTAATGGCAATCCTTTGTTTAAAGATTTTTCCCCTCCTAAATAGGGTTTCAAGGTATTGGGTTTTCTTACAGTGGGGTAAACTGTTGAACTCTGTCTCCTGATCTTCCCTAGTGTGAGGAAAACATAGATCCATCATGTGCTGCCTTAGCTATACTTTCTCTCATTTTTTAATTGAAGTAGAGTTGATACACAATATTATTATATATGTTACAGATATACAATACATTGATTCACAATTTCTAAAAGTTATATCCTGTTTATAGTTATTATAAAATATTTGCTATATTCCCCATGTTGTACAATATATCCTTACAGCTTATTTCACACCTAATAATTCATACTTCTTAACCTCCTGCGCCTGTGCTGCCTCTCTCCCCTTCCCTCTCCCACTGTAACCACATTTGTCTCTCACTCTTGAGGGGCATTAGCCTAAACCGGAGCAATATATACAAGCTCACCTTTCTGAAATCCAATCTCTCTGCTGGTTGAGACTTATTGAAAGAATATGTAAGCAAACTTCAGTTTCTTTATTACATTTCAGCATAACTGCCTGAGTTTTAGTGAAAGGAAATATATTTATGTACACATGAGATACACACTTACCCTCCCCCCAAATATGTGTGAAATATCCACCTGTAGTCATGCCTACATGACTGTAGGCTGTAGTCATGCCTACTGAAGCAACTTAGCAGTAGCAGTCATGCCTACAGTTGCCTAAATAAAAAATGAAAAGAAAAATCCTGATAGATTGAAAGGAAAGAGGAAACCATCATTGTATTTTAACACAAACCATATACTGCTACTGCTAAGTCACTTCAGTCATGTCCGACTCTGTGTGACCCCATAGATGGCAGCCCACCAGGCTCCCCTGTCCCTGGGATTCTCCAGGCAAGAACACTGGAGTGGGTTGCCATTTCCTTCTCCAATGCATGAAAGTGAAAAGTGAAAGTGAAGTCGCTCAGTCATGTCTGACCCTCAGCGACCCCATGGACTGCAGCCTTCCAGGCTCCTCAATCCATGGGATTTTCCAGGCAAGAGTACTGGAGTACAAACCATGTAAATAAACTGCTATCCAGCAAGCTCAAATGGTTTCAGCCCTATGAGTCAGCTTCCAACTCTGAGCATTCAACAGATATCACTGAAATTTCTTAAACATCTACTACATTCTAAGAACCAGGCTAGATACTATATATTCATAACTGAATTTGCTCATCAAAAATAAGAAAATAGAGACTTAGAGTGGGTAAGCAATTTGCCCAGGTTCTTTCTTTCATACCGTAGCCACAGAGGGTTTAAACCAGGGTCTTGAAAATCCAGAGTCTGTGCTTCTTCTTCCATGCTGCCTGGAAATCAGGAAATGCCAAAATTCAAATGCATAACCTCAGTCATGTAAAGTACATGGTCACTGAATCCTGGAACAATGTCAGAAAAGAAATTATACTTTTTTTTTTTGGCCAGAGCTAGGTATCCAGGAGATATGTTTTGGTTGATATTGATAGATGACCACTGAAATCCATCCACCCTCCTCTTAAATAAGAGGTGGCAATGTGCCCAGATAAACAACTGTATTAGCCAGGCTATCTTACAAATATATGTGCCTCAGTTCAGTTCAGTCGCTCAGTCGTGTCCGACTCTTTGCGACCCCATGAATCGCAGCATGCCAGGCCTCCCTGTCCATCACCAACTCCTGGAGTTTACCCAAACTTATGTCCATCAAGTTGGTGATGCCATCCAGCCATCTCATCCTCTGTCATTCCCTTCTCCTCCTGCCCCCAATCCCTCCCAGCATCAGAGTCTTTTCCAGTGAGTCAACTCTTTGCATCAGGTGGCCAAAGTATTGGAGTTTCAGCTTCAGCATCAGTCCTTCCAATGAACACCCAGGGCTGATCTCCTTTAGGATGGACTGGTTGGATCTCCTTGCAGTCCAAAGGACTCTCAAGAGTCTTCTCCAACACCACAGTTCAAAAGCATCAATTCTTCGGCACTCAGCTTTCTTCACAGTCCAACTCTCACATCCATACATGACCACAGGAAAAACCATAGCCTTGACTAGATGGACCTTTGTTGGCAAAGTAATGTCTCTGCTTTTCAATATGCTATCTAGGTTGGTCATAACTTTCTTCCAAGCAGTAAGCATCTTTTAATTTCATGGCTGCAATCACCATCTGCAGTGATTTTGGAGCCCCCCAAAATAAAGTCAGACACTGTTTCCACTGTTTCCCCATCTATGTGCTTAGGGAAATGTAATTAGAAGATTTGGGTAAGCTTTTCAGCAAAGGTTTTTAACAGGGTTCTATTTGACGGACATGTGCCCTTTTAGCTTTACTTCCTGCCTTGTTCTTACTGTCTTGAATACTCATCCGATGACTGAAAGCTGAGCCACAGTCATAATTATATGGCAACTCAGAAGCCAGAGGCCACACAAAACCTGGAGACAAGTACAGGCTTCAAGTTACACAAAAGAAAATTACCTATATCTTATTCTAAGACACTATTATTTGGGGTTTCTGTTATACAAACTCAAAACCAGTCCCAACTAAAACATATCCTGCTAGGAGAGAAAAAAGGCAGGATTTATGTCCCTGTCTTCCCATGATAATTACCTTAAGGTTGGAGACCCTGCTCTTACATTTACTTTTATATCTTCTCCTCATCATTTGGACTTTCCATGTAAACAACATGAGGTCTATGGTTACTTATTTGCTTAAACTAAGTAGATATCTTAAAAGAGGCACCAAGGAAGGTCCATCTTTCTTAATGTCATTTTTAAAGCTAAATCCAGTTTAAATGAACTATAAAAAAATTTATTCTGGAGAGATGCCAGCAGGCCACTTAGACTGACTGACAGCAAGAACCAACTGTTCTTCAACCTGAAGAAAACAAAAGAAAGTGAAAGTGAAAGTTGCGTCTACCTCTTTGAGACTATATAGTCCATGGAATTCTTCAAGCCAGAATACCAGAGTGGGTAGCCTTTCCCTTCTCCAGGAGATCTTCCCAATCCAGGGATCGAACCCAGGTCTCCCACATTGCAGGCAGATTCTTTACCAGCTGAGCCACAAGGGAAGCCCAAGAATACTGGAGTGGGTAGCCTATCCCTTCTCCCGTGGATCTTCCCAACCCAGGAATTGAACCAGGGTCTCCTGTATTGCAGGCAGATTCTTTACCAACTGTGCTATCAGGAAACCCAAAATCAAATTTGCCCCTCCAAGTGACAGTGGCTCACAAAGGAGGTCTGCGGGTCTTTAGATTATACTTGCAAAGCAGCATCTTTTTGTACACACATCAGAGGTGTTTTCAGAAACTCATCCTATTAAGAATTTGAATGCCACTTGAGTGTGATCTGATTTCCCCTCTTGTTCCTCTATAGAACTAAGTCCTTGTTCCACTTCAGAACAGCAGATCTATTTGCTGTTGAAATCTCCAAATCCCTGTCCTAGTTTGCATTCTCCCCCTTTCCTTCTGTACATGTCATTCTAGAAGGCTTTCCTCTACAGCTATAGAATCTTCTCTAGAGCCAGCCTCGCCAGTGGTAATGGAAACACCAAGAAGATGACCTCATGCAGTTGATGGGAGGATTAGAGGTCAGAGATGAACTTGCTTGGCATTGTATCTGCTACATGAGATGTTTTCAACCAGTAAATATTGGTGGCCTTGATTACATGAATCAATCAAAAGTCAGTTCCATTTTAGCTCCCTTTATGTCTATTGATTAACCAATCATAGAGTTTCCTGCTAGTTATCATCATGAATTGGCCATTTCAACTAATTTTCACCTCTGTTCTGAGGTCAAGCCTGAATCTGACACACTACAAGAGGCCAGTCCTAACCACTACAACCTCAGAAAAGTCTCCATTCCTTCTGTTCCTAATTCTTTGTCCAATCAATTGTATTTTTACTTAGAACTGTCATTTACCATGTGAAAATCATTTTCCATCATCTAGTTTCTAAGATCTTTAAGAGCAAGGACTGTGTCTTCCCTGTCTTTGATTCCTGCTTGTTGGCATGGTGTCTGATCCCCCTAATAAACTTTTGTTATCTTGACTGTTTGCTCTTGGATCTTAGTTTCTTGGAAGTTGGGAACTAGGTAGCTACTGTGATAAGGAAGAAAAAACACACAGGGTCCGAAGAAAGTCAGTGTTAACTGCTTCCTAAATCATATGTTGACTGCTTAGTACAGTCCAGATACTAGGTTAAATGTTTTCTTTCATATGTTGCTTCTCAGCAGATATGGAGGTTCTGTAAGTATTTCTATTTCACAGATGAAGATACTGAGGCAAAGAAACTAAGTAACATACCCCAGTCCACATCTGGTAGTGGCAGAGCCAGAACTCTCAAGCAGGCCCTTGGGCTGTAAGAACTGAACTCTAACCACAAAATTACAGTGACTCTAAGATGCGAACTTGCTGAAGGTTCTGTGCAGCCCAGCCCCCTGCAGTGGGACTCATGACCCATCCAACACAGCTTGGTCAGTAGTCATGCCTGTGCTTGATTTTTGTGGATTTAACAGCTCTCTTGTGTGAATGTAGCCTGGCAGGCTACAGTCCATGGGGTCGCAAAGAGTTGGACACTACTGAGTGACTAACATGCACACACACACACACACACACACATGTGTGCGCTCAGTCAGTAAGTCATGTCCGACTCTTTGTGACCCCATGGACCACAGCCCTCCAGGCTCCTCTGTCCATGGGATTTACCTGGCAAGAATACTGGAGTGGGTTGTCATTTCCTTCTCCAGGGGATCTTCCCGACCCAGAGATCGAACCCACATCTCTTAAGTCTCCTGCATTGGCAGGCAGGTTCTTTACTACTAGTACCACTGGAAAACCCAATAGCTTACAGCAGCAGCTAAAAAGTTTCCTTAATCTACCCCAGAGAAGCACTAAAAAGTAAGGAGCAGATAACTAAGCTACTGACAAAGGGCAGTAGCATGATGGTGAGAAGTCTAAAAATAAAAATAAGGATGCAGGAAGGGTGAGACTCAAAGGTAATTAATTTAAGCTCTTCTGCTGGGGAGAACAGAGGTCAACTAAATGGCTAGCCAGTTCTGACCGCCACCTTAAAGTCATATTCTCCTTTTGGGGATGAGTGTGTGATTTTAAGGGTGATTGTTGAGAGAGACTTTACACATTACTGAGAGTGGAGGAGAATGTGGGATCCCCTAGGAGGAGCTATAATAGAGCCACTGATGAGTAAGGAAAAAACCACCACTTAAAGATGGTTTCAAAGATCACATGTGTGACCAGTCATATACAGTGCAAGCAATGATCTTGGGAGAGCATAATTCAGCAATTCATTCATTCTACATGGATTTTTCCCTAAAGTATTTATTAAGAGAACTATGTGCCATGTGTTACACAGTACTAAGGATGAAATGGTGAAGAGTCGGAAAAGGTCTCTGCCTTCATGCAGCTTGCCTTTTATTTGGGAGAGGTTGATAACCAACGAGATAACTAATGGATGAAGACATGGACTGTGTTACGAAGGAAAGGGACAGTGTAATGGGCTAGAGTGGGCGTGGGTATGTTGCAGGGAGGGTTTGTGGGGAAGGTAACATTGAAGCTGAAACATCCAGGATGAGATGGAATCATCTCTGCAAAGAGCTGGTATGGAGAGAACCTTGGAAGCAGAGGGATCCAAGGCAGAAAAGAGTTCTGATGCACCTGAGGAAGAGAAATGTGAGTGAAAAGAAAGATAGTAGGGCCAGGAAATTGACAGGAAAGAGTTGGAGATGGACAGGAGCCAGACAGGATGAATTTGTAGTCCAGGGGTTAACCTTGGGGTTATATTTAAGAAAAGGGAGTTTTAGAGGGTCGTATGGGAGAACCAGATGAGCTAGAGGAGACAGCAACCCACTCCAGTATGCTTGCCAGGAAAATCCCATGGACAGAGGGGCCTGGTGAGCTGAGGTCCATGGGGTCACAAAGAGTCAGACACGAGTTAGTGACAAAACAACAACAGTGGGAGAACATCATGACATGCAGTGGATTGCAGTTCAGTTTCTGGGTAAAAAAGGAAGAAGAGAAACAAGGAGGCTCGTTAGGAGGCTGAGGTGGAGGCCCAGGTGGTTTGGGCGAATGTGGCAGCAGCAAAAATGGAAATAAATGAAAAAGTTTGAGTTGTGTCTCGGAGAAGGAATAACTTGTACCTTTTGCCCAAAGGCTTCACTGCTCCAAATGTCAGCAGCAAACTTCTCTAATGCCTAAAATTTGGGGAATTAAATAATTAAAAAGATAACGAGTTTTGTTCAAAACTAATTCAAGATAAAGATATTAAGTAGTTTCTCTTCCAGCCTCAGCTTCCCACATGAATGGCTGCTTTGTTGTAGGCCAACTTTTTAACCTCACTGAAGCTCATCGGGCTCTATATCTACAGTTCTGGCTACCTGGCAGGGTTGTTGTGAAAATTTAATTAATGAATAATAAAGTAAAAGTCGTTACGCCCCTATCCCAGTATTTCCCAAACTGGAGAATATGTGCTCAAAAGATATGAAAATAAGCATTTGATATTCAAATACCCTTCTAGACTTCTATATTGCAGGATTTATCAGGGCCTTTAATGCATTAATGCGTATGGCTTTTTAGTGAATTAATGAATCACCAATAGAATACTGTATTTCCTACTTACTTAAAGAACGAACTCTTTTCTTTCAAACCACCTGATTAGGGATTTTGTAGAACACAGTTTGGCAAGCATTGTATTAATATTATAGAGATGTAAAAGATGTTATTGAGACAGCAGGAGAACTTCTAAAATTAAAAATCTTCCAACAGAGAAAATATGTTGCACTTACATTATAATTATCAGTCCTTTGGATAATAATTACCAGGCTAGGGGGTCAATATCTTGCTTAGGCACCAAAAACATAAAATACCCATTGCAGAACAAAATGAAAAGTGGGGCTTAGGTAAGACACCTTGGGAACACAGTATTCCTGACTCTAACAAGAAGCCTATGGAGTAGCCATTATGATCCCCAAATAACAGATGAAAAAACTGAACCTGGAAGCGGTTGAGTTACATGCATAAGTTCATCCAACTGATGGGTAACCATCATGTGTGCTTCTAAGCATTATACCCAATGGCTCTTTTTAAATGCTGGGATGAGGTATAGCAGTGGTTAGGCTAGTATGACCTCTGTCCTAATCCTAAACACAAGTAGAGGCAAGAGCAGAGCAAAGCAGTCAAAGCGTTTAAATCCTGGCTTTACCACTTAGTAACTGTGTGATGTTAAGTGAGTTACCTAACCTCTCTGATCCCTGGCTAACTTATCTGTACCTGACAGATGACAGCAAAGATCCCACCCACCCTAAGGTTTGTCATCAGGATGAAATGGAACAGTACAAGTCAAATACTTAGCCCAGCGCCTGGAAAAATAGGAACACCTCTTAAATGTGTGATCTTATTATTTTGTACAATATCATTTGTATAGTATGATATTTTTGAGGAGAAGATGCTCCTAACGGAATACTGGTTATCAAAAGATGAGGATAAGTCGTGCTCCCTTCAGAGTTTTGATTAGCTTGCTGTATTCTGTCAAGGGCTTCCCCAGTGGCTCAGTGGTTAAAAAAAAAATCTGCCTGTCACATAGGAGACAGGGGTTTGATTCTTGGGTCGGGAAGATCCCTTGGAGGAGGGCATTGCAACCCACTCCAGTATTCTTGCCTGGAAAATCCCATGGACAGAGGAACCTGGCAGCCTACAGTCCATAGGATGGCAAAGAGTTAGACATGACTGAAGCAACTTAGCAGGCAGGCAGGCATTCTGATGTCAAAGTGCAGGCTTAAATGACAAAAGACAAAAGCTACACATAATCACTTAATCTTGGGAAACTACTTTTTTCTAGAAGTAAACTTTAAGTAAAGCCTTTATTTTTCTTTTCTTTTTTCAAAGCTGGGAACACTTGGTTTAGGGTTAATTCACTGAGCCTGAGTTATATGAAGAAAACTGAGTTAAGGACATAGCTACTGAATGGCTAAATGATTCCTGAGGTACTGGTCTAAGTATCACACATCTCTTCTCCATGGAATGGATCTACATCATATCAGGTGGGGATAAGAACAGGGAGGACAGATAATGAGACTTGCTAGACAATTAGGAATGATATCTGTGCATGTGTGGGGAGGGGGGTCTGCTCTGACTATGAAGAAAGCTGCTGATTTCAAATCACACTTTATTCTTGGCTTTGTTAGATCTACATGAAACCAGTTTTGACCTTTAAAACACAATATCACCTTGCTCACAATCCTTCTGTAAGTAGCTTGTCTACTTAATGAAATTGCTGCCTGGCTAACAAAGTTGTGGTTGAAGTCCTGCCTGTTAGTCATTAACTTTAAGATCTGAGCACAGCTTTCTATTCATTACACTTAAGTCTCTTAGCAGCAGGATGTAGGGTCTTGCTTAAAACTGAATTTGGAAGGTCTCGGATCTTGATGAATTTAAACTGAAGCACAAGATGCGGATTTGGATAAAGACTACGTGAAATTAAGTGTCTGGCCTCTGGAGTCAGCCTACCTGGGTTTGAGTCTTGGCTCCACTGTTAACTGTGTGACCTCTCTAAGTCTGTTTGTTCAGCTTGAAAACTAATTATAATAATATAATGATAATTATTATAAAAATGAATCCTTCAGTGAGTACTTATAAAAATTAAGAGAAACATGGTTCCTGGATTATAAATATTAGCTATGACTACTGTCACCACTATCGCATCACCATCACCACCACCGTTACCTCCACCTTCAGCACCGCCGTCGTTCCCTCAGCATCATTATCACCACAGTCAGTAGCACCATCATCACCACTACCTTTATCATCACCACCCTCGTCATTAGCAAAGGCAGTAGCAGCAACAAAAACACCATGGTCCACCCAAGCCCATAAGCGGAGTTCTTTAAGATCCACTTACTGTCTCTACTTCACCATTATCAGCAGCAACAAAAATGTCATGTACACCCAAACCCATTAGTCCAGGTTTTTAAGACCCACTTAATGTCTCTTTCTTTTCTACTTGAGTCCAGATATTTTCCTTTTCTCTCATATCCATCGCTCAAGTTTTCCATCTTACAACTAAAAGCAGCTTTCAAAACTAACAAGACATTAAGCAAAAGCCACTGGGGCAACTAGCTGAGGTCTTTAATACTTCCCATTTTTGTCTCTTTTAGGTAGCTTAATTCAAATGTCCTGCCCTTAAACCATTTTTCTGTCTGTCTGACATTGTCAATGGCCTTAATATTTCATTATGAACCACTAAGTAAAACTCATTCTTTTTAAAAAATCTATTTATAAAGACTTCTTCCTTCTCTTTAGTGATCCAAAGAGTCACAGGCATGAGCACTAACTCTAGACTTCTAATCAGTGAAAGTTGCTTGTGGTCTGATCAAGTCAGAAGTCAGTTAATAAAGCTCATTCATGAGTTTTTCAGTTTGTACTAATTGTTTTTGCAGTGAAGTCCTGTTGTACACATTTTGTATTTTCAGGTGTGGTAGTTATATCATGGTTTGAAATCAATATGCAAAAACACTGAGTTCATCAAATTCTGCAGATTAAATGTTCTAAAATTCAAATCTCCCTTTAGAAAGGCTGTGGTTGTGAACTTACTGCATTGAGGAGTTCATGAAAATGAGTTCATGTAATGAAGTAGGAATATGACACACTGAAGAATATTCTACTTTCTCAAGTCAGCCTGGGAGAGCTCTGTGTTCTTATTGTTAGCAAGTGAGGTGTATGGTCAAACAAGCTCCCATATAACATGATGCTCCTTGCACTATAACCTCCTGGCATCCAGACATTGCCCCGTGGTGTAGTATTGACTGTACATATGGTCTATAAGCCCCTTCTTATAAGGTTGGCATCAAACAGTTCACCATTATCTGTTATCCCAGCCTGGAACAGGGTCTATAAAAGACCAATGAATATTTGCTGACATGTAAAACATTTTTATCTTTGAAAATATACATTTTTTGTAAAGCTAGAGAATCACTGAACTGATCACTTTTTCCCTTCAGGATTGCAGAGAAAAACGATGTTTTCCATGAAGATGAAAGAACGAGTAAGAACCCTCCAAGGAAGATTTTGACAGTCAGTTGCCATGCTTATGGTACAGCATTTAGTAAATAAGATTGCGTGGTACCCAACCTATATGCTCACTATCAAGTACTAAGAAGCATGTTGATTTATTTGTTCATTGACTCAGTCACTCAACTAGCATTTACTGAGTGTCTAGGCTGTATCAGACTCCACGCTAGGCACTGGAAACCACAGCAAAGAAGGGAATGGAGTATACAGGGGATTTGCACAATGATATTGGTTTTGGAATTAGGGTTTTAGAAGAGGGCATGTCTTAGTGTGGGTCCCAGAAATCAGTGGCTGAGACAAGCACTTATGTGCAAGTTGTTTACTTAGAGGGCAATTCTATAGACAGGAGGGAGAGAACAGGGAGAGTGATACAGCGAAGGGTAAAACCCAAGATGAGGGAGTGTTCTGAATGCCTTTGTTGTAGGAGAAGGTACTCTGAAGGCACCTTCTAGGACTGCCCATCTGGAGGGTGGGAAGTATCCTTTTTGGTTAAGGGTTTCTTTGAGGCCACTTTCACACATAGGCTCTCTCAGTGTTGGAAAAGACCTCGTAGCAGACAATCTGAGGGCATCTGAGGCAGGTGCTGCTGGCACGAAGTGAATTTGGGACCTCAAGGCAATGCCCACCACAGCTGTGGCTCAGATGAGAGGTAAGCTGAGGGAATGAGACATGAGATGCCAAAGGCAGAGTGACAGTCACCCTTTTACAGAGATTTTAATAAGGGCCTGCCTCTCTGACAGGCCCTGTGCCAGGATCCTGCATGTGAGCTGAAAAACACAAAGGGCTTCAGCATTTAGATCCCACATGTCCACAGACAGGGACCATGTTTCTCTTGCCCATTTAGAACATCCTTCAGCTTATAGCCAAAGATCAAATAAACAGGTGTGGTGATCAGATTCACTTTTCAAAGCACATTAAGTGCTAATTTTTCAAAACAACAACAAAATGGTGTTAAAAACAATAGCAAGAATAACAATAGTAGCACAATTTACTCCCTCAGATGCACGAGGCTCTGATCTAAGTGGTAAACCTAGTTCATCTCTCTTAATCTTTCCAATAATTCAGTGTCAAAGATACCATTGTTATCACCCCCATTTTACAGATTAGGCAACCAAGGCACAACAAAATTTTAAGATACGCCCAGGGTGAAACAGCTAGTGAGATGGAGGACAAAGACTCACGCCTACCAGTCAGATTTCAGAATTCTTACTCACCACATCTTGCAGTCTGTCTCAGCCTAATGCAAAGATCAGGCATCACTCCTATTCCAGTCATCTGCATCTCTTCCCTGTCTGTGTCCAGCATGCAACCAAGAGTTCTCAGATATCACAAAAGCCTCAGTCAATGCTTGGTGGAGGAAGAATCAGTTTGTATTTATTCCAGAACTGAGAGGAAATGGAGAGCTCATCAACTGAGACCCTGATCCCAACCTTTCACCCCTTATTCTTACCCTCATACCCATATTAACAGATGCTACCAGGTAGCACAAATTCTGCTCTTTGGGGTAGTGACACATCATCGCTGGGCGGTGACAGACCAGGTTCCACAGCCCCTTGTTCAATAGCAGGGCTGGGAGCTCAGGATCTGGACTCACATTTCCTGGGTTCAAATCTTGATTCATGTAAGTTCTGCCAAGCACTGGTCTCCTCACCTGCAATATGGACATTGTAACAGTGCCTAAAGTCTAGAAAATATTTCAAAATTCTATAGCACAGTGTCTCCAACATGGGAACCATTGGATATTGTCATTATTTGCTCCACTGCCACACATTCTTTGTGAAAGGAGCCCTTACTCTTAACTTAGTGGCTCATGTCTCCATTTAAGATTTTGTGATGCTGTGGACACCCTTCCCTCACAAGTACACATATACACACGATTTCATCCAGTCTCAGAGACATCACAACTCACTAAGCATCCCCATGGTCCACACAGGGACATCTCTAGGTGGAGCCTGTGAAGACATTTCCAAAGGAAATTTTACCCAAAGAGGTGTTGGAGAAAATATAGGGGGACCAGAGTCTGCAACTGCGAAGAGCCGTGGGAACACAAAAGGGAAAAAAAGAGAAGAATCTTCTCTCATTTTTTAGCCTCTACTAATTATAAAATCCTTATTACCAGTGAGTGGTGAAGCTTACAGCCAGCACAATTAAAATTTTAATTAATTAAGCCGAAGGCAACATTAACTTATACTTAAAAAACCCTTTATACATAGTGATTAACATAGGTCAGCAAATCAGCAAATATTGCAAGGGTTTCAAAACTAAAAGGACAACAATCCTCACACTTGTCCAATAGTTTGACTTAAGGAAATCATGACAAAACCAAGAGATCTCAAGGACAGTGATTCCTAAAGTTTCTAGTGAGTGAAACACATTTTAAAATGTTGTTCTTTATCAGAGTACAAAAGTAGTGTAAATGTTCTTATAGCACAGCTGGTTAAGAAAGCAAAGGTTGCCTGAAACATCAGTACAATCACTATTATAAAATCTACAATCAAATATCAGATGGACAACTGTATGGATTTAGAAATATTTCCAGTGGATACACCACTGAACTAGCTGATTATTAAATCAACAACAGACCAAGCCATTGCATTAATTGAGAAGAGATGAACACATGCTGAATGTAATAGATTTAATCGTTGGTCTATTCTATCATCAAGAACAGACCATCTGCCATTTCAGACAAATAAAGATGTCTTCACCAGATCTGAAGCTGACCACAAACATGACTGTCCACCCTGATGTTTTGGGCATACAATACTAAGTTCTGAATCATCTCAGGCAGGATTCCTCTAGGTCTGGGCAAGCTGTGCAACAGGAAATGACTGTTTTCCATTCTTCCCATTGTTCTCTTCAGAGTCCTTCATTTATTTCTTCCTGTTAGACAACATCCCTCTCAGGTAGTCTGGGAAATAATCAAATTATGTGGAGCTTTTGGCACACCTTTAAACAGTATCCTAAAGGCAGCAGCCCACTCTTCCCATGCTTCTGGTCAACCCTGCTCCTCTAACCATCTTAACTTCTCTGCACTCAAAACACATCTTTAGCACCTGAGGAGGTGAATCAGAAAATGAGCTTTATGGAAGGTTGAAAAGGGAGAAGAATAACACACCTTCCTATAGCAAGAAGAAACTCATGGGCAAGAGCTGTCTGGGGTAGGGAGGGGAGGAAGGAAGGGAGGAAAAAAGGAATAAATCTACAGAAATATTTTTGAAAGAGAAGGTTCTAAACCTTGCTAGTTTCTTCACTGCTATTTCCAGTAGGTCAGTACCCACTATTCAATGAGTCATGAAACTTCAATGAGACACATACACACACACACACCACATTATAAATGTCATGAAGTAAGTTATAGTGAATAAGAGCAGCTGAAATCCTAATATAAAAATAAATAAATTTCTCATTTATTTCATGTTCTGCTCATAGAATTTTAAGCAACTTGTTTTTTTCCAGGCTTTGCATTTTTACGATAAACACATAAACTATGCCAATGGCAAACTATTAGGTTTATCTTGACATTGGTTTTCATTAGAACATGGTCCTAAATTCACATTTAACTCATTTTCTCTCCTCACACAAGAGTAAGTGTTCCTGCCATGTGGATTCCTTAAACTGCATATTATGTTTAGCTCGGAATCTTCTCATTCTATTATCTTCATCTCATTTACAATTCTTTTCCAGTCTGTGCTTCTCCTGGGACATACATGATTATTTAATCTTTTCTAACTTACACTGCATAGAAGACAAAACTCCTTCTGGGCCAATGCATCTATAAATAGGATGAAATCTACACATGACATGGATAATTTCTTTCAGTACAGGTGTCATTGCCATGGAGGAGATGAAAACCTGAATGTATTGTTAAGTGGGAAATATTCAAAATTATTAGGTGAGGTAAAATATAGAGAGAGCCTAGAAAATAAATAATATAAAAATAATATAAAGAAGAGTTGTATCAGAGTACTGATACAGTAGGAGCATCGAAAATTCAATTTTGGAGTTAGATAAAATGACTCTTGAATTCCAGACTCACAACTTATTAGCACACTTCAGCTTTCTTCTTTACAAGATGGAGATAAAAAGAACACCTACTTCATGAGACCCCATAGACTATACAGTCCATGGAATTCTCCAGGCCAGAATACTGGAGTGGGTAGCTGTTCCCTTCTCCAGGGGATCTTCCTAACCCAGGGATCGAACCCAGGTCTCCTGCATTGCAGGCAGATTCTTACCAGCTGAGCCACAAGGGAAGCCCACTTCTTGAGATAGATGTGAATATAAAGGGACTACATACCTAAGTATATAGTCTTAGTGTATGCCTTTAGGATACTGTTTAAAGGTGTGCCAAAGGCTCCACATAGTTTGACTATTCCCCAGGCTACCTGAGAGGGATGTTGTCTAATAGGAAGAAAGGAATGCTTGGCATATATTGCATGCTCTAGAAACATTAGTTGGTATTTTTACAGATACAAAGAACCAACATATAAACATCTTGCAATTAATTTTCCCGCTATAGTTCCAAATGATTGCTTGCAAAATTCAGGCCTATTTAAAGAATTAAGCTTCTCAAGTAAAGGACACTCCATTTACACTTCACTGTCATTTGTTGTTAGAAATCACAGTGTATGCTGTATTTTAATTGATCTAGATGACAGAGTTATAATGTTGCACAAAATAGTAAATTATGTCCATTTGTGATAATATTTTTATGTTCAACCCTGAACAGTGCCTCATTTTGACAGAAAAAGAAAACATGTGATTATTGAATTAGGGGCACCATGGAGAACTTTGTAGCCCAGCTGGTTCATTCGCACTCCAAACACATACTGTTCTTATTCAATTACAGCTCGTACATTCAGTTCAAGAGCGTTCTTCAAAAACCTTGTTAGTGAACTTCAGATTTCTTGGAACACCAAAAATAAGCTTGCATATGTGAAAGAGCCACTGACACGGAATAATGAGTTCTGCTGGGGTTTTTAAAAACAGAGGGAAGCATTCTTATTTTTTCTCCATCATTTAATAATTATCAAGCCAGAATATCCTGAGTTCACTTATATGAGGCCCCAGTTCTAAAGAGGGCCTCTCTCTCTCTCTCTCTCTCTCTCTCTATATATATATATATATATATATTCAGTTCAGCTCAGTTCAGTCGCTCAGTGTCTGACTCTTTTATATATATATATATATACACACACACACACACACACACACAGACTCACACATACCCACTCATGAGCAACATTTGAAAATTCTATTGATAAATTGTATCCTTTGAATAATTAGGATGAAATACATTATAGAAAGCATTTTTAGCCTACAGCCTATAGAAACATTATTAGCAAGGGAACTAAAATATACTTCTCTTTATTAAGACTTGGAGAATTTACATGCTGGCTTGTTATTGCAACTCTGCTGACTCAGTAATGGAAATTAGCTGAGACAAAACAAAGCTACTGGAAGAAAGAAGAGACTATTGACTCCATATAGGATTTGAATTTCAATTCAGCTCTCAATCCAAGTTACATATAAAGTTCTTAAATAGTCTTTAAGTAGCTTTTCGGGCATTTGTCAATAAAAGATTGAGGCAGACCCTCACATTCTCAAAGGTGACAGGTCCCTGGGAAAAGTGTATTACCCTTTCAGTACTTCATATAGTCATTTTCATTCTTTTAGGATAATTACATCTCCTGAAAATATCTATTACCATGGATTCTAGAGTAATGATCCTCAAAGGCACACAGAAAAACACATTTCTTCCATGAGTTTCATAAAAGAGCAGACCCGTAATAAGTATATATGGCATGGAGACATGAAGGTGGACAGTGGTGTCTTCAAATGGCCTTTTACCCCAAGGTTATCAACCTTACCCCAGGTATGGTGAAGCTGTATCATTTCTGTAACCCTCACTAGATTTAACAGATCTAGACAAAAAAGTTAAGTTTTGGAGACTTACTTTGAACACTGACTGGCAAAATTGTGGCTGCAAAAAGGGCTACTTGACTAGTCTTTACCCAGTCCCAGGTGTTGAGGATTTCACAGTTCTCCTAAAGGAAGAATGGATCAACCAAAAACTCCTACCAGATATTTGCATATGGATCTCCTCCCCTCATTGTATTTTTTAACATGTCAGTAGTTCTATAAACCTAAACATACCTTGTAGACTTGCAAGAAACTATGCATACTAAATTGCAAGGATGATCCTGAGTAGCCAAAATAATACTGAAAAGAAAAATATTGGAGGTCTCCCAATTTCAAAAGTTATTACAAAGCTATGGTGACCCAAACATTGTGGTGTTGGCATAAAAGCAGTCATACAGACCAAAAGAATAGAATAGAAACCCCAAAATAAACTCTTGTGTATATAGTCAAATGATTTTTGACTAGGGTGCCAATATTATTCAATGCAAAAAGGACAGTCTTTTTAATAGGTAATGTGGAGAAAACGGAATATCCACATGCAAAAAATAACATTTGGTCCTAACCTTATACCATATACAGAAATTAACTCAAAATGGATCAGACCTAAAAATATGAGCTAAAAAAATAATAAAGCTCTTAGAAGAAAACATGGGGGAAATTCTTCTTGACATTGGATTTGGCCATGATTTTCTGGATATGACACCAAAAGCACATGAAACGAAAGTAAAAACAGATAAATATGAGTGCATAAAAATTATAAGTTGTGCATCAAAGACACAATCCACAGAGTGAAAAAGCAATCAGTAGAATGGGAGAAAATATTTAAAAATCACAAAAATATTTACAACCCCTGATAAGGGCTTTATACAAGGAATGTATAAAGGACCCCTACTAAAACAACAACAAAACAACTCAATTTTAAAATGTGCAAAGGTGTCAGTTAGATATTTTCTAAAAGGTTGTACAATGGCCAATACGCATCTGAAAAGATACTCAATATTACTAATTATTAGGGAAATACAAACAAAAACCACAATGAGATACTGCCTCACATACATTAAGATGGCTACCAACTTTTTAAAAGACAGAAAGTAACAAGAATTAGTGGACTGGAAGAAACTGGAATCAACTGGAATCAAGAAGCTGGAATCAAGATTGCCGGGAGAAATATCAATAACCTCAGATATGCAGATGACACCACCCTTATGGCAGAAAGTGAAGAGGAACTAAAAAGCCTCTTGATGAAAGTGAAAGAGGAGAGGGAAAAAGTTGGCTTAAAGCTCAACATTCAGAAAACGAAGATCATGGCATCTGGTCGCATCCCTTCATGGGAAATAGATGGGGAAATAGTGGAAACAGTGTCAGACTTTATTTTTGGGGCTCCAAAATCACTGCAGATGATGACTGCAGCCATGAAATTAAAAGACGCTTACTCCTTGGAAGGAAAGTTATGATCAACCTAGATAGCATATTGAAAAGCAGAGACATTACTTTGCCAACAAAGGTCCGTCTAGGCAAGGCTATGGTTTTTCCTGTGGTCATGTATGGATGTGAGAGTTGGACCGTGAAGAAGACTGAGCACTGATGCTTTTGAACTGTGGTGTTGGAGAAGACTCTTGAGAGTCCCTTGGACTGTAAGGAGATCCAACCAGTCCATTCTGAAGAATATCAGCCCTGGGATTTCTTTGGAAGGAATGATGCTAAAGCTGAAACTCCAGTACTTTGGCCACCTCATGCAAAGATGACTCATTGGAAAAGACTCTGATGCTGGGAGGGATTGGGGACAGGAAGAGAAGGGGACGACAGAGGATGAGATGGCTGGATGGCATCACTGACTCAATGGACGTGAATCTGAGTGAACTCCGGGAGTTGGTGATGGACAGGGAGGCCTGGCATGCTGCAATTCATGGGGTCGCAAAGAGTCAGACACAACTGAGCGACTGAACTGAACTGAACAAGTATTAGTGATAGACTCTGGAATGCTTGTTTGCATACTGTTGGTGGGAAGGGAAAATGGTATATCTATCATGGAAAATGGTATAGAAATTCTTTAAAAAATTAAAAATAGGATTATCATATGATCTGGCAATTACACTTCTGATTCTCTACCCAAAAGAATTGAAAGCACAATCTCAAAGAGATAGATTTCTACCCCCATGTGCATAGCAGTGTTATTCACATTATCAAAAAGGTGGAAGCAACCCAAATGTCCATTGAAGGATGAGTGGATAAACAAAATGTGGTATACACATATGTGCTCAATCACTCAGTCATATCTACTCTTTGTGACCCCCTGGACAGCCTGCCATGGAATTTTCCAGGCAAGAATACAGGAATAGTTTGCCACTCCTTTCTCCAGGGGATTCTCCTGACTCATGCATTGAACCTATATCTCCTGCATCTCCTGCACTGGCAGGAGGATTCTTTACCGTTGTGCCACCTGGGGAGCCCATACACACATGAATATTATTCAGCTTGAAAAAGAAGGGAATTCTGACACATGCTATAAATGCAACATGAATGAACCTTGAGGACATAGTGCTAAGTGAAATAAGTCTCTCAACAAAGGACAAAGATAGCATGATTCCTCTTATGAGAGGTTCCTAAAATAGTGAAATTCATAGAGACACAAAGCAGAATGGTGAGAGGGCAGTAGGCTGGGGAGAGTGGGGAAAGCAGCATTGTCATTGAAATGACACTTGTCATTTCGTCTTTAAAGGACAAAAACGTTTTGGAGGTTGGTTGCACAACAGTGTGAATGTACTTAACATTGCTGAATTGCATACTTAAAAATGGTTTGATGGTAAATTTTATGTGATGTGTATTTTACCACAATTTAACAAAAATATATGTGTCACTCATGGAAAAATCAAAGGTCATTTAAACCGTATGAAAATTTCTATAATGCAGTATTGAAAACCTCTAAAACCTAACCTTTAAATTAAGCTTTGATTCTACCCTATTTTCTGGCTATTATCTAGTTTCCTATTTATAAATCAATAAAATAATAAGCAACTATAAACAAACATCAACTAACCTAGATTTCTTTTTTTAGTTAATAAGGAAGAACCAAGGAATACGGGGAAATGGTCTACTGTGCAAGTTTATCAACAGTTAATGGAATGACAAACCTAAAAATCAGTCCATGATATTTTCTGTTAGCCACCTGTTAAAAGATAATGCACTTCATTCCTGGGTACTGATAACCTGTCATTAAATCCAGCTGGGATACTTGCTGCTGTAACACACCACATTGCATTCTTGGCTCTGCATTTAACCTGTAATCTGATACACTATTGCCACTCTCCTGAGAATGAAAGAGAGCTGAAACAAATCTTATGGTGTCTAATTAATGTATTCCTGAGTAGTTATGCTTAAACTGATTCATATACTCCCATATCTCATTGTACTTTAGCATAACAAAAACCCCACACTAACTCCAAGGGAAATGAAGGGCGTTTAATAATACAATGAGGGGAGTAAGTTTTCTAAGAGAGACCACAGTATAATAAAAATGATTCACTAAGGGTAGCTTGCAAAAATAAACTTATTTGGGCAAAAGAAAGTTGCTTGGAGACACTGATAAATGATTTTTTCATTTATTCAATGTTCAACAGTTATGTAGACTCACTATACTATAACTATTCTTCTTGGAGGAGGAAATGGCAACCCACTCCAGTATTCTTGCCTGGAGAATCCCATGGACAGGGGAGCCTGGCAGGCTACAGTCCATGCGGTCCCAAAGAGTTGGACACGACTTAGCAACTACACACATTCTAGATCAGGGATCAGCATACTGCTTCTGTAAAGGAGCAAATAGTAAATATCGCAGGTTTAGCAGACCAAATGGTCCCTGTCTCCAAACTATTCAGTTCTGCCTGTGTAGCATAAAGGCAGCTATGGATAATACTTAGATAAATGAGCAATGCTGTGTTCCAACACAACTTTATTCGTAAGGATAGGCAGGTGGGCCGAATTAGGCTCATGGGCCATAGATGCTAACTTCTGTTCTACATTTTAGGAAACAGTCCAGAGGACTTGTTTTCATGAAGCTTATATTCCACCAGAGAGACAAGGGAAAAGCAGGGAGAGAGGGTGAGGGGGGAGGGAAAGGAAGCAGGAATGCAGAAGAGAAAGGAAAAAAGGAAGGGAGGAAGAGACAAAGTGTGAGAGAGACACAAAGAAACAAAGAGGCTTCAAATAATGTTAAATAATATGGAGTTATTTCCTTTCAAAAATAGTTAGCTCCAACATCTTCCAAACTAAAGGTTTCGACCTGGCTACTTAATAGATTGTCAAAAATCCACATTACAGAAGTTCATCTGGAAAAAAAAAAATTCATTCAATGGGTATAGGGTAGAGCTTGAGGAGCAATACTTTTCAGAAAGTTCTGCAGGTAAGATATCTGGTCAAACAACCTTTGTTTCTATAGGTATGGTTGAGAAAAATTATTAGTATTAATTTCAGTGATGGAGAAATAAGAAATAGCAAAATTGAATCAATGACCTATTAATGAATTAGCTTCCTCAACACACAAAGGACAAAATATGTGCACTGCAAACAGTTTGGCTGATAGAAATACGTACACTTCACTCATACAAGAAAACTAACTACATGTGCATTACATGTATGACATAAATTCCATGTTAGTATTTAAGAATTTCTCAGATATAGACATTTTTATTGGAGGATAATTTTACACATCAATTATAGAGGGTAATTCATTCCCATATTTTATTTTTACAGGAGTGTTTTATGAACAATAGGACATGTGCTACACAAGTATCAGTATTACTAACAATTTTCAATCACCCTAGATATACTGAGCAGGCTTTGAATTACAGAGATAAACAATGTTTTTGCCACAAAAAGATAAGATAGAGGAGCAGTACATGTGGAATGAACTGATAAGACATAGGTACCTTCTGATTTGGACTTCCCAGGTGGCACGGTAGAAATAAATCCACCTGCCAATGCAGGAGATGCAAGAGACACAGGTTTGATCCCTGGATCAAAAAGATCCCCTGGAGGAGGAAATGGCAACTCACTACAGTATTCTTGCCTGGAAAATCCCATGGAGAGAGGAGTCTGAGGGGCTACAGTCTATGGGGTTCAACACAATGGAGCGACTGAGCATGAGCACGGGCGCAAGAACCTTCTGATCTGCATCCTCCTACGTTTGCTGCCGACAAGTCTGAGACTGACAGGCAGGGATGAACACACATGAAGCCTGACTCAAGTCACTCAGAAAGCATGGAGCAAAGCACTCGAAGCGCACCTCAGATAATGTATGTTGTTGCTCAGATTACATCAAAACCTCAACCTGGTCCATTGGATGTCATTTCTCACTAATTTGGGGGCTCATTATCGGGATTGTGTGTCAACATTGGACTTCCTACAATACCAAAATCCGTAAATGCTGAAGTTCCTTATGTAAAAACACATAAAGGGGTCCATATTCCCTATTTACAGGTTCTGTATCTGCGGGTTAATTGAATCCTTGACTGTGAGGTGCCAATTGTACTAGCTTCTCCTTTAGCACTTAAAGTCCCAAAATTCTAAAGGAGGACTTAAATCCACCCGGTCAACCAAATTTTTGCTTCATAGACAAAATAGTTGTCATAACAGCAGGGAGGACAGTAGGGTGGTTGGATTTCAGCAACACACTCACACCTGCCACTCTTGAACTCCGTCTCTCACATTTCAATTGTGAAATAGAACACATTCACAGCAAGTGCCTAAAACATTAATAAGTTACCATATAGCATGGCTTCATGTAAGTATCACTTAAGATAAGAAATAAAACTTTGCCAACATCTAAGAAAACTCCTGGGTACACCTTCCCAATTACAGCCCCTCCCTCCATGATAATTGTAACCACTGTTTTGATTTTTATACTTACCATTACTTTGCTTTTCTTAATACTTTGATCATCTATGAACTATAAATTATACTAGTTTGGTTTTGCTTATTTTTGAGGTTTATATAATTGGATGAATATATATAAACTATGGGGCTTCCCTGGTGGCTCATTTGATAAAGAATCTGCCTGCAGTGCAGGAGGCCCAAATCCCCTGGAGCAGGGAATGGCAACCCACTCCAGTATTCTTACTCGGAGAATTCCATGGACAGTGGAGCCTAGCAGGCTATACAGTCCATGGGGTTGCAAAGAGTCAGACATTACTGAGTGACTAACACACACACATATTTGTATATATTCTTCTAATTATGTAATATAATATATGGTATATATCTGATTTCTGCTATTCAATTCATCAAGTTTCTGCTTTTAACTGTAGTTGCTTTTACCTATTTTTTTTCATAGTTGTATTCTATTCCATTGTAAAAATGTATCACTATATTTTTATAAATTCATGGATATTTGCATTGTTCTCACTTTAAGACTATTATACATTATGTTGAATTGAACATTCTTTTATATGTCTCAGTATACACATAACATGTTTTTCTTATCTAGAAAAGAAATTGCTGATTCACAAGATATTTTTATTTTCAATTTTGTTAGCTAATGCCAATGTGTTGGTCAAAGTGTTTTGTGTCAATTTACATTCCAACCAGCATCACATGAAAACTGAAGTTGTTCTGTATCTTTATCAGCACTGGCATTGTTAGTCTTTAATATTAGCTCTCCTGGTAGGGCTTTCATTGTGGTCTTGTATTTCCCTTAGTAATGAGATTGGGCATCTTCCTACACTTAATTGGTCATTCATTTTGCTCTTGTGTGCAGTACCCATTTAAGTCTATTGCCTTTTTTTTCAGTTAACTGTTGCTGACAGAAAAACTATTCCACAACTTAGTGACTTAAAACAAACTCAAAGAAGGAATTTTCAGCATTTAACCATGAAGTATAATATCTACTTGTGTTTCTGTTAATAGAATGTATTAAAGTTCTCTTTTATGTCTTAAGAATTTTTTAAACTATGAAATTACATTTAATTTTGTTTAGTTTCCTTGATGCCTGGATTCTTTCATCATGTATTTCAATCAAACATTCAGGAAAGAAGTAACAACAATCTTAAATTCTTTCACAAAGTATTAAAGATTGCAATACTCATTTCCTTAAGGAGGCCTGTTAAGCCTGCCAAAACTCCCAAAAAGGGAATTACAGAAAAGGTAAATTATAGGTAAGTTACAATATAGATTCAGAAATTGTAAACAAATATTAGTAAACTGATTCCAGCCATATATAATGCCATGCAGGGTTTGTTAAGAAATTCAAAATTCCTTACGTTGATTGATTTTTAAGTGTAACATACCACATTAACAGAATAAAAGAGGGAAGTCATTTCAATTAAGGCAGAAAAGTGACAAACAAATGTTATTTCATAGTTTAAAAAACTCCTAGGAAATAACAAAAAGGGAATTTCTTTAATTTCATACAGCATTCACCTAAAACACAAGTAGATAATTTACTTACTTAACAGGAAGCAAGTTAGAACTGGAGATGAACAACAGACTGGTTCCAAATCGGGAAAGGAGTATGTCAAGGCTGTATATTGTCACCCTGCATATTTAACTTACATGCAGAATACATCATGAGAAACGCTGGGCTGGATGAAGCACAAGCTGGAATCAAGATTGCCCGGAGAAATATCAATAACCTCAGATATGCAAATGACACCACCCTTATGGCAGAAAGTAAAGAAGATCTAAAGAGCATCTTGATGAAAGTGAAAAAGAAGAGGGAAAAAGTTGGCTTAAAACTCAACATTCAGAAAACTAAGATCATGGCATCGAGTCCCATCACTTCATGACAAATAAATGGGAAAACAATGGAAACAGTGGCTGACTATTTTTGGGGGCTCCAAAATCACTGCAGATGGTGATTGCAGCCATGAAATTAGAAGATGCTTACTCCTTGGAAGGAAAGTTATGACCAACCTAGACAGCATATTCAAAAGCAGAGACATTACTTTGCCAACAAAGGTCTGTCAAGTCAAGGCTATGGTTTTTCCAGGGGCCATGTATGGATGTGAGAGTTGGATTATAAAGAAGGCTGAGTGCAGAAGAATTGATGCTTTTGAACTGTGGTGTTGGAGAAGACTCTTGAGAGTCCCTTGGACTGCAAGGAGATCCAACCAGTCCATCCTAAGGGTTATCGTTCCTGGATGTTCATTGGAAGGACTGATGTTGAAGCTGAAACTCCAGTATTTTGGCCACCTGATGTGAAGAGCTGAGTCATTTGAAAACACCCTGACATTGGGAAAGATTGAGGGCAAGAGGAGAAGGGGACGACAGAGGATGAAATGGTTAGATGGCATCACTGACTCAATGGACGTGAGTTTGGGTAAACTCCGGGAGTTGGTGATGGACAGGGAGGCCTGGCGTTCTGCGGTTCATGGGGTCGCAAAGAGTCGGACACGACTGAGCAACTGAACTGAACTGAACTGAATGGTTAGATGCTGAAAACGTCCCCGTTAAGTTTGTTACCTTTTTGTACTCAGTTTCTACATTAATTAAACTCTAGTCAGAAGACATATACCCTATAACATAGCTTTTTTTTTTAATTTGCTGAAACTTATTCTAAAATAATGTAAATATTATAACTGTATTACATGTGCTGGGGAAAAAAAGGTGTTTCCTGCAGTTATTTGGTACAGTGTTAAAGAATCCACTGAGTTTTTTAAATCTTGTTTAGTTTTACTGATATTTTGTCTGCTTGTTATATTAGCTACTAAGCAAGAGGTATCAAAAATTTCCCCTATTCACCAAAACCCACTGATTAATCATATGCCTCATGAAGAGTTGCAATAAAAAGTATATAACACCGTCCAGGAAGAAACCTACTCTAAAATAAATTGAGCCTGCATCAAATCAACTCTCCAGGACTATCTACCAACTTACTGGGAAATGAAAGGTAGAAAAGCAAAGGTAAACAAGATTATGAAGAAGCAATTAGTCAAATACAGAATATGGGTGTCCCATAGGATGAAGGATGCATTTGAACAATGGCTTGGAAAACCAACAAAAAGGGCAAGAATGGTTCAAAATAGAATATATTTGAGACAAGATTTTAATTTTCCACTGTGATTTCTGCTTATAACTATAACCATCTTTCTGTATGTATTATTTCAGTGATGTTTCTAGCTGCACACAACTTTAGAACTATTATATCTTCCTGGTGAATTGAGTGTTTTATTATAATACTGTTCCCCATTTTGCCTCTAGTAATGTTGTTTTATAGTTGGTTTTATATTTATGATATTACTATAGATACACCAGCTCTATTTAGATAGTATTTTATAGAGTATCTTTCCTGTTGTTTTAGTAAAATAACCATCTGAAAATGACTGGCTTTTAATTGGAGCACTTACTGCAATTATTGGTATATTTCTGCTTAAATAATCTATTGTCTTATTAATGTTTTAAATGTGTCCTGTTCTATGTTTTCGCTTTCTCTTTTCTTCTATGTTTATTTTACTAAGCTTTTTAAACATTGTAATTTTTGCAGTTATTATAATGGCTACCAGAGTTATTATAATGGATACATGTATTTTAGCATATTAAATCTACTGTTAATTGGTAATTTAAATTACAATCTCTTCCCAAGGAATTCAAGAATTTTAGAACACATTAGCCCAATTGATCCCCACATAACCCATATGCTATAATTGCTATATATTTTAATTCTATATATGCAGTTTATATTCATAATTTATTTATTACTTCTCTCATCCTTTATTTTTTCTTATTTCTCCAACATTCTCTCTGGGAACAGTTTTCTTCTGTCTGTAGAACTTCCTTTAGCTTTTAGTTTGGGTATTATGTACAAATCACTCACTCTTTTCTATTAATATGTCTATTCTGTTTTCCTTTTGAAGTCTATTTTTATAGGCCATAGAATTAATGATTAGCAGCTTTTTTTTTTCTTTTGGTTCATTGAGGACATTATTTCATTGTTCTCTGGCTCCCATTATTTTTGTTAAGAAGTCTCAGTTCAATTCAATTCAGTCGCTCAGTCGTGTCTGACTCTTTGTGACCCCATGAACCGCAACACGCCAGGCCTCCCTGTCCATCATCAACTCCCAGAGTTCACCCAAACTCATGTGCATCGAGTCGGTGATGCCATCCAGCCATCTCATCCTCTGTCATCCCCTTCTCCTCCTGCCCCCAATCGCTCCCAGCATCAGGGTCTTTTCCAATGAGCTTACTCTTTGTGTGAGGTAGCCAAAGTATTGGAGTTTCATCCTCAGTATCAGTCCTTCCAATGAACACCCAGGACTGATCTCCTTTAGGATGGACTGGTTGCATCTCCTTGTAGTCCAAGGGACTCTCAAGAGCCTTCTCCAACACCACAGTTCAAAAGCATCAATTCTTCTGCACTCAGCTTTCTTTACAGTCCAACTCTCACATCCATATGTGACCACTGGAAAAACCATAGCCTTGACTAGATAGACCTTTGTTGGTAAAGTAATATCTCTGCTTTTTAATGTGCTATCTAGGTTGGTCATAACTTTCCTAGGAGGAGTAAGTGTCTACTGGTAGATATTTCCTGCCTAGAATGTGGCCCAGGAAACAGCAGCATATTAAATCTTGTGTACCTTGTTATCTTTGATCGTGCTATGGAAATTTTATTGCAAGTGTAATTTGTAGAAATAATTTCAGCTTTATAAATACCCTATATTTTTCTAGGAAAGATAATAATTTTTTTTTCAGCCTTATGTCTTGAACCTAGCAATTTAGGATCATGTTAATGCTAGTGTTAAGGACAGAGATTTTTGAGGCTGACTCAAGCAACTCATACTATGATACAGTCCCTGTGACATCAAGTTTACTTGTGGCTCATCTTCACTCCCAGGATGCCACCCTTCAGGATCCCAGTCCAAAGTAGAAAGGCTTTGTATGGACTCCATCCCTAGTGGGTTCTGGAATCCAAATTTTTCAATCTCTATTAGAAGTACTTCTCTGTCAGAGAACTTTCTGATGATGGCAATTTATCTCTTTCCATCACACTTCACAGTGAGTTCATCAGCAAGTCATATGTTTTGTTTCACTGGAGAAACAGAGAACAGACCTATGGACATGGCAGGAGGAGAGAAGGGAGAAGCCGGGATGTATGGAAAGAGTAACCTGGAAATTTACAATACCATATGTAAAATAGATAGTCAATGGGAATTTGCTGTATGACTCTGGGAACTCAAACAGGGGTGCTGTGACAGGCTGAAGGGTGGGATGGGGTGGGAGATGGGAGGTAGGTCCAGAAGGCAGGGGACATGGGTGTACCAATAGCTGATTCATGTTGGTGTATGGCAGAAAACCACAACATTCCGTAAAGCAATTACTCTTTAGTGAAAAAAAAAAAAAAAACTGGGAAAAATGTATCATTAATCTGTATCTGCTCCCAATCTGCAAAGCCCTCATCACCTCTTCTCTAAGCGACCTCAGTATCATCCTACCTTGTTTCTACCCTTGTCTCCTGTGATCCATTCACCAAACATTTAAAATCAGCCACACAATTCACATAAACCAGATTATGATGCCCCAGTTAAACATCTCTAAGAGCTTCCCATTGAATTTGGAGTGCCTTGTTTCTCTAACATGCAATTTTTTTACTTTGACCTTCAAGGCATTCCATGGTCTGGACCCTGCCTTTCTCTCTAGGCATACTAAAAAATTTTTTTTTTAATGAATAATCCAAATTAGTTCCTGCTTTAGTTGCTTTGTACTTGCTGTTTCCTTTTTCTGAAAGAGCAGTTTCCTCATTATATCTCCTCTTGGACCCTCAGTTTCTCCTTGAATGTTGCGTCTTACAAGAGGACTTCAGTAAAAACAAACAAGAAGAGAAACCCAAGAGGCCCTCACTCACCATCCCATTTAAGTCCTTCTCTCTCTGGACTCTTGTGCTTTGCCTCATTTAACTTCATTAATAGCATTTACCAATCCCTGAAATTATGCTTTTTATTCCATGCAACAAATTCCAGTCAACAATAATGTGAAAATACCTCTTTTTATATAGGGGAGACACTGTTGAAAATGTCATAATTGTTTATAAAACTAAGTCAACAAAAAGAAGGAACACATAAAAGCATGTGACAGAATGTTGGCATATAGAAGATATCTAAATACATTTGCTGAAAGTCAGAATATAGAGCCCTGTACATCATACATAAATCATTCATCCAGTCATGGTCTTATGAATTCATCCTTCCCTTTTATACTTCATTCCAAATCTCTCATTCAATACCACTCAATTTCCTCCCCAATAAAACAGAATTTTTTTCAACCCCTCCCCACAAGAATTAACTACTAGTAATATATCCAAAGAAACAGTCACATTAGTAAGCAAATAACTGACACAAAAAGTACACTTTGATAGGGGGAAAAAAAAGAAAAACTAAATATTCTCTTAGAGCTAAGTACATCAAAATGTATCTTAGAGCTTAATTATATGCTGCCTTGAGGAAGACTTTAAGATATTTTCATGGAAGAAGTTAATGATAAGTTTTTCACTGAGAAAAACTGTAGAAGTAGATGTATAAAATGATAAAGCTTTTATTTTTAAAATACATGTCTCTATATATGCATATATTAAAATATGTAACATATTACTAAGTGAAACTGCCACTGGGAAAAATTATTTACTATTTCTATATCTCTGCTTTAATATTTCATTCTACATATTATTTTTTTATAATAATGAAAGACCAAAGAAGCTACTCAGAAATTTAAAATATCACATCTCTTTTAATTTTGAACATCTCATTTAGCTGTATTTTTGCATCTTCATCTAATCAGCAATGACACTATTCTCAAGGTGTTAAAAATTACTAATACATTTGTAAGGTTTATGCTGTCTGGATTAATTTGTTCTTCCCACTTCATGTCTAGTCTGGTAAGCTCCTTCAGGAAACTTGCCACTCACCAATCAATGTTGTGATATCCCAAGCACAAATAGGTAAGGATGAATGACAGTCAGTGCATGTTGTAATGCTTAACTCTGTAAAATATTTCAAATCAGTTATCTCTCCCACTACCTTACCTTGGCTTTATTACACTGGACATTCCAGAGAGAAGTTATCTAATTTGAACATACTTTAGTTTACTTTGAGGGGTTCTGAATCTTCTGATGCATTAGATAATACTTATTACAATAATACTTTTTACAAGTCAGTTCAACTGGTAAACCTCACTTAAAAAAACAGCTCCCATTGCCCTTGTCTGAGCAAGTGTCTACATTTTGTTATACAAAATAAACACTTTAAGAAGAAAAACAATAAACTGTCATACACTGTCACATTCATCCCATAGAGTTATCTAATTATTTGCTAAAGGTGATTTTGCTTTTACTAACCCAAAATTCTTGGAAAAGTGGCCGGGAATATTGAAACACAATATGATTGGAAAACAAATCCAATCAGCCTGTTAATCTCTGTATTCCCTGACCCTTACACTTTAGCATTGAATCACCAGGGCTGGGCATGAATAGATAATTTGGTTCATAATAAATGGGCTGCAATAGTCGGATACAACTTAGTGACTAAAACCACCAAATGTTCAACAGAATTAGTATCCTAATGACTAAAACAGAATTATCCAAGGGCCCCTGTAAAATCAAGAAAATACAAGGAGTAAATTGAAACAGGTGCTAAATTATATGATTAAAGACTTTAGCCCTTTGAATTTGGATTTGAAACTAGACTTTGTTATTCGATGCTATTTTGTGAGTATCAGAAATCATATGAAATCAAACCACTCCTTGAAACTTGATAAACATGAAGAATTCTGAGCTCTTTAATTTGATGTAAGATGTGGCATAGAGCAGTTCTGGGTTCCCTTACCCTACTGCTCTCCACCTGGTGCCCTTTCCCTATAAAGTCTCTTGCTTTGTCAGCACGGGTGTCTCCTCGGACAATTCATTTCCGAGTGTTAGACAAGAGCACAGTTTCGGGCCCTGGAAGGGGTCCGCCTTCCTGCAACAAATGGCGACTCTGGCAGGGACTCTTCTTCGCTGAGACTGACATCCTGACCACTCAGGGTACTCAGGGGCCAGCTTGCCTGCCAATGGACCAGACCCAGTGGCCGCACCTGGGACCCTTTTGTCCCTGATCTCCTCCTGATGCGGACAACAGGCCAGAGTGCCCTGACTGGCCCCTACAGTGGATTGGTCTATAGAGAAGACAGCTGACCTGATCTCACCTTAAAATGATGCTCAAGCAGGAGAAACTACACTACACCAGGATGAGAAAGTGATGACATCAGAGCTACGTAGACAGCTTGCCCAAGATGCTGGACCTGATTTTTATGATCATTTATGTTTTCTTGACTTCTTAGACCTCTGCATATAAATCAAACGCTTTTCTATCATAGGCCTGATTCTATGCTAGTTGAATCAGGGATTGGAGGCAGGAGGAGAAGGGGACGACAGAGGATGAGGTGGCTGGATGGCATCACTGACTCGGTGGATGTGAGTCTGAGTGAACTCCGGGAGTTGGTGATGGACAGGGAGGCCTGGCGTGCTGCAATTCACGGGGTCGCAAAGAGTCGGACATGACTGAGCGACTGAACTGAACTAAACTGAAGATGTGACATGTCTCTAAAAACTCATTTGATGATTTAATACCAACTACAGCTGCCTGGTAATTCAAGAATACCTTTTATACTCAAATAATTGGGGCAATGTGGAACGTATTGAAAGAAAATACTGCATATTCAGGTGCAGTGAAACATCTAGACTAATTCACGTTTGCAGTTTTATTTTTAAATGAGAGAGCGATAAAGAGACAGACAGAGATAGAGACAGAAAGAGATTCCCTCACCAAACTCTCAACTTCTCTTATACATTGTGACTGCTTTCATATACGTTTTCAGAAAAGTTTCTTTGCAAGAGAACCAAAAAGTACAAGACAGGTATTTTTCCAGAGGAAATCTGTTTTTTCCCTCAAAGTGAGACTTGGTGAGATATAATTTAGATACAATAAAAACTGCAACAGCTTGAAGTGTAACGTTCTATACATTTCAACAGAGGTATACATAGTATATTCTCATCACCCTAAAATTTCTTTGTGGTCCTTTGTAGTTAATCCCTCTTCCCTCACTCTTAGTCTACTTAGGCAAATACTAATTTTAGCTGTGTCCCTATAATTTTTCCCGTTCCATTCTTATAAAATGTCATCTTTTGTGGCTTCTCTCACTTAAGTCTAATGTTTTTTTAAAAAGCAATCATGTTATTGCATTTAACTGCAGCTTATTCCTTTTTGCTGTTGAGTAGTAGTATTTCATTGGAGAAGGCAATGGCACCCCACTCCAGTACTCCCGCCTGGAAAATCCCATGGATGGAGGAGCCTGGTGGGCTACAGTCCAAGGGGTCGCTAAGAGTCGGACATGACTGAGCGACTTCATTTTCACTTTTCACTTTCATGCATTGGAGAAGGAAATGGCAACCCATTCCAGTATTCTCGCCTGGAGAATCCCAGGGATGGGGGAGCCTGGTGGGCTGCCGTCTATGGGGTCACACAGAGTCGGACACGACTGAAGCAACTTAGCAGCAGCAGCAGCAGCATTTCATTTGTTGATGTACCACAATTTGTTTATCCATTCACCAACTGATGAACATTTTGTTCATTTTCAGTTTGGGGTAAGCATGAACAGAGCTACTATAAACAGTAATGCAAAGTACTTGGATGGACATACTTTTTAATTTCTCTAGGACTACAATTTCTAGGCTATATGCACTGCATTATGGTAGATATTTAATAATTGTTTCCCCTGAAGAAAACTTTTATTTGTAGCATTTGCCAGTGTCTGAGTATAGACTCCCACTTAGCCTGTTTCAAGCTTCCCATATGGCACCACTAAAAGTGGAGTTGGATGAATGATTTGCATGAGTGAGTTAAGGACTGATTCCAACACAACAATGGTCATAATTTTACTTTATAAGAAACTGCCCAACTATTCTAAAGGGGCTTTGAAATGTCACATTTGCATCAGCAATGTATGAGAGTTCCAGTTGCTCTACGTTCTAGCTGGCATTTTTTATTATTCAAGTTTTAAAGCAATTTATTTTAACCACTCTATCAGGTATGTAACATTGTGGTTTTAATGTGACTTTCTTTAATGCCTGGTGATGTTGAACATCTTTTCTTATGCTTATTTGCCTTTTGCATCTTTCTGTTGAAGTGTCTGTTCAAATAATTTGCCTATTTTATTTTCTAATTATTGCATTTTGAGAATTTTTTGTACACTCTCAGTACAAGTCCTTTATTGGGTATTTGGTTGTAAATATTTTCTCGCAGTAAATTGTCATTTCATTTTTTGCTACTATCTTTTAAAAAAGCACATGTTTTTAGTGTTTATAAAGATAGCATATTCAAAAAAAGAGCCTTTACCTTGCCAACAAAGGTCCATCTAGTCAAGGCTATGGTTTTTCATGTGGTCATGTATGGATGTGAGAGTTGGATTGTGAAGAAGGCTAAGCGCCAAAGAATTGATGCCTTTGAACTGTGATGCTGGAGAAGACTCTTGAGAGTCCCTTGGACTGCAAGAGATCCAACCAGTCCATTCTGAAGGAGATCAGCCCTGGGATTTCTTTGGAAGGAATGATGCTAAAGCTGAAACTTCAGTACTTTGGCCACCTCATGCGAAGAGTTGACTCACTGGAAAAGATTCTGATGCTGGGAGGGATTGGGGGCAGGAGGAGAAGGGGACAACAGAGGATGAGATGGCTGGATGGCATCACTGACTCGATGGACGTGAGTCTGAGTGAACTCCTGGAGTTGGTGATGGACAGGGAGGCCTGGCGTGCTGCGATTCATGGGGTTGCAAAGAGTCGGACATGACTGAGCAACTGAACTGAACTAAACTGAAAGTTCAACTTGTCATTTTTTTTTCATTTATGATATCTGCTTTTTTATCCTAAAAAATATTTGCCAAATCCCAGTTACAAATACATATTCCTGTAATTTCTTCTGAAACTCAAATGTCCAGTACAACAGCCACCAGTTACACATAGATATTTTAACTTCAAATTCATTAAAATTAAATAAAGTTAAAACTTCAGTTCCTAAGTTGCACTAATCACATTTCAAGTGCTCAGTAACCTGACTAGCTAGTGGCTATCCTATCCGACAGAGTAGCTACTGAACGCTTAGATTTTGGTGTACCGTTCCTTTTGTACATCACTCACCTAAAAGTTCGATAGCTTTAGGTTTTACATTTAGTCTCTAATATATTTCAAGTCAATTTTTGCATATGGTGTGATACATGGGTAGAGTCTTTGTTTTTGCATATGAATTTCAAATTGTTCCAGCAACATTTTTGAAATCTACTTTCCTTTTTACTACCATAACAATTTTTGTATGTCAAAGTAGACACAAGACTTTACCTTTGGCATTTTTATGATTTCTTTCAAAAAAAGGGCATACCTGAGGATAAAATGTTAGAGATCAAAAACCGTGGTTGAGTTAAAAAAAAAAAAAGTTGTTACTCATCACTCAGTCTTGACTGACCCTTTGCGACCCTATGAATGGTAGCCTGTCAAGACCCACTGCCCATGGGCTTCTCCAGCCAAGAATACTCAGTGGGTAGTCATTCCATTCTCCAGAGGATCTTCCCAACCCAGGGATAAAACCCAGGTCTCCTGCATTGTAGGTGAATTCTTTACTGTCTGAGCCACCAGGGTGGTTGAGTTAGGGTCATCAAATTCACTTGGAGAAAACTGTATTCTCTACCACCTTTTGTCTTCTGAACCAACATCTGTTTCTGACATCCTTCCTGTCTGTTAGGCTTTAGGTGATTAATCTGTGAGTACCAGGTAGATTAAGCCTGGTTTGCACAGGGAGGCAGCTCAATTGCAAGGGAAATTCTGCCTCTTACAAAGAAACTAATTGAATGATCCAAAATATGAAAATACTAATTTGTATTATTATATAGAAATGGGTCTCTGAAAAGAGACCTCTATAGTGGGAAACAAGTGTGAGTATGTTTTCTTTTTACTTTATTTAGTAGAAAAAATATATTTCTCACATGAACTTTGGTATTTTTATTTTCCCATTATAATTCTGCTTTAAAGAAAAAAGTAAATATCAGATTCTGGGTTTTATCACAAAACCTTCCGTTAGGTTCTGTGCCTTTTCATTTCCACTTAGTAAGTAAATTTGATAAACATAGTTTTGCTTTAAGAACAACCATAGGATTGAGGGAACCTCACCTTGATTTTGCAAGTTTTCTCAAATAACTATGGCAGTAAAATAAAACATGCTGTTTTTAACTGGCTGAACATTTTAGAGACCCCAAACTGTGTGGACCTGACGAAGTAGAAAATATTAAGAAGAGGTGGCAAGAATACACAGAAGAACTGTACAAAAAAGATCTTCACAACCTAGTTAATCACAATGGTGTGATCACTCACCTAGAGCCAGACATCCTGGAATGTGAAGTCAAGTGGGCCTTAGGAAGCATCACTATGAACAAAGCTAGTGGAGGTGATGGAATCCCAGGTGAGCTATTTCAAATCCTAAAAGATGATGCTGTGAAAGTGCTGCACTCAATATGTCAGCAAATTTGGAAAACTCAGCAGTGGCCACAGCACTGGAAAAGGTCAGTTTTCATTCCAATCCCAAAGAAAGGCAATGCCAAAGAATGCTCAAACTACTGCACAATTGCACTCATCTCACACGCTAGTAAAGTAATGCTCAAAATCCTCAAGGCAAGCTTCAGCAATATGTGAACCGTTAACTTCCAGATGTTCAAGCTGGTTTTAGAAAAGGCAGAGGAACCAGAGATCAAATTGCCAACATCTACTGGATCATTGAAAAAGCAAGAGAGTTCCAGAAAAACATCTATTTCTGTTTTATTGACTATACCAAAGCCTTTGACTGTGTCAATCACAATAAACTGTGGAAAATTCTGAAAGAAATTCCACCTGACCTGCCTCTTGAGAAACCTGTATGCAGATCAGGAAGCAACAGTTAGAACTGGACGTGGAACAACAGACTGGTTCCAAATAGGGAAAGGAGCATGCGAAGGCTGTATATTGTCACCCTGCTTATTTAACTTCTATGCAGAGTATATCATGAGAAATGCTGGGCTGGAGGTAGCACAAGCTGGAATCAAGATTGCCGGAAGAAATATCAATAACCTCAGATATGCAGATGACACCACCCTTATGGCAGAAAGTGAAGAGGAACTAAAGAGCCTCTTGATGAAAGTGAAAGAAGAGTGAAAAAGTTGGCTTAAAGCTCAACATTCAGAAAACGAAGATCATGGCATCCGGTCCCATCACTTCATGGCAAATAGATGGGGAAACAGTGGAAACAGTGGCTCATTTTATTTTATTTTATTTTTTGGCTCCAAAATCACTGCAGATGGTGATTGCAGCCATGAAATTAAAACACACTTACTTCTTGGAAGGAAAGTTACGGCCAACCTAGATAGCATATTCAAAAGCAGAGACATTACTTTGCCAGCAAAGTTCCATCTAGTCAAGACTATGGTTTTTCCAGTGGTCATGTATGGATGTGAGAGTTGGACTATAAAGGCTGAACACTGAAGAATTGATACTTTTGAACTGAGGTGTTGGAGAAGACTCTTGAGAGTCCCTTGGACTGCAAGGAGATCCAACCAGTTCATCCTAAAGGTGATCAGTCCTGGGTATTCCTAGGAAGGACTGATGTTGAAGCTGAAACTCCAATACTTTGGCCACCTGATGCGAAGAGCTGACTCATTTGAAAAGACTCTGATGCTGGGAAAGATTCAGGGCAGGAGGAGAAGGGGACAACAGAGGATGAGATGTTGGATGGCATCACTGACTCAATGGGCACGGGTTTGGGTAAGCTCTTGGAGTTGGTGATGGACAGGGAGGCCTGGCATGCTGCAGTTCATGGGGTTGCAAAGAGTTTGATACGACTGAGCAACTGAACAGAACTGAACTGAAACAATGTTTGACACAACTGTGTTTTAGTCATTTGAAATGTCTCCAGTTAGATGGGACTCTTAAATTATTATTGCAATATATATCAACCAACATTTCTGTTTGGAAAATTGCTTAGATCTTTAAACTTTTATATAAGGGACTAAAGAGTAACTATCTTATTCTTTGCATGCCAGTGATCTCTGTCACAAGTACTTGACTCTGCTGTTGCAGCACAAAAACAGTTACAGACAATATGTAAACAAATTAGTTCAGTTTTTTTTCAATAAAACTTTACCTAAAAAAATAGAGGCTGTGGGCCTGACCTGGACCCTGGTTTAGAGTTAAAGATCTTCACTCCCATTTTGTTAAAAGACAGGAAGTTCATTCCAAAGTAATAGTGTACAATAAATGAAATATAAAGGTAATTAATTTCCTTGAAAGGTGACAATATATTCTAGGTTTGTGATATTTTTAATTCCAATAAAAAATTAATGATGTTTTTCTGTTAATGTATTTCACAATATTTACATATATTTTTCTCATTTAAAATTTTTATATCTGCCATACATCTTCTTAATTGAATGATGTAATGATTCTTAGGGAATTGTCCTTGGAATTGTTCAATGCCAGTTTATCACTTTGGTGGTTAGTTAAATAAACACAGTAGACCCATATTAGTATGAATGTTGGCAGTCTCCCAAGCCTCTTAATGATCAGGGTAAGAGACTGGTATAAAGTGGCTACTGAGTTTAGAATGGGACAATTATAATAATAAAAGCAATAAAGATCAATTATTATAGGCAAGATGGCTTAACATTAGACTTCAAATTCCTATAGTGCACTGGAGACACACGAATGATAAGTCAGTAAGTTAGGTTGACAAAAGACATATGCAAATAAAGAAGGAGTCTTAAGCCAATGGGAAGGAGTAATCAAAAACTTGCGTTCAAAGCTTGACTCTGCTACTTATTAACTTTAGGATTTGGGAAAATCATTTACACTCTCTGAACCTCAGGTTTTCTCATCTTTACAATATGGGTAAGAAAAGAACCCACTTCCTATGTTCTACGAGGATTGAATGATATGATCGTTTTAAGTGCTTAGAGGGCTTCCTTGGTAGCTCAGCTGGTAAAGAATCTGCCTGCAATGAGGAGACCCAGGTTCAATTCCTGGGTCGGGAAGAGCCCCTGGAGAAGGGGTAGGCTACCCACTCCAGTATTCTTGGGCTTCCCTAGTGGCTCAGTCAGTAAAGAATCTGCCTGCAATATAAGAGACCTGGGTTCAATCACTGGGTTGGGAAGATCCATGCCATGGAAGGCATGGCAACCCACTCCAGCATTTTTGCCTGGAGAATCCCCATGAACAGAGGAGCCTGATGGGCTACTGTCCATGGGGTTGTAAAGAGTCAGAGAGGACTGAGCAACTAAGCACAGCACAGAACAATACAAGGTGCTTAGAACAGAACCAGGTACATAGCAAACCTTCAATGAATATTAACTACTTATTCATTACTTATTTTTACAGTGCTGGTTAGTTACTCACTATTATATTATTACTTATTATTATAGTACTGAAACCAGTAACTTAGAAATTCCTTGTAAACTAGGAATTCTAATAATCTTCCAGACAGTAATTCACCACCAGTGAAAGTTACTAAAACCTGTGTGTTTCCCCTGAGCCTTGGTAAGTAACTGGCTAATGGGATAAACACATGCAAAAATGTTAATTGCTGCTCATGAAAAATATAGATGTATTTGCACCCCTGAAGAACTTTCTATATTTCAACAAATATTCAGTGTTAAAACTCAAGGAATGAATTGCTAATGCTGACATCACTGTGACAGTAGTTAATAAGCATATTTACGAACAAGAAAATCTTTAAACACACTTAGCCCATGACACTTCCAACCTAAAAGCATAAGGCTATCCTTCTAGCAGCTTATCCCTCTGCATCTCCTCCTAAAGAGCAGGTGCTCAAGGGTCTGAGCACGCCTGACCAACACTGGAGGGGCAGGAAGCAAGAGTACAAATGGAGATCCTCTCTCCAGCCTGCCTCCCTTCTCTTATGCCTGATACCAGTCTCTGGTCTTAAGAGTTAAGCACATGATTTCAGATACCCATGTCCTTTATCCCCAATACAGAAATATCTACCCTTTGGTCACGCCATGTCTATACACCCTAAACATCCTTTCCTTACCTTGATAGAATAAACTCAGGCAAAGAGAGTCTGAAAACAGGTTCAGGGTGTACTGAGAATCCTGGGGTTTCAAATATTCACAGCCTGGGAGGTAGAGAGGGCATGGGTTCTGGATGGACACAGTTCTGGGCCTGAAGATTCCCATGGGAAGGGACACAACTGGCAGAGAGCAGAGCTGGACCCTAAGGACCAAAGCCGAGAACAGGGCTAGTTGGCCTGGGTGTGAGGATGGTATTGCTATAAGTGATGAAAAATCTAAGAACCAGACAATTATGTGGTTTTCTTCCTGGCAAGTGGTGGAAATAGATTCCTAATTGAGATAGCCTGCAAGGCCAGGCATCTTTTTCCTATCATCCCAGAAATTGATCAGTGAAGTTCTAATAATCATAATACAGAATAGCAAATTACAGATTTTATTATATAACCATGGTTCTGAGACTCAGTGCCAGCTAAAATTTTGTGTGTATAGATAGCAATTCATTATGGGAAATAAAAGCTTCCTGTGCATGTGATGAGTTAACTGACATTAATGCCTCTACCCAGTCCCCTCCCTTATTAATTAGGTTAGTATAAAACCCTGCTATACATATAATTGAATGCTTGGATAGCACTATAGGATGTCACAAAATTATAATATCACCGTTACCTGAGAGGTAGATAATTGAATGGTAGTAAAGCAACAGGCTTTTAAATCCTAAGCTCAGGGTATTTAAAGAACTGGAAAGTGATTTCAGAATTTTTTGTTGGGGGAGAATTTTAGGAGAATTGTCTCCTCTAAACTTTAAGAAATCCCATCAGCCTCACAGCGCAAGCCACTCTTGATGTGTCTTGCTGAAATGAATTAGCACGGAAGGAAAGAAAGAAATCATTTCCACCAGAATCTAAAGCTATAATTTCGAGTAGAAATGACAAAAAGTTACTGTAACACCTTTATCTTTATTCTTGTAAAAAGTGAAACACAGTCTGGGATGCCTTTTTGTCTTTGACAAGGCATTTGATTGTTAAATAAAGTCTCACCCTACCCCTTCTCTGAAGAAAAAGCTAAGCTCATTTAATACTCCTTGGGCAAAATCCTCCCAGCCTCAGCCTTCTCATAAGAGCTGGACAGCTTTCTAGTTCTACTGCTGCTCCCCTTTTCTCTGCTTCAAAACCGAGGGAGGCTCTTTCTATTGCATAACCTCTCTATTTTGATGTATGGGACATTTGAGACCTCCCTTCTCTACAGAGATTCATCTTGTGCCTTTCCCACAGTCAGGACAGGGTCTACACCTTCCAGAACCTGGAGTGGTTGTCCACATCCCTAAGCATATGGTGCTGGCCAAGTGTGAAAACACCAACTTCCACTGTTTCTCAGCCTTCTGTTTCTGCTCCTGGCTACAGCAATCTGCATTTCCCCCTGCATTTTCTCAAACTAGGAGCTTCTTAAGGAGAGGAATGGAATTTCACTTATCCCTGATTTCAGAGCGTAGTACTGGAAACACAATATGTGCTCAGGAAGTATTTCTTTATCAATTCATTGCAAGGAATATCAGGAAATATCCCTTTATTAATTAATGGATTGATGTTGGATAAACAGATAGCTGGAATAATAAATGATGATCAGGAAAAGAATGCTTAGATTTGCATTGAGCTGAATGCAGTCTAAAGGTTCACAGCAGACCTACTGACAAGCAGTTTTAAACACTGAATTTGGGGCTAGGATTATGAAATCACAGTATCCATCTACTGGACCTAAGAGTCCTGCTGCTGCTGCTGCTGCTGCTAAGTCACTTCAGTTGTGTCCGACTCTGTGTGACCCCATAGATGGCAGCCACCAGGCTCCCCCATCCCTGGGATTCTCCAGGCAAGAACACTGGAGTGGCTTGCCATTTCCTTCTCCAATGCAGGAAAGTGAAAAGTGAAAGTGAAGTCGCTCAGTCATGTCTGACTCTTAGCAACCCCATGGATTGCAGCCTACCAGGCTCCTCCATCCATGGGATTTTCCAGGCAAGAGTACTGGAGTGGGGTGCCATTGCCTTCTCCACTAAGAGTCCTAGACTGAGCCAAAAGCCTCTTTATATATGACTGGCAATCTTAGCACCTCTCTCTACCGTAACTATCTTCCCTTATAATAATGTATACATATGTTTGTTGTTACCCACTTCCCTACCACACACTTCCTTGAGGCATGTATCCCATCTTATGACTGTATGCAGGTCAAGAAGCAACAGTTAGAACTGGACTTGGAACAACAGACTGGTTCCAAATCGGGAAAGGAGTACATCAAGGCTGTATATTGTCACCCTGCTTATTTGACTTATATTTAGAATACATCATGAGAAATGCTGGGCTGGATGAAGTACAAGCTGGAATCAAGATTGCCAGGAGAAATATCAATAACTTCAGATATGCAGATGACACCACCGTTATGGCAGAAAGCAAATAAGAACTAAAGAGCCTCTTGATGAAAGTGAAAGAGGAGAGTCAAAAAGTTAACTTAAAACTCAACCTTCAGAAAACTAAGATCATGGCATCTGGTCTCATCACTTAATGGCAAACAGACGGGGAAACATTGACAGACTTTATTTTTCTGGGCTCTAAAATCACTGAAGGTGGTGACTGCAGCCATGAATTTAAAAGATGCTTACTCTTTGGAAGAAAAGTTATGACCAACCTAGACAGCATATTAAAAAGCAGAGACATTACTTTGCCAACAAAGTTCTGTCTAGTCAAGGCTATGGGGTCATGTATGGATATGAGCGTTGGACTGTAAAGAAGGCTGAGAACTGAAGAATTGATGCTTTTGAACTGTGGAGTTGGAGAAGACTCTTAAGAGTCCCTTGGACAGCAAGGAGATCCAACCAGTCCATCCTAGAGGAAATTAGTCCTGAATATTCATTGGGAGGACTGATGTTGAAGCTGAAACTCCAATAATTTGGCCACCTGATGTGAAGAGCTGACTCATTAGAAAAGACCCTGATGCTGGGAATGATTGAAGGCGGGAAGGACAGAGGATGAGATGGTTCTATGGGATCACTGACACAATGGATTGGAGTTTGAGTAAGCTCCAGGAGTTGGTGATGGACAGGGAAGCCTGGCGTGCTGCAGTCCATCAGGTTGCAAAGAGTCTGATACAACTGAGCAACTGAACTGAACTGATGACTGGCATGATGCATTGCAAATGAGTAGTGACCAATAAGTATTTGATGACTCAATGAATCAAAGAAGTAGAACCTAGGAAGACTTGGGTTCCTAAAAATTCTCTGAGATAGAAAAGTAAATGCCTAAATACATTAATTTTAATTCTTTGCATTTCAGAGCTTTGGGAACTGAGGCTTAAAAGATCCAAGGGCTACTCTCAAATCACAAGGCAGTTGGGGTAGGGGAGTAGCACAGCAGAGTACAACATTCTGCTCTTCTTAAGAAAACACTAGTCATTCATTTGGATGTACAATGCAAAGAAATAGAGGAAAACAACAGAATGGGAAAGACTAGAGATCTCTTCAAGAAAATTAGAGATACCAAGGGAACATTTCATGCAAAGATGGGCTCCATAAAGGACAGAAATGGTATGGACCTAACAGAAGCAGAAGATATTAAGAAGAGGTGGCAAGAATACACAGAAGAACTGTACAAAAAAGATCTTCACGACCCAGATAATCACGATGGTGTGATCACTGACCTAGAGCCAAACATCCTGGAATGTGAAGTCAAGTGGACCTTAGAAAGCATCACTACAAACAAAGCTAGTGGAGGTGATGGAATCCCAGTTGAGCTATTTCAAATCCTGAAAGATGATGCTGTGAAAGTGCTGCACTCAATATGCCAGCAAATTTGGAAAACTCAGGGGTGGCCACAACACTGGAAAAGGTCAGTTTTCATTCCAATCCCAAAGAAAGGCAATGCCAAAGAATGCTCAGACTACCACACAATTGCACTCATCTCACACGCTAGTAAAGTAATGCTCAAAATTCTCCAAGCCAGGCTTCAGCAATACGTGAACCGTGAACTTCCAGATGTTCAAACTGGTTTTAGAAAAGGCAGAGCAACCAGAGATCAAATTGCCAACATATGCTGGATCATCGGAAAAGCAAGAGAGTTCCAGAAAAACATCTATTTCTGCTTTATAGACTATGCCAAAGCCTTTGACTGTGTGGATCACAATAAACTATGGAAAACTCTGAAAGAGATGGGAATACCAGACCACCTGACCTGCCTCTTGAGAAATCTATATGCAGGTCAGGAAGCAACAGTTAGAACTGGACATGGAACAACAGACTGGTTCCTAGTAGGAAAAGGAGTACATCAAGGCTGTATATTGTCACCCTGCTTATTTAACTTACATGCAGAGTACATCATGAGAAATGTTGGGCTGGAAGAAGCACAAGCTGGAATCAAGATTGCCCGGAGAAATATCAATATCCTCGGATATGCAGATGACACCACCCTTATGGCAGAAAGTGAAGAGGAACTAAAAAGCCACTTGATGAAAGTGAAAGAGGAGAGTGAAAAAGTTGGCTTAAAGCTCAACATTCAGAAAACGAAGATCATGGCATCTGGTCCCATCACTTCATGGCAAATAGATGGGGAAACAATGGAAACAGTGTCAGACTTTATTTTTTGGGGCTCCAAAATCACTGCAGACGGTGACTGCAGCCATGAAATTAAAAGACGCTTACTCCTTGTAAGGAAAGTTATGATCAACCTAGATAGCATATTGAAAAGCAGAGACAATTGCTTTGCCAACAAAGGTCCATCTAGTCAAGGCTATGGTTTTTCCAGTGGTCATGTATGGATATGAGAGTTGGACTGTGAAGAAAGCTGAGTGCCGAAGAATTGATGCTTTTGAACTGTGGTGTTGGAGAAGACTCTTGAGAGTCCCTTGGACTGCAAGGAGATCCAACCAGTCCATTCTAAAGGAGATCAGTCCTGGATGTCTTTGGAAGGACTGATGCTAAAGCTGAAACTCCAATACTTTGGCCACCTCATGCAAAGAATTGACTCATTGGAAAAGACTCTGATGCTGGGGGGAATTGGGGGCAGGAGGAGAAGGGACAACAAAGAATGAGATGGCTGGATAGCATCACCGATTCAATGGACATGAGTTTGGGTAAACTCCAGGAGTTGTTGATGGACAGGGAGGTCTTTCATGCTGTGATTCATGGGGTCACAAAGAGTCGGACACGACTGAGAGACTGAACTGAACTGAACTGAATATAAACCTTTAAAAAATAACCACACTTCAAAATGTCTTCAGTTAGGAGGTTGTGAATGTTTTTACTATTTGAGGCATTCAGTTATTGAGTTCTATCATGAGTCTTTTAGGACACTAAATCCACTGCAAAGTTTTGCCTGGAAGGAATAACATAGTTCTACATAATGAGAACCCAAACCAATCCTTTGAAGACAATGGCAGTTACTCATATTGACTGCTTAGCATGTGCTGGTCACTAGGAGCATTACATGAGTCATTTACCGTTTTACATATAAGAAAACAGGAGGGACAGCCTGTGGACACTTTCATGCAGAGCTTGTGAGGAAGCAGAATTGGGATCCATATTTTTCTGACACTGGGGGTGTCATCTGGATCACCATGCTGTGAGGGTTCTCTTCCAGTGAGGCTGTCAAGTATGGTAGAAAGAGCTTCTGCCCCAAATCTCTGTTGGGGAAATACGTCCAGTGCTAGACATTTCCATGGTTGTCTGGTAATCTCTCTATCATAGTCCTTACTAAACTTCACTGTGAATATACTCATTCAACAAGCATTTATGGAGCACTTATGAAGTGCCAGGAACTGGGTACAGCAGGCACAAGACCAATGAAATACCCTGATCCATCTTTCTGCCAGACTGTAAGCTACATAAAGGAAAAAGACACATTGCCCTTCTTCACTCTCCTATCGTTATTGAAGGATGAGATAATTCAATCTAACTGTATTCAAAGCACCAAATAACTGTTCTGAGACAACAGAATACAAGCCCAAGCTGTACATGAAAAGATATTTCATTTGATGCTCATTTCAGGACAAATGGGAAATGTTTCATATTGGTTTGCCATGAAGTGAACACAGGATCAAACGTAGATCGTGATGAAAAACAAACAGAAGAGATAATTTGTTTGCTTACTCAAACTTATATAGAAACAAATTCTTCTTCAACCTGAACATAAGTATTATGGCCTTGAGGCTGAAAGGTGTTTCTTTCATTTAAGGGATATGATAGGAAAGAAGTGTCCTGTGTAAAACTCTATGTTAATGAAGTGGCAATTCTGTCATTATCATCATGAGAAACCCAATCCCATTGTGATCTCTACTGTGTTTTTCTGTCAGATGATCATTTCTTTTAGGATGTGCTCATGGTGAACATTGGGCAAGAAATGAATCTATGGAGACAATTCTTTTGCTTTAGTAAGAATGATCCCAGAGCATCTGTTATTAAATCCGTCAGCTCTCAAAAACATGGTATAGAGAGAAAAGCACATCTAGGGAAAGAACTGTTCACTCTTATCCCAAGACACCACTTTACCTGTTGTGTGAGCCTGGGGGCAGACACCTGCTGGATGGCAGTTAGGTGTTTACAAAACCCTCCAGTCTTCACCCTGGCTCTTCATCATTATCTCTGAGAATAACTTTCCAAAACTCTCACTTTTAATCTATATGAAAGTGCTTTGTGATTATAACTCTCTGAAGGTGTAGGGAATATATGTGTATATGTATTATTTAGACTTGGTCCATAGTAATAGAGTGTTCTATTGACTATCAAGTTGCTATAATAGTTTAATTTAAAGTTTAGGATTATAGGCTTTGTTGTTTTAAATCCCAGGTCTTCCATTTACAAGCTGTGTGATCTTGGAGAAGTTACCTAACCTTTCTGAGCATTAGTTTCCATAGGGGGAAAATGTAACTAATATTCCAATCTCACAGAGTTACTGGAATAACAGAATAAGACAATGTATCCAAAGCACTGTGGTACAGTGAGAGGCAGGAAATTCTCTGAAGTCTGCTATTATGGCAAGTCATTTAGCCTCTTTGAGCCCTGTTTCTTCATCTGCAAAATGGGGACACTAAGAGTACCTAATCCATTGACCATTTTGCCAGGAATAAATTAATTAATGCATGCAAAGTATTTAACATATTTTCTGAGACACAATAAGTGCTCAAATGTCACTTACTGTCAATATTATTATTATCATCACCACCACCATCATCTTTAATCTGTTGGAGGGCAGGAACCATGGCTTACAAATGTTTCTTCAAGACAGATCTTGGGTAGCTAAATATACCTTAGTAATTTTGTTTGCTTATCATGGGACTTGGAGGTGAAATACCTACAGAGTAAGGACATGCCACCAGGGAAGAAAGGCTCTGACACTAAATAGTAAGGTATTCAACTGACAATATGAAAAACCAATGCGTTCCAGGACTAATTGTAAAAAGTGTTTCAAGACTGAGTGTCCACAGGCTTGAACAGCACCAGGCAAAGGTGTATCATTGCAGAAATATCTTTGAATCCTACTCTTTGAATTAATAAAATCCCCTTTACTGGCAATACCACTTAAAAGAAACTTGGGCAGGTTTTCACTTGATCTGATATCAAGAACCAGAAATTCCCTCTCATGGGAAGTGAGAAATGAGAGACTGTACTCAGCAGAGTTAAGAACCTAAGAGCTCTATCAAACATGAGCAGAACAAGAGTGTCCAGGGAGCTGCAAACACACTTTGGAAAACAGCCAATCAGATCTCGCTTGCTTGAAGACGAGGGACCAGAATGTCACTTGCTTGAGGCCAAGTCACTGAAGGGCCTCTGAGAGGGTCACAGTCCATTCTCCGTGATGGGTGGCTTTGTACACTGCTGTAGGAGTAATTCCATGGGACCCCCAACAGTTATGCTACAGGTTGACTCCTTGTTAGACAGAGAAAAATGATTATCAAGAACTAAAGCAAATTTCAGCTATGGTTAAGAACCAAAAAAATATTGCTGCAATGTATGTCAAAGAGTGTTCTGTCTTTTTTCCCCCTAGGAGTTTTATAATTTCTGGTCTTAGATTTAGGTCTTTAATCCATTTTGAGTTTATTGAATATTCACTGAAGCACTATTTACAATGGAGCAATCTAAATGTCCATCAATAGAAGGACAGATGAAGAAGATGTGGCATATATATATGTATATATATATATATATATATATATATATAAAATGAATATTACTCAGCCATAGAAAGAATGAAATAATACCATTTGTAACAACGTGGATGGACCTAGAGATTACCACACTGAGTGAAGTAAGCCAGGCAGAGAAAGACAAATATCATATGCTATCACTTATATGTGGAATCTAAAAAAATGATACAAATAAACTTATATATAAAACAGAAATAGACCCTGGACATAGAAAACAAATTTATGCTTGCCAAAATGAAAGAGGGGGAGGGATAAATTAGGAATTTAAGAGTAACATATACACACTACTATATATAAAATAGACAATCAACAAGGAAGAAACATATAGCACAGTGAACTTTGGTCAGTATTTTAAAATTACCCGTAAGGGAAATAATCTTAAATATATATATATATATTTATAAACATATACACATAAAACTGAATCACTTTGCTTAACATCTGAAACTAACACAACTCTGTAAATCAACTATACTTCAATAGGGATTTCCCAGGTGGTGCTAGTGGTAAAGAACCTGCCTGCCAAGGCAGGAGACGTAAGAGATACAGCTTCAATGATCCCTTGGAGGAGGGAATGGAGACCCACTCCAGTATTCTTGCCTGGAGAATCCCATAGATAGAGGAGCCTGGTGGACTGAGGTCCATAGGGTCACACAGAGTCAGACACGACTGAGGAAACTTAGCATTCATGCATGTATACGTCAAGAAAGTATAGAGCTAAAGCAAATTCCACTTATGGTTGAGAATCAAAATCCATGTTCTACTTTTCCTTTTCTCCATTTTTTCCTCTATTTTTCACATCACTTTATAAGTTGATACCTGGTGATGTGAAATAGGAAATTAACATTCACTGAGTACCTGTGATGTGCAATTTACACAATATAGGATCAGCATAGTACAATCGCTTAGTCGTGTTCAATTCTTTGTGACCTCATGGACTGCAGCACGCCAGGTTTCCCTGTCCATCACCAACTCCCAAAGCTTCCTCAAACTCAAAGTCCATTGAGTTGGTGATACCATCCAACTATCCCATCCTCTGTTATCCCCTTCTCTGCCTGCCTTCAATCTTTCCCAGCATCAGGGTCTTTTCTAATGAGTCAGTTCTTCACATCAGGTGCCAAAGTACTGGAGTTTCATCTTCAGCATCAGTCCTTCCAACGAATATTCAGGACTGATTTGCTTTAGGATGGACTGGTTGGATCTCCTTGCTGTCCAAAGGACTCTCAAAAGTCTTCTCCAACACCACAGTTCAAAAGCATCAATTCTTTGACACACAGTTTTCTTTATAGTCCAACTCTCATATCCATACATGACTACTGGAAAAACCATAGCTTTGACTGGACAGATCTCTGTTGGTAAAGTAATGTCTCTGCTTTTTAATATGCTCTCTAAGTTGGTCATAACTTTTCTTCCAAGGAGTAAGCGTCTTTTAATTTCATGGCTGTAGTCACCATCCGCACTGATTTTGGAGCCAAAAAATAAAATCTCTAACTGTTTCCATTGTTTCCCATCTGTTTGCCATGAAGTGATGGGACCAGATGTCATGATCTTAGTTTTCTGAATACTGAGTTTAAGCCAACTTTTTCACTCTCCTCTTTCACTTTCATCAAGAGGCTCTTTAGTTCTTCTTTGCTTTCTGCCATAAGGGTGGTGTCATCTGCATATCTGAGGTTATTGATATTTCTCTGGCAATTTTGATTCCAAACTGTGCTTCCTCCAACCTAGCGTTTCTCATGATGTACTCTGTATATAAGTTAAATAAGCAGGGTGACAATATACAGCCTTGATGTACTCCTTTCCCAATTTGGAACCAGTCTGTTGTTCCATGTCCAGTTCTAACTGTGGCTTCTTGACTTTCATACAGATTTCTCAGGAGACAGGTCAGGTGGTCTGGTATTCCCATCTCTTGAAGAATTTTCCACAGTCTACTGTGATCCACACAGTCAAAGGCTTTGACATAGTCAATAAAGCAGAAGTAGATGTTTTTCTGGAACTCTCTCTATTTTTCCATGATCTAATGGATGTTAGCAATTTGATCTCTGGTTCCTCTGCCTTTTCTGAATTAGCTTGAACTTCTGGAATTTCATGGTTCATGTACTGTTGAAGCCTGGCTTGGAGAATTTTCAGCATTACTTTGCTAGTGTGTGAGATGAGTGTGGTTGTGCAGTAAGTAGTGTGAGCATTCTTTGGCATTGTCATTCTTTGGGATTGGAATAAAAAATGACCTTTTCCAGTCCTGTGGTCTCTGCTGATCTTTCCAAATTTGCTGGTGTATTGAGTGCAGCATTTTCACAGCATCATCTTTTAGGATTTGAAATAGCTCAACTGGAATTCCATCACCTCCACTAGCTTTTTTAGTAGTGAGGCATCCTAAGTCCCACTGGACTTCACATTCCAGGATGTCCAACTCTACATGAGCGATCACACCATCATGATTATATGACTCATGATCTTTTTTGTACAGTTATTCTGTGTATTCTTGCCACCTCTTCTTAATATCTTCTGCTTCTGTTAGGTCCATACCGTTTCTGTTCTTTATCGAGCCCATCTTTGCATGAAATGACAAATGTGGCCCTCTGGAGAAGGGAATGGCAAACCACTTCAGTATTCTTGCCTTGGGAACCCCATGAACAGTATGAAAAGGCAAAATGATAGGATACTGAAAGATGAACTCCCCAGGTCAGTAGGTACCCAATATGCTACTGGAGATCAGTGGAGAAATAATTCCAGAAATAATGAAGGGATGGAGCCAAAGCAAAAACAATACCCAGTTGTGGATGTGACTGGTGATAGAAGCAAGGCCCAATGCAGTAAAGAGCAATATTGCATAGGAACCTGGAATGTCAGGTCCATGAATCAAGGCAAATTGAAAGTGGTCAAACAGGAGATGGCAAGAGTGAACGTCGACATTCTAGGAATCAGCAAACTAAAATGGACTGGAATGGGTGAATTTAACTCAGATGACCATTACATCTACTTCTGTGGGCAGGAATCCCTTAGAAGAAATGGAGTAGCCATCATGGTCAACAAAAGAGACCAAAATGCAGTACTTGGATGCAATCTCAAAAACGACAGAATGATCTCTGTTTGTTTCCAAGGCAAACCATTCAATAGTACAGTAATCCAAGTCTATGCCCCAACCAGTAATGCTGATGAAGCTGAAGTTGAACAGTTCTATGAAGACCTACAAGACCTTTTAGAACTAACACCCAAAAAAGATATCCTTTTCATTATAGGGGACTGAATGCAAAAGTAAGAAGTCAAGAAACACCTGGAGTAACAGGCAAATTTGGCCTTGGAATACGGAATGAAGCAGGGCAAAGGCTAATAGAGTTTTGCCAAGAGAATGCACTGGTCATAGCAAACACCCTCTTCCAACAAAACAAGAGAAGACACTACACACGGACATCACCAGATGGTCAACACTGAAATCAGATTGATTATATTCTTTGCAGCCAAAGATGGAGAAGCTCTATACAGTCAGCAAAAACAAGACCAGGAGCTGACTGTGGCTCAGATTATGAGCTCCTTATTGCCAAATCCAGACTGAAATTGAAGAAAATAGGGAAAACCACTAGACCATTCAGGTGTGACCTAAATCAAATCTCTTATGATTATACAGTGGAAGTGAGAAATAGATTTAAGGAACTAGATCTGATAGATAGAGTGCCTGATGAACTAGGGACTGAGGTTCGTGACATTGTACAGGAGATAGGAATCAAGACCATCCCCATGGAAAAGAAATGCAAAAAAGAAAAATGGCTGTCTGGGGAGCCCTTACAAATAGCTGTGAAAAGAAGAGTAGTGAAAAACAAAGGAGAAAAGGTAACATTTAAGCATCTGAATGCAGAGTTCCAAAGAATAGCAAGAGGAGATAAGAAAGCCTTCCTCAGAGATCAATACAAACAAATAGAGGAAAACAACAGAATGGCAAAGACCAGAAATCTCTTCAAGAAAATTAGAGATACCAAGGGAACATTTCATGCAAAGATGGGCTCAATAAAGGACAGAAATGGTATGGACCTAACAGAAACAGAAGATATTAAGAAGAGGTGGGAAGAATACACAGAAGAACTGTAAAGATCTTCACGACCAAGATAATCATGATGGTGTGATCACTGACCTAGAGCCAGACATCCTGGAATGTGAAGTCAGGTGGGTCTTAGGAAGCATCACTACGAACAAAGCTAGTGGAGGTGATGGAATTCCAGATGAGCTATTTCAAATCCTGAAAGATGATGCTGTGAAAGTGCTACACTCAATATGCCAGCAAATTTGGAAAACTCAGCAGTGGCCACAAGACTGGAAAAGGTCAGTTTTCATTCCAATCCCAAAGAAAGGCAATGCCAAAGAATGCTCAAACTACCGCACAATTGCACTCATCTCACATGCTAGTAAAGTAATGCTCAAAATTCTCCAAGCCAGGCTTCAGCAATACATGAACCATGAACTTCCAGATGTCCAAGCTGGTTTTAGAAAAGGCAGAGGAACCAGAGATCAAATTGCCAACATCCTCTGGATCATTGAAAAAGCAAGAGAGTTCCAGAAAAACATCTATTTCTGCTTTATTGACTATGCCAAAGCCTTTGATTGTGTGGATCACAATAAACTGTGGAGAATTCTGAAAGATATGGGAATACCAGACCACCTGACCTGCCTCTTGAGAAATTTGTATGCAGATCAGGAAGCAACAGTTAGAACTGGACATGGAACAACAGACTGGTTCCAAATAGGAAAAGGAGTACATCAAGGCTGTATATTGTCACCCTGCATACTTAACTTCTATGCAGAGTACATCATGAGAAACGCTGGGCTGGAAGAAACACAAGCTGGAATCAAGATTGCGGGGAGAAACATCAATAACCTCAGATATGCATATGACACCACCCTTATGGCGAAAGTGAAGAGGAACTCAAAAGCCTCTTGATGAAAGTGAAAGTGGAGAGTGAAAAATTTGGCTTAAAGCTCAACATTCAGAAAACTAAGATCATGGCATCTTGTCCCATCACTTCATGGGAAATAGATGGGGAAACAGTGTCAAACTTTTTTTTTTTTGGCTCTAAAATCACTGCAGATATTGATTTCAGCCATGAAATTAAAAGACACTTACTCCTTGGAAGGAAAGTTATGACCAACCTAGATAGCATATTGAAAAGCAGAGACAATTGCTTTGCCAGCAAAGGTCCATCTAGTCAAGGCTATGGTTTTTCCAGTGGTCATGTATGGATGTGAGAGTTGGACTATGAAGAAAGCTGAGTGCTGAAGAATTGATGCTTTTGAACTGTGGTGTTGGAGAAGACTCTTGAGAGTCCCTTGGACTGCAAGGAGGTCCAACCAGTCTACTCTAAAGTAGATCAGCCCTGGGTGTTCTTTGGAAGGAATGATGCTAAAGCTGAAACTCCAGTACTTTGGCCACCTCATGAGAAGAGTTGACTCATTGGAAAAGACTCTGATGCTGGGAGGGATTGGGGCCAGGAGGAAAAGGAGACGACAGAGGATGAGATGGCTGGATGATATCACCAACTCGATGGACGTGAGTTTGAGTAAACTCCGGGAGATGGTGATGGACAGGGAGGCCTGGTGTGCTGCGATTCATGGGGTCACAAAGAGTCAGACAAGACTGATCAATTGAACTGAACTTGCATGAAATGTTCCCTTGGTATCTGTCATTTTCTAGAAGAGATATTTAGTCTTTCCCATTCTATTGTTTTCCTCTATTTCTTTGCATTGATCACTGAGAAAGGCTTTCTTATCTCTCCTTGCTATTCTTTGGAACTCTGCATTCAAATGGGTATATCTTTTCTTTTCTCCTTTGCCTTTAGCTTCTCTTCTTTTCACAGCTATTTGTAAGGCCTCCTCAGACAATGGTTTGCCTTTTTGCATTTATTTTTTGGGGATGGTCTTGTTCCCTGCCTCCTGTAAAATGTCATGAAGCTCTGTTTATAGTTCATCAGGCACTCTATCAGATCTAGTCCCTTGAATCTATTTGTCACTTCCACTGTATAATCATAAGGGATTTGATTTAGGTCACACCTGAATGGTCTAGTGGTTTTCCCTACTTTCTTCAATTTTAGTCTGAATTTGGCAATAAGGTGTTCATGATTTGAGCCACAGTCAGCTCCCAGTCTTATTTTTGCTGACTGTATAGGGCTTCTCCATCTTTGGCTGCAAAAAATGTAACCAATCTTATTTCAGTATTTACCATCTGGCAGTGTACATGTGTAGAGTCTTCTCTTGTGTTTTTGGAAGAGGGTGTTTGTGTAACTCATAGTGAAACTATGAGCCATGCTGTGTAGGGCCACCCAAGATGGATGGGTCATGGTGGATAGTTCTGACAAAATGTGGCCCACTGGAAAAGGGAATGGCAAACCACTTCAGTATTCTTGACTTGAGAATCACATGAACAGTATGAAAAGGCTAAAAGATAGGACACTGAAAGATGAACTCCCCAGGTCGGTAGGTGCCCAATAAGCTACTGGAGATCAATGGAGAACTAACTCCAGAAAGAATGAAGAGACAGAGCCAAAGCAAAAACACCCATTTGTGGATGTGACTGATGATAGAAATAAAGTCTGATGCTATAAACAACAATATTGCATAGGAACCTGAAAAGTTAGGTCTATGAATCAAGGCAAATTGGAAGTGGTCAAACAGGAGATGGCAAGAGTGAAAATCGACATTTTAGGAATCAGTGAACTAAAATGGACTGGAATGGGTGAATTTAACTCAGATGCCCATTATATATACTACTGTAGGCAAGAATCTCTTAGAAGAAATGCAGTAGCCAACACAGTCAACAAAAGAGTCCAAAATGCAGTAGTTGGATGCAATCTCAAAAATGACAGAATGATCTCTGTTCATTTCCAAGGTAAACCATTCATTATCACAGTAATCCAAGTCTATGCCCCGACCAGTAATGCTGAAGATTCAGAAGTAGAATGGTTCTGTGATGACCTACAAGACCTTCTAGAACGAACACCCAAATAAGATGTCCTTTTCATCATAGGGGACTGGAATACAAAAGTAAGAAGTCAAGAAATACCTGGAATAACAGACAAATTTGGCCTTGGAGTACAGAATGAAGCAAGGCAAAGGTTAATACAGTTTTGCCAAGAGAACACACTATAAGATAAATTTTCTATTTCAAATAGGAAATAGATAAATTTCCCTATTTCCAATTTCCAGATTCAAATACTGAGGTTCATAGGGATTGGATAACTTTACTTGTATCACATAGTTAATAAATGCAAAGCCAGGATTACAATTAATATCTCTCCCTCTCTTCTTCCATGAGAACTGACACATATCTCTTTGTTCCTTGTTGTAACCTCAGTACCTAATGGACACTTCCTAAGCATTCTTCAGTGCATATTATTACATCTTACTTTCTCAGCTGTATGTAAGACCTGACTATCTTTTTAATATTTGTTGCTAAATGAGCATAAGAGAATCTGTTTCTTGTATCCATTCATTATTTATTCATTCAGCAAATAGTTATGAGGCCCTACTTAGTTCCAGGCACCAGTAACATAAGTGAGTAAATAAAAACAAATATTCCTGTCCTTGTGGATCTTATTGTAAAGGAAGAAGTGATACAATAAGTAGTACATTGAATAAATAAACAAATTATTAAAGATGTCAGAGAAAGATTCATTGACTCAGAGCAGATGAATGATTTAAACATCCATGAACCCATCAAAGTTGGGAATCATGACTGCATGGAATTAGAGTTTTGATAGGTACAATATTTTTTAAAATATTAAATTGATGTACTTTTCATTCATCTTAAATCATAATACCCTAGGGCTCTCCTACCCTAATGGGTTTCAGTGCCTCAGAGAAAAGGAATCATCTAGAATAACAAAACCTATGCTTCATGTTGACTGTCAAATTAGATTTATTTTGAGTCTATAACAAGATAATAGTTCTGATAGTTGGGCCTTGTCAAAAAAGAAAAAAGAAATTCTCAAAACTCCTTCTCCATATCAACAGACAAATCTGGTGATCGCATACATGGACTTTTCTATGACTTTGGTAGAGAAAATTCAGGTAGAACATGATGTAAATTTCCATCAAAGGAGAAATAAAGAATGCATCCAAGGGCACCAGCAGTTAGAGTTCTTATTTCTCATCAATCCCTATCCACTTTTGAGGACCAATCCTGAAAGGGAATAATAAAAACACAAGATATATTGACATGGAATGTCATAAGCAGGTTTCTACTTTTAACTTGAAAAAAAAAATTGCAACTGCCAAGGTGTTGAGAGTTGAACCATAAAGAAGACTGAGCATCAAAGAATTGATGCTTTTGAACTGTAGTGTTGGAGAAGTCTTGAGAGTCCCCTGGACTACAAGGAGATCAAACTTGTCAATCCTAAAAGAAATCAATCTTGAATATTCATTAAAAAGACTAATGCTGAGGCTGAATCTTCAATACTTTGGCCACCTGATGCGAAGAGCTGAGTCACTGGAAAAGACCCTGATGCTGGGAAAGATTGAAGGCAGGAGGGGAAGGGGATAACAGAAGAAGAGAATGGTTGGATGGCACCATCGACTCAATGGACATGTGTTTGAGCAAGCTCTAGGAGTTGGTGATGGACAGGGAGGCCTGGCATGCTGCATTCCATGGGGTTGCAAAGAGTCAGATGCAACTGAGTGACTGAACAACAACCAAAATGCACCCTTTTGAGATGCTCCACAGGATATAATTGGCCACATGACATAGTCAAAAGGTAACTCCTTCAGGCTGATTCACCTTCCCAGAACCCAGCATGGTATATAATGGATTGTCTATGATATGGGAAAGATTTTAAAGTGTCTCTTGGATATTACAAATGGTAGCTGATAATTAAGAACCCAGAACCTGCCACTGATAGGCTAGAGTAATTTTTAGGTTCTCTTTTACAGTTGAAATGAGGACAATGAGCATCCATTTATTATCATAGCTGATAACAAGGAGAATCACCTGGGCCAGAAAGAGCCAAATGAGACCAAGTTCTAGAGTGTGAAATAGGAGGTGGAAAGGAGAAGCGCTAGGCCCCACTGTGTGGAAAGAACAGTTTCACCAGCCGTAAACTTGAGAAACATACAGAGAACAATGTTCAGTCACCATGCTGGACAAGAATGATCTCAATGGAGCCCAAAAGAACCCAGGGGATAGTCAAGCCACCCATCCTCATTCACTCCAGCTTTCCTTTCTGCATCATCATGAGTACACAAAAGCTCTTCATCTATACCTAATGCCATCTTGGATTTTGAGGGAGGACAGGGAAAACTTTTGGGAGGAAATAAACATATACGAAAGTTACTTTCAAATATTAATTTATGAATATGTATCTAAAAGAAACTGAGATAATCTGAGACTGTTTAAAATTAGCAGTGAAAGAAATGCCTAAAATTAAGCTATTCCCAGCCAACATTATGCAGCTAGAGACAATAAAGCTGAGTTGTAGTATATAAATCTTGATCCCTGGATAAAGATTTAGCTCCTGACTCAGCTATTAGGATTTATCTTGCCTTATTCTGTATGCACATAGAGCCAACTGATTTTACTTTGGCACACTTGGGGAGTGCAATTGCTATTCTGGTAGGTGTCCAGATATTAAGAACTGTTTATGATTTCTGAGAGATGTATTTTGGAAGGAAGAAGAGTTCTTTTGCCTGTTGAAGTACTTACAAACTCTTTGATAAAAATTGCTTAATAAGCTACATTTAAGATCTACTTGAGAGAGAAGGAAGAACTTACGGGCAGAACATGGCTCAATTTCCTTCTTTTCTTGCCCATTTGTCGCAAGAGCTCTCTCATTGGTCTAGAATTCTTCTTCGAATAAGCTGAAATCTTTCCCATGCTGGTATCTATTCTTTCCATTGTCTACCTAGACACATATAGACCTCTTCCCAAATCATACGCTGACCTCCATCTGCTCAGAGCCTTCTTCTCTGAGAATCACTCAAGTTTTCAAGTCTTTCTAATTTTTTTCTCTGTAACAAGTTACTGTTGATAAACCATTTTCTTCTTCATGTGTGTTTCCAAATTTTCGTAAGTTTTATTCTAAATCTGACTCAGCAATTAAATCTGAGTGAAGAAAGCTTTAGACATCTGAAAAAAATTCTTTCATTCACTTTTCCAGAGAAGGCAATGGCACCCCACTCCAGTACTCTTTCCTGGAAATCCCATGGATGGAGGAGCCTGGTATGGGGTCGCTACGAGTCGGACATGACTGAGCAACTTCACTTTCACTTTTCACTTTCATGCATTGGAGAAGGAAATGGCAACCCACTCCAGTGTTCTTGCCTGGAAAATCCCAGGGACAGGGGAGCCTGGTGGGCTGACGTCTGTGGGGTTACACAGAGTTGGACACGATTGAAGTGACTTAGCAGCTGCAGCAGCAGCATTCATTTTTCAAGCCAAAGAGCAGCAGGAACACATTTTAATTGAGTAATGTTGTGTTTATTGCCTTATGGCAAGGAGAAAGAGCTCCACCTTGGGGAACACCATGGCTGAGGCGGGTGGGGGAAGTATTGAAAAGGGTTCATTGTAGGATTTGAAATTAGGTCATCTGGGAGATGATTCAAGGAAGTGAGACTTTGCTCTGCATGGGACGCTGCTAGGAAGCTGGGATAATTCTGTGATTGGGTATCTTAATAATTCTCACCTAGAATGTAAGCACCCGGTGATTTGTGAAAAAAAACAAAAAGAAAAAAAAAGCAGCTGTCACACATATTAACTATTACGGAGAAATGTTTGGTCATTTTTCTGGTTTGGACAATGTTCATGTTTTTATCTGTATTCAAAAATGATTACAGCGTCATTGTTTTGATCAGTTACAGTCTCAGAAAGGATGATGTTGATGTTTTGTGAAATTTTTTATGTTCAACAGGAGCAAACCACAGCCCACCTATGTGTGTTTGAGGCTAGTTTTTGCCTTTCAGGGCTGCTTTTCTCTCTTTATGTTCATTCATTCACTCACTAGAAGTGGCTTTTCAAAAATTATAATTATTTAATTTGTTGTTTTGCTCACTTAATATTTTTTTCTGTTCTTTATTCTAGAAAATAAGCTCTATTAAGATAGATATCATGACTAACTGGCTCTTAATTTTATCCCAAGTGACTTCTCAGTGCCACTGAACAAAGCACCCAACAGACTGAGCAATCTTGGAATGTCTCAGATCAGACACAGATATTCATTTAAACATCTTATGGCTCAGAGTTCTGAAGAAATGAGAGTGGTTCGAAAGTCAGCCAGTTATTCCCAACTTCAAAAAACAAAACTTTCCAATGAAAAGCTTTTAAGGTATGTTCTCAGAAGCTAACCATTAGGGTATACTTCTTTATTACACTATTTGTTTCAGATAATCTGCCAAGCTATTTAAAACACCAAATTATCAGAGTTCCATTATCCCCCAGAGAGAAGCCAGCTTGTAGGTGCCCTGGGTGTTCACAAGCAAGGTTTAAGAAGCATTAACTTATACTGTCATTTAGAGGGGAAATCATTCAGCTACGATGGTCTAGTTATTAGAACATTGGAGAACCCAAAAAATCCTTCATCAAGAAAAGTATTCTAGAATAGATTGCTTTTCACACCTGATTTCAAGACATTTCAGTAATTGGCGGATTGTTATTTAACTCAGATTAGATTGTTTTGAAGAATAATAACTTTCTCACATGTGTTAGACCACATACATATTTTGGTTGTTTTGGCGGATGGAAAGCTTTCTGAGGGCAGATGTGTAATTAGAGAAGCAAAGGTCTTACTGACTTCTGAAGAAGCATCACCACTAACATCCTAGTTTTCGATGACCTGTCACAGGGGTGACTAATTGATTCTCTCATCCAAATAAGACCCCCTGCATCAGATACTTTGTCAGATGCCATAGAAACAGTAGTGAATAGTTGATGTAATTTTTGCCGTTTGAGATTTGAGTCACAAAAGAAAACATTTTTTAAACAAGGAATTTCCTGTGAGCTGAGTGTTACAAAAGGAGGCGTATACAAAAATCCCTAGAGCAATATACAGAAGGTGTATCCAGACTCAGGGTCACAGACAGAGGGAAGGAGCATAGCGTACAAAACAGGGAAAATAGCATTAGCTATCTTCGCATGTCTTTAGACTTGTATATTTAAATCTTACATTTGTGATTCCAAATCTTAATATAGTCTTAAGGTTTCATTTCTTAATATAAAAATGAATTGTCAATATCCCTACAGTGACATTAACTATAGTTTTACAAGATATTACGATTGAGGGGAGTGGGTAAAGGGTACACAGGATCTTTTGTGTGCAAATCTACAAGTATCTCAGAATCAATGTTTGCTTTCTAAAAAAATGAAATACATTTTGCAGAAATGTGTTTCATGTGTTGGAGAAAAGACTTTGAGTTAGCAGACAACTCGGCCATCGTAACTTCAAAAACTGCAATTCTCAGCTAGTAGGATGTCTGGCTCATATTAATTGCTCTTCACAACTTTGGTGATTGAATGAATGACTGCAAATTCTTAGTGAGTAGGCAGTCTGCTAACATCAACTGCAAAGTCTTGGTCATTATAGTGAAATATTCACTTAGTGTTTAAGAGGGGCTCTTAGGAGGTCAGCCAGCCAATTCCATTTTCAGAGATTACACACATAATAGCTTCTGTGAGTCATGAACTCTTTTTTTAACTAGAAATTGTAATTCAAGTCAGGATTGTTTATATTTCTCTCTTTAATATTTTATCCTTTATTCCTAACAAGGCCTGGCCCAGACATCGAGGGACCATGTAAATACAGTTGACTGAATTATTAAAAGGATTCTCTCTGAGCACCTCAAGGACTACAAAATGCTTTTTTAGTTAACATTTCCATCTAGGCAAGGAAGGTCAGGACCACACTTCAACCACAAAGATTAGACTTGGCATAGTCAGCCATGATAATATGAGCCCTGGGATTCATGGCTTGGTTTCCCTGGAAAATGTAATTAATAACCCATAGTTACTAAACCTCTAATCTAAATGTATTTTAGGATCTGCTTTTTCTCCTATACCTCTATATCCTACACTGAAAGCAGATGAACCCATGTTTTCTCCATTTCTCCAAAATGAGTTGAACTTCTGACCTGGGTTTTAAAAATGTTCACATTAATTAATTTATCAACACTGCAATCATCCACCTACCCATGCATCCATCATCATCATGGGAAGGAGGAGTAGGAGGTAATGTTTATTATCTACTCACCATGTGTCAGGCAGTGTGCTAAATTTTTATAAAATTCGTATTATTTCATTTAACTTTTACAAAAAAGCATTATACCCATCTTATAGATGATTGAATTGAGGTACAGAAAGATTAATTGCCTTGATTAAGATCACTTGGCCAGTGTTGATAATTGCCAAATTTAAATTTCCCACTCTGACTTCTCTCTCTTGAGCTTTAGATTCATGCATCCAATTTCACACTTGAACATCTCCACTTAATAAACACCTCACAACCAAAATGTTGATCACCCTCATCTCTGCCTCCATGAAACCTTTGCTCCCTCCTATCCACCAGTCAGTGATTGACAGCTAGTGACTGACAACCTAGTCTCTCAGGCTAAAAACTGTAGAGTCCACCTGAACATCTCTTTCCCTCTCACCTGACATCCTAACCATCAGCATATCCAGTCGTCTCTACCTTCCACATAGATCCAGAATGTGACCATTTTTCACCATCTCTAGTGATAACACAGCCATCTCTCACCTTGTCAACTGTAACTGGAGTTACAGTTGGTCAGTGTGACATCAGGAATAAAGCCTTTTAATGGCCTGGGAAAATAATAACCAGAAGTATTAACCTTCTCTAACAGATGATAAAGACTGTCTCAGGAAAAACAAATGTTACCCTAATCTAAATTTCAAAGGTCTTGTTTTATCTATTTATCATGGACTTATAGAAAGACAGAAACATGAGCTGTTTCTAACATTGCTATAACCCCAGTATGTGGCACATAGTGTCAGTTCAATAACTATTTATTGAATAAATGAATTTTAATTCTCTTTATCTGTTTAGAAATGTTTATATTAGTCAAAAATTAGAAACAATATAAATGCCCAGTAATAAGAGATTGGACATATAATTTATGGAACATTAATACAATGAAATAAAATCCCTGTTAAGTAGAAGTATATCTACTGGCTTGGAAGACACTCAAAGTATGCTGCTTCATTACCAAAGCAAACTGTAAAAAGTTTATATCTAATATAACACCATGTTTTAAATACAAGGACAGATGAATGGATAGACAGAAAGGAAGGATGGAAGAAGACCAGGAAGGAAGGAAGAAAGGAAAGGGAAGGGAAGGAAGGAAAGGAGATAATTAAAGGAAGAAAAACAAAACAGTAGTCAGAAGGGTATTTTCTAAAATGCTTTCTCTAGGTAATAGTTATACATAATCTCTTGTTTATTTTTATGCTTTTGCATTAGTAAAATGGATTACTGCATGCGCAGTAATCATTTTTTTAAAATGTCTGGTATAGAAAGTCAAATTTTATTGGCAACTTTGTTTTATAAATTAGTTGCAATATGTTGAGAGTAAGTAATTTTTTTCATTGCTGCAAATAACAAAAAATCCTCCAAACCAAATAAGCATCTATTTACTAGTATGTTCAACTACTGTCTCAGAAAAATTTCCACTGAAGTATATGTGTATGAGAGCTTTATGGATTTTGCAAATTAGATTCAGTTCCTTTCTAAATGCAATTCCTGTACAACAGTAGGTATCCAGTGGTAACTAAGCAGGGTTATTTGAACAATGCATAAATATTTCATAGTGTGCGAAGAGCCACAAATGCCGAACTCCAAAATGTCTGCAAACATGCAAGATTTCCAGTTCCAAGAGTGTAATTACTCTCTTGGGATTTGTGGGGTGTCTTGTTGAAGACTCTTTTTATTTTGATAAAATGATGATCTTGCAAGAAAAATGATACTCTAACTCTCATGTTAACCTCAAAGATCCTGATCAAGGAGAAAGATTTCTTTTGTAAATCATTTAAGAGAACACTACCTAAAGCTTTTTGTTATCCAATAAAATCAAAGAATTCCTCTCCAATGGGCCCCTCACTGTCTGGGAAAATGGGTTTATATCACAATAGACTGACAGCTTCAAAATCACGTATTATTGGCAACGAGCTGCCATCACTCTTTCAGTTCAGTTCAGTTCAGTCACTCAATCGTGTCTGACTGTTTGCGACCCCCTGAATCGCAGCACGCCAGGCCTCCCTGTCCATCACCAACTCCCAGAATTCACTCAAACTCACGTCCATTGACTTGGTGATGCCATCCAGCCATCTCATCCTCTGTTGTCCCCTTCTCCTCCTGCCCCCGATCCCTCCCAGCATCAGAGTCTTTTCCAGTGAGTCAACTCTTTGCATGAGGTAGCCAAAGTACTGGAGTTTCAGCTTTAGCATCATTCCTTCCAAAGAGCACCCAGGGCTGATCTACTTTAGAATGGACTGGTTGGAGCTCCTTGCAGTCCAAGGGACTCTCAAAAGTCTTCTCCAACACCACAGTTCAAAAGTATCAATTCTTCGGCGCTCAGCTTTCTTCACAGTCCAACTCTCACATCCATACATGACCACTGGAAAAAACATACCCTTGACTAGACGAACCTTTGTTGGCAAAGTAATGTCTCTGCTTTTGAATATGCTATCTAGGTTGGTCATAACTTTCCTTCCAAGGAGTAAGCGTCTTTTAATTTCATGGCTGCAATCACCATCTGCAATGATTTTGGAGTCCCCCAAAATAAAGTCTGACACTGTTTCCACTGTTTCCCCATCTATTTCCCATGAAGTGATGGGACCACATCACTCTTTAGGCTAAATTAAAAGTAAATGACTATTTCATGCTCCTTTTCTCACATGCACATTACAGAATAAAGATTTAAAAAAATAGTAATAAGCCAACAATTCAGAAACCAATTTTGAAATCAGAAGGGAAATTCTAGTGAGAATGTTTTTTTATGCAGTTGGTCAGTCTTTTGACTTAAGAATAAATGAATATGAGAGGCAAGACTGCTGTTTTAACATACAACTGAGAGACAGCAATCAGGCAATAGAGACATATAAAATTCATGGCTCACACTCATGAAATGAAAAGGCAGAGAGAAAGGTGAGAAATCTGCAAATTGTATGGACCACCCAGGAAACAACCTGCATCTCCAAGAAGCTCCAAACATAGGACCCTAGACAGTTCCTTACATCTGACACTGGTGGGGTCTCTCTCCCGGATGGAGGCGATAATCAGTATCCTCAATAACCAGGACTATGTTCTGGAAATGTCTGTGGTCATGAAAAGTGGTCACAGAACACTTTGGGAAAAGAGAGAAAGTGACCTTCGCTTCCTCTTCAAAAAGTCTTGATTCTGAACTACCAATCAGATCAGAACATCAGGTTATCCTCCACTTCCAGATGTCTTGATTGAGGACTGGCCATTTTAGTATTTATAAATGGGCTGTGCCTCTTAAGAACAAAGAAAAATCCCTTCAGGGCAGGAGATAATGTGAATTTCAAGTATTTGGTATTGGTTTTCTCGAATACCAGAATTAGCACTCAGCTCTGTAATGTAGATCAAGACCTGTGGCTAGAATTATCCGCACTGGGCACTTCTGCTCCAGAAGGGATGTCTGGGTGCTGTAGTTGTCCATCAACTGGTACATCAGTGTTTAAAAAATTGGGGGAAAAGCCCAGCCCCCATAAAGACACTTCCAAAGAATAATTATCAAAGTCCTCCCACTGGGGGCATTTGTTGAAAACCCGCTCAAACTACAGACAATCTAAAGTTGTAACAAACATTTTTCCTAGTCTCTGAATGACTAGGGAGTTCTAGTGAATTCTGAATATGTGACAGAAACTTGTATTTATTGACATAGGCAGGTATAATCTTTGAAATGGATAAAAGTTAAAAAATAAATAAAATTCACTTTTAAGCTCTGCAGAAGGCACTATCTCCATCTTCGGTCTCTTGTAAGAGCCAGGAGTGGTGATAACCTGCAAGATTCATACTGAATCTTTTGTGGTGAGTGAACTGAATTGATGAAAAAGCAGAGGCCATGAGGAAACAGAAGTGGAGAGAGAAAAATACCAAATAAAGATTGAATGAAGGCTAGTTGATAATGGACCAGAAGTAAGAAAACACACCAAAAGGAGCCAAGACCAATAAAGCGGTTGAAGCCTGTAACTACCACAGGGAAGAGGGAATGATGACAGAGGTTTGCAGTGATGCTCTGCATTCATCTCAATTTCTGGAGAACCTCAACAGTGTAACAATGCATGTTCAGATTCTCAGGAGCTCCCCATTAGCCTCATGGCCATAAGCATTCACTCAGTTGTTCCAGCCTTAATAAGTCTGTTCATGCCACTAAAAGAGGCTAAATTAAAGCAAGTTTACAATAAGAAAGAACACAGAAATCACTTATAATCTCACTGCTCACACATAATGATCATTAGGGGGTATTCATCCATGGTGTTTTTGATGTATAATTTTATTTTAAATGATGTTCATATAAGATCTATAGAAAACAAGCAATTAAAATTCAAGTAATTGAAGCAAAGACAAAATTGACGATCACCTAAAATACTTAACTGCTTGGAAATGAATAGGTGAGGGTTGGGGCTTGGTGCAGTTAAGTGCCTCAATTAATTTTCTTACTGCTTGCAATGCTCTTTTTGCCTGGACAGATATCTCCTCTGATTTGAGAGGCACTCAGTCATTTGCTATGTGTGTGACATAAGGCATGGCCTTCACACTCTTTCATTCAGGCTCCTTTAAGCTCGTAAGCATATTGCAACTACAAAAAAAAAAATGAATGGAGGGAAATGGATGGCTATGAACTTCATTAACATTAAATATTAATCCCTCACAAATTAAGGTACAATTTTCCACTGAATGTTAAAATCATTCTTACAGCACATCTAAAGGGCAAGTAGGATACCTCCTCCTTATATATGGAAAACTGGATAAACCAAGGGAGGAGATGACTTCTTCAATGTCAAACAGCAGCATAATCAGTAATGTAAGCCCGGCCTCAATTTCTGTTAAACTTTAATTTATTCAATTCAGTCCTATATTTATTAGACGCTTCCAAATTAGTCAAGGCTTCCCAGGTGGTGCAGTGGTAAAGAATATACCTACCAATGCAGAAGACGCAAGAGACACAGGTTTGATTCCTGTGTGAGGAAGACCCCCCTGGAGCAGGAAATGGCAACCCACTGCAGTAGTCTTGCCTGGAAAACTCCATGGACAGAGGAGCCTGGGGGGCTCCGTCTAGGGGGTCGCAGAGAGTTGGACACTACTGAGTGACTAAACAACAAGACAGTCAACACTGTATAAGTCCCTGGGGACACAACATAAATACAATTCACTCCTACTTTAAAGGCTTTCACTGTTTAGTGGGGAGGTTGGCCGAAACAAATTATTATAACACATTTTACAAAGGAAATCATCATCATCTCTGTCATCGTCACTATCCTCATCAACACTTAGGTATACTTTAGCACTGTCCTGTTTTCTTCACTTGAATTCTATGTTTCCATCCTCAGACAACCAAAAGAATTTAGGCACTACCAATGGCTCCAGTTTACAGACATGGAAAAAAGACTTTGAGGGATTAATAACTATTTGATGTCACAAAGTTAGAGCACGTCATGCTTAAAGCTTAAATGCAGGTTTATCAGCCAGCAAAGTTCAGGCTTATAATCACTTATATTGATGTGTCTCCTATATTTACAGAGAAGGCAATGGCACCCCACTCCAGTACTCTTCCCTGGAAAATCCCTTGGACGGAGGAGCCTGGTAGGCTGCAGTCCATGGGGTCGCTAAGAGTCGGATACAACTGAGCGACTTCACTTTCACTTTTCACTTTCATGCATTAGAGAAGGAAATGGCAACCCACTCCAGTGTTCTTTCCTGGAGAATCCTAGGGCTGGGGGAGCCTGATGGGCTGCCGTCTATGGGGTCGCACAGAGTCGGACACAGCTGAAATGACTTAGCAGCAGCTCCTATGTTTAAGGTTTATATAAATTGCTCCAGGAATAAAAATGAGGGACACTTTTAATTAGGAAATAGAAATAACGCAAAGACTCCTGATGGAGTTTTTGCTCTCACAAAAACCAATGGCTTATTGGTTTTTGTGAGAGCATTTTGGTATTTCACTCTCTTTTATCAACCTCTGATGCCCAATGACAATTAAGAGTCAAAAGACCTGGTCTCAGGTCCCAGCTCTTCCATTCAGCTTTCACTAAAATTGCTCAAAGGACAACAGAACAAAATTCTCAAGGGCAACAGAGCAAAAATATCTCACAACATTTCAATGATGCTTATTTAATTCTGCTGATGGCAGTTTTTCTTAAATGATTGGGAGGGCTTTTTTTTCCCTCTGAAAGAAAATGGTACCTGGTCCTTCAGCTCTAATGTTGACACCTACTACTTTTCTATCCACCTGCAAGAACTGGAATATGTCTAAGGGTTAAAAGGTTAACTTACTTAGACAACATCTTAATTGCTGCTCCTTCATAATGTGTAATAAAACAGCATTTACTTTCAACAACCCCCTTGTTAAAATCCTTGGGACTTAAAATGGTGTAAAAGGAAAGAAATTCATTATAATTCTACTGAAGTGATCTTTTCTTTGTGGAGTTGAATGTAACATCCTAGTTAGGTTTTCAATATTCTTACCACAAACTACAAGTTGGTTTCTGAACCAGCTTACAGAAAAGAAACAGAGAGGAAGAAAACTCACTGAAGGTGACTAATAGTCTATTAGCCTAGGAGTAAGAATCAGAGTCACAGGGGTCCCAGACTTCAGTGGAAAGTCAAACACTAGCTAATTTTATCCCCAGTGCCAATTAATAGGGAAAGCAGTAACTCTGCAATCCCTATAAAGAAGAATCCAATGCTGGCCAGTCCCAACACAATATTGTATACAAAAGAAGCAGTCAGATTTATAGTTTTAAATAATATTCTAACAACAGCATTTATTGACCTCGAATCTATCTTCAGTGACTACTTTGTTCAGTCTTCAGTCTTGCAATTTAAATGTGTACCTTTTGTCAACTGTCAGGTTCCTGGGAAAGGCCAACCATTTATGACCCAAAAGACTAATGTTGACAACAGAGGCATCTTGCTGCAACAATTTCAGAAGATTCAGAAATGGAACATCCCATATGTTGGAAAAAAAAAAAAAGCCCTCGGATAACAAATGCAAAGAGGTTTTTCAAGATTTAAGAAGCAATATTCAAAAGCCAAGATTGAAGTAACTTTCTCCCAAAGAATACACACAGTGTGGTTTTGAAGCAGGTGAGGAGTCATATAGACTTGGATTTGAATCCCAGTACTACCATGAAAAAAAGCCTTGGGAGTTATTTCAGCTCCTTGAGCCTCAGTGTTCTCATATGTATAATGGGGATAAAAACGAAGCCTTAGTCACAGAGTGTGGGTTATAAGCTTTGCCAGATGTTTTATGTACTTTTCTGTTCATTTTAGTCTCCCTTTATCCATTTCAGGCAGGCACTTTCATTTTCTCTGTTTTTACTCCTGTGGAAATTGAGCCTTCAAGAATTTAAGTATTTGCTCAAAGTCAAATAGCCAGGAAATGTTTGCACTGGGATACAAGCCCAGGAATCTGAACCTGAGCATTAAAGTTTTGAGTTATATTCTGTACAGTCTCTTATGTATAGAGTGTCTGGCCTATAGAAAGCACTTAGGAAATATATATATCACCATCCCCACCCTCACCATCATCGTTACTACTTCTGCTACCATCATTCTTCTATAGTTCCTACCATGACTCCTGCTACTACTCACTACTATTTCTACTACCACTACCATTACTAATACGTACTTAGGGAAAAAGAAAGATTATGCAAAAGATTGTGACACTTGTCCTTTTAATATATGGAAACATTTTAATCCAACAGAATTTTATAACCGAATCTTACTGGACAGTTTGAAACAAATATGCCATGTTTCACTGAGCAGAATTTCCAAGCCGACATGTCTAACCTGGTAGTGCTATATGTATTCGTACTTTTATGTTCTCCTTAGATATAAGGTAAATAATAGAAAGGGGAAAAAGAATCAAGGGGTGCAAAGATTAGATAGATAGAGATAGCTATTTCAGTACTGAAAAATGAGAGCCAGTATGGAACCCCAGAGAAACTCACTGTCCCAATCCAGCGGGCTTTGCTCTTAGAGCCTGGTCCTGTCATATACATGCTATGAAATCTAAAGTAAATCAGCCAGCCTCAGTGAGTCTCTCTCATTTTTTATTTTTTTTTAAATCACAGATAATATACTATCAGGGTGCTTCTAAGTCTAATAGTCTGTAAATCCATAAAAATGCTATTTTTCTTATAATAAAGCCATAGGTCTAAGTCATCCTCATAGAAGCCCACAACAAATGGAAAAATCTGCCAAAAGGAGGTCTCCTCTGTTGGTTTTTCTTATTTTCTAATTAACCAAGAACAAGGATGGCCTGTCTGAAAATTTCCTTTGAAAGTCTAGAATTTAGATGCGTGTCACTGCACACACTGTTTTCTCTTCAGAAATCCTTCTAATGAGCTGGGGGAAGAGCATATTATTCCTTTTCAGAAAAATTTCACTGCAGTTCTTTGTACCCTAAAATAAATAATTATTGCTGAACACTGCAAGAATAGGATAATACTGCTCTGAATGCTTTATATTTGTAGCATCCTTTTCAGTTTCCCAAGCTTTTGCATTTATTACGCCATGTGTTCCAAACTTCAGATCAAACCAGTGATGCAAACTTTAAACCCATAATGTCCAACTGGCTGTACACATCTCTATGCAGACATCCTACTCGGTACCACAAACTCCACAGTCCAAAACTGAACTCATTGACTCTGTAAGCACTCCTTTATGCTTTATTTCAGTTAATGGCATTGCTGTTCATACAGTTCTCAAGACAGAGATCTGATTCTTCTGTTCTTCTAAACTTACCCTCAGACAATCAAGACCTGCCTACTGAATTTCCTAAGCATTTCTTTTTTTATTTTTATTGAGTATAGTATACTCAATAGTATATTGAGTATAAAGTATAGTTACTTTATAATGTTATATCAGTTTCAAGTATACAGTGAAGTGACTCAATTATATTTTTTTCAGATTTTTTTCTTCCATTATAGGTTATTACAAGATATTGAGTATAGTTTCCTGTGCTATACAGTAGGTCCTTGTTACTTACCTATTGCACATATAGTAGTGTGTATGTGTTAATCCCAAACTCCTAAGCATTTAAAATATCCTCTCTCCATCCTTTCACTAGCGTTCATATTCCACCTCTTCATCTGTCACCTGGACTGTCATCTTATTTCCTTCAAACCAATGCTCCATAGATCCACCAGAATAGTACTAAAATATATCACCCCCTGATAGCCCCGTGAAGGAATCCACAATATAAAAGCCAAGTGCTTTAGTGACTGGACCCTCATCTACTTCTATGGCCTCACATCCCCTGCTTTCTGGTCCAGCAGTCTGAGTCTCTTCTGCTTTTACACATGATGTCTGCTCTGCTGAGATGGCCACCTGCTACTACCACATCTGATAAGTGACCTGGAAGACTCCTCCTCATTATTTAAATTTCAGCTACCCTCAAATAAAAACATAATAAAAGCAACTAATTAAGTAGCACTTATAATGTGCTTGGAGAAGGCAATGGCACCCCACTCCAGTACTCTTGCCTGGAAAATCCCATGGATGGAGGAGCCTGGTAGGCTGCAGTCCATGGGGTCGCTAAGAGGCTAAGAGTCAGACATGACTGAGCGACTTACTTTCACTTTTCACTTTCATGCATTGGAGAAGGAAATGGCAAGCCACTCCAGTGTTCTTGCCTGGAGAATCCCAGGGATGGGGGAGCCTGGTGGGCTGCCGTCTATGGGGTCGCACAGAGTCAGACACGACTGAGGCGACTTAGCAGCAGCAGCAGCAGTATAATGTGCTAGGCTAACCAAATTACAAGTATGAACTCATTCCATTTTTCCAATGACCATATTCACCAAGGGCTCTTTTAATTAACATTCTTATTCTCATTTTAATGTGGGAAAACTGAAGCACAAAAAGGTTAAATGACTCGCTCAGGGTCACATATGTAGCAAATGGCAGAGCTGGAATGTGATTTCAGGTTGCCTGGCTCCAGAGTTCTGTTCTTAACCACTACACCTCACGTCCTCCAGCGTCTTCCTTGATTTACCAATATCACTCCACCCATCTTACTGGTATGACATAGTAGCCGGCAGTCTCAGGCTCTTGTTTTCCATCCTAGTGGATGATAATGCATCTAGTCCATTGTTTCCCAAAGTGCAATCCTAGCAACACCTTCATCAGAATGATCCAGCATATGTGTTCCAAGATAAAGAATTAATGTTTCTCTTTTTTCTGAAAATCATCCCTAACATGCAGATTTCCACATCTCACTCCAGACCTACTGATTTGAAATTCAAAGGAAAGAGACTGGTTACATGCATCACAAATAATCTAGGTAGTAGAGTCTTACGTGTAACAATGTGGGGGATTAAATCAGCTAAGGCATAGCAAAGTACTTAAAATGTTAGTCTTATTGTTATTATGGTTGTTTTTCACTACTATTTGACCCAAGGAGAAGAAACAAGAACAACTTTTCTATTCACCAAGAAAAAACGTCGGACAGAAAAAGAAAGCAAGCCATGTAACTAACTATAACACGCGGGTCTCCCTTGATCAGACAGAGAAAATTTTGAAAGGAAATAAGTTTGTGGTTTCCAGTGCCATGTTCTTTGGGGTCTGTTACAGGGAAACCACAGGGGATGAGAAGACACAGTTACACTTTTATTTTAGTAGCTCTGTTCCCGAGAACAGTGGCGCCTACTTAAGTAACATGACCCCAAGTACAGGAATTGGCATGATTAAAGCTTTAAAAGCTGAGAACCATCAGCATTGTCATACAATGATATCTGAAGCCTCAGAAAGGCAGAAAGAGCCAGCTAATATAAACAAGAGGACTCTGAGCTAAAAATAGATGTCTAGTTCTGAAAGAGCAGACTTACAAGAAAGTTATGCCCATGAGGGCATGAAGATCCTTGATGGACAGAATGACATCTCAACTACAGTTATCCATAAGTTGAAAATCTCGCTCCACTTTGTATTTCTTATTTTGAATGCATCAGTTATTTAACTTATCTATTACCTAATAGTCAGTTCAAAACTTCTTTTTTTTTTTTTTTGTCAGGAGTGTTTGTCCGGTATGGATTAGTTCTTAGTCTCTAGTTACCAGTGCCCAGAGCCAGCAGCCAATAATTTAATCAATTATGCCTACAAAATGAAACCTCCACAAAAACCTTTAAACAGTAGGGTTTGAAGAACTTCCAAGTTGGTGAACACATGCAGGTGTTGGAAAGTTAGTATACTCCACCATGGAGGGGATAGAGTTGTGCTGGGGACCCTTCTGGACCTCACTCTGTGTACTTCTTCATCTGGCTGTTCATTTGTATGCTTTCTAATATCCTTTAAAATACATTGTCAATGGTAAGTAAAGTGTTTCCTGACTTCCATAACCTATTCCAGGAAATCTGCCAGTCTGAGGAAGGGGTTGTAGGAACCCTCAGTGTATACCCAGTTGTTCAGAACTATGGGAGGCTTGGGACTTTGATCAACATTTGCTAGGGGTGAGGAGCAGTTCTGTGGGACTGAGCCTTTAACCTCTATCCAAGTAGACAGTGTCAGAATGGAACTGGGTTGTAGGATGTCCAGTAGGTGACCAGAGAGTTGGAGAACCAGTGATGGTGGAGAAGAATATCTCACGCAGTTGGTGTAAGAAGTGTGGCTGAAAACACTTTCAAAAGGAATGAGTTTGAAAGACCACGAGTAAGATTCAGGCATTAGGCAAGAAAAGTTGCTCAGTGATCCCAATGGTGACTTTAAAAACAGAGCAACACACTATAGACCCTCTCAATCACTCATTAGATGCCCCTCTAATGGACTTCCAGAACACTCAATGCACTGCTCACCATAGTCAACTGCTCTCACTCTGTTTTAGAAAATCTTCTTCCAAAGACCCCATGTTCAGACTTATGTAATTAAGTAAGACGCCAATTGGCAATCATCCTTGGTAGACCCAAGTAAAACAAACTAAAACAAACAAAATCCCCTACAGGATAAGTTCAGTTCAGGTCAGTCACTCAGTCATGTCCGACTCTTTGTGACCCCATGAATCGCAGCATGCCAGGACTCCCTGTCCATCGCCAACTCCCAGAGTTCACTCAAACTCATGTCCATCGAGTCAGTGATGCCATCCAGCCATCTCATCCTCTGTTGTCCCCTTCTCCTCCTGCCCCCGATCCCTCCCAGCATCAGAGTCTTTTCCAATGAGTCAACTCTTCACATGAGGTGGCCAAAGTACTGGAGTTTCAGCTTTAGCATCATTCCTTCCAAAGAACACCCAGGGCTGATATCCTTTAGAATGGACTGGTTGGAGCTCCTTGCAGTCAAAGGGACTCTCAACAGTCTTCTCCAACACCACAGTTCAAAAGCATCAGTTCTTTGGTGTTCAGCTTTCTTCACAGTCCAACTCTCACATCCATACATGACCACTGGAAAAACCATACCCTTGACTAGACAGACCGTTGTTGGCAAAGTAATGTCTCTGCTTTTGAATATGCTGTCTAGGTTGGTCATAACTTTCCTTCCAAGGAGTAAGTGTCTTTTAATTTCATGGCTGCAATCACCATCTGCAGTGATTTAGGAGCCCAAAAATATTATAAAGTATGACATTGTTTCCACTGTTTCCCCATAAAACTCAGCAGTGGCCACAGGACTGGAAAAGATCAGTTTTCATTCCAATCTCAAAGAAAGGCAATGCCAAATAATGCTCAAACTACCGCACAATTGCACTTATCTCACACGCTAGTAAAGTAATGCTCAAAATTCTCCAAGCCAGGCTTCAGCAATACATGAACCATGAACTTCCAGATGCTCACGCTGGTTTAGAAAAGGCAGAGGAACCAGAGATCAAATTGCCAACATCTACTGGATCATGGAAAAGGCAAGAGAGTTCTAGAAAAACATCTATTTCTGCTTTATTGACTATGCCAAAGCCTTTGATTGTGTGGATCACAATAAACTGTGGAGAATTCTGAAAGAGATGGGAATACCACACCACCTGACCTGCCTCTTGAGAAACCTATATGCAGGTCAGGAAGCAACAGTTAGAACTGGACATAGAACAGCAGACTGGTTCCAAATAGGAAAAGGAGTACGTCAAGGCTGTATATTGTCACCCTGCTTGTTTAACTTCTATGCAGAGTACATCATGAGAAACGCTGGGCTGGAAGAAGCACAAGCTGGAATCAAGATTGCCAGGAGAAATATCAATAACCTCAGATATGCAGATGACACCACCCTTATGGCAGAAAGTGAAGTGGAACTAAAAAGCCTCTTGATGAAAGTGAAAGAGGAGAGTGAAAAAGTTGGCTTAAAGCTCAACTTTCAGAAAACGAAGATCATGGCATCTGGTCCCCTACAGTATACCAGGTAGGTAAGTCAAAACTCAAAAATTGTAACCCAACAACAATGAAAGTGATGGATACTGAAAGATACTTCCTGTCCCTGATAGATACAGAAGCTTTCTTGTCTCCCTAACTTACGTGACGGCTGTCATGATTTGGTTAAAAGACACAAACTAGCTGAATATATGACCAATAGGAAATCATTTGCTAAGTACAAAATCCATACCTTTATACACATTTTTGCTCTACTCAACACATCTAGAGTCACTCGTGACTCCTTTAGTGCAGGATAACCACGATGCAGGTATTAAAAAAACTAACCATGACAAGTGATAATTAGCTGAAATGTACATACCAAGGCCATCATTTTTCTCTCTCAAAAATGCAGATATTTCCCAGAAAGAGTATGGAAAAAAGAATTTAAATGAAGGGGAGAAAAGCACTCCTAGAGCTTGCCTCATTGTCTTATTAAATTTACAACATGAAACAGTTTTATCATCAAAATTATATAACGGCAGAAGCCAAAATAGGGTACTTCTCAGGCAGGAAATATAAAAATATACACACACATACACAAAATATTTTCCAAGGAGTTAAGAAGCTTTCCTGGACAAGTTATGTTACAATAAAATATTAATGTGTGCTCATTTATCATGTGTTAATTAGCAGAATAAGCTGTAGGAAGTCCGGATTACCATGCAAATGTTAATTAGGTCATAATTTATGTTAAGCATTTCTAAGTTTAGGAGCACTGCGTCTCATTTAGCAGCAGTTGAACTTTAGAAATAATTTGCATGTGCAACTGCTCGTTTTCAATTTTAATATGACAGTCACTTCATTTTAATAAATACAAGAACCTGCATTTAAATAATAGCAAATCCAGAGCTAATTTGGTCACAGTCAGTACATTTCCCCAGGAGATGGAAACTCTGTCCTTTAATCACCACTCAGGTAAAAAAAAAAAAAAAAAGCTTCAGAAGATGCTTTTTCTAAATAGCTAAGAGAGTGTTCCCTGCTTCCCAGCCACTGTCCAGAATATTGATGCCCTACTTTTGTTTTGAAGAATTGCGCACTTGGATGGTTTCTATGTGAGCCAGCTTGACCAACTTGAGGTCCCACTTGATCGCGTTTTTATTTCCTCATTTTGGTTTGCCGCAGGTACAAACATATGGCAACATTCTGTCAGTTCCCTCCTTTATTCTGTTTTTTTACTTTTGAACTCAACTGTTTTCAAATTTTTTAAATTCTTTTTTTGTTCTGTTTCACAACAATGAATTATCCCAGTTACTCCTGAATCTTTATAAGCAGTAAGAACTCCAGTTGGAAAGGTTGTTCTTACCTTAGTACCCCAGATAGGAAATCTTGCAGTAAAAAAAAAAAAAAAAAGAGCAATCTCAGAACCTCCACAATGGAAAATCTTTTTATTTACTGATTCAGAGCCAGGCTTCTTAACTTTTCTCCTGTCACAAACCCCTTTGGCGATCTGGTAAAGCCAATGGACTCCGCTCAATGTAATCATGTAAACATTTAAAATATGGATTAGAAATGAAAGCTTATTGTAAAATAGTATTTTTTAAATATGTGACAGAGTAGTATATGTACTTCTTTATTAATGCATGGAAGAACATGATCTGAGTCTGCTAACTGCTATGGTTTTTTAAGTATCTATAGTAATAAGCCTAACTATGACTTCCAGCCATTTGCATTTCAACAGTATGAAAATTTCCTTGGATTTCCATTGGTGACAAAGTCACAAGGGTACCACTTGAGCTTCTACGGTTTGTTAAATATTTCATAATTGAATGAAGTGTTACACTTAAGTTAGAGGATAATGGAGATAAAGATGTGATTATGTTTTTGCTCAAGTTCACAAGCCTGAATTTTCTCTGCTTTAAACTACTGATTTGGAAGAAAATTTTTTTCTAAACTTCTAAAAATATTTTAATTAATGTGTCTCTAATTTAAAATTGTATGCTATAATATGAAGCATAATACATGAAAAAAAATCTTTTTACACACAAAAATATCTGCATTTAATACTTCTTGTCTTTGTGCATGCATCTTTACAATGCATACAAAATTTATGTCTTTTATCTTTTCCTATTATCAGTAGCAGGAGTATTTAAAGTCCACTCTTTGATGAGAGACCCCCAGTTGGCTCAAGAATAGAGAGAATACAGGCTCATGATAACCTTCCCCCCGTGCCCTGCAGATCTAAGTTGATTCTCCATGTGGGCTTCCAAATAAGCTTTGATTCACACTTTTCTTTTTTCATGTGCATGTGCTGCCAACATTTAAAAACCGTAACTTTCAAATAAAAACTAAAAACTTAGATTTCCAACTTCTCGTGGGCAATGCTGGTGCTGCTTTTCTACATGGCAACCGTCCACTGGAACTGAGCCTGTTTTTTCATCTAGATACGGCGGACTCCTATCCAAATGAAGTTTTCTTTTTTGTTTCCTGTCTGGCCTTTAAAAACATTTGAATTGGCAACCCCCTGCTAGAGGATAAATCTCTTACTCCTCAGCCTGTCATTTAAGACCCTCAATACCTGGCGCTTTCAATGAATTACATTTACTGATCAAATTAGTGTCACCATTGTTCCAGGAAAGGAATAGCCGTCTTTTCCTACCATGGACTTATCTTCACTTAATTCAACTAGTAGGACTGCTTCTTCATTGTGTTTTTGCTCATCATCAGGTCATATCTATATTTCAAATCGTAATTCACATATTACCCACCCTCCCCTATCCTGCTCCAAACAGAAATATGTGCCCCAACTCTCAATGTGCAGCTAACATAATACATAATTTGATTTACGGTTTAGATTTTCCAGTGGACAAAACCTAGGGTCCTGTACGTACATAGAAAGTAATTTGAATTAGTTGTTTATTTTATATTAATTGGTTAGGTCAAGAACCTGTTTTTTTGTTTTGTTGATGCTTTGTTGTCGCTATTTGCTGAACTTTCCCCTTTATCAGATTATTCTCCAGAAGTCACAAACTAAGGTTTTGGGGGCCTGTACATCATTTCAAATGACAGAACTCTTCATTTCTTTGAGCGTATTTCTGGCATCTCTATAAAATATTTGTACAGAATCACAATTTTGGGCCTAGAGCCCCACTTGGCAGCTATTGGCTGAAAGTGAGCAACAGAAGCCTCCCTCACCAAAGGACTATGACCTCCAGTTTGCCACAGTCCTCACCATTCCCTGCTGAAGTGCACTTGACCCATTTCAGGGCTTCCCTGGTGGCTCAAATGATAAGGAATCTGCCTGTAATGCAGGAGACCCGGGTTCAATCCCTGAGTTAGGAAGATCCCCTGGAGAAGGAAATGGCAACCCACTCCAGTACTCTTGCCTGGAGAATTCCATGGAAAGCCTGATGGGCTACACAGTTCATGGGGTTGCAAAGAGTCAGGCACAACGGAGCAACAAACACCTTGGCCCATCTCAATAGTCCATATTATTTGCCTACTCACCTGCTCTGAAGCATCTTGATTTGAAACCACCTAGTCTAAACAAAGATAAAATTACCTTTTTAAAAAGCATAAGTGATAATCTACCAAGAGGCTTTGATGATTAGAGATATAGTAGCAGAAGATAAATTGACAGCTTCCACAATAAAATACTACTTTTTTATGCCTAGTGTGTATATATATATATATATATATACTGAAAACATTAGAGTCTCTAATATGAATTTGAGAACAGAGACCACATTTTTTGAGGTGTCATTTCTACATTTGCCAGGAAAGAGGAAAATCATGTTTTGATCAGTGATAAATGTCATATATTCAGGAAACATAAAAAGAGAGAAACCCTGCTTGACAAGTGGTCCAACTTCCCCCTCTTTCCCAGAAAGGTATTTTGTGGAGAAAAATGACCTCATCCTCAAAAATAGAGATATTTCCTGAATGTTCTTAATGCACCTTTAATCGTCAACTATAGTTTTATTCTTCACTTTTTAGACTGCTCTTCTTTGGAATCTATTTCTCTTTCAAGCCACTGTACATGATCAATAGTGCTTATGACCTGTGCCAACTGCATCCGTTATTCTACATCTTAAATCATCACTTTCAGGCTTTGAACAAAACCTTTGGTTTTTAGGGATGTGATAAACAAAGGCACATAATCGTGCCTGACCCCTTTCTAATTCTGTGGATGTGTGTACCATCCCTCCTTAGATCTACTATCCCTATGCTGACTCCCACTGTGCTTGTTAGTCCATTCTCATAGAGAAACCATCTCATCACAGGGAACTTATTCAGTCTCTTTTCTCAGCACTGCTCCTGCTTTCCCCATTCTCCTTGAGGCATACCAGACTGAATGTAGAATTATTGATATGTAAGGTCCATATAAATAGAGAAACTTATCAAATACTTTATTTTTTAATTGGTTTATGTCATTTTCATAATCAAGATATGAAAACTCTTAGCCTGAGGCTTAATAAATGTCCTCAAATTCTGCCACCAGACATAAGCCATTTGCACCCAGCATTGATGAGAATGACAAACTCATACATGCCATGTCCCAGAGCTCTCCACTGGGAAAAGTTCATGGTCTCTGCCATGGCCATTGTCCACTCAGTTTAAGTACATATTTACTGTCTACAACTCTTAGCTCTATCTCCAAGAAAAGGTGAGAGAAATATCCAGAGAGAGAGCACACACACACACATACTGCTAAAGAGGAATTTGAACCTATGTCAAATCTGAACCAGTGTCAAAACACACTATGGGATGATGTTGAATCATCCATCTTGACAAGATGGTTTGTGACAGTGGGTCATGAAGAATCCACATTTTCATTATATAGAGTCTACCCGCTAAGAAGAGCAATCAAAACCCAGCTAATTGAATTATCCATGAGCCCATTTAAAGAAGAAATATTGCTCAATAAAATTATACAGCCTCTCTCCAGACTGCCCCTCCAACTCTTTTATCTTGCCTCTGAGGCTTATGTGTCTGACATCCATGACAAAGACCCATGGCTTAACGGAGAACAGGCCAGGACGTGGTCTCAGTCGAAGCCAGTTTCTCTACATTCATGGAGGCCAGGGCAATGTGATTCATAATCAAAATGGAAATCCACTATAAAAATACAATGCACAGATTTCCCGGGAAAGGCCCGGAATTTCACTAGTTGTTCTACCCATTAGCTTCTCTGAGATTCCCCCATTCTAGCTTCCCTCTTACAAGGTAAGGTATCATGGCCTCCAACAATACCTTTTGAAATAAATATACCCTTCCTGGTGGTAACAACTTGAAGTTGCATTAGTCATCATACAGCCAACATCTGTATGGTTGGCACGTGTGAATGCCAACCAGCTGGTATAAAAGCAATGATAAAGGGAGAACAAGGGAATGTGGGATGCTATGTGTGTATGTAAACACACATACATATGGTTGCGATGGGGGATTTTCCAAAGCAGAGGAGCACGCAGGTTAAAGGATAACATGAAGACATCAAAGATAAACTTCTCTTCCTTCCCAGTTCTGCTTGGGCAAGCCTTGATTATCAAAGGAGAAAGCCTTCTTAAACATTCAGAACAAATTCTCTCACTTTAGCCTTCCAAACGGGATGTGAATAGCTAGGGCATCCAGCCCCAACTTGAAGAAGCCAGAAAAAGTCTACGGAGCCCCACCCCTACCACCACTGACTCACAGAAATAGATTTATGTGCATCCAATAATTTAGGTTCAAGTGCTCTTCTAAGTAAAAACAATTACCTTCTCTCTGTCATGGCACTTGGGTTAACAATTCCCAACTGAGTCTGTAAATCAAACAAACACATTTTTACCAAGACCTTATTTCCTCTGAATCTTTCATGTATTTAGTTAGTGCCATCCCTTGGCTAAATCATGGAATAGGTAAACATTATTCATGAGGCCTCTTCTCTCAATTTGTTTCCCTGCCTCCCAGATCCCATCTGTCACTGCACAAATATATGCCGAGTGGCCCTTGCTAACCACAGAGTTCAGGGACCCTGTGATGATGTCCTACCTGACTGTGCATTCTCTACCTAGCATCCCCTTCTTTTCCTCTGAAAACTCACTTCTCCTGTATTCTGTTCTCTCAGAAATTTGTTCTCTACCTTTCGAGATAACTTATTAGTGAGTAGGAATGTAGGCTCTTTTAGGCTCTGGGGCCAGGTCACTTGAGTTGAAACCCCACTTCTGACACGTAATAACTCTGTGTCCTCTAAGTTATTTAGCCTTTCTGCTTCAGTTTCTTCATCTGCAAAGTTGGACAACTAATCGTTTCCACTTTATAGGGTCATTGTGAGGAATAAATGTATTTTTATTTTTAAAACATGATCAGAGCAGTGCCTGGCACTTTCAAAACACTCAGTAAGCATTAGCTATTGCTATTATTATGAGTGTGAACATGCTAAGTCACTTCGGTCTTGTCTGAAGTGAACCCCATGGACTGGAGCCCGCCAGGCTCCTCAGTCTATGGGATTCTCCAGGAAAGAATACTAGAGTAGTTTGCCATGCCCTCCTCCAGGGAATCTTCCCAGTCCAGGGATCAAACCTGGGTCTCCTCCACTGCAGGCAGATTTCTTTATCATCTTAGCCATCAGGGAAGCCCTACTATCATTATAAATGGCATCAAGTATCAATACAAGATTCCTCTTGATCATATGGTTTATTTTTCAAGCCATTATCATGAATTTTCTTCAATGCTTTTTCTCAGCCTCCTGTAGGAAATATGAGTTGTCAAGAAAGCAGGCATTTTGACATCATTCATAACCTGAAAGTGATAGGAAAGATTACTTATTACTCAGCATGTGGGGATTTTATATAAAATAGCAAACTTCTCCACAATTTGGTCCCATCTTCAGCAATCACTGGTAGCTTCTGATCCTGAAACTTCTCAATTTATGACATTTTTTTTTTCTGTCACCAGAGCTCATCTCTCTCGGTAGTCAGTGACTGAACTCAAATATAGAGCAGTCTTTTGGAAAATTATATGAGCCTTTTTCTATGGGCTATTCATTAAAAGTAACCAAACTAACAAGTTTTAAAAGTTGGGAGACTTAGATATCAGTGTATAACTCTACCCAATAAAAGGAAGCCAACTGCATTCTGAGACCTTATGAAACATGTGGAGCTTTGCATGTGCCATTGTGAAGCACATTTGTGTTTTCTTTATCTCTGGAACTTTGTACTTATTGCATCATATTTTCAACATTGACTCAGTACTGAAAAAGAGCACTGAGTTAGGAGCCAGTCTCAGACCTTGGGAATTTCCATTATCCCCTCCATGATTCTATGTGTCCCTCGGGAGAAGGGTGAGGGAGAGAAAAAGCAAAACAATCTCAAAGGATTGATTTAATTTTATGAGAACACTGTAAACTGTGAGATCATCACAAGCACAAAGATCGTTATTTTTAGATCACAACAATAATAGTCAATTTTTTGATTTTTCAATATTCTCTAGGAATACTTTTGAGTGCACTATATAGATTATCTTATTCAACACTCACAACACTATAAGACATATATTATTAGCATTCCTATTTTACAGGTGAGGAAACCAAGACTCAAAAGTTATATATAATATAACTTTCTAAATATATATAATATATTTAGATATATATATATTATATATATAATATATATATTGTATATAATATAACTTTCTAAAGGTCACATTGCAAATAAACTATAGAGCCATGGGACTTTAATTCAGTCCTTAGATTCTCAGTATGTATATAATATATAATATATATATATTATATATAATATAACTTTCTAAAGGTCACATTGCAAATAAACTATAGAGCCATGGGACTTTAATTCAGTCCTTAGATTCTCAGTATGTATATAATATATAATATATATATATTATATATAATATAACTTTCTAAAGGTCACATTGCAAATAAACTATAGAGCCATGGGACTTTAATTCAGTCCTTAGATTCTCAGTATCTACACTATATTTTCACCAGAAATACAAACATCTCTGCCTCTGCTCTAGCTCCAAAGATGACTATAATCTGTTTTACCCTGTATATCAGTTTCCTCTTGCTGCTGGAACAAGCTACCACAAACCTAATAGTCTAAAATACCATAAATAAATTATCTTACAGTTCTGGAGGTCAGAAATCTGAAATGAGTCTTACAGGTCTAAAATCACAGTGTTAGCAGGGCTGTATTTTTTTCTGAAGGTCCTAGGGGAGAATTCATTCTTTGCCTTCTCCAACTTCTAGAGGCTGCTTCCACTGCCTGGCTCATGACTCCTTTCTTGTATTCAAAGTCATCTGGTCACATTACTCTGACCACTCTTCTATCATCACATCTTCTTGACTCTGATTAGAGCCCCCCTCTTAGGACACTTATGATTACATTAGGTCTACCCAGATAATCCAGGATCATCTCCCCATAGCAAGATCTGTAATTCAATCACATCTGCCATGTCCTTTTTTGCCATATAAGGTAATATATTTGCACCTTCTGTGGATTAGGATATGATCATCTTTGAGGGAGCTATTTTTTATTTTTTTTGCCTACCATACTCTTCCATTGTCAGGTTAACTATCTGAATAGTTGTTGTGCTTAGATGCTTCAGTCGTATCCAACTTTTTGCAACCCCATGGACTGTGGCCCACCAGCTCCTCTGTCCATGGGACTATCCAGGCAAGAATATTGGAGTGGGTTGCCATTCCCTTCTCCAGGGGATCTTCCTGACCCAGGGATCGAACCTGCATCTCCTGGGTCTCCTGCATTGGCAGGAGGGTTCTTTTCCACCAGCACCATCTGTCTCTAGCATCTAAAAATGGAAAGGAAGTGAATTGTGTCCATCCTATGTCTTTTCTGTGACAAAGATCCATGTTTAAATGAGGCAGTGAAATTGAAGTGGTTTCAGAAAAATACAATCATTTATGTGGTCAGCTACAGAGGAGTGAGGAAAATACATTGTGTCACCTCCCCAGCACTAATGAGAGGAGGCAGGCTTGGTGGGCTCCATTTTAAGTAAAGGCACTTGGCCAGATGGTATAACTAACATCTCTAGCTCCAAGCCAAGTAGACACTACTTGAGTTATCACAGGGGCAAATCTGTACATGATTTATTTCTATGTTTGGCTCCCGATTCAGGGTTGTGAACTATACACTGACCCTGACACAGGAAAGGATGCTCTGGCCTCTTTGGAGGAACACCTGGGACCAACATAATTGCTGGCCAGGAGGGAAAGAAATCTAAAATAGGCAGGAGAGGACAGAGATTATGGATTTCAATTGCAGCTCAAGTCTAAAAGCCAGGACTGAAGCTTTTTCCCATCAAATTTCCTGTGTAAGTTGTGTCCAGCCAACCCCTCACTATACAACAAAGGCAACTTATCATGGGTCATAAGTGGATCTGAGTACTTCCAGGAATGAAAAGTTTTAACAAATATTGCGCTGCCTCACTCATATCCTCCAGATCTTTCAGTATCTCCAGGCAAATTCTAGATGCCAATCTCTGCATTTTGGGGCCTGAAAGGCTTTTTTGCTGTAAATATTATACCAAGGCAGGTGGCTTAATAATACACCTTCTACCGCCTGCCTTCACTTCCTTTTCTTATTTCCCCACTCTAGGGGGTGTTTTCTTTAACAAAAACAACAGAAAAATATTTGCACCCAAATCCTTGCCTGAGAGTCTGCTTCAGGGAGATACTAAGACAAAGTATGGAGGCAAAGATCTCATTACTAAAACTTTAGAGAACATTCTTTAATCTATCGCCCCAAAAATTAAAAGAAAAAAGGGAAACATATTTAGTACCAGATTAAGAACCTGAAGATCATAAAACTGTTTCTCCCACTGTGTTGTAACCCTTGATCTTATAGAGCAGGGTCTGGCACACAGTGCCTACTTATCAAATATGTGTTCAATATATGATATGAAAAACAAATGAATAAATGAAAAGATTCAGTTCAGTTCAGTTCGGTCACTCAGTCATGTCCAACTCTTTGTGACCCCATGAATTGCAACACGCCAGGCCTCCCTGTCCATCACCAGCTCCCGGAGTTCACTCAAACTCACATCCATCGAGTCTGTGATGCCATCCAGCCATCTCATCCTCTGTCATCCCCTTCTCCTCCTGCCCCCAATCCCTCCCAGCATCAGAGCTCCCACCAATTATGTAGCCCAGGAGTTGGCAAAACTGCCCTTAAAGGGCTAGATGGTAAAAACTTTAGGCTTTGCAAGTCCCATAGTCTCCACCTTCTCTATTGTTGCAATGCGAAAGCAGTCATAGATAATATGTAAATAAATGAGTGTAACTGCATTCCAAAAAAATTTAATTTACAAAAAAAATTAATAAATAAATGCGGGCCAATTTGGCTCATAGGCTATAGTTTGCCAAATCTTGATGCAAATCAAAATTAAAATCATATCAAAACTTCAAATAAGTGAAGTTTAGAAGAAATTCTGACTTATCTGATGGTTATTTTGATACTTTTTAAAATATAAAATTATTTTTTTAATGGATTTTCTCATTTTGGGTGGCCCTACTTTTCTGAAAGCCATTGGGTAATTAGGCAATGGCACCCCACTCCAGTACTCTTGCCTGGAAAATCCCATGGATGGAGGAGCCTGGTAGGCTGCAATCCATGGGGTCTCGAAGAGTCGGACATGACTGAACGACTTCACTTTCACTTTTCACTTTCATGCATTGGAGAAGGAAATGGCAACCCACTCTAGTGTTCTTGCTTGGAGAAGCCCAGGGACGGGATAGCCTGGTGGGCTTCCGTCTATGGGGTCACACAGAGTCGGACACGACTGAAGCTACTTAGCAGTAGCAGCATACTACACAAACTACTGTAAAATAAATTTTATGAAAAAAGAGCAGACATATTCCACTGCATAAAAATAAAATAAATACACCTGAAATTTATGTAATATTGTAAATCAACTATATATCAAAAAAAAATTAATAAAATAAATCTTTAAAAAATTTATAAAAATAAAACTTCTCAAGCAACTATAAATTAAACCTGCTCCTTTTTTACTTAGCAACTTGTTTAATACCTCTATCTCTGCTAGAGATAAGATAATTAAAATTGCATTAATAAAACAATAAAAATTTAATAGCTTTCTAATTTTACTATTAAAATAATAAACATATTTTAATTTTATACATGAAATTATAAATTATCCTATGAAAAACATACTCAAAATTATAAGCAATCATTAATAAAATGTAAGACAATTCTAAAGTACTGCTGCTGCTGCTAAGGCGCTTCAGTCGTGTCCAACTCTGTGCGACCCCATAGACGGCAGCCCACCAGGCTACCCCGTCTCTGGGATTCTCCAGGCAAGAACACTGGAGTGGCTACATAGTTACTAATGTACTAAAAATACATAAAATAAAACTGTGTTAAAAGTTGTAAAAAAAAAAATATGGACATCAGGTTTCAGAAGGGGAAATAAAAAGACATGGAGAAGACTTGTCAATACATCCAATTTTGTTTTCATTTCTAGTGAAAAAACTACAAATGGACTCCGCTAGTAGCCAACACTGATGCCATAAATATCAACATTTTCCACTTGTAGAATAAGTTCTTTATCACAGCTGTTAAAATTTAAATAGGTAATGTTGGGAGTATTACTTTAACCAATGAACCAATTCTGCTACCTCCTCTTGGTTCTTCCATCTAAAAACTGTCCCCCCCTCACCCACCCACCTGCTCCCACAGCACTCTGCTTTGTTTCTCAGCATGCTCACCGTTACCGGAAATGGCTCCTTATTTGAACACTGTGCTAGTGTTAAGGGAAGTTGTGAAGACTTTAAAATGAATCAAGAAAGACTGCGGCAGAATACTGAAGGATGTCAACGGATCCCTCGGAAATAAGCTGATTAACATGGAGTGCACGTCTTTGATTGTTTTTTACTCATCTGTTTTGCAATTGTGAGAAGAAAAAGTTAAATTTTAGATGATGCTGCTGAAATAAATCTTTTCTCTCTTGCTGGTGGCAAGGCAAATGCATATTGTCCAACAGAAATGATAAATCTCTATAAATCTAATTCTTATTTGAACCATATTATTGGTTCCCCCATTAACAGTAAAAATCTTTGGCATGTGTTCATTTTGCATTTGTGTGTGAGTGATGGTTTTATCCTTTTTTATTTATTTTTGTAAGTCTTTACAGTTTTATTTTTTTATAAATTATCCTTTTTTAATATAAATTTATTTATTTTAATTGGAGGTTCATTACTTTACAATATTGTATTGGTTTTGCCATACATTGACATGAATCCACCATGGGTGTACATGTGTTCCCCATCCTGAACCTTCCTCCCACCTCCCTCCCCATCCCATCCCTCTGGGTCATCCCAGTGCACCAGCTCTGAGATTTAAAAGTCAACCAGATGAGGGACTTTGTGTTACTGTTATGCCAGGCACAGGGAAGGAACTTAGTGAATATTTATTGGCAAAATAAATAAATGAACAAATAAATGGTGATGTCCCAACAAGAGAGAAAGTCAGGATACAAGCATAGCTACAATACAACTTTCAGGAGTGTCCTGTAAAAGTATACACGTTGTGCAGTGTTCAAGAGTTCCCAGTCAAGGCTCTGTGTATTGATTCATGGGGAATTTTCATGGGGCATTTTCATGGGGTGTATTCATGGGGTATTTTCTCTGAGTAGCTCAGAAGTTAAAGTGTGTACCTCCAATGCAGGAGACCTGGGTTCGATACCTGTGTCTGGAAGATCCTCTGGAGAAGGAAGTGGCAACCCACTCCAGTATTCTTGCCTGGAGAATCCCGTGGACAGAGGAGCCTGGTAGGCTACAGTCCACGGGGTCGCAAAGAGTCAGACACAACTGAGCGACTTCACTTCACTTCACTCCGCTTCACTTCATTCATGGGGTATTTTCTCAGAGTAGGATGCCTTTCTTCAAGTAGCCCAAAGGTTCCACATGGATTAGGGGAGGATACAAGAACACTGTGAGGCCATTTGAAGACCCAGAGTAGTCACGGAAATCTGCAGAGATTTAAATGAAAATTGAGCACGAAAAGCAAAGAGACTGTCACTCAGAAGGGATGTTTGGTTGGAGATAGCCTATTTAGAGTTGTTGTTTTTTTTTTTAATAAAAATTCTCTAGCAAATTCATCTGTCAAGTTGAGAATATATCAACACTTAAAAATAAGAGAAAGAAGAGGTCATGGTGATTTCTTGACAGTGAAGAGCTATTAACAATCACTCCAATGTGGTGAAATTCAGAACAGAAAGCATTTTGAATTGAGATAGTCCGTTTCAAAAATCATACTGTCATAATATTGAGAGTTAAACAGGTATAAATAATAGCCTTGCACACTTCCCATTGCCAGATACCTTGGTAATTTATAGAGAAAGGTTTCTTTACATCACAACAAAGATGACAGATTTGAGAGGCTGTCTTCTATCATCTCAAACTGTCCCCAATTGATAGAAAGATATGGAATGTAAAGAACATCATTCGTATCGTCAAAAAGATTCCTCAACAGTTAAAATTGTTTTAGCAGAAAATAAAGTATGTAGTTTTGTCAACCAGGCATCTAGAGTATTTTTTAAATGATAATGTCATTCAAAAATATAATACTTCACACCTTAGTCTATTTATCTTGACAAAATATTTCCATGCATCTTTTGGAAGCCTGTGAACCAACAAATCATGATGACAATTTAAAACTCGTGTGAAAAGTTGTGATAGACATATTGCCAAATGTTAGAGGGTAAAAGTTGAGAAGGGACATAGTCTATCTAAACCAGGGTTTCTTGACCTCAGCACGAGTGGTATTTTGGGCCACATCAGCTTTTGCTGTACAGAATCATCCTGTACATTGAGAGATGTTTAGCAGCATGGTGGCCTCTACAAACACCAGTAGTTTCCTCACCCCAATTAAGAAGGAAGGAAGTTAGTCGCTCAGTTGTGTCTGACTCTGCGACCCTATGGACTATAACCCTCCAGGCTCCTCTGTCCATGGGATTCTCCATGCAAGAATACTGGAGTGGGTAGCCATTCCTTTCTCCAGGGGATCTTCCTGACCCAGGGATCAAACCCAGGTCTCCTGCATTGCAGCAGATTCTTTACCATCAAGACATTGTAAAATCACCCCTAGTTAAGAACCACTGACCTAAGTCCATGCAGTTTAATAGGTTGCTCAAATTTAACGGGTAAATCTTTGTGCCAGATCTGAATCTCAGCAAGGATACCAATAACTATCTTGTTATCTTTTCACCCAAGTAGAGTTTCAGTAGATTCTTTCAATGAAAAAGCAGAGGAGTGATAGAAAACAAAATAAGTGTGTTGGAAACACTGAGTTCTGATTATGTGTCACTATGCTAAGTATGGGACATAGAATAATCCCATTTAATCCTCACAGCAACCCTATGGGGCAGTACTCTTACTTTTCCCATTTTATAGATGAGAACACTGAGATTTACAGAGAATAAATGTTTTGTGCAAAATTATCAAAGTACAAAGTATAACCACTGGGATCCAAAACTTGGCAGGCTGACACAGATTCTAATTTCACAGTCCATGCTCTACTGTCTCCTGCAAAGTAAACACTATTTTTTATTTCATATTAGATAGTTGTGGAAAAGATAAATTGGCTTATGGGCCAAACAATGGTCCAAGAGTCAAATCTAGCCCATCACCTGGTTTAGCAAGCAAATTTTTATTGGAACACAGCCACACCCATTCATTTACATTTTGTCTGAGGCTACTTTTACTCTGGAAAAGCAAGTTGAATAGTCAAGATAGAGACTGTAGGGCTCACAAAGATGAAAAGTATTACCATTTGGCCTTTTTAAAAATATTTTTTATTTTTTAGCTTTTTATTTTGTATTGCTGCTACTGCTGCTGCTAAGTCGCTTCAGTCGTGTCCGACTCTGTGTGACCCCATAGATGGCAGCCCACCAGGCCCCACCATCCCTGGGATTCTCCAGGCAAGAACACTGGAGTGGGTTGCCATTTCCTCCTTCGATGCATGAAAGTGAAAAGTGAAAGTCGCCCAGTTGTGTCCAACTCTTAGCGACCCCATGGACTGCAGCCTACCAGGCTCCTCCATCCATGGGATTTTCCAGGCAAGAGTACTGGAGTGGGGTGCCATCGCCTTCTCCGATTTTGTATTGGGGTATAGCCAATTAACAATATTGTGATAGTCTGGGGGCTTCCCAGGTGGCGCTAGTGGTAAAGAATTCACCTGCCAATACAAGAGACCTAAGAGAGGAGGTTTTGATCCCTGGGTCAGGAAGATCCTCTGGAAGAGAGCATGGCAACCTACTCCAGTATTCTTACCTGGAGAATCCCGTGGATGGAGGAGCTTGATGGGCTACAGTCCATAGCATCGCACAGAGTCAGACACCACTCTTAGCGACTTAGCATGCAAACACATGATAGTTTCAGGTGAACAGTGAAGGGACTCAACCATACATAATCGTGTATCCATTCTCTCCTGGCCTTTTGCACAAAAGATCTGTTGATGCCTATCCCTGCTTTAGAGGCTAAGAAGCTAGTCCCTCCAATGCTAAGTAGTATAAAGAGAACTTGAACCTAGCCCAGTGACAGCCAGGCTCTAACCCACAGGGCTCTATTGATCACAACAGGAATGGCAGCAGCACAGGGCTGGGGCTTACTATGATCCAGGCACTCCTCTCAGCATCCATCTGTGGAAACTCATTTAATCCTCTGCATAACCAATGAGGCATCATGACGTGTGACAGCAGATGCTGTTGGTGTCTTGCTCGTATTTCCCCAGCAGTCACATCTACACAGTGAGGGCTTTTCTTCCCTTGCCTTGGGAATATATTTGGCTCAAGCACGGGACAAGTGGGATGCACCAGACAATAAATAACACAGAAGCAACCTTCAACAGCTTAGCGATAAATTCTTCAGAGTCTTTACCCCTGTTGTGGAATATATTGAGGTCTCTTCTATGCTCATTCCCCGAGTTCCCTGTTTCCCACTGTGGTAACTGGTTTTGAAAACATGTCTTCTGTTGGCTTTCTCCCTTCCCTCTTTCACTTGCCCATTTCCCAACCTATGTTTCCTAGAAACATTTCCCAAATAAACTACCTGTACTTGAATTCTTATCTCAAATTCTATGTCTGAGGGTATTTCAACTTCTGCCATTTTTATAGGTAGAAAACTAAAGCCCAGAGAGGTTATATATCTAGCCCAAAGTCACACAGCTGGTAACTGGTGGTGTGAGGATTTGAACCTGGCCATCTGGTTCCAGAGTCCACTCTTAACCAAACCATTCCCAAGTAATAGTCACTTATAGGGGCATTCTGGATATTCCTATTCTCCTTTCTCTACTATGCAGGAAAAACAGATAGCTATCAACACTGTCTCAGAGTTTGTTTGGGGAGGGATAAAAGTTCTTTCAGAGAGAAACACACTTACCTAACACACACACACACACACACACACACACACACGATGCCTTCTTTCTGCTTCTTCCCCTCCCTATCTAGGAGGGATAGTCAATTTCCCTGCCAGCACCCAAGAGAGAGGGACAGAGGCAAATTTTCCTCTCCCGAGCCTTAGAAAGTAACATCTATACACTCCTTTGCTTGTGCTTCATTATTGGCCATGACCCAGAATATTCCCTTAAGCTCCAAGTAAATAATCGAGAGTTACTAGGCCTTAGAGTAGCTATGAAACTCTGTAGAGATTCAGAATCCATGTGTGCCCACATACAGAAATCACATGTCTATTTCTCTTCAGTGTGGAAAACAAACAGACTATCATTCTCTTTTTTATTAGGGATTAAAGATCACACATTTGAAGGATACACCACAACCATAATTCTTTATACACAGCTCACAATCCTCATATAATAAGAATGATTGAAATCATGCTGTCTGTCATGCGTACATCCTGCCTGGTGGCTAAGAGCTGCTCCCCAAGGGGAAAAGTCCTTCTTTATTGACACCTCTGACTTGCCCTTACCTCAGGCATTATAGGCAAAGATTTGGGGATTATTTTCTTTTAATAGCCCATGTGCTATTAAAAGCAGATTTCTAAGAAAATGAATGGTCTCAGAGAAAATAAGGAATCCAGACAGGACCAATACATAGTGTTGTACATTTTAGACTGTGTGACTGGTGCTCCTTACACTTATACAGTGAAAAATCTGGCCAACTATACATGACAGGCCTGCCTTAAACCTATTTCCAAGGTCCATGAACTCTGATTGTATTTGTCCTGCCCAATACATTCATATAATCATAACTGTTGTATTATTTAGTATTAACGATTTTCAGAGTCTCAGAATGCTTTCACTTGGCAGCAACAGAGTACTCAACTAACAGCAGTTATATTTCATGAAGCAGGAAGAACGGAAACAGGGCCTTGTAGAGTCTGTTACCTTAATGATTCCATGATACCAGGTTGATTCCTCTGCATTTACCTTCGCTTCTGCCTTTTGGCCATAAAATAGCTACCACAGCTCTCAGAATCATCTGTCAAAATACTTGGCCAACTTGATTCATTTACTTAAACATCTCAGTTTAAACTTCTCAGGCTCTTACAGTAATTGTGTACCTGTTCCTGGGCTGGGAAGATCCCCTGGAGAAGGAAATGGCTACCCACTCCAGTATCCTTGCCTGGAGAACTCCATGGGCAGAGGAGCCTGGCAGGCTACAGTCCATAGAGCTGCAGAGTCGGACACAACTGAGCAACTAACATTTTCACTTTCTCTTGTAGTAGAGTGATAGAGTTAGAAGCTTAGATTTCTATCACATATCTAGACTCCAAGAAGTCAAGAGGTGGTATCTTCCCAAAGCCTGGTTGCTTTGCTCCTTGGTTCCTCATCTATAAATTTTTCTAATATATTCCTATCCTCCATTACTTAACTTAAGTGAGCTTCTACTCTTTGTAACCATATTGCTGTAACAACTCAGCTGCCTGTTCCAGGCAGAAAGGAACGTTTCTCTTACTGCAGTTTGAATCCAATGAAGTTACATGGCATTCCAAAAGAAAGAACAGAATCTATGAATTCCTAGTTTATTCCAGAGATGAGGGCTTTCCGTTGTCATTAAAAGAAACTGCTACTCATATAAACTTCTCTTTGGGGTAAAGTTTAATCCTTTGTGATGAGCTTCGTCTTGAATTTATTTATTTTTCTCATGTTGTCTGTATGTTTTATTTCAATTGGAAGATTGTTTCTGAATTGTTTCATACCTGAGTTCAGGGACTCAGATGAATTTATGCTGCTATCTGAAAAGGATCACTTTGAATCTTTATAGGAGTTTCCTATGTTGAAAAATGTGACAGTACCTCATATCACACCCTAGAATTATCTGAAGGAGAGGAAAACTGTTCTAAGTACATTATGAAAGTAATGTGGGCAAACCCACAGCTTGCTTACCATCATGAAGATGGATATATTAAGGAGATAAAACTCTTCTAAATATTAAAAGTTTTTCATAGATATTACACTAGAATGACTAATGAAACAAAAGCTATCCCCTAATTTTTAAGTACAGCACTTACATTTTATGTCTAACAAATTATGATACATCTGGTGCACATTTACTTGTACTTTTCTTTTAAAAATCAATATGCTGTCTATGATATTACTTACTAAGGATAAATTCATATCAGCAGGTTTACCTTATCATGTTTCACAACCCAGGATTCGGAATCAGTCTACCTACAGTAGTTCCTAGTTCTGCTACTTGTTGTCTGTCTAACCAGCTAAGTTACACAATCTCCTTGGATTTTGGTTTATTTATAAATTCACCTGGTGTATCTACCATATACAGTATTGTGTGAATTAAATGAGATAAGCCACAGACTACATTCATCATGATGCTTGAACATAGCAAGCACTTAGTCAATATTTACTATTATCAAAAAATCAATCTATTCAACATTGATCCTAACAATAAGATAATTAGACCCTAAATTGATCAATTTTGTTGATTTATTTCTAGAAGTCTTACTTATAACTAATAAATTGCTTAAAAAGTTGAAAATGTATGATTGCAAACTCAATAACTGTTCCTAATCATGAAAAAAATGTTTTTAAAAAAGTTGAATTAAGTAAATTCTGAGATTAAGGAAGCTACAACTTCCAAAAGTCTACTTAGCCATGTCTTCCAAGATGAATTATTTTATACTCTGCAATTAGTCACTAAACATAACCTTATCATTATAGGAAACAATATAAAAAATTTTATCTAGACCCACATTTCAATTTTTCAAGTAGTAGAGAAATTAAATAAAGATACGGATTTGTTTCAAATACTGAAAACTACTGCCAAAATAACTGTATCCCATCCAACATTTGTGGTTGCAAAAGCAAATATCCTCGATGGGAATATGGCTTACACAAATAATGGAGATAAGGGAAAAATGAAGGATTTACTGTAAGTCTAAGAGGAACTGTAAACCTATTAGGGAAAATATGCTGCCAATGGGCAAGTTAATTAAAACATGTAACTAAGCTAATTCCCCAAACTTGACTAAGTAATTTATGACAATATCACTAGAACACTTCAGATTATTTATAGCTCATAGTCATTTATGAATGAAATTTTCTCTAGAATACACGGTGTCTCACCATAAGACTGTTGCCCTTTGAGAATTTTGGCATATTTTCAAAATGGAATAAAACTTGAGAAAATAATAAAATGAATGATTAGATAGGTACAAAGGATTTAAGAGATAATCTAGTAGCTATGTGATAAATAAATCATAATAATACATACAAATCACCTATGCTGTCACTCCCCTCTCTTGTGCCCTTCAAAACGTAATTTATAGGAGCAGATTGGTTTCACAGCTCTGAGCCTCCCAGCCAACATCAGCTGACTCCCAGTTGTATCAGTGGATTAGCTAAGATAAATCAAAGGTACCCCCAGTTACTCCACAGAGACTTGAAGGAAAAAAAAAAGCTAATATTTTATGCCCTGAGATTAGGTGGATATTTGTTACACAACAGCAGTTGATTAGTATAATTGTGCTGCATATGATGATCATCATTACTGTCTCAAATAACTTCTATATGCCAGGCATTTTGTCATTTTATGTCTAATCCTCCTAACATTTCTGCAACAACAGTAGCCACATTTTAGAGATTGGGAAATGAGATTCAGAAAGCTGTTATGGGCCCAAGTTCCAACAACTACTAACTGGCTGGTCTATGGTTTGAATTCTGATGCAATTCCCAAAACTCATGACCTTTCTTAAACACCAGACTTATTCTCCCTCTCTTTTTATTTAGCTATCAATATGAGTATGAATATACCAATATGAAACCATACAACTTCCCAGAAGAAAATATATATGTTATTTAACCATAATAAAGCATAGCTCAATGCTGAAGTGTGCAAAGGTGAAAATAGGTAGTAAGACTAGAAGTCAGGGAAATGACCAGGGCTGAGTTATACAGGGCCTCCCAGGTCATTGTAGAAAGTTCAGAGCAAAACAGAGGTCCAAAAAATGGGGGACAAAGAATGTGCTCATCTATATAGTCACTCACGTGCCCACGCTCAGTCACTCCGTCGTGTACAACTCTGCAACCCCACGGATTGTAGACTGCCAGATTCCTCTGCCCGTGGGACTCCTCAAGCAAGAATACTGGAGTGGGTTGTCATCCCCTTCTCCAGGGGATCTCAAACTCGTGTCTCCTATGTCTTCCTTCGTCGGCAGGCACTCTTTACCACTGTGCCTCCTGGAAAGCCCGTGTATTCACTCAGTAGATATTCAACAGGCACCTTGATAGACTTTAGGTTTCCAATAGTCAGCAATAAAAGTACAAAGTCTCTAGTGTCATTAAGTTTACAATTCAGGGAATAAGAGCAAGATACTAGTTAAAGAACCAAAAATAAAGGTAAAAAACAGAATTATCACAAATGCTAGGAGGAAGAAGTACATAATTCTTTGAGAGCCTGGAGTAGACAGTAGCTAAAGGAATGAATAAATGAACAAACTGATAGAAACAATTCCCATCCAAACAAAGGATATGACATGTTTGTCATCCACAGTACCAAATGTGGATCTTCAAAGAGTAGAATCCTAATGCTGAGGGCTATGAATTTTCTCACCTTTTTACTTCAGTGGAAGGAGTGGCTGGAATGATGGGAAAGGGATTCAGGTCAGAAAACAGAAATGAGTTTTCCTTGAAAAATGTCCATATGAATCCCTTAGAAATACTTTACTTCGAAATGAATGCCATTAGCAGCAACCTAGGCAGGTTTTGATTCTGGCAAGCAGCATCCTGTATAGAATGGCCCAAGAAGAAAGAAAACAAGAAGAGAAAAAAAAGTTTGAATCCTACAAGTAGCACCAGCCTCTTTTAGGATTCAGGGAGGAAAAAAAAAAAAAATCAAAACTCCAGCATTACTTTTAGATTCCAGAGAAAAAGATCTCATAGAAAATTCTATGAATAATGAACTTGTATTTTTATTTTTCATGTGAAGAATTTGGCTTCTTCCTCAGAAGCAAAAGTAAAATCAATCTACTTTGAAAAAGTCTGATACATATTAAGGGAAATGTGTTTAGTTTCTAAAATATAATAAATGCTTATATGTTTTAGGTGGGCTAATCTTTTAACATGCATTAAAATAAGTATTTCATAAAATACATACATCACCAAATATAAAAATTTTGTGAGTAATTTCCTAGAAAATGAATAATATTGCCTATTCTATCTGGATAGTCTGTACTTTGGAAGGAAATTCTTTTAGCAAGTTAATTTTCCAATCAATTCTTTATTTTATTTTTTTATTTATTATTATTTTTTAGTATTTTTTAATATAAATTTATTTTAATTGGAGGCTAATTACTTTACAATACTGGGATGACCCAGAGGGATGGTACGGGGAGGGAGGTGGAAGGGGGGTTCAGAATGGGGAACACGTGTATACCCATGGCGGATTCATGTTGATGTATGGCAAAACCAATCAATTCTTTAAAACAATTCTTCTTTCATCCCAAATAGAAAAACTGTAAGAGATTCAGAGGAACTAGGTGAATTTAAAAGGGACGGAAATGAGAAATTACAGAGAAGACAATTTTAACAGTTTTTCTTTCCCTCCAAGACTACCACCTTCCTCTGTTTAAGCAAGCAGAGGCAGAGTCACCTAGCAAACAGTGAAACAAAAGATACTGTTTTCACACAAAATACTCCACTCTCCTTTCGTTAACATATAAACTCAGAACAGCACAATTAAATTGTGATTGAAGTGGAAATCAATGTACATGTGAAGTTTTAGGAACTAAAATCACAGTACAGTTTTCTATACTTCTTATCTGTAGAGCAGGAGAAAAATTATCTCTTACAAGAGATGTGAAGTGAGGATTAAATGAGTATGCACACACATATAATGTACACTATAGACATTGCTGCATTTAATTAAATATAAAATTCTGCTTCCATTAATCAAAATTGAAAACAATATTTGCTATGCATAGGAATATAATCCTATGAGTTAGATAAATGTATGATCTTAAGCAATTGCAACTATTTTACATTGATTAAGTTCTCAGATCGGAAGTTGAGGCTATACATAGAATACTCTACAAGCTCAAGGCAGCTGGTATGAATTAGGGCAAGAAAACAGTAGTCATTAAACAGGGAGTGATGGAGTCTATGGTGAATTGTAGCCACATGTGGGAAAATGAAAGTTCATTGTGGCCCAACCTGCCAATTTTTTCAGAAAATCCAGAACCCTAGATCTTTCTTCATTTTGTAAATATTGGGAAATAATTTTAGATTTTTTTTTTTAATATGATGACCATGTCCAGCAAAATCTCTCTCTGAAATGTTTGCCACCTCCATGCTAGGTCAACAGTGTTCAAACCATATTCCATGGAATATCAAGAGCTACCTTGGGAGATTAGGATTCATGGGGTGCTCTATATTCCCTTTCTCCAGAATAATTCAAACGTTATTTTTCTAGATATTGAACTTCTAGATAAGATACAGTTTGAATCAGTGGGTTCCACCATTGTAAAAACTTGGAAAAACATTGGTGTGTAGCGGGGAATGCACTAAAGAGCATGGATTTTGCCCATCTTGGACTGGAAGCTCACTCTGTCCTCTTTCCTCGCACAGCCCCAGCAGCCAGCACAATGCCTAATATAGTAGACACTCAATAAATATTTTTTTTTCAATGACTAAATTACGTAATAAGCAGTGTTTGATTTCAAACCTTTTCAACCTAGGTTAATTTCCTGAGCCTTTCTACATTCGAGTTATTCCTATCTATTCATATTAGGAAAATGAAAGACCAAAAAAATATATACATATATATCTTTCACGAAGACAGAACAAAAATTCATGATATCATCATCATAAGAATGTCTCCAGACAAGCTCAAAGGCATATATGCTGTGCTCTCTCACTTTAATCTGTGTATAAACTCTTGGAATGCACATAATTGAATTCTGGTAAACCAAATAAGTTAATTTTTATTATTTTTTAAGCAAATCATTTGACAAGCAATAAATATGTTTTTATGTAGAAGAACCTCAACGGAGAGACTATTGTGAATGTCAACAATCACATACAAGGCTGGGGAAAGGGACTGGTATCAAAGTTTTGGGGTTTTGGATTACAGATTCCTTTACAGTGAGGCACATGCCCCTATAATTACTAGTCATGATATTTGAAAAATATAATCATGTCATTTGATTAAAATAATTGAAAAGATATAACCATAAGATAATTAATTTTTATGGTTACAATAATCCTTGATGTGCTGGGCAAAACAGAAGAATTGTCTTGATGTGATTTTCAAAATAGCATTGCCCTCACAGTTGCATAGTCCATAAACATGCACAGATTAAAGGCACTAGAATTTTCGTTAGTGATATGTTATTAAAGAAAAAAAGAAGTTGTTAAAAAGGGAAGAAATTTGCTATTTTACTCAAAAAAAAGAAATTTTATTTTATAAAATTTAATTGGCCATAAATGCTTGGACTAATGTGAATTATAAACAGCTACAACTGTTGTTTTAAAATTTTGTTATCAAAATCTCCTGAAGGGCTTTTTAAAACAGACTGCTGAGTCCCAATCCAAGAGATTCTGAATTGGTAGGTGTGGAGGAGGAAGAGCCTTAGGATGTGAACCTCAAATAAACTCCCAGGTGATACTGCGACTATACAGTGAGGCACATGCCTCTATAACTACTAGCCATGATTTTGAGCTAGCCAAAAACTTCTTTTATGAGCCCCTGGACTAGAGGAAATCTAATACCCTTTTCAAAACGAAGCAGTAGTGGCTATGGATAAATCATTAATTCACCATTGGAGCACCAGAAAAAATTACAATCTGCTTTAGTCGTACTAAAAAAGACATTTTCTTGGACACACAGGTTACATTCAGCTCCAGAGTCACTTAAGCAGTGACTGCCTTCTTTGACTCTATTCACTTGAAACCCAACTATAGGAGCAATAAACCTCCCCTGGGAGAAGGGTTCAGAGTTGGATTGTTTATCAGATGGTCCAGAGTGTTTCAAGACAATTAAATTAAATGGCTGACTCAGCAGGGGAGAAAGCTCACAAGGAATAGAAACAGTTCTGCATAGAACTGAACAAGGCAGCAGGTGAGTAAGAAGATTGCCTTGCAAAAGAGTTTGCAAGCAAACACATCCAGTCAAAACGCAAGGTCCAGTTAAAAGTATTAAAAGAATAATTTCAAAAATTTCCCCTAAAATACTTACTAAGACACAGACACAAACTTACAAGAAAGCACCCACAGGAACATTGTAGCAGGTGTTCTCAATGCCCTGCCCATATTCTTTCAGCAACCAGCACGCCTTCATGCTGACAGCTTCCTCCTGTGAGCCCCTGATGGGGAACTTTCTAGAGACATGAATGAAGGGACATGTTCAGCCCATTCACAGGACAGGTCAGAAGTACTGTGGAGTTAATACCCCTGGGAGCAGCCCACAGCCAATGACAAGCTCAAGTTGATGGATTCATACCTGTTTATTAATCCTTAAATAGGACTTCTCAGAGACATATTGTGCACCATTCCCCAGAAGGTTGTAGTGAAATCGAATTAGAATTGTCTGGAGCAATGATCTGCTATGGAAGCAACACATATAGACTTCCTCCCCCTTCCTGAGAAACAATCACCTTCAAGGAAACTATCTGCACTCCAATATATGCTTCAAGATTTGCATTTGACAGATCCTACTTGTTCACTGAAACATTGTTTTAAATGGTAAGAAAGAAATTGAATTGTCCATTATGATGTAATCATGAAATAAATTCCAGCATAATCACTGAGGGGGCCAAAACTTGTCAAATAAGAATAATGATATTATTTAAAATACACAAAATTTCAAATATACAAAAAACATACACATGAAATGATAGTATATAATTTTAGGAATGTCTGTTTATTAAGTAAAAGTCAAGAAGTGATCTGCAAAGTTTCAAATTAAAGAGAGGACCAAGATGGCAGCCTAGGGAGACTCTGAACTCAACTGCTCATGTGAAAGAAATACATATATTCCTAGAAATATACAATGTTCCGAGAATAAGTCAGCAAGAAATAGAAAATCTAAACAAATTAGTTACTAGTGATGAACTCTGAATCAAAATTTTTAAAAAAATCACATTAAGCAAATGTCCTTTTCCTGATGGCTTCATGGGTGAAATTTACTAAACATTCAATGAAAAGTCAATATCTATCCTTCTCAAATTACTTCAAAAAACTGAAGATAATGAAACAACTCCAGACTCGTTTTACAAGGTTGGCATTTCCCTAATACCAAAACCAGACAAAGACACTACAAAAATAAAACAAAAATTACAGATCAATATCCTTGATGAACATAGATGCAAAAATCTCAACAAAATTTTAGCAAACTGAATTCAACAAGACATTAGAAGGATTATACATCATGATCTAGTGGGTTTTATCCCAGACATGCAAGAATGGTTCAGTATTTGCAAAAAAAATCAATGTGATACACCATGTTAAGAAACAAGGGATAAATATCATATGGTCATCTCAATAGATACAGGAAAAAAAAATCTGACAAAATTTAACATTCACGTAGGATAAAAACTCTAAACCAAGTGGCATAGAGGGAACATGAAAGTATTAGTCTCTCAGTCATGTCCAACTCTTTGCAACCCCACGGACTGCAGCCTCTGTCCGTGGAATTCTCAAGGCAAGAATACTGGAGTGGGTTGCCATTCCCTTATCCAAGGGATCTTCCTGACCCAGGGGTTGACACATAGCAGGCAGATTCTTTACCTTCTGAGCCACCAATGAAGCCCTTCAGTATAATAAAGGTCATAAATGACAGTCTCACAGCTAACATCATATTCAATGGTGAAAAGCTAAAAGTTTTCCTCTAAGATCAGGAACAAGACAGGAATGCCCACTCTTGCCACTTTTATTCAACACAGTATTGGAAGTTTCCACAATAGCATTCAGATAAGGAAAAGAAATAAAAGACATCCAAATTGGAAAGGAAGAAGGAAAGCTGATGGTATTTTCAGATTACATAATATTGTATACAGAAAACACTATAAACTGCACCAAAAAAAATATTAGAACTAATGAATGAATTCAGGGAAGTAGCAGGATACAAATCAGTGTGCATAAACTGGTTACATTTCTATACACTAATAATGAACTACGAGAAAGAGAAATTTAGGAAACAATCCCATGTACAAATGCATCCAAAAAATACTTATGCATAAATTTGACCAAAGAGGTGAAAGATCTGTACTTTGAAAAGTATAAGACACTGATGAGAGAAACTGAAGAACCAAAAAAATGGAAATAAACATGCTTATAGATTGTAAGAATTTTAATTATTAAAATTAAATTAAATTAAAATTATTTAAATAGTACCATAGTGCCCAAAAAAGATCTTCACGACCCAGATAATCATGATGGTGTGATCACTCACCTAGAGCCAGACATCCTGGAATGTGAAGTCAAGTGGACCTTAGGAAGCATCACTACGAACAAAGCTAGTGGAGGTGATGGAATTCCAGTTGAGCTATTTCAAGGCCTAAGAGATGATGCTGTGAAAGTGCTGCACTCAATATGCCAGCAAATCTGGAAAACTCAGCAGTGGCCACAGCACTGGAAAAGGTCAGTTTTCATTCCAATCCCAAAGAAAGGCAATGCCAAAGAATGCTCAAACTACCGCACAATTGCACTCATCTCACATGCTAGTAAACTGATGCTTGAAATTCTCCAAGCCAGGCTTCAGCAATACATGAACCATGAATTCCAGATGTTCAAGCTGGTTTTAGAAAAGGCAGAGGAACCAGAGATCAAATTGCCAACATCTGCTGGATCATGGAAAAAGGAAGAGAGTTCCAGAAAAACATCTATTTCTGCTTTATTGACTACGCCAACGCCTTTGACTGTGTGGATCACTACAAACTGTGGAAAATTCTGAAAGAGATGGGAATACCAGACCACCTGACCTGGCTCTTGAGAAACCTGTATGCAGATCAGGAAGCAACAGTTAGAAGTGGACATGGAACAACAGACTGGTTCCAAATAGGAAAAGGAGTATGTCAAGGCTGTATATTGTCACTCTGCTTATTTAACTTATATGCAGAGTACATCATGAGAAATGCTGGGCTGGAAGAAGCACAAGCTGGAATCAAGATTGCCGGGAGAAATATCAATAACTTCAGATATGCAGATGACATCACCCTTATGGTAGAAAGTGAAGAAGAACTAAAGAGCCTCTGATGAAAGTGAAAAAGGAGAGTGAAAAAGTTGGCTTAAAGCTCAACATTCAGAAAACTAAGATCATGGCATACAGTACCATCACTTCATGGCAAATAGATGGGGAAACAATGGAAACAGTGGCTGACTTTATTTTTCTGGGCTCCAAAATCACTGCAGATGGTGACTGCAGCCATGAAATTAAAAGACGCTTACTCTTTGGAAGGAAAGTTATGACCAACCTCAGTCAGTTCAGTTCTGTCACTCAGTTGTGTCCGACCCTTTGCAACCCCATGAATCTCAGCATGCCAGGCCTCCCTGTCCATGACCAACCTAGACAGCATATTAAAAAGCAGAGACATTACTTTGTCAACAAAGGTCCATCTAGTCAAGGCTATGGTTTTTCCAGTGGTCATGTATGGATGTGAGAGTAGGACTATAAAGAAAGCTGAGTGCCGAAGAACTGATGCTTTTGAACTGTGGTGTTGGATAACTCTTGAAAGTCCCTTGGACTGCAAGGAGACCCAACCAGTCCATCCTAAAGGAGATTAGTCCTGGGTGTTCATTGGAAGGACTGATGTTGAAGCTGAAACTCCAGTACTTTGGCCACCTGATTCAAAGAGCTGACTCATTGGAAAAGACTCTGATGCTGGGAGAGATTGGGGGCAGGAGGAGAAGGGGATGACAGAGGATGAGATGGCTGGATGGCATCACCAATTCAATGGACATGGGTTTGGGTGGACTCAAGGAACTGGTCATTGACAGGGAGGCCTGGCATGCTGCGGTTCATGGTGTTGCAAAGAGTTGGGCACGACTGAGCGACTGAAATGAACTGAACTGAACTGAACTGAACTGATAGTGCCCAAAGCAATCTTTGAATTCAATGCCATCCCTATCAAAATAACCATATCATTTTTCACAGAACTAGAAGAAATAATACAAAAGATCCAAATAGTCAAAGCAATCCTGAATAAGAAGAGACATTATCTGAGGAAGCTGTATCTATCATATACCATGATTTCAACTATATGACAAAGCTACAGTATTTAAAACTGTATGATACTGGCACAAAAGCTGACACACAGATGAACAGAACAGAATATGGAGCCTAGAAATAAGCCCATTTTTACATGGTCAATTAATCTATGACAAAGAAGGCAAGAATACAAAGACAAGACATTTTCTTCAAGAAACTGTATTGGAAACCTGGAAAGCTACACTTAACTCCACATCAGATTTTAGCTTTTCCTTTTTTTAATCTCATCATTGTTTTCAACCTTTCAGTGGTTAGATCAATACTGCATCCATCCAGGCATTATTTATTCACACAATTGACGTTTATTGAGTTTCTGCTAGAGTCCATGTTCCATGGCACATGCCATGCATTCAGCTATAAGCAGAGAGAGATGTGAATCCTAGCTTCATAGAGCTTACAGTCCAGGAAAGAAGACTGATTTATGCAAAGCATTTGGATAAATTACTATAATAATCTCAATAGAAAATTCTACTTTGGTTCCAATGTAATTCTGTTGAAATTAGACATTTCCAAAAATGTTGACTAAAGATTCCTATGACACAGAACCTTGGTTATCAAAAGCATTTAATTACTTGTCTCCATTTCTTTCAAATTCTTTCTTTCCCATCACCTTCCCAAAGTGACTCATGAAAAAAAGTACAAGGAAGACTTCTCAGATCTCAGAAGACTCAGTGATCTATTGTTCTTAAATGTGACAATGACAGTCTTTAAAATTATGATAAAATATGATAAAGTATTCTACAAGGCAAAACACAAGTGCATTAAGCTAAATATATGTAGGCAAAATTCAGTATCACTGTGGAATTTCCTAATGCTTCTTCTGTGGTCTGTTAATGGTACAATCAGTTGAGAATCATGTAGAATATAATAATTCAAATGACATCAGGGTTTTATGCAATTATATGGAAAGGTTCTTTGTGGTTTTCTTTGTCTTTCCTTTCCTTGCTTCTGTGTTTCAGAGAGAAGGAGCAAGAGAGAGACCACACAATTTTGTTCATATAGCATTCCCACCGGCAGAGTGAGAATTTGTTTTCTTTCTCTTTCATCCTATCTGGCCATAAGATGCTTAGAAAGGATTTGCTTAAATTAAACCTCCAGAGCAGTAAAATATATCTTGCCAGAGACCTTCCTTCTCCATACTGCCTCTGGAATGATCTTTCTAAAATCCAAATCTCAGTGTGTCTCTTCCCTGCTGAAAACCATTTAAAAGGACCCCTTTCACTTAATGCAGAAAAGATAAAAATATGTATCTGAATTTTTTTCCACTATAACTGAAACTAGTTTTACCAAAGCCCATGTATGCACTGTATATTCTTCCAAAAGTGAATTACCTACTTTACTGAACAGAAGACTGTCACTGGGAAAGATGGAAGCTGGAGTTTATCCATAGAAAGCTAATACCTGGATATTTTTGAAGGGTAGCTTTTTCATCTTTCAACCTCAAACTGAATCGCTGGGTTAGGTAGAATCAGATAGAACTTGTGCCTTATGGGATACTCATCACAGACTTGCAAGATAAAAGTACAAATTTCTTGTATATCTTGGCATGATACACCAGGCCCTGAAAATCTGGCCTTCTCCTCTTTGGCATCATCTCCAGACAGGCCGCTGTAAATGTCACTTCCCAGCAATTCTGCAGTATAGCATTTTCAGAAGCACACTGCACTTGTTCATGCTCTGGGGCTTCTCTACGAGTTCTTCCCTCTCTGGAGTGCCCTCTTTTCACCTTTTTATGCCTGGAAAAAATGTACTCATGCTTAAAGACTTACTAAAGCTACCACCACTTTGGCTAATTCTTCCCCAACCTCCCCAAGGATTGGGGGCAGTAGCGGGGGAGGTGAAGAAAACTAATCACTGCTTCCTGCTGCTGCTGCTGCTGCTAAGTCGCTTCAGTCGTGTCCGACTCTGTGTGACCCCACTGACGGCAGCCCACCAGGCTCCCCTGACTCTGGGATTCTCCAGGCAAGAACACTGGAGTGGGTTGCCATTTCCTTCTCCAATGCATGAAAGTGAAAAGTGAAAGTGAAAACGCTCAGTCGTGTCTGACTCTTCGCAACCCCATGGACTGCAGCCCACCAGGCTCCTCCATCCACGGGATTTTCCAGGCAAGAGTACTGGAGTGGGGTGCCATCGCCTTCTCCACTGCCTCCTAGTTCTTTGCAATTCTGCAGTTACCATGCTACATCTATCCATTGTATGTCTGTCCCACCTGACTATGAACTTCTGAGGTCAGGACTCAGTTTCACTTCCTAAGTTCCTGGCCCAGGTGTTGGCTCTTTGTGGAGCTCAACAAGTGTTCAATAAACGAATGAGAAAACAAAGGAAATCTAATGTGAAAAGAAGGTATTCAAACTTCTGTTGATCCCAGAATGGCCACAGATGAGGTTTTTCTTTCTTTCTTTCTTTTTTTTCCTAAAAACTGTAGTAGTTTGTATCTGTTAATTCCATACCCTTATTTTGTCCCTCCCTGCCCTGCATTTTTGGGCATTCTAGTCACAGGATCTTGGAGCTGGGTTACTTGGAAACAGAAGGTGATATTCTAAACAGGGAATCAAAAAGTATTCGTAATATGACAAAATAAGTTAATGGAGCATTGACATAGTAACAATCAATAGTTTTCTTTTTACCAAATATATTAAATATTTAACATCATAGAGAAAATATGAGGAAATGTATACAAAGAGAGTCTGGGGTTTAAGACAGCATATGCTTACAGATGAAGTAGAAGTTTTGTGCTGATGAAATAGTAGTCAATGGACTTATGAGACCACAGGCTGGAATGAATCACAATCATCTGAAAGAAAGGTCTGAATTCATGTGATAAATCAGAGAGGTGCTTTGTTTCTTTAAAATCTGTCTGAAATAAGGAAAGATCTAGGAAAGGAATTAGAATTAAGGGCTTTGAAAAACAAACCAAGCTAGGGTCCTGATGGAATGCAGAGAAGGTCCAAATTCACTGTTAGCAGCCTTAGGTAAATGTTGGGTGAGTGACTCAGAAGCATAATCTTCAGGTAGAAATAAAGAGTCTGTGAATCAGCCCTAATATGCCTCCAACCTGGGAACCAGTTTGAGGATAGATGTGTAAATGGTGATGAGTAGATAAGATGTCTGCCTTGGTATATAGAATTTTTTATTTCTCCTTTCTAAGACAGTGACATATATTTGCCAACCCACACAATCAGCCAAACTTTCCTCCCAGCATTCCTATCCTCACCACCCAACAACGTGCCCAGTCTCTCTTTCCTCCAAATGCTCATACGGACAGGGACAGAGGATCCTTGGGGCTTACATCTTAAAACAGAAAGTGTTCTCACTCACCAAGCAAGGACATGAAAGGATAATAGTGACTTCCTCGTGCTCCACCCCAAGAAAGACGGGAACTAGAGGCTGAAAGCACCACTTCATAAAGGAATTCTCCGAAGTTTCCTATGATAGGCCAGGCTAGAGTAGCCCATTTAAGATCGTTTGAAGAGCCTGGCGTCTGGAATCAGACTGCTTGGGCTCAAATTCTTACCCCCTGCCCTCCACATACTGAACATGTGATGTCATCCAGCAAGACAATGAAGAACTGTGTTGCAGGTTCCCCTCAAGCAAAATGGGGTTAATAATAGTAGTACTTTACAGGTTTATGATAAGGATTCCATTCATTAACACAAGTAAGGAGGTTAGAATAGTGCTTAGAACATCATAATTGTTGCATGTTAGTTCTTATTGCTATTACGTTTCTTATTGTCGTAATGAATATTAACATATATCAAGTGAAGGAAGTCTTCTAGGGGATCTAAGTCCCCCTTTATGCTAAAACTACACAGCTTGTTTGGCAGAAACTAACAAAATTCTGTTAAGCAATTACCTTCAATAAATAAATAAATACACGACTTTATAGACTACAAATAGTACAAAGGTACTATTTGGCTCAATCTATAAATGAGTTCATTCCTGCATTAAAGATAGGCAAAAATGAAAGTATCAGTTGCTCAGTTGTGTCCGACTCCTTGTGACCCCATGGACTGTAGCCCGCCAGGCTCCTCTATCCATACGGTTCTCCAAGCAAAAATAGTGAAGCGGGTAGACATTCCTTTCTCCAGGGCATCTTCCCAAGCCAGGAATCAAACCCAGGCCTCAAACATTGCCAGCAGATTCTTTATGATCTGAGTCACCAGGGAAGCCCATGGGTTAGCAAAGAGGCAGGGCCATACTACAAAAGATACTGCTATACCTAGTTTATAGTTCAAAGCTGAGGGATCAATTCACATTGACTATCTTGCTTTTGACTATCTTATTTTGCTCCTCTTTAGTCTAATGGTGTTGTCATTTGTTTTACAGTGATATTGTCACCTGTCCATCCTGCTATTAAAATGACTGATCTGAAGATTACATCAAACTCCAAACCAAAAGGTTCCTTCAGAAACCCAAGCAGAGCATCTATTTGTTCATCTTGTCTAACCCAGCAGAGACATTATTGTATATTTCTAGTATTTACACACTGATAAACTTGTCCTTTGGTAAACGTTTTTTGACAGGGAGACATATTCCAGTTATAGTAAAGAATAAATACTGCCTGCTTTCAAAAAAAATTCTTTAAATGCTAATTTTTCTATTCTATCTATTGCCTTAGTAAGAAAGTGTCCAGCATACGTTTAATCCACAAGTCATAAACTGGTATTTGTCATATTATATTAGCTTATAAATATACAAAAGCACTGTGCTATCAGAGGTGCATAAAAATTCGATGGAGAATATTCTTGTCTAAGAAAGAAACATCTAACATATAATGTGATGTTAAGATCAATGTCAGATGCTAAATACTTGCATGATGAATGGTTTTAAAAACACACATGCCAAAAAATCTATACAACTAAAAAATAAACCCATAGTAATGCAATGTTCATAAAAGAAAGATGTAAAGCTGAATGTCTTTGAGTCAGATTGTTCCAGATATTTCAGGTGTTGAAAGTAAAAGTGCAGTCCCCAACTGTGAGGACAGAAAGAAGGTGAAGACTGGAACAGCTGAGCAACTTGGCAGAAAAGGAAGTGAGTATAAAAGCTCAGACGCAGAAAAATGTCTGGGTCCCCACTTCCATATGATCAAACAGTAACTAGGTCAACGGAAAATGTGGAAAAATTACAAGAGATGCTATCTATTCCTGTTGAAATTGAAGACAATTTAGCCACTTTTTCATGATTGTAAAAGTGTTTCACAACTAGGCATTGCTCTCCTAGATGGTCGTTAAGTATATATATTTTCATCAACTATATATATCAAATGTTCTTTCCTCTGATTTAATTTTGGAAGAAATAAAAGGATATTACCCACAGGGCTTCCCAGGTGGCACAATGGTAGAGAATCCACCTGCCAATGTAGGAGATGCAGGAGACTCGGGTTTGATCCCAGGATTGGGAAGATCCCCTGGAATATCAAATGGCAACCCACTCCAGTATTCTTGCCTGGAAAATTCCATGGACAGGGGAGCCTGGACGGCTACCGTCCATGGGGTCGCAGAGAGTCAGACATGACTAACACACCTGCATGCATGCATTACACACAGGAGAAAAAAGGAATAGAATGAAGAATTGGGAGCAGGAAAGAAAACATAAAGGTGAGAGGTGAAGAAGGCAAGCAAAAGAGTAAATGATGAATTTACAAGTGTTAAGAAGTGTTACGCATGTGAACAAAGATAACGAAAAGAAGATCCTTTTGCTTTGCTGGGCAGGATGGTATGAAGGCTCGTCTTCAGAGAAACGGATTTCTGTACTTGAGAAATGGCTTGGGATTCCCCTGAAGGAAACAGAGGAGTCTGGGAGGCTAGAAGCAGAGGCAAGAGAGGAGAGGGAGGGTGAGGAGGGAAGCCAAGCCAAGTGATAGGAAAGGAGTGGTTTGGAGTTTGGAAAAACATGGACAAGGACCCAGGCAGCGGCTAAAAGGAGACTGGGCTGAAAAGGAGGATTAGAACAGTCTCACTCCATGTTAAAAGCTACAAGTCCCTTTGTATTACCTCTGCAAGTGGTTGTGCGTCAGCCAAGGTGTGCATTACCTTCTAAAACTTTTGCTTTTTTAAGTGTGTTACTGGGATGAGACTGGCTTTTGGGTGGGAACTGCTGCTAAGTCGCTTCAGTCGTATCCGACTCTGTGCGACCCCATAGACGGCAGCCCACCAGGCTCCCCCGTCCCTGGGATTCTCCAGGCAAGAACATTGGAGTGGGTTGCCATTTCCTTCTCCAATGCATGAAAGTGAAAAGTGAAAGTGAAGTCGCTCAGTCGTAACCGACTCCTAGTGACCCCATGGACTGCAGCCTACCAGGCCCCTCCATCCATGGGATTTTCCAGGCAAGAATACTGGAGTGGGTTTCCATTGCCTTCTCCGAGGTGTCCACAACTTGTATGGGGTGAGGGACAGAAGGAGGGAGGAAATAGGGATAAGAGATAAAAACAACAGCTTGACTAAACTTGCCCTTGTTTGACCATTTTAGCAGACTTATCTTCTTGCATGTTTCCTTTTCTTGTGTGTACTTGCTCACCAGAGAGATTTTTCTACCTTCTAGAACTCTATAAAAATACAAAAATATTTTGAGAGATCCAACTTGTGAAGCTTAGACACAGACCACATAAGCCCTTGGTTCATTCTGCCAAGAGGAGGCTGGTCAAACCCCCGAACAGTCTGAAAAGACATGAGGGTACCTGGCTGAGGCTTAAGATTAAAAACATGATGAAATCTCATAGAAAAGAAAACTATCAACACTCAATTTTCCATGCGTCCAATAAATAAATAAACCCTGCAGATTAGAGAAGGAAAATCTGTATGAAGATTCAAATAGGTATAATTTAGAGATTAAGTAGGTAAACTGTGTCTCCTCAATTCTGGCTCGACTTATCACAATGGGATATGACTCGCATTATGTACAGTAAGACTAAAAACAGAGACCACAGGAAATGTAACAGAAGACACAAGTCATTGAAACAACTCTCTGAAAAAAAACAACAGTATAGCTCTACTTTGTTTGGAATGGATGTTTATACAAAGGAGGCTGAAGTTTTGTTTTGTTTTCAACTTTTTGTATATCATTTTATTTTATTATATATAAATTATTATATATCATTTTATTTTATTTTACGGCTGTGCTGGGTCTTCATTGCTTTAAGGGCTATTCTCTAGTTAAGGTGAGGGGCCTACTTTCTAGTTGCAGAGTGGGAGCTTCTCATTGCAGCTTCTGTTGTTGTGGAGCACAGGCTGTAGGTGTGCAGGCTTTAGTAAGTGTGGCACGTGGGCTCAATAGTTGTGGCTCCCAGGCTCTAGAGCACAGATTCAATAGCTGTGGTGCACAGACTTAGTTACTCCATGGCATGTGAGATCTTCCCAGATCAGGGTCTAACCCATGTCTTCTACATTGGCAGGTGGATTCTTACCACTCAGCCACCAGGGAAGTCTGGGAGTTTTTTAAAATCAAACTTTAAAATCCTGGTTTCATTTATTCATGACTTGTTTAAAATTATTGGCCACCCTGGTGGGCTGCCGTTTCTGGGGTCGCACAGAGTCGGACACGACTGAAGCGACTTAGCAGCAGCAGCAGCTGTGATGCCAGGTTTTGAGATTTATGACAAGTCCCTCAAACTAGGACGACTAGACAAATGGAAACGATTATTCTCATCTATCTGTCCAGCCTACTTATCTGCCGTTTACGAACGAGATCCTCTCTCTAACCTTGGTCTAAGTCCAGGTTAGAATCATTACTGGTTTCTCCTCCTCAAACCTCTCTCCAGTACTTCCTCCTCTTTGCCTTATATAATCGTTCCTTCTTTAGGCATTCCTCACTGCATTTTAAGAGCTTTGATGATGAGATCTACTTTTATTTCTCTTCTCTTTTGGCACCTAACAGTGTTACTACAGCATCACATAAATGTTGGAAGGATGAAATTGGAATCCAGGTAGGACATAAAATTAGTCACCAAATATCCCACTAGAAAATTACTTGAACATCAGTCTCTCCATATGGATAATTCCAGGCCCCAATACCTACTGAATATTTATCCTTTTCTAATAATGATTGCATTAAAATATTTCCAACTGACTGCAGGTTTCTGCTCTTAAATAAGCTTTTTCTCTCCCCTAAAATTTGCTGGGAATTGATTCTGAATAGGAAATTCTGAGTTAAGAAACAATTCCAAAGTTGAAAATTGATGCATGCCAGCCCAGTAGTAACAACATGTTTTAGTTGCCTGACCATCTCAAAAGCCACAGTAGTTTTTTTGGTGCAATGCTTTCTGGTATTGAATCTAAGCTCTTGTAATATGATATATAAGCTGACTTGTGGTGTTTTCAAAACCACTAAAAAAGGGACATCCTTTCTCTTCCGAAGAAGGGTACATTTCAGCCTAGGATTGTTACTACAAACAAATAATCAGCATTTTATTTGGGAAAACTCCAAGGCAAAATGTACTATATAAAAGACCGATGGCTTAAAACACCATTAAGATGTGTGCTGGTCAAGAAAAAGCATAAACTTGTTTTATCTTTATAACTTGTTTTACTGATGTGACATTACTGTTTGCTATTATTAATAATGCTATCCATTTTATTTCCAGTTACATTCATTCTCTTGACATTTTAACTATATTCTCTTATTTCTTCATCTTACAAGACATCGAGTTAATGTCCTGAAAAGAAGTTAATTAGACGAACTTAGAAGGGCATTTAGATCATGCTTGATGGAAAGCCCAAAACAAAGTTCTGCCAAAGTTCTGAGCACAGTATTGCTGCAGATTAAATTGGCTTCTTAGGCAAACATTTTCAGATGTATTTCCATTAGTTTACATCCCTATTATCCCAAACCAATTCCTGTCAAGTGGGACATAGATAGGGTAAGAAAACAAACGTGAATTCGGACAGAAAATCCCATGAGAGAGAGATACTGTCTCTCTTGTTTATTATCGTATTTCCAAGTCCTGACACACTATAGATGCTCAGAGATACGTGTATTGCAAATGAAAACCTTAGTGCCGCTTAAAGCTGTCAGCACTATAAAAGTCTGAGCACACTGGCTATTCAGTTCAGCTCAGTTCAGTTCAGTCACTCAGTCGTGTCCAATTCTTTGCCACCCCGTGAACTGCAGCTCGCCAGGCCTCCCTGTCCATCACCAACTCCCAGAATTTACCCAAACTCATGTCGATCGAGTTGGTGTTGTTCCCTTCTCCTCCTGCCCCCAATCCCTCCCAGCATCAGAGTCTTTTCCAATGCACTGGCTATTATGCCTTACAATTAATATTTAATAATTGAAGTAAGCTCTAGTGCTGCAATACACCAGCCACATTTGACTACTGAGCATGTGAAATGTGGTTAGTAAGACCAAAAATAAAGAGTTGCAAACTTTATTTATTTAGTTTAAAATTTAAAACTGATGTGTGATTTCTTACTAGGAAACTTCCAATAGTGTCGAAAAACTCAAGTATGTGAATCCATCTTTTCAACTTGAAATTTTATAATATCTAAATAGAAATCAAGTCTTTCTAATGAAAATTTGGAGTCTAAATTGAGATGTGCTGTACGTATGGAACACACCAGAGTCCAAAGACTTAGTACAGTAAAAATAATATCCAAGTTTTTAAGACACTAAGGACTGTAGCTTGCCAGGCGCCTCAGTCCATGGGATTCTCCAGGTATGAATACTGGAGTGGATTGCCATGCCCTCTTCCAGGGGATCTTCCCAACCCAGGGATTGAACCTATGTCTGTTATGCCTCTTGCATTGGCAGGCAGGTTCTTTACCACTAACACCATCTGGGAAGCCCAAACATTGCATTAACAAGTCTCTATATTGATTACAGGGCTTCCCTAGTGGCTCAGAGAACTCACTCCAGTACTCTTGCCTGGAGAATCCCACAGACAGAGGAGCCTGGAGGACTACAGTCCATGGGGTCTCAGAGAGCTGGACACGACTGAAGCAACTTGGCATGCACGGGCATGATATCTGGAGTGGACTGAATGGTATTCTTCCAAAAGTTACATCAACAGCCTAATCTCCAGAATTGGTGAGTGTCATCTCACATGTAAATGAGGGAATGCTACCTTACACAGCAAAAGACACGTAATTAAGAACCTTGAGAGGAGGCTCTTATGCCAGATTATCCAGGTGAGGTCTCATTCGAAACACAAGAGTCCTTCTAAGAGTAAGGCCAAGAGATATTTGACAGACAGCAAAGGAGGGGACAAGATGGATTGGAGAGAGGAGGCCACATGTCAAGGAGCACTAATATCCATGAGAAGAAGACATGAAGAAGGGATTGCTCTCTAGGGCGTCCCAATCTCTGGAAACTTGTTACACAGTCATAGTTTAGATACATTGGGTTAAAAATTATTAAAATTAATTTCTCTTTTTTTAAGCTTTAGAAATGTGCCTACTAGAACATTTTAAATTACCTATTTGGCTCTCACTGTATTTTTCCTGTACTACACTGCTACAGAATAAGCTCTCAGAGATTATCTATTTTTCCAAATAACATTTTGTGTGGAATTTCCATCTCTTAGGTCACATATGTAAGAAGCAGCTTAAAAATCTTAAATTCACAAAATGATATCATCTTCTTAAATTCACAAAAATGTTAGCATCCTAGAATGTAGGATTATTTTATTCATGTTTAGGAAATAATTTTTTTAAAATTTGCAGATATTTCTATTCATTCAAAACCATTAAGTTCGGGCAGTCTAGTTAAAATATTAGATGAGAGAATTGTAATTTTGAAAGTTTCCAATTAGATGAAATGAAAGTTTAAATCTAACAAGATAGAAAGTAACAGGGACACATTTAAAATCCACACTTGGGTCCAAATAGCCAACTGTGAAAACAGAGACGTGAGGAGATATGACTTCACTATGGCGTGTGAAAGAGACCTGGGGGTTTTCACTGATGATAAATTCAATCTGAGTTGGCAGGTTGGTAGAGCTGCCAAAACAGCTATCGTGACCTTGGGCTGTTTAAATAAAAATTGGGGTTCCAAAGGCAATCGTCCTGTGTTAGCTCACAGCCACACTATTTCATACGACAATCAATTAGCCTGGAAAAGGATGTCCTAGGAGAAATATACTGTCTTTACATCTAAATGGTTCTTTTATGGAAAACATATTGAGCTTGTTCTAAAGCCTGCCACAGAACTAAAAACCATCCAGATGTTCTTCCCTAGGACTTTGCTAAGTATCATGGGGGTATAGAAATCTAATCATTTCAGCTATCCAATATTGAAACAGGCTCCCACAAAAGGTAATAAACATCCCAGGTCTTACAAGAGACTCAGAAAAAGTCTGAAACTATTGTTCATTTTCCATAAAAGTGACATCCTAAGAAAACTGTGCACCCCTTTCCTGAAATAAGGTCATACAAGTTAGAGTTATGGTAGTCATTAGGAACATAAACTGCTGTCTGGGTCTGAACCCTAGCTCAGTCATTTGCTAGCTGTGTGACATTGAGCAAATTACCTAACCTCTCTGAGCTTGTATTTCTTCACCTGGAAAATTGAGATTATAAAAGTTCCTTCTTCTTCACGTTATTGTCACAGGGTTTGGCCGTGGACTGTGGGCTTCAGACCAACCCTGGTGCTCACTCCTGTGGCCAATAGAGTCATGCCAATTCAGAGGATCAGGACCAATGGATCTAGGACAGAATTTCCTTTTCAGCAGTGGACTGAAGGCTCTAGCAGGTAATTTATGAATACTTATTTTACAATATTTAATGTGGAGTAGAAAGAATGAGCTCTATCTCATGAGGTCCTAAAGTTTCTCTTTCATTTTTTCATTCATTTAGTTAATCAGCGTGTCTTAAGAGCCTTCTTTGTGCCCTATGATACATCAGGGACTAAGGTTGGTTAAAGAAAATCTATGTCCTTGTGGAACTTAGATTCTAATGGGGGAAGACAAGTAATAAAGTTAACAAATAAGTGAATGATTTATCAAGTTAAAAGGCAACAAATGCTACTGCAAAAGGAGAGCAGGGTACAGGATCTGAAGTGCTGGGAGGAGGGTGAAATAAGAATTAATATAAAGTTGTTGTGTGAGACCTCACACAGGAGGCAATATTCGAGCAGAAATTTGAAGGGGGTGAGGATGTACTCCATGTAGATATCTAGGGAAGAATATTCCAGGCAGAGCAAGAGCCAACAAACACAGAAGTTGTGTCTATTTTTGAAGGGAAAGCAAGGAGGCCAGTGGAGATCTAAGAGAATCCACCACAGAGATAACAGGGGAAAGGTGAGAAGTGGCTGGAGTCTGGATATATCTAAAGTTAGGGAATTAACAGTCTGGTTTTGTTTTTTGTTTTTTGTTTTGAGTAAGCTGAGTTATACTGTTGTGTTAGTTTCAGATGTACAGCATAGTGATTCAATTAGACGTAGACATACACTCATTCAGGAAGTATAGTCTTGCTGATGGATTGAACATGAAATTTGAGGGAGGGAGTGCAGGGTGATTCCAGGGTTTTGATGAAAAGGATGGGGAGGCTGAAACTGCCATTAACTGAGATGAATAAAACTATGGATGGAAGAGGCTTGAGAATGGGGGCAAATCATTGAAAGAATTTTATGTAGGTCAAAAAATGAGTCCTGATTTCAAAATTCTCCAACAAATCGAAGGACCCAACCAGGGAATCCATAACCACTTGGCAGGGGTTGCTTTGAGGCAAATGAAGTGTCCAGGGAAAGCTTAATCTAGATAACTGTTAAAGTAATTCCTCATTCTTAACTTATCTAATTATTATTTTTAAGTAATTTAACAATGTTTAATCAAGTGTGTCTGTGTGTACCAAGGAGACAGTCTTGAAAGTCCTTTAAAATCCTGACAAAATAATTACCTCAGCCTTATTCCACCACTAAGAGGTAGGAAGTTAGAGACTGAAGCCATGTTTAACAGGACTAAACCTGATATGTGTCGTCTTCCTGAACCAGCCATGGGAAATGCCGCTTGGTAATGACATTTGTGACAGAAGTGTTGATGGATCAGTCTAGTCTTCCTAATTTTTTCTTCTCTTCCTTTAGACACATGTTGGTGAATTACAGCTTTGTCTGCTCATCAACACACAGTTTTGTAGCTAATAAGAAAAAAACCCTGTCTGGTAAATAACAGCTCCCAGGAAGCCTGACTCTTCCTAAAACAACTTTTTTGTCAGCTGAGGCCACTATGGATTATAAGAGCACCTAATTAAAGGAGGGAAGAGAGGAATAATGTTACCATACTCCTAGGGTATGAAAATAAGTCATTTAGCACCTACAATTGCAATGCGCTATGCTATCACTGTTTTCCCTAGCTTCATTAATTTTTTGTCTTCCAAAGTCAGCATCTATCCTTACAGCCTTTCTCTCCTGCTGTCATCAGAGCATTTATATGCATTAATCCATGACAAATGGGTACATTTGATCCATAACTGATTTCTCTGCCTGCCAACTAGGAGCAGATATAGTTTTGAAAATGGAAACAATAAGACTAAAAAATAACTAGGATAATATAAAAATAATATTTTCTTTCTAAATATGCTTTATAAATGCTTTATCTAAAGCAAACAGCAGCCTCCCAGATGGTAGAGTAATGAATGCTTTGACTTTTTGGTCACTGGCAACAATTCTTAAAACAGATCAGTTCACACATTGTGTGTGCTTGCGTGTGCTAAGTCGCGTCAGTCGTGTTTGACTCTTTGCAACCCTATAGACTGTAGCCTGCCAGGCTCCTCTGAGGAGGACACTTCACAGATTCAGTTCAGTCGCTAAGTTGTGTCCAACTCTTTGCAACCCCATGAACCACAACACACCAGGCCTCCCTGACCATCACCAACTCCCGGAGTCCACCCAAACCCATGTCCATCAAGTCAGTGATGCCATCCAATCGTCTCATCCTCTATCGTCCCCTTCTCCTCCTGCCCTCCTCCTTTCCCAGCATCAGGGTCTTTTCCAATGAGTCAGCTCTTCGCATCAGGTGGCCAAAGTATTGGAGTTTCAGCCTCAACATCAGTCCTTCCAGTGAACACCCAGGACTGATCTCCTTTAGAATGGACTGGTTGAATCTCCTTGCAGTCCAAGGGACTCTCAAGAGTCTTCTCCAACACCACAGTTCAAAAGCAACTATTAGGCTCACACAAATGAGAGGGTAGAAGGAGGGAAGGAGAAAGAGTGAGCAAGCGAGCGCTTTAGGTGTTTGCTATGGGAAAGGACTCAGTGGAGAAGAGTGCACGGTTTCTGATGGCCCCAGAGGTTTGCTCCACATTCACTTACATGGGGAGCTGGGCCCTGTGACACCCATTTGTTCAAAAGTCAGCTGTGTGAAAACAGAACAAAACAAAACTGTATGCTTGGTGTCACAGTGCATCTGGTTTTGTTTCGCTTTTTTAGATTCACTAACTGGATTATCCTCTTCTTTATAGACTGAGTAACTGAAACGTCTAGAGCCTTATCCAAATACTAAAATAAGCAGAGATATCTAAACTTGGATATCTAAGAATGAAAGGGCACTGTAACAAAGAAAATACTTCCTAGTCATTAAGGCATTTCACAGTTACCATGAAGGCTCTTCACTAGATTTCCTGTTATCTGCCTTCTGGGAACATGATAGGATTGTACTCTCTGGCTTTTTGCCATTGGGTTGAGCCATATGACCAGATCTGGCCCGTGAGTGGTGACATGTGTCACTTCCAAACTGAAGCATTTATTTGCTAATGTTACCTCAAATTCTCTCCTCTTTTCTGCCATGATGAATGACAGATGCTGCTCCTAATTCTGGATTGACCATAGCACAGACCACAGTCTCCAGCCAACCCCAGAGGACAGTACCATAAGCAAGAAATAACTTCTGTGCATTAAGCCATTGAAATTTGGAGCTGATTGGTCATCATAGCATCTTGTAGCCTCTTCTGAAACACATTCATTTCCTTCTTAATTCTGTCCATCACAACTAAAAGTAATGATGCTGGTAGAGGCAAATAATTTTAGTGTTATAGACATGAAGAGCATGGGATCTGGAACTAGATTATCCCAGTTTAAATCATAGCTTCACCACCTATTGGCTGTGTACTTTGAGCAAGTTATTCAAACTCTTTGAACCCTATTTCCTTCATTGGTAGAAAGAAGAGAAAAAGAGTAGCTGCCTTCAGTGGTAAGTATAAGGGTTAATGAAATAATATGGAATTCTTAGCACACTGACAGGCACAAGGTACTTAGTAAAACTATATATATATATATATATATATATATATATATATATATATATATCAGACAAGGAGGAGTGCTAAATTAGCTTTTCCCTTCCAAAGTCAGCATATACTCTTTGTCTCCTATTATGTTCAAAACATTTAGATGTTTTAAAACATGACAAAGAAGTGCCCTTTCCATGATCTTCTGATCTTCTTTAGAGTTTTCTAATGCATCTTCTTTTCTGACTCCAGATGTTCATAATGCTATTATCTTTACCTGCCTGGAATTCTTTGCTGTCCAAACTACATCCCTAACTCTTGATCTCACCTTTTCTACTTCTCTAGGTTTCATTTAAAGCATTTTTTTTTCGCAGAAGACTTGACCCAGATCTTAGACCTTTCCCCCACCAAATATTCCTTCAACAGAAGGAAGAAGAGATGAATAGATGGTCTTGGAGCTCCTCAGGATGCATAGTAGAACAGGATGAATGTTTTGGCAGAAACCCCACTTTATCTGTCTAATACTGGATATAAAATTATAAATGTTATGTGAAGCTTCCACTTCCAAATGTTCTATTATAATAACAACTTTCTCAAATTAGCATTTTTATATTGCTTTCTGTTGATGAATAATACCATACCCATGAGAAAGAACTTTACCCCAGATCTTATTCACACAAATAAGTACATCAATAGAGCTTTCTTCTTACAATAATAATAAACTACCCTTAGTTGTTTTCAACAATTTAATTAAATACAATTAACTCTAGTTTGTTTTGGCAACCTATTAATGTCACTATTGAATATAAATAGGCTCATGAAAAGAGTATAATAAATCCTTTACACTACTGTAAAATTACTCTGATGCTCAGCTTGCCAGAAATACTTAACAGCATTTTTGAAGTATGTTAATGAGACAGTAAAAAAGAGATAAAGTTTTATCAAGTAACTCATCAAGACTTCTATAAGGCTTTGACCTCTTCAGTAGAGAGCTCTTGGATATGTTGGATATGGTTCTTAAGAGACTCTTAAACAGTAATTGCAAATTTATCATCATCTTATAATATATTTAATCCATGCTTCTAACTGCATAGGCTATTATTTTATGTTAATTCGAATTCCCTGGAGTCTTAAAACATAAGAAATTGACCACTGGCACTTTATTTTGTGTTGCTGCTTTTACTAAGGCTCAAAATGTTAGACACCATGCTACTTAAGCAATCCTTAGTACATAAAGAAATCATTTTGCATTCAAAGTAGAAAATATGGGGTGCACATAATAATACACAAAAATGGTACCCTGGGATGAAAACTGTGGATGTTTAGGTACTAATGTGCAAATCAGTATACACCTGGGTTACTTCCTTTAGCAGTTGGGTCTTATGATAAAGAGGTGATGGATTATTGGAAGGACAACACTATAAATGGAAAAAGAAATAACTGAGGAAATATGGATAAATGGTATAAGATTTCACTTGACTAGTGGCTCTTTTAATAGGGTTTTAATACAATTATAACCCATTCTGAGAATCACAAAGAGCCAATGCTGGCTTTTAGACCATTTCTTGTTAATGAAATATTGGCCAGATGTTTTAATTAATTAACCAAACTTCCCTATTATTTGACATCATACAGACTCTACCAAACTTATGGATTAGAGCACCTTCTTCAGTAATTACCTATACAACCTGCTATTGAAAGGAAGTATACTGTGAGTATTAACCTGGTCATATTGACTTAGAACTAATGGCTAACCATTATGTATTCCAGAGTAGAGACTAGCTCTAAAATCCCTACCTTTTAACTGTTCTGAATACATGAATTTTATTATCAGAATTCTCAGATGTATTCATAAAGTGAGTCAAATAAGTCTGACTTATAAAATTTCTATATGCATCATCTTATAGAATAAAATATTATGGGTATACATGTCAGTATAAAGCAGTCCTTCTATACCATCTTTGCTGTGACATTCATATATTTACATAACAATATAGTGAGACGCTTTGTGCTGGACAAGTACTATATGGCAGATATAGAAAGGATACCTTCTCTATTCCTTACGTAAGTCAGCAAGGTGGAAATTTTATAAACAGGAATCCCCATTTCATGAGTGAGGCAGGGAGAATTATAATGTCTAGTCCACACTTGGAGCTAGTAGTGATAGACTTAGGATGAGAACTCCTGGTTTGATTAGGATACCAAGCTACTCCAATTCCTACCGCTTCTTTGGCCAAGGATCACAGGTGGCAAAAAGGGTAAGATCAGGTAAAAAGCCTGCAAGCAAGTCAGCTCTTTACCTCATTCCCAAAGATGTACACAGCTGCTACACAAATGGGGTGTAACTGTCTTGCTGCAGGTACCATCCTAAATATTTTACATGTCAATGCTTATTTATATCATTATTTTAAATGAATAATATAGCCCACCTTGATGGGGACTTCAATTACATATAAGAACAGCATAGCTCAAGAATGGACAACTGTCTCACCTCAAAATTAAACAAGTAAGTCCAGGTAGGAAACTGCACAGTATTTGACATTGTAGGTGCTGAATGATGATGGTTGTGGGGGTGGCTGTTGTGGTTGTTTTTGAAAGCATCCCTACCTCTTTTAACAACTCATGATTGGATCACAGTGCTTGGAAGGATTCAGAGATTGAATCTGGGTGAAAATACAAAGAGTGTCATAATTGATTAGCAATCATATATGCAATGTATAGTTATAGGAAGAGTTGACTATGTTTCAAGAATTTGCCACCACTGGCCATGGGGATATTTTCAAACAAACAAAAGGATTTGTTTTGATGGTGAGAGGAATTTGAAAGGAAACTTCAGGTCTGATTATGTAAGCGATTTCTACCAAATATGTTATTGAGTTATGAATCTGGCAAGTTTTATTTGAAAGATAGCAAATTCTATATTTTAGCAAAAAGATACTGCTGCAAATGATCAAACCACTTACCAGAAAGGTCAGCCCACTTTACAATATTCTAGATAATTTATAAAGTCTCAACATGATAAATGCCAAAAAATCTTATCAAAAAGTTAAACTGCAGTTAGGTGGAATTCTTCTCCACTGTGAATGATTTATAACTTCATTTTAAGTAAAACAGAAAATCTACACTAAGACTGAGTCTAATAAATGTAGATTCATCTTATGCTTCTTCTTCCTCCCCTGGAGCACAAGAAAAGGGCCTCCAGAGTCTAAAAATCAAAACAAAACATTATAAGACCATAGCCCTATAAAAAAATACTTGAAAATGAGGTCCTGTTAATGCAACAAGCAAAGAAAGCATGCTTTCAGTCAGGCCTGTATGCAAAGAAATATAAACACTAAAGTTCTATTGAGCACAGGAAATTAAAATTATAGCATGATGTAGCCAAGCCTAAGACACAGAGCCTATTAATACAGCACAATGCCCCACAACATAGAAATTTATTTTGTAATTATATTAAACCAAGACCAACTTGCTGATATTCCTAAAAGTAGTACTTGGTTGTGATGGAAAGAGCACCTGAGTGAAAGACAAGATACAACCTAAGTTTCCCTCTCAGCTTTTAATTATTATCCATACGTTGGGGCTTCCCTGGTGGCTCAACTGGTAAAGAATCTGTCTGCAATGCAGGAGGCCTGGGTTCGATCCCTGGGTTGGGAAGATCCCCTGTAGGAGGGCATGGTAACCCATTCCAGTATTCTTGCCTGGAGAATCCTAGTGGACAGAGGAGCCTGGCAGGCTACAGTCTATGGGGTTGCAAAGAGTTGGACATGACTGAGCGATTAAGCACAGCACAGAACAACGGGCCAGATGGGGCTTTCCTGGGTTGGGAAGATCCCCTGGAAGAGGGCATGGCAACCCATTCCAGTATTCTTTCCTGGAGAATCCCCATGGACAGAGGAGCCTGGCAGGCTACAGTCTATGGGGTCGCAAAGAGCTGGAAACGACTGAGCGATTAAGCACAGCACATGGGCCAGACACCCAGTCAGGGATCCCCAGGCTGCTCAGTTCCCTACCTACACAGAACTGGTGATCCAGTCAGGAAAGGCAGCATTGAACCAGTGATTATAGTAAAGAGGCATTGCTATAGCTACTGAGGAAGTGTAGTTTTCTGAACCTAGTAGGCAGTTCATAAACATTTGTTGAATAACACATTAAATTTGTTGTCCATTAAAAATAAAATTATTATCCTTAGGTTTTGATGTAAGAGATATGTAGTTTACTCTAAAGTAACAACCAGACTTTAAAAATCAGCAGAAGTAGCATATTTTGGCTTGTATTATTAAATGACCTGCTTTCCACAGAGACTCAAACTGTGGATGCTGGGGATTCTTTCTTCCATTTTAACTAGCTGTTCATCTGTGATCATCAGTGGACATTGCTAAGGCAACCTTTAGATTACAAAACAGTATGCAATGGCACCCCACTCCAGTACTCTTGCCTCGAAAATCCCATGGACAGAGGAGCCTGGTAGGCTGCAGTCCATGGGGTCGCTAGGAGTTGGACACGACTGAGCGACTTCACTTTCACTTTTCACTTTCATGCATTGGAGAAGGAAATGGCAACCCACTCCAGTGTTCTTGCCTGGAGAATCCCAGGGACAGGGGAGCCTGGTGGGCTGCTGTCTATGGGTCGCACAGAGTTGGACACGACTGAAGCGACTTAGCAGCAGCAGCAGCAACAACAACAAAATCTTGCTTTCCCTTTATCTGCAATAATATGAAGTTCTCCAACTAGTTTAGGGCCTATAGACACTTAGGTCGCAGTCCTACCTTATCCCCCTTACCTTCCACTAAGACTTTACTTGTTCTGTTTCCTCTGGTTCAGTATGGTACCCTTGATCTTTCCCACTAGCTGACTTCCTACCCAACATTCAAAGCCAACACAAAATCCAGCTTTCTATGAGGGCTTCTCAAATCCTCTCTGTTCAGAATGAAGTGCTTCATGCTTTATGATCAAGCACCTGATTGACTAGAGCTCCTATGACAAGCAGCTTGTATCCCTGACATAGAATAAGAGAATGGGGAAAGTAATCAAAAATTTCTGGATTAAATAAAAAGAAAGTTCTGCAAATATTAGAAGCTGACAGAATGACTGAAGATCCATTATCTTAAACCATCATTACTAGACATGTGTGGCTATTTATATTTGCTTTAATCACACTTTGGATCTTTTTATTTTTTATGAATTGTTTCATGGCATGTATTTTTGGATAGGAGAGGGATTCTAAAGATGGTCAATGAACCAGCAGGGACGGTCAAAGACTCTCAACTTGCTTGTGTCAATCAATTAGTATGTGGTCCAGAGAAGGATTGAAAAAGATTCTGAAATCACATCTAGGCTCTGTGGGAACAATCACTGTGATTGATTCCTTTGGTCTGTGATAGATAGAGGGTTGGAGATTGGCAGCGTGTATGCCATAAATCTGCTTTTTCTTCTAAACAATCCTGGGAGTAACTGTCAAAAATGCTGCCCTATAAATGTTCACCCAGTGACCTACTTTCTCAAACACATGTCCAGTACATGGCATCTTGCATTTTCATCAGATAAAAAGTGTAAGAAGCTACAAAAACAATTCAACTTAATAAGACCTCATCTGGGAAGCTTCCAAGTACTCTCTTCTCCTGTCTTATATCTTATCATTTTATCTCAGAAAAAAAATGGTTTTATTATTTTATTTTTTGCTTTGTCATATAGTTTTTAATTCAGAGTTCCAGTAGGTCTGACCTCTAGATACAGTTTCTTCAAAGAACAGTGGTGTTCAAATTTTCCTAATCCCAACACCCTGAGGAGGTGCAATATCCAGTTTCTACCTGTTTCCACTTCCAGTGGGAAAATACTTGGGTAATAAATACTTGGAAAGATGCATTTATGAATCACTCATTATTTTGGTAAAATAAGATGAACCTATTAATATGCTAGTATATTATGAAACAATGCCTTACAGACATAAAAATAACTCAAAAAATGTTTCTTCTCTTGAGAATTTATGTCGCGTAGGTTCACAGGCAATATACAAAATGTCACTAGACTAGTGTCACCATACAAATAAGTTTTGAGAGTGATATAAACACATGTTTTACAATAAGCATATCAATGAATCATTTCTAACCACAACCAAAGAATGTTTCAAAGTCTAATCCTTAGCAAATTTAAAACCCCAAGTATGCAAATATGCATTATTATAGACTATAGGGTTAATGAAACAACCCACAGCAAACTTAATTGATAATGATGAAACTGAAGCAACACTAATTTATAATTAAAAAGCAAGGACCACAGCAATGGAAAATCACTAACAACTCAAACAACGCTCAAGATCCAGTGATAACAAATTATCCTTCCCCAAATTGCATGAGTTCTAATTATTTGCATGCAGGTACTTTGCAATGTTTCCCAGAGGCAGCAGCCAGTTTTCTTAGCAGAATACTGAATTAAGGAAGCTCAGTAAACCTTAGTTACATGTCATTTGTGTAGAATGATAACTCAGCCAGTATATTAATAAGTAGCCTGTGTTCATATACAAAATGAATGTACATAAAATCTTAAATCATTTGCTCAAAAGAACAACAACAACAAAAAAAACACCTTGGGTTTCAAGATAAATTTATAATCCGCTAGTGGACTGCAGACTAGATTTTGAGAACTTTAATAAATAAAGGGTTTTACATAGGCATCATTATGCTGTCCGATGCTTCCCTTTGTTTTATTACATTTACAGATTACTCTTTCTGCTTAGCCTTAATCTGAAGTTAAGTTAATTGACTTTTAGCTAAGATTCAAATGAGACCTCTGCTTAGGCCACTAGCCTCATAATGCAAATGCTCTCTGTTCATCAGACCCCCTAGTGATAGTAGTTCACTGCATATAAAAGGCTCAGAGACACACAGCATTTTAACATGTTGAATTTAACTCAAAATAGGACTCATCCACGGGCATAATTTTAAAGCAGGCCGAAACAAAACAGATCTGCATTGAGATTCCCCTTTTGGCCCTACTGCCTTCGCCTCGCTCCACTGTGCTCGCATAAATTCATTAGGAATCATAAAATGTTGGAGCCGGAGATAATCTTGTCTGAGGTCACCCACTGACAGCTTGCTAGTGGGATATAGCCCTGAGTTAAGTTTTGTTTGGCCCACTTGACATTTAAAAGATAAAGAACTTAACACATAAAATTCTAGGTTTCTGACTTGCCTTGAAATACCGGATGATCGGGTCACATTGAGCCCATCTCAGGTGTGGCGAAGTCTGTGCTATGCCCTCTAGATGTGCATATGCTCTTAAGCTGCCACAGTTCTCAGCATTCTGTAATATCTGGCCTCCAGGCTGATCCAATTATTTTTGTTAACTACCTGGTCTGTGAAGCTATTTGCCTTCTCCATCTATGAAATCATCCAGAAAGTTTTCAAATAGCTTTAGCAGAAGGTTTTTTTAATATACAAAGGTGATTTTGTACTGCTTCTTGCTCTATCAAATGGATAAAGGCAATGAATCAGTTCCTTGGGCCGCTTAAAGCTTCCTTATTTGGCAGGATATACTTTACTATTTGTGGAATGCATGGATCGTCTCCTCGGAGTTGCTAGGAGCAATATTAAAACGGTTGATTCCTTCCAACCTTCTAATCTGGAGCCTTGCAATTGATAACAGAAGTGAGATGCTGAAAGCTCCAGTGTCCTACTCCTACTCTGGCTCTTTCTTCAACACCATTAGGTATAAGAGAAGGTGTAAAGTGGTGCTTTCCCACCAATATGTGCACTTTTTTAAAGGATATAAAACTCTTGCCTAGTTGCTCAGCAAATATTGATCAAATACCTACATAGTATTTAATCCAGGGATAGGATGAACTGCTGGCCTGCTGTCAATTTCAGGAGCATTGAAATCCTTCCCCCCCCAACCACCACCATCGCCACCACCCCCACTCCACCACCCCCCCCCCACCCTGCATTGTGCGGTAATTCATCTAAATCTGGAAGCTGACATTTATTCACTTCAAAGCATGTGACTCAGGAGGTCCATTCTTCACCCACACAAGTGGGAAATCAGAAAACCCCTTTAGATATACACAGACTCAGCTTGTATTTAGTCTTAGGTATAAAGGAGGTACATCTACAAGTGAAGGCCTACTAAGCGCAGGGTAATGGTAAACACAAGTAACTCCATCAACAGAAGATGGCCTTTGCTGAGGATGTAGAAAGTCTTCCTCCCTTTTAGACTGAGGGAAAGCTTGATTGGATTCCTGCCCTGCAAGGAGAAAGGGTATGCTTAACGAGTAGGCAGATCACTCTGATGTCTATCTATCTTCTGAGAGAAAGGTGCTGTGATATATCATTTTTCTTTTCTTTCTCTGGACATTTATTATATAAATTCGGGGAAAGAGAAAGAAATAGCGGGCCAAGAAGATTCCCTAAATACTTTGAGGATATTATCTTTGGGAATCCAATTAGTTTATATAAATTGTTAGCAAAATAACTCTTCTTCTTCTATTTATCCCAAATAAATGATAAACTGCTGGTCTGGTGCTATTTTTTTCCTTCTGCAAAGATAAAGTGAATATTTTTTTCTTGATATCAGAAGATTTGAAAGCAAAAGTCATTTTCCTATTTACTAAGTGAAGTTTCCTTTTCAGACCCTCAAGAGCACACCTATAATATTTTCTAATCTATAGGAAAAAATAAAAACTCATGCTGTGACTGAAAACCTTAAGGATTTGACTTTTCACTACATCTTTAAGTATGTTCTTTGGACCATTTTGATTAACGTACTATAATATCAGTGTTAGTCACTCAATCGTGTCTGACTCTTTGTGACTCCATGGACTGGTAGCACATCAGGCCCCTCTGTTCATGGAATTCTCCAGGCAAGAATACTGGAGTGGGTAGCCATTCCCTTCTCAAGGGATAGACCCAGGAATCGAACCTTGGTCCTGCATTGCAGGCAGATTCTTTACCATCTGAGCCATGGCTTTTGATTAATGTCAAATATTGAATAGAGTCAAATATCTACCCAAAGATACTGCACAGATATACGCACACACACATGCATATGTTACAGTGACAATTTAGTGTTTATACCACTCTCCATTACAAACACACATATAGACACAGATGTACCCAGCCACATACACACAAACACTCACACATAAGTAGGAAAAAATGAAGGAGTGTTTGATTCCACCAGAACAGTCATTCCTTCTTCTTTAATAATCTAACATATATTTTCTGAGTACCTACTATATGCCAGGTTCCTTACTAGAAATGAAAGATAAAAAGATGAATGTTACATGATTCCGGGATTATCTAGGCCTATGCGTCTCAATGCATGTGATATGACTAGGCACTGTAGGTGTTTTCCAAATTAAAAAAAAAAAAAATTTTGGAAAATTTTAAACACAATCAGGACTCCCATCTGCAAACCTTTTCAGAACTTTCATACACTCACACACACTGCAAATCTCCAAGAGAAAGACACATCGTACAGTGAGTGTTTCCTCAGCAGTTAATAGTTTTTCTCCAAAGAGCATCTTGAGGGGACAGTGTTTTTGAATTGGGAAATGCTAATCTGAATATTTTATTGGATTAAGGCTCTTAGAAGGAAAAGGGCCTAATGATACTTTTGCAACCTACATTTGCTTCTTTTTCCTTAAACTGGGAAGGAACATGGATGCATTTTTAAATTAATCATTGAATTCTCTATAGCTAAGATTTTAAGCTTTTCATTAAAGATCATTACATACCCATCCTAGAAATGAATTTGAAAATTTTTCAAAATTAAAGGAAATAAAAAGCCACGTCAATCCAATCCTCCCATCAGGTTTAACTAACAGTGTATAAGGAATGTTTTTATCTTTTCTGATATTTTTTATGCATGTACAAATAAATATTTTCTCCAAACTATTTTGCTCCTATGGACAGAGGAGCCTGGCAGGCTATGGTCCATGGGGTTACAAAGAGTCAGACATGACTGAGGTGACTAAGCATGCACGCACATCCTTTTTGATAGAGATGGAAACTTCCTTTAATTTTTTGCCATCAAAATTACTGTTTCAGTGACTAAACCTTAAACATACATCTTTTTAAACGTGTCCAATCATTTTCTTAGTATAAGCATCTAGAAATGGAATTGTGTCAGGACTTTCACATTTTACATTTTGGAAAACACTGCAGATTGTTGTTGTTGTTTTAATGATGTACCAATTTTTATACCCAAGCTTTGAATTTTTACACAGAGTTCAAAATTAGAAGATTTGAAAAAGCAATTTTCATTTTAAATGAACTTTAAAGAGATGAACAACTAAGACTACTATTCATTAATGCCAGTTCTAAATATCTGTTTGCACTGTTGTATAAAACTGAGGCCATAGGCGGTCATAAGTAACAGTACTTAGACTGCATTGTAGTAATTCTTTTATAAATTCACAGGGATGTCAGAAAATTTTTATTTGCATCTTTACCTGATTTTGATTTTGAAAAGAAAGTGTGAAAGTGAAAGTTTTAGTCACTCAGTCATGTCCGACTCTTTGCGACCCCATGGACTATATATTACCTGTTAGGCTCCTCTGTCCATGGAATTCTCCAAGCAAGAATACTGGAGTAGGAAGCCATTCCCTCCTCCAGGGAATCTTCCTGACCCAGGGATTGAACCCGGGTCTCCTGCATTGCAGGTGGATTCTTTATCATCTGAGCCACCATCAAATGCTCATGCCTGCACTTTGACTCTAGGATGAGGTCAATATCATCAATCACATGATCGACGGATTATCACCAGCACCAGTTACACCAAATAACAACCTGTCTGCTCCAATCCTTAGGCCAATTCACTACACTTAGCAATCTAGAATTGGTACACATTCTAAAAATTCAATATACAACCACTCTTGTTTTCACTATTTCTTTTATACTACAATTGTAAAACAACCCTTTATTGTAAGGAAACTTGGTATTCTAATACATATTCCCTGAGCAGCTTTCAATAAAGTAATATATAACAGTAAGGGAAAAATAAGTATAAGGTATACAAGGATGCTTTCCAATCTTCACAAAAACACTCACTTTAAAATGGATGGTGATGTTCACTATGTAATAATTAAGTCACAAATACCTCTAAGTACAGTTTGCTTTATAAAGCTTTAAATCAAACCAAGTATAAGTTACACAGACAATTCTATTCAGTGTCATCTTTTTATACTTCCATACACCCTTGTCAATAAAATAGCAGTGACGAGAGAATAAATGATTCATAAGGCATTTACAACTTCTTGTCTCATGTAATTTATCTTTATAATTTTAAATTGCTAAAGAATCCCAAAGATCTTTTCTCACTAAAGTATTGTGAAATCATCCATATTTTATTAAGTTTCAAGGACAACCCCTCACACCCATACACATGTACTCTCACCCTTGAAATTAAGTAACCATTAAAATTGCTGTCATAATCTTATACCCATAAGGGGAAAAAATAATCCTGTATAAGAAAGTTACGTTTAGCAAACCACTCATCTTTTTTTACCTGTCACATAATAACTGGTGATTATAAAGAGTTGAAGCTGTCTATTTTAACTTCTGGGAACAATGGAATACCACTCTGAGTTTTCATTGTTCAGTCTGCCTTTTTTAAATTAAATGTCCTTCTTCTAGCTTTACTGTACATATTTTTTAAAAAGGCATGAGTATTCTTCAAGTTATTACACTAATTTCCTACATCATTCCCAAAATAAAAAAACTTGATTTAGCCAAATATTAAATTATTGATATTACCAATCTGTTAATCTATAGCACATTTTACTTATTTGTGTAATTTTAAAATTCACTTTCATTTGATTGACTGTTTTAATCTTCCTTAACTAGTGAGTCACTGAAAACAAATGGTGCATTCCTAATACTATAAATATGAAAAATAGGAAGCACTTTGGGAATGCAGGGGAATACATTAAACTCAGTCCGTTTTCTAGTTAACATATTCTCATTCTGTTTGTGTAGAAACAGCATTGAAAAGACAGATCACAAATTCACAACCTCACAGAAACAAGGTCCTAATACTATGTGCTGACAGCAGAAATTGGCCCAAATCTCTAACCATTTCCCTAAAGGACTCCAGCTGGCTGGTGCCATCCAGGTACGGCATAGTTTGAATGAGGGGAACATCCAGTTTCACTCATCTGTCAGTGGAGTGGATTATTTCTTGAGAGGCTGAGATTGGCTGCTTGGGATCAGAGCACTATCCATCTTACAGTGTAGGGGATGATGGTGAAGCTGCCTATAAGAGCCTGGAGAGAGGGGGCCCAGACATTCTTAAACAGGTGAGGAGGCAACTGTAAAGCCTTCACTCCATCCAGGGCTGTGAGTGAAAGATGTGTCATTTTTCACATTTCCCAGACACTTGATATGCACATGGTGTCTGCCAGCTCCTACTTTATGAAAGAGGCGATTTTTCAAGCTTAGGCAAATGTGGCAAAGCTCAGGGTCTGCTGGTGTCTCATTTTTTCTCATCATGTCACTTGTTTTAACCGATTTGAGAAAATGAGATTATGTTTTTCCTTTTTGCTCATTTATCCAGCTATTTATTTATTTATTTGCTCATTGAAGGAGGGAATTGTCACAGATAACTGGCCCTGATTTCTCTCTTGTTTTCATACACATTTCATTAGTGTCCCTGAAGATTTAAGACCCATGAAGGGAAACATCACAACTCTCATCACAGGAAGCATACATTTTCCCTTAAAATCAAGACCGAAGATTGCATTAAAGGAGATTGTATTTCTCACTGAAATAATGTAGAATATTGCTGTGTCCAAGATCTATGACTTTAATCTTTGCAGCTATTGTTGAAAACCCAAGAAAGTTGAATAAACCTAATACATAGAAACATTGGACTTTAGTTTAATATTATTTTCATCTTTCTGCATCTAGAAGAGAGTATTTATAGTTTCTTCATTTCATCAATGAATCTGAAATAGGTCTCAAATGTATAAGTACTTGGGATTGAAATTGGCTTCAGTGCTGCAGTTTCTTGGAGTATTCGAGGTACAGATGAACCATGAACTGATGATAATAAGCAATTACTAAGAGTAAACAATGAAAAAAAAATACTGAGTTTAATTGCAGAGAGAACCTATGATGTGTTTCCAGGTTTAAAATTATTGTATTTTGATAACAAGCTCCACAAAGACATAACATTACTTGTTACATAGCCACAACCCTTCACTCCCAAAAAATCTAATATATTAATCAATTAATTGAGAGACAGTCTATGTGAAAACTCATTGCAAACTGTGCCATATTTCTTGACTGTATGCATAGGGCACAAAATAAGACAGGTGGAATTTGGAAGTATATTCTAGCCAGGTATCACATAGTTAAAACTAACAGCAAGAGTAAAAGCAATATTGTTACCAGTAAGGATAATGAGCTGTGTGAACAGCAAGATGTCACTAATTCAACATCTATGACATGCACATTTGTAGTGTATGAAGTGGTGAAAATGTGTTAGTTGCTCAGTCTTGTCTGACTCTTTGTGACCTCACTGACCGCAGCCCGCCAGGCCCTCTGCCCATGAAATTCTCCAGGCGAGAATACTGGAATGGGTACCCATTCTCTTCTCCAGGGTATCTTCCCCACTCATGAGTCCAACCCTGGTCTCCTACATTGCAGGTGGATTCTTTACCATCTGAGCCACCAGGGAAACCCCAGGATGTCAGTAATCCCTGATATTTCTGAAGAGTTTTACAGTTTATAAACTACTTTTCTGAAGATTAGTTTATTTACACTCCCCACAATACCCCTAAATGAGAAATTGGGCCCAGAGAAGAAAAGTGACTTGCCCAGGGTCATATCACTAATGTTCAGTGACAGATGCAAAGACTCAGACATGACTGAGAGCACTGTGAGCACTTACACACACGCGTGCACACACACGCACATGCACGCGTACTGATGGTCTGGCCTGAGTTCTGTCATCCCCACAAGCCACCCCTCACCAGTTCTGCCATAGACACCTTTCAGAATGCACTTCAAATGAGTCCGTTTATTGACATAACTGGAAAGTTTTCTTGAATTATATGAAGGTTCTCATAAAGCTTCAAAAAGGCTACATGGCAAGATTGTTCTCTGCACTTTGAGGCATTATTTCCTCTTTGGGAAACAGGCTCTGGAGATGAAATCAGACTGAAGTCTCCAATGACAGATATTAGCTGTATGAACTTAAGTCACCCAGACCCTCAGAACTTCAGTCGCCTGAGCAACACGGTGGGGAATCACACCTACCTGAATAAGAATTAAGCCAAGCAACGTGAATTAACCTTCAGATCCTGTCTAAAACACTCACATTAACTGTTTCTGTTATGCATGCTTATCGTTAAGTATTATCATGACTAGAAATTTCTCACGTTATTTGTATGACTATGTAACAACTCAAAGACGTTTTTTTGCCAGAACAGATTGGCCATCTACTGATTGGAGGTAAACTGGGGATTCCAAGACCCACGTTTGTTTTTGCTCCAACTCCGCACTGATGCCTCGGACTCTGGCAGTGATAGATCCAGTCTCAGAATACACGCGGAGCAGAAATACCAGCGCGCAGCATCCGCAAAGCCGTTTCCATACCCACCTGCAGGGGCACCAACGCCCCCTCGCCATTCCTCCCAGACCCAGGGAGTGGAGAAAGGGCAACTGGAGCCCAGAGGCAACCCTGGGCCTCTGCCCCAAGCTAAGGCCCCGCCAAACCCCTGCTCTCGGGGCGGCCCAAGTTGCAGCATTCAGCTGGCTGGTGCGCTCGCCCGCAGCCGGCACGGGAGAACCTGGGCGGCAGCAGCGCTCTTTCGATCCCGCCCCCAGCCAGGAAGCAGAGCCCAGGAAAGCAGCAAGCAGCGCCCTGGGAGGCGTTGCTGGAAGAGAGTGTCGAAGAGCCCAGGATGGGTGCCCAGGCCGGCTGCGAGGCAGGGAAAGGCAAAGGCATAGACGCTGGACCACGCAGCTGCAGGAAGCCGGGCGGATGGGAGAAAGCCAGAGAGGGGATTTGGAAGGAAAGGAGTGTGTGTGGAAAGCTGGCAGCGCTAGAGAACTAAGGATCCGGAGCTTGAGCGCGCAACTGGTCCCCAGAGCCCGGACCTGGCTATCGGATGGGGGGTGGGGGAGGGGAAGGGGTGCGCTGAAGGTGGAGGAATAAGTGCAAGGGCTGAAGCTAAGCAGAAAATGGAAGGCAACCTTTCCGAGAACCAGGATGGGTGAGGACAGTCGAGCTGAGGGAATAGTAATGAGAAAGCTGGAGCGGCAAAGGAGAGAAAAATACAGATTGAAGAGTGAGACCATGGAAGGGTGAGAAATATACTCTGCAAAGAAAAACGAAGAAAGTAAAATGCATCTGCAACTTAAAATTCGATGGGGCGGGGCAGTGGGGGGGGGTGGGGAGTCACGCTAGAGAGAACTTGTCCCCGATACTGCCAAAAGAGATAGGAAAAAAAAAAAAAAAAGGCACCAAGCATACCGGAAGAACAGAAAGTGAAGGAGGGGAGAAAAGAGAGGAGACAAACCAGACAAGAAATAGTAAGTTGCTGTTTAATTTCTTTTTCGTTGACAAACTACTTCCAAAGTTAATTTTGGCACTAACATGCGCACAAAATCCTTAGCCACATACACACCAAAATTATGGTATCTATGCTTCAGACAAATGCAGCCCAGGACCATGGACACACTTTCTCGATTGCAAATATTGTATTTTGGCTCTTTAAAAATTTTTCAAGTCTTGAAAGTTATCCCACTTTTTGCAGAATATTTCACTATTGGCCAAGGTATCCACAAACAAAAGACTTCTACTTTATGCACCAAGGGATGGTGGGACTCCTAGACAGAATCACATTTTCTAAACATTTATTGGAAATACATCCATGGCATTTTAGTATCCCCCACACTCCCCGTAGCATCCAGCCAACAGTAAGTCTTGGAATTCCGAGGCAAGCTGCCCACACTGTAGCACTTTCTGTCACTTGCCTTCAACCATCTGTTAGAAGACCACAGTGAGGCTGGAGACTGGAGGCTACTGTGGAGCCAGCCTCCGACTTACCTGGTCGGTGCAGGTGATGCTGCTGGAAAGTGTGCTGAAGGGATCCATGGCAGAGCAGCACCGCGCAAGCACTTATCCACAAATACAGGACCCAGGACATCGCAGAGACCATTGCCATTCTCTAAAGAGAACATTAGAAAGGAAGAATTACCCCCGGCTTTGAGCCCCCAGCTCTGTCAGTCCCACTGATGAAAGAAGGGGGGTCTCAGACGTCATGTCCCTTTGCTACTTTGCTGGCTATAATTAATGACCTGGCAGAGGTCATGGCATGAAGTGGGATTGAGAGAAATCACTCTCCACGAGATCATGAATCCATTTTTGAAATTCTGCAAAACCAAACTCTTAGGATAGCTGAAATACAGAAATAAAGTTTTTGACTGTTAGGCAGTTTGAAACACTATACCCTGACTAAATATCCTGTTTTACACAATTATCTTTAAGCTATAGTTATTCCAGGCATTGAAAGGCTGCATGCTCCTGTTCATTCTAACTTCATTGCAAGTCTGACATAAGCCTGGAAGGAAAGAGTGGATTCTTTTTTTTTTTTAATTCTACAGTCATGAATTTTTAATTCCAGTGCTGTCTTCTAAACTAAGAAATCATTTCTCAGAGGCATGTTGTAATCTCCTGAAAGAACTGGTGTTTGGGGCTGGACTTAAAATCAGAAGGATTTGTCTTCAGCCAAATGAGTTTCAGATACAAGATCTAAGATCTATGCATCTCTCCTAAAGCAAACCATAATTTACAATATTGCTTTGCCTCCTAAGATCTTATTGTGGCATTTGTTGAGTGTTGATGAATATGCATATACAGGTGGTGTATGTATTTATGGACGAACATCCACCTTTTCTCAGGCGCTGAAACTTTGACAGTCTTCTCAGCACCTATGAGAATCTTAGGAGGTACAAAAGCTCAACCGCGCTACATATTGTCCAATTTCTCAAACAACACCTTATGCTGCGTTTCATATTTGCCAAATTAATCAAACTTGAAGCATCGTCCTTATTCAGCCAGTGATACGGAAGCATTTTCTATATAAGAATCCAGTTAAGTGTATGCTTTTCTCTTAGAGCTTTGGACCCAAGATTGTTTCTTTCTGTTTTTCATCTTTCCATTGTCAAATCATATACTTCAAGTATTTAAACTCTACATTTAAAACCTCCTAGTGACCTCCCAGTGTGGCTTCTTTATTCATGAAAATTGGCCCTCTTTCAAAAGCTGTGATGTTCAGCAAGCAAACTATATACATTATACCTGTGTGTGTGTGTGTGTGTGTATACAGACATAATACAAGATAATTTGTGGGTTTTAGGAGAGAGAGACTTAGCCTTTAAGAAGGGTTTTTAAATTATAATAGACAAATGGTGACAACCATAATTAAGTGCAAAGTAGGAAAACATTAGGTTCAACAGCGTGATGCCTTTCATGCCCTGGTCTGTGATTCACATGGACCATTCACTTTATAATTAGTTTCACAGCCCACTGTTTACTTTTGTGTACAACAGATTTAGCCTCATTGTCTTCAGAACTATCAGTGTACCATAGATGCATTCTCTTCAGATAAGAGCAACACCCCTCCTATGAATTCTGAAATGAATGCATCTGGGTGCCTGCAAATTATAGAAAGACAAAATAGAGCGGATGGTGGCATGCAATGACTGTGAATTTCAGTTAAAATGTACTAGGAATTCATCTAAACTTGAAAAAAACCCTACCAGGATAAAAACTTAACAGTTTTTCAATGACTGCTTTCTCTTCTTCACCCATATAAATCTTAGTACTCAAAATTGCTGTGGTTTGACGTTTGCAATATTTTCCTTCTTTTTATTTTATTTTTTTCATTTAACTTTCTTTAATTCTTAACATTACTTCCAAGGCTCCTGCAAATAGCTCTCTTTGCTAACTCTCTTAGCAAGAGGTGATCTCTATGTTAATAAGTGTTTCCCCCAAAAATAATGCATTCAGCTTTACATAGGTCTCTAGACCTGACTAAATAGATTTCAAATCTGCTTTCTGAATCTTAAATCCTTAAAGAGGCTTCTTACCTGAAAAATCCAGCCAAGAGCAGAGTACTCTATTAGTGTTCATTGGAAAGCTCTAACACTTTCTAAAATCCATCTGTGCCACAATTGAAGATTTTTTTAAAAAGAGCTTCCCAATAATCTTCTTTATCAGGATTAAAAATGTATATATGTTTTTCTCTTCCGATGCTACTTCCACAGTAAAGAAGACATTGGGTTCATTCAGACTGTATTGTCAGAAAAGGAACCAAGGTTTGAGGGCTGGAAACCTTGTCATTTTCACCTTTAAATCATCTCCTGGCGTCACCTCTGCCAGACGAGACCTTTGAAATGATGGTGAGATAATGTGCAGTTTCCTGATGAGAATCAGTTTAAGTTAATGACGGACCATCCCCACTCCAGAGCATTCAGGGCAGAGTAAGGCAGCAAAATGTAGGAGCAGGGCTGCTATACGGCGCTGTAAGTAGCAAGTCTCTTTCAATACATCCCTCCTCTGTAAAGTATCACATGTCTTAAAGTGACATTACCCTCTATTACAGCTACAGTGAATTGTAATACCTGCCCACTAACTATTGAACAACTCAAGCAGCACTTTAACACTGTATTGCCCAGTACTTTCTCTTAGAGATTTTACTGATACTGTTCATTTACCAAAAGAAGAAAGAGGGAAGGATAAACAAAAGAAAAAAGCATTCTGCAAAATACTGATAGTGTTAATGGGTGTTAGATTTCTAACGGCAAATGGGAAAGTGAAAAATGTAAGCCATTTCTTACCTCTTAAGGTTCTTTTAACCAGTAAGTTAACCTGAAATATTGTTGAGTTTATACAAATTTAAGTCTGTCAATTATTTCAGCAGCTAAATGTGGGAACGTGATCTAGCTAGACTACAGTATAGATGTTTATAGGAGTAAGCCTAAAACAAACCTTCTGAGTTTTTTTTTTTAACATGTTGAATACATAGAAATATATCATTTTCAGCATCGAAGAGTGGGTTTTGACAAAGAAATATGCTCAGGACATTTTATAAAAATTTCCTTCAAATAATATGCTGGGGTGGGAAGAGGAAACACTCAGAAGTTCAGCATTTTGTTTCCAGTGCTAGGGTTTAGACACTTTCTTCTTTGGAAATATAAATATGATGGTACCTATGAAGTGACCTAGTTTTCACTTAAAGATTACATTGACAATGATTCACTCAAATAAGTCAATCAGTTATCCACTTATAAAGCACCTACTATGTGTTAGGTGCTTGGGGACAAGTGGGAAAGTAACACTGATGTGACTGCCACTGTCATACATCATACTGTCTAGTCTTTCTTGCTTTCTTTTTTATTTTCAAAATTAAGGTAGTTCTTATAATATTCTGGCTTCAACAACCTCTTCAAGTGCCTCCGAGTACTCTCTGGGCTTTCACAGTCATTATAAAGAAAGTTTGATGTTGCAGTGCATCTTCAGAAGCTATCCTTCTCTCTCTCCGTTTACACAGAGTGAGACACTGAGACACCCTTCAAACACATCAATCCTCATCCCTGGTCCTGCACAGAATAGCTCTTTGGACCCTAACAACTGTTTATTAAAGCTCATCATTAAACAAATTTCAAGATAACAGTAAATACAAACCTTAGAGTGAAAATAAGTTGAGTGCCAAAGTTCTAGGTGCGATTGTGTATTTCATTTCTATGCTTCATTATTGTTGAGTTGGTGAATATATATAGTAAGCTCACACCATTCAATCTCAAGACAAAAGTGATTAAAACTACAGTAGCAGTTGTTGTTTGGTCTCTAAATCATGTCTGACTCTTCTGCGACTCCTTGGATTGCAGCTCACCAAGTTCCTCTGTTCATGAAGTTTTCCAGGTAAGAATATAAGAATGGGTTGACATTTTCTTCTCTGGAGGATCTTCCTGACTCAGGGATCAGACCTGCATCTCCTGCCTTGGCAGGCAGATTCTTTATTGCTGAATCACCAGGGAAGCCCACAGTAGCAGTAGGTAAGGTGTATTTAAACTCTCACTATGTGCTGATGCTACTCCAAAGTATGTTGCTTATAAGGTGTAATTTAATCCTTTTTACCAACCCCATAAGATAAGTATCATTACTATTGTCTCATTTCATGAATGGGGAACCAGAGGGTGAATAGGGAGATTAAGAAACTTACTCAAGGTATTATAGCTGCTAAGTGATAGAGCAGACCCCAATGATCTGGGTCAAGAGCCCATCTTCTAAACACTAGGATTAAATATTTCATAGAAAAAAAAAACAAAAAACCTACCCTCCAAAATTAGCCATTATATTTTCTTATTTCTTTACAATTAATACAGTCTTTAAAAATTATTATATATTCCAGGCATTTGAAGTATAGACATATGAAAGACAGTCTTTACCTCATGGTTTTTTATTTTGTTTTTGCTATGCTAGTGTATGCCTGTCTGACTCTTTGCAGCCTTATGGACTGTGGCCCATGAGGCTCCTCTGTTCTTGGGATTCTCTAGGCAAGAATGCTAGAATGGGTTCCCATACCCTCCTCCATGGACTCTTCTCAACCCAGGGATCAAACCCACATCTCTTATGTCTCCTCCCTTGGCAGGCATGTTCTTCACCACTAGCGCCGCCTGGGAAGCCCTTGCTATGATAATGCATTAAAATTAGAAGGAAAGGGCTTCCCTTGTGGCTCCGCTGGTAAAGAATCTGCCTGCAATGCCAGAGACCTGGGTTCAATTCCTAGGTTGGGACGATCCCCTGGAGAAGGGAAAGACTACCCACTCCAGTATTCTGGCCTGGAGAATTCCAAGGGAGTCACAAAGAGTTGGACATGACTCAGCAACTTTTACTTTTCACATTTGCTAATAAAGGCTACCATTTTGAAGGCTGCACATTATATTTTTCATTTCTAGGGATTAAACTAAGGTTCAACATCATTTCTTTTCTATGATTTAGTTTAATAAACTTACATACTAATGGATTATGTTCAAGGCACTCAGATAGGCATTGTTAGAATTTTTTAAAAAGACTGGAATAATGACTTTCTCTTTCAGTCTTAAGTGGCTTCTATATTTGCATATGATGGAACAAGAATGTCAGACTAGCTCCATTTTCTTTTCTAAATACCCTGTCCATTGTATTGCTGCCAATGATCATTTTCCCTAATAATATAAGCATCAACAGATATTGACACTTAAGGCAATTTAGTCCATTCTCCCAACACAAAGCAAAGTTATTCTCATGCCTTTCAAAGAAGTTGAGCCTTTCCACCTTTGGCCATCACAGGACTTCATCACCTGATCACTTTCTTGTTGGGTGGGCCATAATGTTTTGGCCAATGAGGTGTCAACCAGACTAATGGTATCTCTTTGAGGCTGAAGGACTGTTGAAGCAACACTTTTCAGATCACTCTTTGCCTCTGGAACAGGGACTATCTTCCTGGATCCTTGAGAGACTGAAAAGAGCAGAGGTCCTCATCTTCACCTTGCCACTCACAACAGATGTAGATAGTAAATAAGAAATATTCTGTTCTTTAAGCAATTGAGATTTGGGGGCTATTTGTTACTGCAATATAACCTAGTCTGTCCTGACTGATATTTAACCTATATCAATCATGTATTACTTGAATTATGTTCCATTTACTTCCCTAAGCTATAGCAGAATTATATATCAGGCCCAGTTCATGTCTTCACAGAGCTCCATGGTATAGACACCCACTGGAGATTTTTGATCAGAGCAGTGTAAATCCAAAGCATTGATTATTGCAGCCAGTATCCCTTCAGATTCTCATAAGCCAGGAGTTATAAACTGAACATTCACATGCCCATGGCGAGGCTGGTTCAGTTATACAAGTATGATATTGCAAAAAGCAAAGGTCTACTGCACCACTGTTACAGCCCTTCCAGTTACAGGACTTTAAGATACTTACTCAGTGGGGCCAAACTCCTAAAAATATAATTTCAAATATAGTATCTATGTGTATGTACATCTGTTTATGTAAAAAAGAGAGAAAATCATATTCACTAGAACATGTCCCCATGGAAAAAGCCACATTTACTCAGAAGACTCAATGAAAATAATTGAGGGTAAAAGATAAAACTCAAAATGTTTACATAGCCAAGAATGTTTAGCATATTGCCCTGCATAATGAAAGGCATGGGGATAGAGGAATGGAGGATAGAGAAACCAGTAGGGCAGAAACCTGGAAAGGGGAAAAATGGTGGGGGTGGGCAGAAAAAGAGAGAGAGAGAAAGAGATGCAGAGGTTCTCTAGAAGCTCAGGAAGAGAAGAACTGGGGGCAACAGAAATGTCCAAAGGGAATTTCCTGGTGGAAAACTGCATCCTGTGGAGTGTGACTTCACCTTTTGTCTCTTCAAATGATTAAAAACAGTTTTAAAATACAAAAAATTCATATATACTTTGTTTTAGTAAGTTAATTGGGAAACGCATTGAAGGGGTAAAATCCTGGATCCAGGCCCGAAGTACCACCAGAAAATCCCTCAGTTCCCTGATTACCACACTTTTCATTTCTTGGCATTAGAAATAAAATCCATCTTCACTTTAGTTTAGGAACAATCCACTTAATAATTTGGCTAATTTGAATTCACAAATGTGCAGGAAAAACACATTTGAGACATGCAAAATTTTATGTCTATGCATATTTCTAAATTAAAAAACAACTAAAGGAATTTAAATAAATTACATCTGGACTGAGAAAGATGCCAAGTTTCAGTCCAATGCAAATGAAAGTGGTTTAGATGTATGCCATTTAAAGGAGTTCTAAGCATTTCCTGAAATAAAACAATTTTGGTTGTGATTTCACAACTCTATTGTTTTTTTCTTGTTCCATTTCAATTGGCTAATGGAAATGAAGTTATGGATGAGAGGATCATTGTCATTATCTCTAATCTAGATGCTTTCTATACCACTGAAACTCAGTTTCTCTTTTCTGTAGTCACTGGGGCTATCCATCAATTGGCTGACAATGTCTGTTTTCAGTCCCTGATTATGAGAAGACAATATACCTCTTCCCTTGGCTAAGTAATAATGCTACCCTATCTTTCTCCTGTAACACAACTGCATAAATTATTTGTGTTACATCATGTTTTGTCTGGAACTCACTTAAAATTTTTCTGTCTACCCTGGTGTCCTAATATGTGCCCCATATCAGATACATGGAGAAGGCAATGGCACCCCACTCCAGTACTCCTGCCTAGAAAATCCCATGGACAGAGGAGCCTGGTGGGCTGCAGTCCATGGGGTCGGAAAGAGTCGGACATGACTGAGAGACTTCACTTTCACTTTTCACTTTCATGCATTGGAGAAGGAAATGACAACCCACTCCAGTGTTCTTGCCTGGAGAATCCCAGGGACAGGGAAGCCTGGTGGGCTGCCGTCTATGGGGTCGCACAGAGTCGGACACGACTGAAGTGACTTAGCAGCAGCAGCAGCAGCAGATACACAACAACATTCCTAGCTTGTAAGTCTTACTTTGGGACCTAAATAAAATGTATATACTTGTCTTATTTCTTTATTCTGTACCTTGTATTGTTTTAAAATACATTTAAGCTAAGATGAGGAAAAAATGAAGAGAAAGCAAATGAAATACAAGAGAATATGAGTTATATAATATATAATATCTATGATGATTGATGAACATGTATTAGTAATGATGATGATGCTATTGTATTAATACCCTTTATCTAGAGAGAGGAATCTTTTTATGTGCCAAGCCACTGGCTTAGCGTTCACATGCAGTGTCTCATTTAATACTCACAAATATGCTAATAGGTCTGTATTATAGTCATCTCTATTTTATCAGTGAAAACACAAATTTCAGAGAAGTGATTGAACTAATGTCACACCTCTCATAAGGTTGAACAACTTTGATGCAAACTCATATTTGATTTTCAGAACCAAAGCTCTAAGCAACCAAATTCTAGGCAAGTGATATTGCCAAGAAATGAAAAAAAAATTACAAAATAAAGATAAAAGCCATGTAGGCTAAGTAAGATAAGCCTAATGAGAACTTTGAAAGTGAACTCCAAACCATCAAGTGACAGAGGAAGTCACTCAAAGCTTCCTAACAGTAGAAGTGAAGAAGAGACAACTTATTTCATAAAAATGTACAGCGTCCATAAGGTAAAAAACCAAGCAAAAGCACACCCACCAAAAAAGCCAAAAAACTGCTCCAGAAATAAGACTTAATGAGCAGAGGCTGAATCATTTGCTGTAAAACTGGTGACTCTCAGTTTGGTAATTTGGATGTGGATACACAAGCCAGAATTTTCAGTAACTGTAAGAAAAGGGAAATGGAAGGCAAGATTTCTCTTAGGCTAGAAGAAAAGATAACCTTCATGTAGGAGTCTCATTTTTCACCTCCAGCAGCCTATCTCTTCAATTACTTTATCAATTATAATTCCTCACTGCTTATCTTGTCTGTCTTCCAGGCAGCAGGAAAAGAAAGAATAAGGTCATTTCTTTTGTTCTTCCACATCTCATCTCCTTATTCTCTTTTTAGAACAGAAAGAAAGTTGAAACCACAAACAGCTTCACTTCCATTGCACTAATGAAAGTGATAAATAAACTGAACTTTTAAAGAACAAGTGGTCTCTTTATTATGAGAATATGAATATATATTATGAGCACATAAAGGCTGTGAAAATGACTGCTTTGATGATAATAATAAAAACAATAACATGATTTCTTTGGTTTATAAAATGCTCAGATCCATAGCCAGATTCATAGTCACTATCTCCCATACCCACTCTGACCTAAGAAATGGCCCTTCACAGACTCTGTGTCTTAAATCCCTCCACTCTCTCCCTGTCCATTCAAACATATACACCCCAAATACCAACATCTTTCATTTGAATTATAACAATACTTCCTTAACTAGTCCACTTGCCTTCAAATGTGAACCTTCCATGCATCTCTTTCCCACTCTGCCACCAGAGGGAATGGATTTGAGATTCATGTTGATCATGCCACTCAAGTAAACCTTGAAAACCTTTCAATTATTTTCCCATTGTGCTTAAAATAAAGCCCAAATTCTTGGCCATGGTTGACAGGGCTCTGCATGAGTCGGCCCCTGTCTACTTCTCTAGGCTCATCTTTACATTCTCACTCAGCTCTTACTAGACTGTTGGGTCCTTGAGTGGGATACAGTTTCTCTCAGTTGTCTTCTGGAATGCTCCAAACCAAATCGTCACCCTGATATATGCTCTCACAGTGTATCATCTCTATAGCCTTAATTACCATTGTAAATAACTGTTTCTGGAATTATTTATGATATCTGCTTTATCTCTTTACCATAAACACTATAAGAGGAGAACTAGCACCTTGTTTGCTACTCTATTGTCAGAATCGAGTATATATATATATATATATATATATACACACTACGTACCATATAGTAGAGACTCAAGTGTTTGTATGTGTAAATAAACAATAATCAATGAATCAGAAATAAAATATGAGGCCACTATCAAGATGGCATATACGATGAACTGGTTTTCAGAAATAAGTATATTTTGTGCCCTCCTCCAAGGCTTTATTTGTTCTTTTTGGTAGTACACATGTATGAAGCAGCAATACATATTAAGGATAACTGCCTTGTTCTGTTTGAGTCTATTGTTTTGACACTAAGTGAAAGAAAGTGCCCATGTATTGTTTAAATACTTACCTACCTGCCACTAAATCTATTTTTGATACGTTATTATTTTTTTTTGCTAGAAGAAAAAAATAAAACTGTCCTGAATTTTCAGCCCTGATACTTAGTGTCTAAATATGATCTGATGGTAGAATTCACAGGTGACCCCTGAAGAATAACAAAAATCTACAAATGTTAAAAATTGAAAAAAAAAAAAACACTTAGAATTTCATTACTCTGAACCTAGAAGAAACCTCCCCCAAACATCCTTGTTCAGCCTCTCTGTTGTACAGGAAATAAAAAGACCTAAGAAAGGGAAGAGGCTTTCCTAAGGGAATACAATGAGTTCACTGGTGTGTGTCATGTTAGAATACAAGTCTCCTCATCTTATATGATCTCTTCTATTCTTTTCTCTTCTTCCTCTCTCTCTCACACTCTCTTTTTCATAACACTATCCAGTAAAACTTTCTCTGAGACTGGAAATGTTCTGTATCTGTGCTGACTTAGATGGTAGCCACTATCCTCATGTGGCTATCAAGTACTTGAAATGTGGCTAGTGCAACTGAGGAAATGAAATTTTTCATTTTAATTAATTTAAACTTAAATAGCTTCATATGGTTAGTGGAAATTGTACTGAACAGCATAGCTCTAAAATATGTTAGCTAGATTAAGGAAAATATATGCAATGACATCAAATAATTTTTAGTAAGCTAGCAGAAAAATCTGAATTACCTCACAGTAACCTTCCAGAATTTGGATAACATCGAAGAAGGTAAAATGGGCTTGGTTACAAGTAATAGGAAAAGAAATCAGAAACAATGCAAACCGGAGTAAATAATACAGAGGATGTAAGTTTTCTTAAAGGTGTATTGTTCACAGGTGGGGCTCACCTCCTGGTGGATTTGACTCAGTAACTCCACTCAGTTATCAAGGATGTAGCTCAGTTTCAACTTTTTCTCTGCTGTGCAAGGTGTCATTCTAAAGTAGGCTTCCCACCATGGATGAAACACAGCTGCCAAAAGCTGTCTGAGATATGATCTTATTCATCCACATATGGGAACAAAAAGGATTGTTTCAAGAAGCTCTCCTCAGATAAGCAAGGAAGAATCTTCATTAGCTTCCCCTAGCAAACCACTTCTCAGAGCTCCTTAGCTTGTCTTGGATCACTTGCCCCTCCCTGAGCCAGCTACCTTGATCAGGGGGGAAAGATCACATGGTTAGACTGAGGGCTAGAGCATTAGTCCCAAACCCAAGTCAGGAGAGAAATTAACTTCCTCCAAAAGAAATGAATGGAATGTGGGAGGTCTGATACTTAAATGAAGTGAAAGTGAAGTCACTCAGTCATGTCTGACTCTTTGCCACCCTGTGGACTGTAGCCTATCAGGCTCCTCCATCCATGGGATTTTCCAGGCAAGTGAGTTGCCATTTCCTTCTCCAGGGGATCTTCCTGACCCTGGTCTCCAGCATTGTGGGCAGACGCTTTACTGTCTGAACCACCAGGGAAGTCACTTAAATGAAAATCAGGACAATAACTTGGAAGAAAGGATGAATATTGAAAACAACCACAGTGTGGACAAAAGCTGGTGGTGTTTTCATATATATTTTAGGACTAAAGTACTTTGTCATTTTTATAATTTTTTTCTACTTAAAAGTAGTATGGTTTTTGAAAGGTAGTAAACTTCCCCTCCCTCTTTGAATCTCTTTCCCTCCTCCACATCTATCAGAGAGTCCTGGTCTGTAAGTAAGAGTGAAGATGGGGTAGGAGTAGTGTATGTCCTCTCCCAGTGAACTTCCACCTCTGGAGTCAGTGAGGAGGCAGTGGTGCTTCTCAAGGAGTCGAGGAGAAAAAGAAGAGGTGACATTGCAGGAGAACTAGGATGCTGAGGCCTTGAACAGAATTATTTCTGGACTTTCATTTGGTAGTTTCTTCCATGAGGAAATTCAAGGATGAGTGATCTGGAGCAACTGAAGCAGGAAGCTGAGAGCTGTGGAATCAGATCCAGAGATCAAGTCCTGAGCCTTTGGAGTGGGAGCACTGACTCCAAGACCCTAGGCTACCAGAGAACTAACCCTAGGGAGTATCAAATAGTGAGAACTCACACAAAGAAAACCACTTGAATACAAGACCCAGCATCACCCCACCAGCACTAGCACCCTGTGCAGGATGCCTCATCTAAACAACCAACAAAATGAAAATATAAACCCAATCATCAGCAGACAGGATTACCATCTCATTCAGCCTAGCCCATTAGAAGAAAAACAAACAAACAAAAACTCAGCACAAATCTCCCTCTATAAGAAGCTCACACAAACTATTGGATCAACCTTAGGAAGGCAGAAACCAAAAGGAAGAAAGAATTCAACCTTGAAGCCTGGGAAAAGGAGACCTCAAGCACAATAAGTTTAAAACAAATAATGAAAAGGCAGAGAAATGCTACACAAGTGAAGGAAATAAACTGGAAACACAGAAGTCCAAATCAATGAAGAGGAAATAGGCAAACTACCTGAAAAATAATTCAGAATAATGATAGTAAAGATGATCAAAAACCTTGAAAACAAAATGGAGAAAATGCAAGAATCAATTAACAAAGACCTAGAAAAATCAGACAGTAAAGCACCTGTCTACAATGCGGGAGACCCAGGTTCGATCCTTGGGTTGGGAAGATCCCCTGGAGAAGGAAATGGCAATCCACTCCAGGACTATTGCCTGGAAAATCCCATGGACAGAGGAGCCTGGTAGGCTCCAGTTCATGGGGTTGCAAAGAGTTGGACACGACTGAGCGACTTCACTTCACTTTACTTCATGGGCTTCCCTGGTGGCTAAGAGGGTAAAGCGTCTGCCTGCAATGCAGGAGACCTGGGTTTGATCCCTGGGTTGGGAAGATCCCCTGGAGAAGGAAATTGCAACCCACTCCAGTATTCTTGGACTTCCCTGGTGGCTCAGACGGTAAAGCGTCTGTCTACAATACAGGAGACCCGGGTTCAATCCCTGGGTTGGGAACATCCCCGGGAGAAGGAAATGGCAATCCACTCCAAAACTATTGCCTGGAAAATCCCATGGACAGAGGAGCCTGGTAGGCTACAGTCCATGGGGTTGCAAAGAGTCAGACACGAAGGAGTGACTTCACTTCACTTCAGAAGAATTAAAGAATAAACATGCAGAGACAAATGACACAATTACTGAAATTAAAAACTACTCTAGAAGGAATCAAGAGCAGATTATCTGAAGCAGAAGAACAAATCAGTGAACTGGAAGATAAAATGGTGGAAGTAAATTCTGAAGAGCAGAATAAAGTAAAAAGAGTGAAAAGAACTGAGGATAGTCTCAGAGACCTCTGGGACAATATCAAATGCACCAACATTCGAATTATAGGGATCCCAGAAAAAGAAGAGAAAAAGAAAGGGTATGAGAAAATTTTTGAAGAGATTATAGTTGAAAATTTCCCCAGCATGGGAAAGGAAATAGACAATCAAATCCAAGGGGCACAAAGAATCCCATACAGGATAAACCCAAGGAGAAACATGCCAAGACGCATACTAATGAAACTAACAAAAACTAAACACAAAGAAAGTATATTGAAAGCAGCAAGGGAGAAGCAACAAGTAACATACAAGGGAAACCCCATATGCTTAACAGCTGATCTTTCAGCAGAAACTCTGCAGGCCAGAAGGGACTGGCAGGATATATTTAAGTACTGAAAGGGAAAAATTACAACCAAGATTACTGTACCTGGCAAGGATCTCGTTCAAAACTGATGGAGAAATAAAGAGCTTTCCAGACAAGCAAAAGTTAAGAGAATTCAATACCACCAAACCAGCTTTACAACAAATGTTAAACAGACTTATATAGTCAAGAAATACAACAGAAGAAAAAAGATCTACAAAATCAACCCCAAACAATTAAGAAAATGGCAGTAAGAACGTATGTATCAGTAATTACTTTAAATGTAAATGGATTAAATGCTCCAACCAAAGACACAGACTGGCTGAATGGATACAAAAACAAGACCCATATATATGCTGTCTACAACAAACGCACTTCAGACCTAAAGACACATACAGACTGAAAGTGAGAGGATGGAAAAATATATTCCATGCAAAAGGGAAGCAAAAGAAAGCTGGAGTAGCAATCTTCATATCAGACAAAATAGACCTTAGAATTAAAGACTATTGCAAGAGATAAGGAAGGACACTACATAATGATAAAGGGATCAATCCAAGAGGAAGACATAACAACTGTAAATATCTATGCACCCAACATAGGAGCACCTCAATGCATAAGACAAACACTAACAGACGTAAAAGGAGAAAATGACAGTAACACAATAATAGTAGGAGACTTTCACACCCCACTCACATCAATGGATAGATCATCAAAACAGAAAATTAATAAGGAAACACAAGTCTTAAATGATACACCAAATAAGATGCATTTCATTGATATCCTCAGGACATTCCATCCAAATGCAGAAGAATACACCTTATTCTCAAGTGCACATGAAACATTCTCCAGGATAAACCACATCTTGGGTCACAAATCAAACCTCAGTAAATTTAAGAAAATTGAAATCATATCAACCATCTACACTGACCACAACGCTATGAGATTAGATATCAATTATAAGAAAAAACTGTAAGAAACACAAATACATGGAAATTAAACAACACATTTCTAAATAACCACCAGATTACTGAAGAAATCAAAAGGGAAATCAAAAAATTTCTAGAAACAAATGACAATGAAAACACAACTCAAAACCTATGAGATGCAGCAAAAGCAGTTCTAAGATGGAAGTTTATAGCAATATAATCCTACCCAAGAAAGAAGAAAAACATTGACTAGACAACCTAACTTTACACCTAAAACAGCTGTAACCAAAAACAACAAATAAAAAAAAATTAGTAGAAGAAAAGAAATCATAAAGATCTGAGCAGAAACAAATGAAAAAGAAATGAAACAATAGTAAAGATTAATAAAACTAGAAGCTGCTTCTTTGAGAAGATAAACAAAATGACAAACTTTTAGCCAGACTCATCAAGAAAAAAAGAGAGAAGAATCAAATCAACAAAATTCGAAATGAAAAAGGAGAGGTTACAACACACAATGCAGAAATTCAAAGGAATATAAGAGACTGTTATGACTATGCCAAAGTCTTTGACTGTGTGGATCACAATAAACTGTGGAAAATTCTGAAAGAGATGGGAATACCAGACCACCTGACCTGCCTCTTAAGAAACCTATATGCAGGTCAGGAAGCAACAGTTAGAACTGGACATGGAACAACAGACTGGTTCCAAATAGGAAAAGGAGTTCGTCAAGGCTGTATATTGTCACCCTGTTTATTTAACTTATATGCAGAGTACATCATGAGAAACGCTGGGCTGGAAGAAGCACAAGATGGAATCAAGATTGCCGGGAGAAATACCAATAACCTCAGATATGCAGATGACCACCTTACGGCAGAAAGTGAAGAGGAACTAAAAAGCCTCTTGATGAAAGTGAAAGAGGAGAGTGAAAAAGTTGGCTTAAAGCTCAACATTCAGAAAACCAAGATCATGGCATCTGGTCCCATCACTTCATGGGAAATAGATGGGGAAACGGTGGAAACAGTGTCAGACTTTATTTTTGGGGGGCTCCAGAATGACTGCAGATGGTGATTGCAGCCATGAAATTAAAAGAATAGCAAGGAGAGATAAGAAAGCCTTCCTCAGAGATCAATGCAAAAAAATAGAGGAAAACAACAGAATGGGAAAGACTAGAGATCTCTTCAAGAAATTAGAGATACCAAGGAAAATTTCATGCAAAGATGGGCTTGATAAAGGACAGAAATCGTATGGACCTAATAGAAGCAGACAGAGAAGGCAATGGTACCCCACTCCAGTACTCTTGCCTGGAAAATCCCATGGATGGAGGAGCGTGGTAGGCTGCAGTCCATGGGGTCGCTAAGAGTTGGACACAACTGAGTGACTTCACTTTCACTTTTCACTTTCATGCATTGGAGAAGGAAATGACAACCCACTCCCAGGGTTCTTGCCTGGAGAATCCCAGGGACGGGGGAGCCTGGTGGGCTACGGGGTCCACAGAGTTGGACACGACTGAAGTGACTTAGCAGCAGCAGCAACAGAAGCAGAAGATATTAAGAAGAGACGGCAAGAATACACAGAAGAACTGCACAAAAAAGAGCTTCATGACCAAGATGATCACTCACCTATAGCCAGACATCCTGGAATGTGAAGTCAAGTGGGCCTTAGAAAGCATCACTATGAACAAAGCTAGTGGAGGTGATGGAATTCCAGTTGAGCTATTTCAAATCCTGAAAGATGATGCTGTGAAAGTGCTACACTCGGTGTAAACAGTGTCAGACTTTATTTTTTGGGGGCTCCAGAATCACCGCAGATGGTGACTGCAACCATGAAATTAAAAGACGCTTACTCCTTGGAAGGAAAGTTATGACCAACCTAGATAGCATATTCAAAAGCAGAGGCGTTACTTTGCCAACAAAGGTCCATCTAGTCAAGGCTATGGTTTTTCCAGTGGTCATGTATGGATGTGAGAGTTGGACTGTGAAGAAAGCTGAGTGCCGAAGAATTGATGCTTTTGAACTGTGGTGTTGGAGAAGACTCTTGAGAGTCCCTTGGACTGCAAGGAGATTCAACCAGTCCATTCTAAAGATCAGTCCTGGGTGTTCATTGGAAGGACTGATGCTAAAGCTGAAACTCCAGTACTTTGGCCACCTCATGCGAAGTGTTGACTCATTGGAAAAGACTCTGATGCTGGGAGGGATTGGGGGCAGGAGGAAAAGGGGACAACAGAGGATGAGATGGCTGGATGGCATCACCAACTCGATGGACATGAATTTGGGTGAACTCCGAGAGCTGGTGATGGACAGGGAGGCCTGGCGTGCTGCAATTCATAGGGTCGCAAAGAGTCGGACATGATTGAGCAACTCAACTGACTCACTGACTGATATATAATATGTTTTATATACAATTTATAGAATATGTTTTATGATCTATTTTTTTCTCTGAAAATATCACATTTTCCAATGTCAATAACAATTCCTCTAATGGTGAACTTAATCTAGATAATCAACCTAAAATACTTTTCTCTTTCTAAGCATTCCACATCCCTTTATTGCTTGTAAACTGTGGTTAATCTTCTCACTTTTATGGCAGCAAACTGCCTCCTATGCAAGACAGAGAATTAACAATGAAAATATTTTTCTTTTCTCTGCAGGACCCTATATGATACCAATGGTTAACTGCAACAGAAAAGCATACATCCCCGCTGATTGGTGTGGGCTTAAATCTGGTGAACTTTATTTGACGCTGTCGGTTTGTATCTGATCTGCCTTCAGGTAAATTTCTCTTCTGGTCTTTGTTTTATTTTTAATATGGCTGATTATCTATTCTCTTTTATCTGGTTTGAATTTTAATTATGAGAAAGAAATAATTTCCCGAAATGGAAAAAATATAGAAAAATAGATATGTATATCTTTTAATCCATATCTCCTTGGCCGTCCCTCCTTTTATTTCTTTGCTTTTCGACTTGGTCAGAGAGGCAGTGAAATAGAAGGGCTAAGAGAATGGACTGTGGACTCAGACAGCTTGGGTCCTTCTTTCAGCAGCATCTCTTACTAACTGTCCAATCCTATTTCAGTACCTTTTCTTGAGTTGCCAAATACTGATATCAAACTCAAGGGATTATTGTTAAGATGCATATTAGAATATCTGGTATATTATAAGTCTCTGTAAACTTTTAAAATTAAATTTGGTATCTAGGCTCTAAGATTTAGTTCTATATTTTAAGATGCTTTCACATGTCTTTGAAACCTCAGCTTTTAAAATTTGAAACATTCTTGCTCCCCTCTTTTACCTCCACTTACCTTTCCTATTCCCCTTCTTTCCTCTAAATCAGATCACTTTTTAGAGTTAGTTCTAGTGCTTTATTGTCCACGGACTTTTTGTTGGCCTCCCAAGTCTAGACTGGACACCCCTCTATATAGTTGTGTCCTATAAGACATGCCTCAGTCTCTCTAAGATTCAGTGCCAACCACATTTGCTAAAGCATCTACTGCTCAGTGTGGTAGCATAGATGGAAGAATGTCCCAGAAGGAGGGAATAAATTGTGCAAAATCTTGGACTGAAGAAGGCATTTTGTTTGAAGGACTGAAAGGCACCATGCTTTATCTAGGGATGTGGAAGTGAGAGATAGACTAGTGAAGTGAAAATAACTATCTAGTGATCACAAGATCACTATCACTATCTAGTCTATCTCTCACTTCCACATCCCAAGATAAAGCACGGTGCCTTTCAGTCCTTCAAACAAAATGCCTTCTTCAGTCCAAGATTTTGCACAATTTATTCCCTCCTTCTGGAATATTCCTTCATCTGTTCTTTTCCCAGATGGCTCTTTTTTTATCCCTCTGGTCTCACAGAGATTTTCCCTGACCTTATCATTCCCTTTTTGAAAACACATGATGACTTAAATGTGGTTTAAAAACCACAGACCACAAGACTCAACACAACCAAAGTGTGCCGATGTTTTCAATCTAAATATCATCCCATTCCTCTCTACCTGCTCCCACATTCACTATGCTCTAGTCACTCTTAACTTCTCTCAGTAATACACTTCGGTATTCTTTCCTTTAAGAAGCATTCATGCAATAAGCCAAGTACAGAGAACAGAACTCAAGAACTGGTGTATAAGATAGAAATTGCTCATGCACTCCAAAAGCTTTCTAGCCTTTGTACCTGCTCTAAACTCCTGTTTTATTCATCACTGTTCACTCACCCTCTGACAATGTACCTGGCACATAGTAGGTGATCAATCATTATTTATAGACTAGATGAATAAAGGAATGTGTCAGTGAATGAATAAACACAGCCATTTCTCATTCTCATGTTTTAGGTGTCTTATGAATTTGCAGCAATATTCTAAGCAAGTGGTTGGTGGTGGGCTGAGCAGGGAGGAGGCTGGGAAGAATTTCAGATGATGTGTCTGTATGTGTATGGGTGTTTGTGTGGGAATCTGAGTCTGAGAATGCCTAAATGTGCATCTCCAACCACAGCCCAGTGCCAGAAAGGCTTTTTGAATTGCTTCTTGTTTTTTCTCATCCACCCTTTTGTCCTTTTCTCCTACCACACCATATTGAAAGTAGGCCTTTCCCACTCTTAGTTTCCACCTTCACGTTCATACTGTAGTGAAGAACATGTGGTATCTCTGGGAGTCCCAACTAGGAGATCTAGCAGTTGCTAGTTTAGAGTAGAGGAGGAGAGAATTATAAAAAGGAGTTCAAGGGAGTCATCGAACATGACTAAAGCGGGTAGGATAGAGTAGTTGAGCACACCCACACTTGGATTCCCTAAACCAGAGGTCCTCAGTCTTGACTGTGAGTTACAATAACCTGGGGAGTTTGTGAAACTCTAAATGGCCTCGGACCCTACCCCAGATCAATCAAATCAGGATCTGTGAAAGTGCGACTTGGGCAGCAGTATTTTCAAACCTCTCTGTGTGGTTCCAACATGCAGCCAAGTTTGAAAGCCACTGCAGTAAAACAAAACCTTACTGCAGTGTTTGGTCACTATGGCAACCCCATAAATACCTGTGATATTTTGTTAATTAATTGCCAACTAAGAGGCACATTCCCCCTGTTTAATAGATTTAAGGTTAGGCCAGTGTTTCCAGTACATCTTTATGGAAAGCTTACTATGTGCTTGATATGATAATATTTACCATATAAGACCTCTATTTCATTACTTTGTGATTCTTTTTCCTACCTCATATTTAAGTGCATAGATTATGTGAACTTTGGGTGTTCCAAGAGATGGTTAGTACACATCATGATTGCTCCGCTTACATACATTCCCCCCCACCTTAACTTTTTATCATTTAGTCACAATCTCCTGTGCTGAGCTAACTGCTGGTTCTAGGAGTCTATTCTGTGGCTCAGGGTAGCCCCATTCCCTGCCATAACCAGGGATGAGCACAAAAGTCAATCTGTGCCAATAATTATGCGAGGATAGGTTTGCAGAGATCTCCTGGAAAGATACTTTTTTTCATTCATCCAAGACAGTTTTAGGAAGTAATTTTTTTTCTCTTCTCCAGACCGGAGAAAGGGAGCAGGTCATAGACTCAGTGTCATTATGAAGCAGTGCTAATCTTAGCATGAGACTGATACCATGAAAAGCAGAGGAAACAAGTGTGGAAAAAATGTCCTTTGCTGAACCAGACTCTTAAGTCCACTCAGTGTTAGACTTGCCCTGTAATAGTTTAAGGCAGTTTGAGTGTGGCTTTCTGTTACTTTCAACCAAAAGCATCCTAATTAATGGAGCATTAAGAGACAGCCTGGGTTTCCCAGGTGGTGTTAGTGGTAAAGAATCCACCCACTAATGCAGGAAATGTCAGAGACGTGGGTTCTATCCCTGGTTGGGGAAGATGCCCCGGAGTAGGAAATGGCAACCCAGTACAGTATTCTTGCCTGGAAAAGTTCACAGACAGAGGGGTCTGGTGGACAGAGTTAGACCTGACTGAGCACACATAAGAGACAGCCTACAACAGTGGAACTATAAAACTAAAAATATCCCAAAGATTATTTAACCCAAACTTTCATTTTAAAAATGAGAAGATTGAGGACTTCCCTTGTGGTCCAGTGGTTAAGACTCTGTGCTTCCACTGCAGGCAGCATGGGTTCAGTCCCCAGCAGGGGAAGTTCCACATGCTGTGAGGTTCAGCCAAAAAAATAAAAAATGAGAAGATTAAGACCCAAACAGCCAAAATAACTCATGGAGGACAATGCGGTCTACTGGTCTTATGTTACTTAGAATTGGGCCTGGATTTCAAGTGTCCTCATTCCAGTGCATTGTTCATTCTACTAAAGAATAAAGTCTTTATTGTATACATTCACTTTAATTTTCAAATGTTGCTAAATTAGCTGTGATGACCCTAATTTTTTAAATGTCATTAAATTTCCTTGGAAGGAACTCTCTCTAGAAATAGATATTCTCAGCCTTTTCTCAAAAGACATACTCAAAGCCTGTAGAGACCATTTGATTTTCAAATGCAGACGTCATGAAAGAATATGCAAAACTGTTGAAAATATATATCACACAAGCCACCCCCAACCAAAAAAAAATTTAAAGTTCTATCCAGCTAGGCTGCTTCAGTAAATGATGTTTCTGAATATATAAAATACTTGAATCTAAATTTAAAAATACTCCCCCACCCCTTGATTAACCAGATTGTCCCCTCCCCTATATATAGGAACGCTATGTGCCTGAGCCCACTTGCCATCTGTCACCACATTTTCCAAACTTCTCTTCCACCTCCTCCTCTTACACAATCTTATCACATAAAAATATTAGATTTCATGGATTTGTATAATTTCATTAAATTTTCTGAGCCAAGTAAAAATAGAGGAAGTACTGGTACCTCAAACTGACTCAGATTTTGAGTTGTCCAACAGATATCCATGGTAGCCAGTGATGACCTTTAGGCAGAGCTCATGAGCCTGGGAATAACATGAATAAGTCTTTTCCCTTAGTATGGCATTTCACATTAGAACTTTGCAAGTGTTCCCCATATTACAGAGAGGGATTTGGATAGCTTCCAGCAAGTCCTGACTCATATACCATCTTATTGCTTTGTTGATCACCTTTTGTAAAGTTTTGTGAGTTTTCTCAGATCATTTAAAAAGTACTTAGAAGCCAGTTGGGAATTATCCATGTTGCTGCTTCCTCTTTCACAGTTTGGGAAATGATTTTTAGCCATCTGAATACAGGGCACCTCTTCTCAGTTCAGTTCAGTTGCTCAGTTGTATCCAACTCTTTGCGACCCCATGGACTGCAGTACACCAGGCTTCCCTGTCCATCTACTTAACCAAGTGCTTAAGACAGAGGTTTAAGTGCCTTCCTTGGTTGCTCTCTTTCTTGCTTCTCACCTACAATCCATGCAAAATCTCTAGCAGTGCTTTTGTTTCCAGATCCCACAGGAGGTCTTTGAGGAATGCCCAGTGAGGTTGGCTATAAAGTATCAAGGCTACTACACAGTGAAGAATTGGTAGAAATGGTTCTTTCCTGCTTCTCTGCATGTGTAGGAGAAATGAGGCTTATAAAGTGCAGCCTATTGTTTCTACCAAGTACTCCTTTTTCTCCCATCCCTACCCCAGGTGGTCCTGAAGGGTTTATCAATCACCATGTCTCAACCATTCTCTGATGGCAGGGGTAGTCACATGACTCAGGCCTGACCAATCAGGAATTCCCAAGTCCTCTCAGCAGAGGTTGGTGCAATTGTGGCACATTATTCAAGAGGAATATCAGGGAGAAAGAGATTTGCTTCCTTTATAGCATAGACTTGGGGCTACTGGTGGCCATTTCTATTTGCTACAAGGAAAAACTGTACCTGTGGCAGCAGAAGCACAACCACACCCATAAGGGAAAGAGACAAACTAATATGGAAAGATAGAAAAGGAGAAAGAGACGGGGGATAAGAAGGGAGTCTAAATCAGGGGTTGGCAAACTAGGGTCTGCCTCCTGCTTATGGGAACACAATACACCCATTTATACTGTATTATCTATAAATGCTTCTATTCTGCCATGGCAGTGTTTAGTTGAAATAGATACCAAACCTAACTAACAATGGCTAAATGAGGACATATGAAGTATTTTGTCCTTTTCAAAGAGCTCATAGTTTATTGAAGGGTAAATAGAAAAGTAAATATATATGTATAGTATATAATGCGGAAAAAATACAATACAGAATAATACACCCAAAAACTAGCAAAGTAGCAATGGTCACAGATGATACTTACACTACTGATGATGACATCTTCCAATTATTGACTGCATATTATGTGGATGCTTTACATATATTTTCACTCATCCTTCAATCTTGTACAGTAAACATATCAGTAAGGATAGAACAAGTCTTGCTGGAATAACAAATCAACCTGGTATCTCTTGCTGCACATCCATGGTGGATCAGTAGCAGAATGTGCTTAGTCTTAACAGCCAAGATCTCAAGATGATGGAGGTTCCTTTTCAACACATGTTTTCATATTTGCCTCACTGAGGGTAGTTTAGTTCAGTCGCTCAGTTGTGTCCGACTCTTTGTGATCCCGTGAATTGCAGCAAGCCAGGCCTCCCTGTCCATCACCAACTCCTGGTGTTCACCCAGACTCACGTCCATCGAGTCAGTGATGCCATCCAGCCATCTCATCCTCTGTCGTCCCCTTCTCCTCCTGCCCCCAATCCCTCCCAGCATCAGAGTCTTTTCCAATGAGTCAACTCTTTGCATGAGGTGGCCAAAGTATTGGAGTTTCAGCTTTAGCATCATTCCTTCCAAAAATCCCAGGGCTGATCTCCTTCAGAATGGACTGGTTGGATCTCCTTGTAGTCCAAGGGACTCTCAAGAGTCTTCTCCATCACCACAGTTCAAAAGCATCAATTCTTCGGCACTCAGCTTTCTTCACAGTCCAACTCTCACATCCATACATGACCACTGGAAAAACCATAGCCTTGACTAGACGGACCTTTGTTGGCAAAGTAATGTCTCTGCTTTTCAATATGCTATCTAGGTTGGTCATAACTTTTCTTCCAAGTAGTAAGCGTCTTTTAATTTCATGGCTGCAATCACCATCTGCAGTGATTTTGGAGCCCCCAAAAAATAAAGTCTGACACTGTTTCCACTGTTTCCCCATATTTCCCACGAAGTGATGGGACCAGATGCCATGATTTTCGTTTTCTGAATGTTGAGTTTTAAGCCAACTTTTTCACTCTCCTCTTTCACCTTCATCAAGAGGCTTTTTAGTTCCTCTTCACTTTCTGCCATAAGGGTGGTGTCATCTGCATATCTGAGGTTATTGGTATTTCTCCTGGCAATCTTGATTCCAGCTTGTGCTTCTTCCAGCCCAGCGTTTCTCATGATGTACTTTGAATATAACTTAAATAAGCAGGGTGACAATATACAGCCTTGACGAACTCCTTTTCCTATCTGGAAATCAGTCTGTTGTTCCATGTCCAGTTCTAACTGTTGCTTCCTGACCTGCATACAAATTTCTCAAAAGTCAGGTCAGGTGGTCTGGTATTCCCATCTCTTTCAGAATTTTCCACAGTTTATTGTGATCCACACAGTCAAAGGCTTTGGCATAGTCAATAAAGCAGAAATAGATGTTTTTCTGGAACTCTCTTGCTTTTTCGATGATCCAGCGGATGCTGGCAATTTGGTTTCTGGTTCCTCTGAAAAGAAGAGAAGCGAAAAGCAAAGGAGAAAAGGAAAGATATAAGCATCTGAATGCAGAGTTCCAAAGAATAGCAAGAAGAGGAAAGAAAGCCTTCCTCAGTGATCAGTGCAAAGAAATAGAGGAAAACAACAGAATGGGAAAGACTAGAGATCTCTTCAAGAAAATTAGAGATACCAAGGGAACATTTCATGCAAAGATGGGCTCGATAAAGGACAGAAATGGTATGGATCTAACAGAAGCAGAAGATATTAAGAAGAGGTGGCAAGAATACACAGAAGAACTGTACAATAAAGATCTTCATGACCAAGATAATCACGATAGTGTGATCACTCATCTAGAGCCAGACATCCTGGAATGTGAAGTCAAGTGGGCCTTAGAAAGCGTCACTAGGAACAAAGCTAGTGGAGGTGATGAAATTCCAGTTGAGCTATTTCAAATCCTGAAAGATGACGCTGTGAAAGTGCTGCACTCAATATGCCAGCAAATTTGGAAAACTCAGCAGTGGCCTCAGGACTGGAAAAGGTCAGTTTTCATTCCAATCCCAAAGAAAGGCAATGCTACAGAATGCTCAAACTGAGGGTAGGGACCATAGCAAATCTCACACTGCCTCTAGAAAAACTTCCATCTACAAGTGAAATACAGCACCTTCGCTCAGATTGCATTAGCAAAAACAAGCCATAAAGCCATGCCTATATTGAAAAATTCTGGTGAAATGTGATCAGAAGAAGAGCTGGAAATATTTAGAAAATACCAGTAATGTTTACCCAAAGAAATATTGGGTAAACACCTTTCCAATGAGGAAATTCAGTAAGAGAAGTTAGCAGACTTTGTCAAAGTTAACATTAATAAAGTAGCAGTGTTTTAATTGAACCTAGAGTCAGTATCAGAGAAAGCAATGGCACCCCACTCCAGTACTCTTGCCTGGAAAATCCCATGGACGGAGGAGCCTGGTAGGCTGCAGTCCATGGGGTCACTAGGAGTTGGACACGACTGAGCGACTTCACTTTCACTTTTATGCACTGGAGAAGGAAATGGCAACCCACTCCAGTGTTCTTGCCTGGAGAATACTAGGGACGGGGGAGCCTGGTGGGCTGCCGTCTATGGGGTCGCACAGAGTCGGACATGACTGAAGCGACTTAGCAGCAGCAGAGTCAGTATGACTCTAAATTCTAAGTTCTTTTATGTTGTATTGTGCCAGTATACTTTCCCTTTGTGCTGGAAAATAGTAGAGTTTACAAATTAAAGGAATAGTAGGTTTTTAAGGACCAAGAAAGAGATGTAAAATATTTAGATTTGGTGAGCTTGCAAAAAAGGAAACCCTTTAATCATTTTGCTAAAGACATTCACATTATATAAGCTGTATTTAAGAAAGATATGAATGACAGTTTCAACTAGTGAATTTAACCTGGAATGGGATGATTAGCAAGAGGAGAGAGCAGTATGGAAACAGGAATGAGATAATACAAAAAAAGAAGGGATTCAAAGAGCGAGAGAAAGAGTAGCAGGGAAGGAGAGGTTGAGAGAGAGAGAGAATTAGTAGTTGCAGAGGAGATTTTGGACTGAGATCATCTCTGTTCTTGAGGTACTTTAAGTATAATTCTTTCCTAAAAGGTTCAGATTCAGATATTTATGAGACAGAGTTGCTATTTCTTTTAGAGGCTTGTCAAGTGTACAAGAGGAGGAAAAATCTGTTTGTGAAAGGAGTTTACAGTATACTTAAAGTTTATTTTAAAAATAAATAGGACTTGATAGATAGGGCAGTAAACAACAGGCCCTACCAGGAACCTGCCAGGAGCACTAACAGGAAGCATCTGTAGGCTGCCAAGAGCCAGAAATAAGAATGAACAGTTCTTACCGTCAGAGAGTCACAGGAATACTCACAAACAAAAAGGATATTTGGGGAGCAGCATCTGTAAGCCAAGTTACTCCTGTCACGAACACACTCACAGTTTACATAGAACATACCCACACAGGTAAAGCCACATCTGAATCAGATGTTGCTGGCTCCCTTTGCTATAAGTTCCTGGTTTTGTTTTAGCCTGAAATTGTGACATGATACAGAAAAATAGGTAGAATCCTTTAGAGAATTTAATATCATAGGGATATAAAAATGTGCATGATCTCAATAATTAAGAAGTATGAATGACCAGAAAAGAGTCTGTGTGCTCCCTCCAAAAGTTTATTATTTTAACATTTATATTTATTAACTTTGCAAAGGTTGGACTAATTATGGATATGTGCTTACTATGTGCTGAGCATGATCACAGGAGCTGAGGATACAAACATGACAGAGAGAAGCAACCTTTACCTTCCTAGAATCTCCTATTTTCACAAAGGAAGAAAATGAGAAAAAATGAACGAGGTGATTAAAGATTGGACTAGGACTAGTAATAAAAAGCTATGAAAATAATGATATAATAGAAATCCTAGGGATAAAGAGTGGGACCAACATCAGGCAGGGCCCAGGTGGCCCTTTCGAGTGGGGAGCTTTGAGCTAGGGTTTGAAAGGTAATAAGCAAACCATGTGATGACAAAGCATAGTATATGTTTGATCCTGTTTCAATTAATTAAGACTTTTTTCTAGAGAAAAATATAATAGAGCTGAGTTATAAAGCTCATTGGATAAAGACTTAAGAGAACTGAGTCTATTTTCTGCCACTTAATAGCTGTATGCCCTTAAGCCAGTCACGTAACCTTTAAAAGTATGGCTTTCTTCATCTGTGAAATGTGTGGGTTGGGCTGGAGGATCTCTGAGGTCCTTTTCAGCAGTAAAAGTATTCCTTTCTTGTCCCTACTGCATTTGTGTGCATAGAGCACTTGCACACACACCACAGATGTAAGTCTTCTATTAATATTTTCTAATTGTTGTCTGGAATAAGCTGAGCAAAATAAGAAATGCTTACACAACATAATCTCAGTATAAGTAAAAACCACCATGCCTCCTTTTAGCATCTTCCCAAAATTCAACCTTTCCATAAAGGTCTCTGAGGATAAGTAGGACCGTATTTGGATATAGCCACACCCCTTTAGCTTCCCTGATAGCTCAGTTGGTAAAGAATCTGCCTGCAATACAAGAGACCTAGGTTCAATCCTTGGGTTGGGAAGATTCCCTGGAGAAGGGAAAGGTTACCCACTTCAGTATTCAGTCCTGGAGAATTCCATGGACTATACAGTCCATGGGGTCACAAAGAGTCGGACCTGACTGAGTGATTTTCACTTCACACCCCTTTCTCAAACTATCAGTCTCTGACCATAGTCTCTGATACTCCATGTGTGTATGACTCTTCCTCCATACTCTCCCCTTAGTACCACCCAGTCCAACATCATCTGATTGGACCAGAAGTGGATACCCAAATTGAGGAAGAATCAACTATAGGCTGACCACTGACCAGGAAAATCAATGGGAAAAGTGAGGTCAGGCTAACCAATCCACTTCAAGGAAGCTGGATTTAGGACTGTAAAACATTTATGGGTTGGTGGCAGGGCAAAAAATTAAGGACATGTGAAAGGCGCCAAAGCATTCAAAGGAAGTTGGTGGCTTCTGTTGCTGTTGAGGCCCCCAGATCCTCCCATCTCCAAAAGGCCCTGGCATTAGTGTTTTCCATACTCTATTTCTATGAAATTTCTCAGTCTTCTATCAACAATCCCCATCTCTACTAAATTTCTTCACTGGATGTCTTTCAGCCAAATTGCATTCACTAAAACAAAATGTGGCTCATTCAATAAATAAGCTAAACTCCTTGGGGATGTTAATGGTGACCAGATTTATTTTATTTTTTATTTTTTATTTTTTTTAAAAAATCTTGGCCTTGGCACGGGCCTTGCCGCCTTGCTTGCCACGACCAGACATGACAGCGACACCCACTAACAATTGCTCCCGCCGAACCAGATTTAGAAACAAGAGTAATAAATGAAAATGGGGGAAAGGCTCTTTTTTTATGAAATAGAGGTTAGATGGTTATGAGTTGCTGGCCCAGCGAGAGGTGAGTGGCACCTGAAGCAGAAAGCAGATTCCAGAAAATATGCTGTTTAGGGGATGTTCCAAAATTGGTCTGGAAGGACTGAAAGGAGATGAGTAAGATGGAAACATTTGACCTACAATTTTGCTAATGAGCAGTGCTTAACTCTGTAAGAAATAAACAGCCCCCAAAGCTTTCAGATATGTTTTTCTTTCTCTCCATTCACCTTCCTCCCAGCACAATGCATAATATGTAGTAAAAAGAAAAAAAAATAATACTTATTAGTAAAGGCATAAAATTCTGTCTTTTAGGAACCACACAGGAAGATATTTTCTCCTAGTCTCTCTTCAAAGAACTCTGTATTTTCCCACCCCTGCATAACTCTTCAGAAGTTTTTGTTAATTCTAAGGCTTATGCTCCTCAAATTAGGGATCACAGGGAGACAAATCAAGCTCATCGTTTTTCAGAAGAAGATGGTATGGAGTGATCGTCCAATAGTCACTTCCAACTGCCATCTGTGACAAGTCTGTAAAACATTTCGTTTGCATAATATATGGGAACTCTTTTAAAATACAGCACACTGCTACAAGAAGTGGGAATATTCTAAGTCAAATTATGTCTCCACATAAAACCATCCCCCTAGTATTGGCAACAAAGCAGAGTTCTCCTGTATAGCTTTAAATAAGAAAACCCACTGCTCAAGGAATTACTGAATAGACACTAAACCTAGTTTAATCCAAGCTGCTGACATGTTGTGAAGTTACACCGAGAAGAAGGCTGAGGGAAGGTCATTTAGCATAAAGATGCCTGTTTGGGTTGCACATCTTCTCTGCACTAGGATAAGCAAGGACAGAACAGCAATCAGTTTATAAAAGCAGGCGCTGGGTCCCATCCATAATGAGACCTATATACCTGACCTAAAAAGGCCACAGCTCGTGTTTCCAGAATAGAAAAATGTATATCAAATACCTTACCTTTAAAAAAAGATCTTTATGTTTAGTCAGAAGTGGGCCAGCAAACTGATATCTTGACAGCTCATTGGAGATTCTAGCAAAGGAGAATGGCGGCTACTTGCGTTTTTCTTTTTCTCTGCCTCTCTAAAACACTGATGACATCCTTGCTCTAAAAAGGACATTTTGTTTGTCTAGGTCCAGAATTTTTAAAAACATGCTATTATTCTCACAGGTGGCCATTGCAGGGGATGTAAGAGACGTAGGTTCACTCCCAGGGTCAGGAAAAACCCCTGGCGGAGGAGATGGCAACCCACTTCAGTATTCTTACCTGGAAAATTTCATGGACAGGGGAGTTGGACATGTCTGAGCAACTGAGTACACACACACATTATTCTCACAGCTTTAAACAGGATTGCAGCTACAGATATAGTTTTCCAAAGGCACCAAATGGCTAGCAAAGACCATGGTTGTTAATTAATGACCCTTTTACATCAACCTGACATCCTAGCCGTACTTCAGTGATCACTTGAGGAAAATCTGAGGGAAAGAATAGGACAGGAGAAGATGAAAGAGAGTTTCTTACCTTCAGTGTTTTAGTTAGCAGAGCCTATAAAGTCATTTGAATTATCAGTGACTTATATTTTACCGGTGGCTCAGACAGTAATGAATCTGTCTGTGATGAAGGAGACTCAGGTTTGATCCCTGGGTTGGGAAGATTCCCTGGAGAAGGGAATGGCTACCCACTCCAGTATTCTTGCCTGGAGAATTCCACGGACAGAGGAGACTGGCAGGCTACAGCCCATGGGGTCACAAAGAGTCGGACATGGCTGAGCAACTAACACTTTTACTAAACTTCACTGTCAAAGCATTTTTATTGACAATGGAAGCCCTGGAAATAACTTGAGGAGGTATTTTTAATAGTTTGGTTCAAACTCTGTACAGGGTGCTCAATCTGAGGCTGGTAAAACACATAATGGTTTTCCTTCCCAAATAATCTGAATGACAGCCAGGCCCATGTTATACCTCTCTCAAGACAGATGGTGAGAGTGCAGTTCACTGTTCAGTTTTAATTCACTGCTGTATTTTGTAAGACAGCAGCTAAAGAGAGATATTGCATAATTTTAGCAATACCCAGATGAAAACTTGTGTTATACTATGGGTCACTTCCCTGTAGTGTTTTGTGAAACTCCCTTTATATTTGTCACCCCCAAATTCATACCTAGTCAAAAGTAAAAACTGTCCTAAAAGAGAAGGTTGTAATTTTCTTGGCCATTCTTGACATAATGGTCCACCTTTTGATATGGGCAGGTGTTTCACATTTCAGAGCTCTGGCTCATATTGTTTTCATAGCTCCATCTCTTTTATCCCATAAAATCACTAAAGATAAGCAAAGATCTGCCAAATTCAAAATCTTTCACATCTGGATTTATGTCTTCCCTTGAATAGGATTAGTGAGTGCTGACTATGGACCAGCCGCTGGGCTACATGCTTATGTTCTTTAGCTATGTCCATCTCATGACACAGAAAGATTAATGCCATTTTATAGATAAGAAAATGAAGCCTTGGGTAGGTTAGGCAACTTTTTCCAAAGTTACATGGCTCATTTATGGCTGAGAAGAAATGTTAACTTCGGTATAAGTTTATGGCCTCACCTGCTAATCCACCTCACTAATCAGCTCTTTCTTTTCAATTCCATTATGCAGGGGTGTGCTTAAGCACTGACTCTAAAAACAAGACCTGCTCAACAGCAGCCTTACCTCTGACAGTCCAATCAGGGGTCTGTTCTGGTGAATTCCCACCTGGCTATTAAACACCTGTATTATTTTATACCTATTAGATTAAAGGAAATTGATTTTCTTTGGGGTGAATAACAAGACAACACCTCAAGCAGGTCTTGTCCCATGAAAAAAGTGTCTGTGGCACAACCATGCACTCACTTACATCGTATCCCCTCATACAGTGCATTTTTCATGCGCACAGTGCATTTTGCACACTGATGATTCTGAACTGTGGTGTTAGAGAAGACTCTTGAGAGTCCCCTGGACTGCAAGAAGATCAAACCAGTCCATCCTAAAGGAAATCAGTCCTGCGTATTCATTGGAAGGACTGATGCTGAAGCTGAAACTCCGGTACTTTGGCCAGCTGATGTGAAGAACTGACTCACTGGAAAAAACCCTGATGCTGGGAAAGATTGAAGGCAGGAGGAGAAGGGGACAACAGAGGATGAGATGGTTGGATGGCATCACCAACTCAATGGACATGAGTTTGATCAAGCTCTGGGAGTTGGTGATAGACAGGGAGGCCTGGCGTGCTGCAGTCCATGGGCTTGCAAAGAGTCAGACATGACTGAGTGACCGAACTGACACAGTGCAAGTTCCATAAGTTCACAAACCTAGTCTCATATCCCAAACTTGGAGCCCAGAAGGTAGCACTTGGGTATCCAAGAATCTCTTGAATGACTGAAGGAATGAGTGAGTGAGTGAGTGAACAACAATGTCAAGATCCAGGCACAAGAGACACCAGTGTAGGAGCTTTTTACTCCCTGACCTGCTTTCACCAACTATATTGCTAATAGCAGCCCATTTCCTGGATCCTGCGTTATTAACCCAATAAGATCCCCAGTTCTAGCGCTTCCCTTGAGTCTCTCGCGTGAGAGAAAGCCAGTCCACCTACGGGTTTATCATTAGTTTTAGAATGAACTTAACGTTTCTTGGGCTTCTCATGTGGCTCAGCCGGTAAAGAATCTACCTGCAATGCGGAAGATCTGAGTTCAATCCCTGGGTTGGGAAGATCCCCTGGAGAAGGGAAAGGCTACCCACTCCAGTATTCTGGCCTGGAGAATTTCATGGACTGTAAGGAGGTGGGGGGCAGAGGGTATTTCATACTATCCTCTGCATGCCTAGCCTCCAGGGAGTGAAAAAAAAAAAACAGATTATTTTTGCGGTAATCAGACTTCTTAACAGTGAAATGGTCTTGTTAAGCTATTTCCTTTTCATTCATTCAGAATAGGTTTACTGAGTGGTACTGTGTGCCAGGTATGTTGTAAGAGCTAAGGATATTGTGAGAATGAAAACAAAAAGGACAAGAATTTTTGTCATCATGAAACTTAAATTTCAGAGAAGGGAGCCAGAGAGTAAACCAAATAGATAAGTAAAACACAGCAAGTTTGAGGAAGTGATAAACAGCAAAAAGAAAAAGAAGTGGGATAGGAAGTGCTGACAGTGGAATGCAGTGTTAAATAGGGTGGGTATTAAGGGTTTAATTGTATTCCTCCAAAGAGGAATTCAAGTCCTAATCACTAGGACCTCAGAATGTGACCTTATTTATAAACAATCTATGCAGATACAATGAGTTAAGAGGAAGTCATACTTGAGGGGAGTGGACTCTTAGTCCAATATGACTATTGTCTTTTCATTAGAAGATAATGTTTAGACACACAAGGAGAGCATTACGTGTCTACAGAAGCAGAGACTGGAGCATTGCAATTATAAGCCAAGGAACACCAAGGACTTCTGACCATCACCAGAACTAAGAAAAGGCAAGGAGGGATTGTACCCAACGTCTGAGAGGGAATGTGGCCCTGCTGACCCTTTAACTTGGACTTGTAGCCTCCAGAACCCTAGGAGAATAAATAAATATCTGGTTTTTTTTTCAAGCCTTTTCAATAGTTTGGTATTTTATAATAGTAGCCATAGGAAATTAATATAGTGGGCAAGGAAACCTCAACTGTGGGGATGACATCTGAGGAAAGACCTGAAGCTGGTGAGGGAGCACGCACACAGCTACCCTGAGGAAGAGGGAACAGCAAGTACACAGGCTCAGAAGTAGGAGTGGACGCAGCAGATTCCTGTGGCTGCAAGGGGGCCAGAGTGGCTGTGGTCAGGTTAGGAAAGGGAGAGCACTCAGGTCCAAGTGTAATAGAATCTAAATACCAGGGAATCTTGGCTGACCTGTTAAAACACAGAGAGCTGGGCACACCCCTCAGTGCTTCAGTAGATCTGGGGTAGGCTCTGAGAATATGCGTGTCTAACAAGTTCCCGATGCTGATATTGTTGGTCCAGGGGCCATGTTTTGAGAATCCTTGTTGTAGGACACATCAGGCATTGTAACTGCTTAGCTCTTTGCTCTGTGAGAGCCAAAAGCTATTCTAGGGTTAGATTAGAGGGGTGACACAGGAGGACTTCTGTTTTAACAGGATGCTGTGCCTGCTGGGTGGGGAACAGGGTCACCAAAGGGTGACTGGTCGAAGCAGAGAAACCAATTGTACGATTATTAGAATAAAAAGTATATAATGTGAAGCAACTGTTTAAAAGTACCTAGGGACCAGTGTCGGAGAAGGCAATGGCACCCCACTCCAGTACTCCTGCCTGGAAAATGCCATGGATGGAGGAGCCTGGTAGGCTGCTGTCCATGGGGTCGCTACGAGTTGGATACGACTGAGTGACTTCACTTTCACTTTTCACTTTCGTGCGTTGGAGAAGGAAATGGCAACCCACTCCAGTGTTCTTGCCTGGAGAATCCCAGGGACAGGGGAGCCTGGTGGGCTGCTGTCTATGGGTCGCACAGAGTCGGACACGACTGAAGCGACTAAGCAGCAGCAGCAAGGAGCAGCATGTGTTGTTTGGGTGTTATTTGGATGGGAGGGAAGGAGCATTTGGGTTAATTCATAGAAAACAAATACATAAATAAGAGATCTGAGTTACCATGATTCCTTGAAAGCCTGGCATTCTTGGAGAACAGCACTTACTTAATAAGAACTATATGACCTCTGTATGTCACCAGCTTCCCCTCCACTCATGTCCATGCACAGCCAGTTCAGAGACCAAGCACCTGTTAAGTCTGGAAATTCTTAATACACCCTGCAGGTCATCACTTGAGGGTTTTTTTTTACTGCCTTTGAAAGAAAAAAGTGTCCCTTTACTCCATCCTAATAGCAACTCAGAATTCTTGGAATTTTAAGAGTTTTTGTTTCAGTAGATAATGAGGACTCCAGTGAGCATGTCTGTTAAAGCTCTCAGATCACTCCCAGAGTGACCTTTACAAAGGTCCTAAAATAGGTTAGAATACCTATTATCTTTTTATATAAAGCCGAAATCTTGCCGTGGAAGAAATTTCCAATGTGAAGAATGAAACACACTACTAGGGTTAATAATGACCAAAAAAAGTAATACTTAGAATCATACATCCAACCTCTTTAAAGCCTCTTTCTATTAACACTTTCTTTTTCCACTTCCTGTGTGCTCTCACATTCTTATGGGTTTATCATCTTGAAGGTAAAGCTCACAATAGCTACTGAGATGGCTTCAAAACATAATGGTTTTATTTCTTGGCTGTTGGTAAGGTTCTCAGTTTTGCAATTTGTATTTCATAAATATCTTAACATTTTTTTTTTAAAGGAGAATTTTGAAACAATCAAAATCCTGGATAAAGACATAGCCTATGTCCTTTGTATTCCAAAGGAAAAAGTGAAGCATCTTCAAAGTGTTGTTTAGACCACTTCAGTGGCAACCCACTCCAGTGTTCTTGCCTGGAGAATCCCAGGGACGGGGGAGCCTGGTGGGCTGCCGTCTACGGGGTTGCACAGAGTCGGACACGACTGAAGCGACTTGGCGGCAGCAGCAGCAGCAGCAGCGCTGATACACTGTATCATTAGCTAATGCAGAAATTAACTTCTCTGTTCCTAGTTTCCATATCAGTAATTTAAGGGAGTTTGGATCAAACTCCAAAGTCCCTGGCAAGCTCTAGAATTAGCTGATTTAAATTGTACTATTGTATCCTAGATTTATTTTGACTTTAAAAAAGGGAAGTCATGTTATTTTGTGTCCTTTCTAATACTGAAACTGAAATTCAAATCTTCTGGGGGCCAGACTGTAGTATAAGTGAGTGACTCAGATGACAAGCAAGAAAATAGAGTCAAGGATCAAGAACTGGCATCTGTGAGGAGACCATGGACATCGATGTGGGGACCGTGGTGATCTGTGACTGAAGAACATTGATACTATGCTCTAGCCTCTGTGAGCATTAAAGAGATAGAGATGTGAGTTTATAAATGTTTCCAGTATTTCAGAAGCTCAAAATATTCATATTTGTTGATACCACCTTGATCTTTAAATTGACAACCAATTCAAATTAAAACATCATCACTGTGCAGGCCAAACGCTGGCATCTCAATCCTATCTAAAAGCTACTGGTTTCATGATGAAAGCCATACTGGATAAGATTTACCCCTCCAGGGGGTTATTGTTGCAAGCTAAGTTTCCACAGGGGAAGGATCCAGTAGCCTGAGTCCATATTAATTTTCTCTCTTTAAAAAAAAAACAAACTACTAACATTTTCCCCTACAAGGAAAAGGCTAAGTAAAGCATCATAATAACCAGAGATGAAACTGACAGTCAGAAAGATAGACACGGGATACTGTAAAAATGCCTACAGGGCAAGACAAACTGGTTTTGCAGAGGTGGCTTACCGACCGAGATCTGAGCTACAGCTCCATTGGCCAATTGGTGAACAGCACAAGTTATGGCTGGGCTGACTAGTCAATCAAAATGGCCACAGCATGAAAATTTGCTTTGTTTTTCTTCCCTCAAATGTATTGATATATCTCCCCATAGACTCCATTCATTTCCAGCTTCAAAGTGAGTTTAATCATTGGTAATAAATCACAAGAACTACCCAAAAACCACACCTAGAAAATAGACAAGTGAAGACAGAAAACTATAAATAGGACTGTTTGTTTTAGAGAACTATTGATAAGATAAAGAAGTTGGCATCTTTAGGATTTCTAAGTTTTTATCTACTGATAATTCATTTAATACATGGAGGTCCATAAAAATTTCAAGGAAAGGTACATAGGTTTATGGATTTTCTATATAAATAAAATTAGTTTTCTTTCAGTTTGTCTCCTTGTTGTTACACTATACAAAAAGAAATAATCTGAAAATTTCCACTAATATTGTTGTGAGGTCCAAGTGAAAATATAGGCTATGTTCTCTACTGGAAGTTGGATTCCTCCACAAAAGAGTCTGAGTCAAAGTCTTGGGAATTTATTTGAGAGATGGTCCCAGGAGCAGGAAGCATGAAAGGAGAAAAATCCAATTAAGCTGGAATATTGAATTGGTGATGGTTTTAAGCAACTAGGTTCATTCCTACTGGGGGCCTCTGAGAACAAGGTAGAATATGTCTCAGAATGCTCCCACCAAAAACCAAAGTGTCTGATCCATTTATAGATTCTTAGTCTCTAATAGTTGAGATTTACTGTGGGTTTTATCTTCCTTGTATATAATAACTGTTCATGGCTTTAGGAAGAGTCTTGAAGCAGAACAGCAGAGAGATACTTGGGGGCACTTGAGGTAGGAATCAACCATCAAATTACAGGTACACTAAGATGTGTATAGATGCTCCCTGGGTCAGGAGAATCCCTTGGAGAAGGGAATGGCTACCCATTCCAGTATTCTTGCCTGGAGAATTCCATGAAGATAGGAGCATGGTGGGCTACAGTCCATGGCGTTGTTGCAGAGTCAGACAGGACTGAGGGACTAACACTTTCACACTTTTAAATTAAGTATACAAAATTGGACCACACCAAAAAAGATAGGCTGTCACCCTTTAGAGCAGCTAGAAATGAAGTGGGATATAAAGAGAAATCCATGAATATGCCAAACAAGAGAGAAAACCTGGTACCCTCGTATCATGACTGCCAGTTCCATTGGGTGCTGCCTGTGTGCCTATGTGAGTTCTATCTGTTTCACGTGTATCAATGTATGTAACCCTGACCACAACTTTATGCCATAGGCACTACTTTTATTCCATTTTTCAATGATAAGCAAATTAATGATTAGAGAAATTAAGTCATAGTGTTTTAATATACCACATGAACGAAAAACTAACCATGGTTCAAAAAGATGCCTTTTTCCCCCAAAAGAGGCCCAAATCAAAAGTCATCAGGGAAGATATCTTGAATCTCAGGCATTGATTTGCTGCCTCATATGTGATAACCCTAGAGAATATTCTCAAGCCAGCAGTTGTAAGGATATATTTATTTAATTACGGTTTCTGATCTTAAGCAATGATCAGCACACTAGCAAGTCACAAATAAAAAGTTTTCTCAACATCTAGTCAACTTCTCTGGGAAAATACGACTCAAGTTAGAAATGTCTCAGGGGTATTGAAATATCAAGAAACACACCCACTGTATATCAAAAGATCCTCTCATATGAAACAAGTGCTTATGCAAGTGTACCTGAAAAGAAATTTACGCTAAAAAGGAATTATGTTCTTTTAAAAAAAAAAAGTACTTTTTTTCCTCCTGCTGGGTATTACCATTGTGTGTCTTCAGAACAGAATCAGGTTTTTACAATTCGTTAACTCAGTGCCACCACTGGCGTGCCAAAGACTTGTGTACCCCATGCAGAGACCTTATTTCCCTTTCATGGTAACTAATGACTTCCCCACCCTCTGCTTTCTTGGCTTCCAATACAGGTTTTGAATACTATGGGGAAGAAAATGGAAAAAAAAAAAAGAGACAATGGAAAAGGCGCTTCTGAAAAATAAGTTATATCATATCACAATGAGCATTTTTATTCTGATTCACTTAACTTTTTTTAAGCAGATCAGGTGGGCAAATGTGGGCATGATTAAATGAGTCCCAGTAGGTGATATAGTAATTTGAAATACTCTTAATGATGTCAAACTGAACTGTTACAATGTGATTCTTGGCAATTAAGACATTTATCCACCCAGATTGGAATTATTATTATTATTATTATTTTTTTTGCTGTTTATGATATATACCTTTTTGTGATTTGAGTTTCAATTTTGGCTCAAATAGAGGGATTTTTTTTTTAAACTGTATTCAATTCTTTTCTATTAGTTACCTAGTTAATTCAATTTCCTCGGAAATGAAATGATACTGACAAGCAGATATACACACTGCCACATAATTTCTTTCCATGTTGCTTAAAAATATAACAGTGAATAAAATAGAAAGAAAAAAGTAGACACTTTAGCAATGTAGACATAAATGGTGATGACTTGGATGCAATATGAAAGCTGGCTTGTACAACCTGTTTAACATATGGTCAGAGATACCAGTGTCTTTCTTGGTTCCTTAATTTTTCTCAGAAGGTCTTAATTTTCAAAACATATGGTTCTGTTAATAACTGGCCAAAGAATATCGGCATGTGATTTAAAAAAAAAAATCAGAGCCTACAACAGAATGTTTCTCTCTTCTTCATGCTATTATAATAAAGGGAAAATGGACATCATTGGATTTTTGCTTGGGCTTCAGACCTCCTTGACATTCCTTGACACTGTGTGCCCAATTAGGGGTGGATATAATTTGGGGACAGGGGCTTCCCTGGCGGCTTGGTGGTAAAGAATCCACCTGTGATGCAGGAGATGCAGGTTTGATCCCTGGGTTGAGAAGATCCTCTGGAGAAGGAAATGGCAGCCCACTCCACTCCAGTATTCTTGCTTGGGAAATCCCATGGACAGAGGAGCCTGGTAGGCTCCAGTCCATGGAATTGCAAAAGAGTCAGACATGACTTAGCGACTAAACAACAATGACATAATCTGGGGACAGGGTCCATAGATTTCCTTAAAGTCACAGAGGGGCTTGAGACATTTCTGCACAGCACACACACACACACACACACACACCAAACAAACAAAAATACAAAGCAAGATGAGGAGAAAATGAATTACAATGCTGAGATAATTAGACCTTTAATTGCTTTTCTTGACATTAAAGGATGTCAAAGAATCATCTACTCTGTTGCATAGTTCTGATCCATGCCAGAAAAAAAACTTTCTGTGTCTGTATTTCAGCAAAATGTTCTTCTCCTGAACCCCTTGGCAGTACTCAGGTTTTGAAGTTAGACAGTCTTAAGGATTCCTTGAATAGTCCTCTGTGCCAAATTCATGGCTCATATGCAGCACCTAAACCAGGCTGTAAGGTCTGTATTTCTGTGATTGAATTTAACTTTAGAATATAATTATACCCAACTCCTACCAATATTTATATAATTATTCTGTGCCTTGTTTACTTGTATTGTTGTTCAGTTGCTCAGTCGCGTCTGACTCTTTGCAACCCCGTGGACCGCACGCAGTACGCCACTCCTCCCTGTCCTTCACCATCTCCCGGAGCTTGCTCAAACTCATGTCCATTTATATAACCTGCTTTAAATTCTCGCGCAGATAGTAATCATAAGGTAAATACCCTTGTGAGAAAAGTTAAACCTGGGTAATTACATCACACTCCTGTCATTTTGGCCCTGATCATCCTTTATTTTCCCTAGTAGCGCTTACAGTTAACCAGCTGACTTTACATTATATGTTACTTTGTTTTAGAGTTGTGTCTGTCACCCCAGTAAAAAGTAAGTGCCATCAGGCTTTGGCAGGATATTGGCTAACATGTTCAGCATTATACCCCAATTCCTAGAACAAAGTGTAGCCATAACAGGACCTTGGTGGAGATTTGCTGAATGAATTCGGTTATCTGAGCTCATAGAAAAGGTTATAGAGACCAAATATTCCTCAGAGACCAGCCAGCTGATTCGCTTCTCTGTGTTGTTTTGATTCCTCCTAATGAACTGTCCAAAGTGTTAAAACAGAATCATGTTTTAGTTCTGCAATCTCTTATGTTTAGACAGAAATCCATTCTTTATACATGAATGTTCCCTATTTAAATAACAATATAATTCTTAGCACTTGTTTTAAGTGATTCTAAAAGGAGGAAATCATTGGCTTTACAAGCCTTGCATAATTGAAAATCTGGGTACATTTTAGCAAAGGCTAATGGGTACATATTTATTTTTCTGTGGAGTTGCTTTTGTATAGTGCCTTGAAAGGAACTCTTATTAAACTTTTAATGATATTCAAAACAAACTCTCTTTATGTTTCTAAAGAAAATTAGCATGCTGTTTGCAGCCTTATACCAGCTTCAGTTTCATGGCCTTTAAATCATCATTTATATATTTCTAGTGTTCACCAAAGAACAAAATATGTCCCATAGAATTCGTGGTTTGTTTTAAGGATGCATGAGAGTACAATTGAGAACCATGCAATTCATAACAAATTCAATCTAGACAAGACAGCGTGTCATTCAATTCAGCCCCACCTATTTCTCCTTTCCCACAAGAGACTGAAGAATGGAAGTCATTCGCTCAAATATGAAATTCATGAAACACTTTCATTCTATGACAGCCATACACCAAGGACCAGAAAAATCATTTCATCTCATAATGTTTTAGAGACCCCAGGCAAATGTAAACAGTAGACGCTGTTAGACATTAAGGATTCATTACAACCGCTAAACAGCTAAACTGAAAATCTACTGATTTATTTGGAATTCCATAGGATTCTGGTGGGAGACTTATTAAATTATTTATTAAACTTCAACGGAAAAAAATTACTATTTATTAAATCTGAATATAGCACTTATAGGTGTCCTTGTTTCATACCATGGTTTATATTAAGGGGTAAAATACATGGTAAAATACATTTAGTGTCTAACATTAATCCACCAGTAGTAATCCATTTTAATACAGGACTATAGTTCTTCAGTAAGCTGACTCCATAGTGATCTGGTGGCTCAGACAGCAAAGAATCCACCTGCAATGTGAGAGACCTGGGTTTGATCCCTGGGTTGGGAAGGTCCTGGAGAAGGGCAAGGCAACCCACTCCAGTGTTCTTGCCTGGAGTATCCCCATGGACAGAAAAGCCTGGTGGGCTACAGTCCATGGGGTCGTAAAGAGTTGGACACGACTGAGCGACTAAGCACAGCACATGGTCTTGTGAGAAGATTCGCCTCAATAGTGAGGCTTGTCTGAGTCCCAGAGACTAAGGTTTGGTTTTCACACAGAGAGAATATTCCTGTCAAACAATGTCTTCTGAGAAAACTATCTACGTAATTTCATCATAACTGGTTCTGTATCATTCCTCTTCCAAACTTTTCAAATACCTAGCACAAGCACAGGATGCTGTTCTTAAATGGGTGTGTTCTGTCAAATACTTATGCCCATAAATTACATATAATTATAGGTGTGTGTCTGTATCCACATTCAGATATTATGTACACCTGTCCACACAGCCGGATATCATGAGCATCTGTATACATCCAGATATTGTGTGTGTCTGTATACACACAGACATTGTGAACAACTGAACACATGGCAAAATGGATATAGTGAACTCTAGGAATAGTAGAAGGGCATAGAAAGAATTATGGAATGAGCAATGCCAGTTGTGACACGTAGTAATCATGCAGAAAAAGCATCCAACTTGGTGCTTTCAAGTTTGTATAGTTTCAGGTCTATGGGTTAGTCAAAAGTCCCAAGAGGACAGGTGACTGAGTGAACTTGATCTCAGATAAATCTGGTTGATACAGCCTCTAGGATAATAGTGGAATAGAATCAAATAAGCTATCTAAGTGAAACAACAGTAATTTAAATTAGGACCTGTGACTACCAAAACTTGATCACTGAAGAGATGGGAAGAGAGGGGTGTGTAAAGCTGATCACAGGGAAGACAGGGACAGCATAAAGGAATTTTGTCTCTGAAAGGAAGGCTGGTTGCATCAGGGTCCTGATGAGTGGGAAAAAGAGATGAGAAAGATAGAGCACATGTGAAAGTCAGAGAGAGAGATTTGAACATGCTATTCTGTTGGCCTTCAAGACGGAAGAATGGGGCCAAAAGCAAAGACATGCAGGCAGGACCTAGAAGTTGGCAAAGGCAAGCAAAGAGATTCTCTGCTAAAGCCTCCAGAAGCACCCCAGCCCTGCTGACCCATTGATTTTTACCCCAGTGAGATTTCTGGTCTACAAAACAAATAACACATCTTTATTGTTTTAAGCCACCAAGTTTGTGTTAATTTGTTATAACAGTAATAGCAAACCACTACACCCATTCTTGGGCTTTCCTTGTGGCTCAGATGGTAAAGAAAGTGAAGTCGCTCAGTCGTGTCCAACTCTTTGCAGCCCCATGGACTGCAGCCTACCAGGCTCCTCCATCCATAGAATTTTCCAGGCAAGAGTACTGGAGTGGGTTGCCATTTCCTTTTCCAGGGGAGCTTCCTAACCCAGGCATCAAACACGGGTCTCCCACATAGCGGGCAGACACTTTACCATCTAAGCCACAACCTGCCTGCAATTCAGACCTGTGTTTGATCATTGGGTGGGGAAGATCCCTTGGAGGAGGGAATGGCTACTCGCTCCAGTATTCTCGCATGGAGAAATCCATGTAGAGAGGAGCCTGGCAGGCTACAGTTTATGGGGTCGCAAAGAGTTGGACACGACTGAGTGACTAACACACACACACACACACATTCTCACCAGAATTAGCCAGTTTCCATGTGAATTTTATCAAACTATCTTTTATTGTACTCACTGGATCCAGTAAACTAGAAACAATATTTTTGATTTAAATAAAATATATTCATCTTCCTTTCTTCCTGCCATCACCTTAAGTTAGGAATGAATGATTTTTTCATTTTTGGAGGATTATTTTTCAAGCTAGAAGGATCCAAAGAATTCTTGTCATCTCCATATCAAATTTGGCTGTTCAAATCAATACGGCCAGTAGACCTTATATTAGTTCAAATACATTACTTAAGATAATTTTTTAACCAGTTTAATAATAAAGGAAGAAGTTGATTTTTTTCCTTCATTAGCAAGCAATTAAATTAATTCAATTTTCTTTTACCTAATTTTACAGTTATTTAATCCATTAATACTAGGTCTGTTAAATTAAAGATCCTGAAATTTGTTTGATCACTTAATGCTTTTGTTGGGAGATAAAAGTTAAGCTCTGATGTCTCTAAACTGAGAAGAAGCAAAAAGTCATTTTTCACAGTCCATTTGCTCCTTCAATCACTTTATATGTCCCTCAAGGAAGTGTGTCTATATATCTTGTCCATCATAACCCAGCTAATTCCTCATCCTGTATGTTTATTCCCAATGAGATGAATAGATCAAGGGCCTCTCTGAGGTGTTACCCAGGGCCCCATAACCATTAATCTTGAACTACCTCCTTTCTGTGCTGGCATTTGCTGCCAATTAGAGTTTAGATTCGACAAGATGCTTCCAATTCACCTTCATTATAGACTAACCAAAAGTAGAGAGTTTGTATGTTGACACTTTACTTTAAAAACAACAATAAAACTAACAAGGAAAACAAAATACAAGATAAAGTCCACAAGTTTTGACGTCAAACTAGAGTTTATAGATTGGTTCTCAGTCTACCTGCGAGGGGACCTCAGACAGCTAAGACAATGTCTTCCAGCTCTCATTTTCTCACATATGTTAGGGAGAAGTTACAGCATTTATTTTAGTTGCTTGTTTAATTGCTTCCATGAGATACAATCTCCAAAGTTTTTACACACCTCCAGCCTGTGGCAACTACTTAATAAAATGCCACTATTGTCTTGCTTCTCTTAAATAAGAATTTGAGTGCAAGACATGACTTTTAACTTTTTTGAGTGGCATCTTCTTCATCTGTTCATTAATGAAGTTTGACGAGATAATAACCTATCATTCTCCTTTTAGTAGTGAGATTCTAAGAATATAAACATAAAGAACACAGTTGCAAAAATGTATAAAAGATGTCAAAAGACAATAATGTTATTTATATATGTTTCTACAACTGTCTTTTTTCAACAAACACTCCCATATTAGCTATGAAGTTCTACTGTGCCATAGATCATTTGGAAAATATTATGATCTTTGAGGTTTCTTCAATAAACATTTATAATATAATAAAATCTAATATTTATTGTTTATGACTGGCACTGTGCTGTGCTATATGTGAACAAACTCACTTGATCCTTGAAAAACTCATAAATACACACTCACACACATTGGGAAAGTTGGATGTGTGCATATTTATAAATATAAATATAATTTATATTTATGTATATGTATAAATATACATATAAATTTATGTATATGTATATATAATATATTTATACTTATAAAGTGTATATATATAATATATATATTTAAGGATATATATATCCTTAAACTAATACCTTAATACATATTATGTTCATTATTATATATGATATATATTATATAGTTCTAATTGATATAAAATTCTAACCGATATATATTTATACATATATAAAAGGGAAGTTATATATTATATATATATATAGAGAGAGACATATATATATAGTTGATGAGGAAACTCAGGCAGAACTTTCTCAGTGTATTTATTCAGTAAAATTTTACTGTATCATTAAATTTTTATCATTATCATTACCATTTATCAAGCTCTAACCTTGCAGGACAAAACTGCTTTGTGATCTAACCCTCTCTCTACTTTATACATCCTTTAGAACAAACTAGACTTTTAATATTCATGTATTGCTGAAGCCTGGCTTGGTACTTTGAAATCCAGTGTGGATTTGATACTTACAGAACATCTCAGTTCAGACTATTTACTTGCAAGTGCTATAGAAATAGTGACTATCAGCAATACGTGAACTGTGAACTTCCAGATGTTCAAGCTGGTTTTAGAAAAGGCAGAGGAACCAGAGATCAAATTGCCAGCATCTGCTGGATCATCGAAAAAGCAAGAGAGCTCCAGAAAAAATATCTATTTCTGCTTTATTGACTATGTCAAAGCCTTTAATTGTGTGGATCACAATAAACTGTGGAAAGTTCTGAAAGATATGGGAATACCAGACCACCTGACCTGCCTCTTGAGAAACCTATATGCAGGTCAGGAAGCAACAGTTAGAACTGGACATGGAACAACAGACTGGTTCCAAGTAGGGAAAGGAACATGCGAAGGCTGTATATTGTCACCCTGCTTATTTAACTTCTATGCAGAGTACATCATGAGAAATGCTGGGCTGGAAGAAGCACAAGCTGGAATCAAGATTGCTGAGAGAAATATCAATAACCTCAGATATGCAGATGATGCCACCTTTATGGCAGAAAGTGAAGAGGAACTAAAGAGCCTTTTGATGAAAGAGGAGAGTGAAAAAGTTGGCTTAAAGCTCAACATTCAGAAAACGAAGATCATGGCATCTGGTCCCATCACTTCACGGGAAATAGATGGGGAAACAGTGGAAACAGTGTCAGACTTTATTTTGGGGAGGCTCCAAAATCACTGCAGATGGTGACTGCAGCCATGAAATTAAAAGACGCTTACTCCTTGGAAGAAAAGGTAAGACCAACCTAGATAGCATATTCAAAAGCAGAGACATTACTTTGCCAACAAAGGTCCGTCTAGTCAAGGCTATGGTTTTTCCAGTGGTCATGTATGGATGTGAGAGTTGGACTGTGAAGAAAGCTGAGTGCCGAAGAATTGATGCTTTTGAACTGTGGTGTTGGAGAAGACTCTTGAGAGTCCCTTGGACTGCAAGGAGATCCAACCAGTCCATTCTGAAGGAGATCAGCCCTGAGATTTCTTTGGAAGGAATGATGCTAAAACTGAAACTCCAGTACTTTGGCCACCTGATGTGAAGAGTTGACTCATTGGAAATGACTTTGATGCTGGGAGGGATTGGGGGCAGGAGGAGAAGGGGACGACAGATGATGAGATGGCTGGTTGGCATCACTGACTCGATGGACCTGAGTCTGAGTGAACTCCGGGAGTTGGTGATGGACAGGGAGGCCTGGCGTGCTGCATTTCATGGGGTGGCAAAGAGTTGGACACGACTGAGTGACTGAACTGAACTGACTGAGTGACTATCAAGTTGGACAATACAGATTTAAGTCTGTACAGACTGTGGCTAATGTCTAAGGCATTACAATAGGTTAATCTAAAATCATGTATTCAATTTTGAGATTCAAAAATTATTTTAAGAAGGTATTAACTCTAGTTTATATAAAAATCACTGCTAGTTACAGGTGATAGGTGTCAGCTTTGCAGGTACTGGACCTGCAAGAGGGAGGAAAATGAACACTAGGGAGAAAAAGAGGGTCTCGAATTGAGTCTTGGCTTGATTAAGTCACTTAAAATGCACAGAGCTCATTGTTTTTTTTACTTCTCTGCATCATTCTGAGGATACAATGAACTAACTTAAATTGTAGAGAATATGATGTGAAGAATGGTAACAATGGTTGTTTTTAAGATAATAGTGATGATTAATGTTTGGTGAGGAGGAAGATGATATCAGCATTGTTGTTTTTAACCTAAAATCTATATTAGATAATCTTTCCACAGGAAAGTTGTTCTAAAAATAGATCTCTACCTAAATCATTAACATATAAAATTCTTGATAGTAGAAATGTGAACCAGTTACATAATTATTAAATTTGTTTAACTGTTGTTCTTATTTTATTTATTCACCAAAATTAGATCTTTAGTTCCAAAAATATGTCAAGAGATAAAGAAGGTCATCATGGGACATGAAGGTACAAGAGCATAATGGGAATGATGATGTTTATTTCCATGAGCTATATTAACTGGAAGTATATTAGGCCAGGGAAAAGTCATTTTAATTGTATTATCATAATAAAACTCTACATCAACATTCTGTGTCAACGAAACAAGTCAGCTAAAAGGATTTTATATTTTACCAGAACACACAAAATTTTAATAAGAAATTGTTCAATTAAGCACTATGATTAGCTGGATTTTTAACAGTTCATGTATTCTTGACTGGTTTATCACAAACATCAAATGCTCTTCTAAGTAAGAGTACAGGATTGCACACTAAAAAGTAGTTAAAGAATTTTAGGAAAAGCTTGCAGTTAAAGATATAAATTGTAATTACCCTTTACTTTTGGTGAGAGAAATGTCAGGGACAGCATATGAGAGAAAAATTTGGATTAACTCACATATTTGTAGAAGTTTCTTCAAAAGTTTTGCGTATGTTAATCAAAGTGAAGGAGGGAATATCCTGATTTGAAATAATATTAATGACAACAGTAAATCTTAAGGTTCTATATCAAAGAGTAATAAACAGGTTAAGAATTAGATATCTAAGGACAAGATACATGCTTCATACTTTGGTTTGGTTTAGTTAGAGAAATTGTGTTCTCAAATGGAATATTTTGCAGAAACCCAATATGTAAAACAAACTAAAGTGATGTCTTATTAAAATAAATTATTTGTATGTTCAAATTTGTATTTTCTTCTTAGTGTCCATCAATAAAAAAGCGATTGTGATCCATTAAAATATTTAGAATTAGTTTAAGATTATTATCAAGCTTTGGTTCTCATTATCTGTGTTTATGCCTTTATATATAACTATAAATATGAGGAGAAGCAATGTGAAATTTCTGCTATCGATTAATTGTAACCAACAAATATGAAAACATCACGTAGTTCGAGGTAACAGTAGTCATTGTGTTTGGTTTCTTAAGTATTTCCACCTGTGATATTTCCATTCTCTTTAATTTAGACCACCCAGAACTGGAAATATGGTGAACTTTGTTTTAAAGTTTAATCACTAATGATATCAAGAATTTGCTCACACACAGTACCATAAGAGTAAGAGCTGTTGTTCAGTCACCAAGTTGTGTCCGACTCTCTGCGAGCACGTGGACTACAGCATGCCAGGCTTCCCTGTCCCTCACTCCCAGAGTTTGTCCAAGTTCGTGTCCACTGAGTAAAAGTTACACAACTACAGTTTAGTATGTTTTAGAAGAATCTTTTATATATGCTAAAGGATGTATTATTATTGTTGTTCTTGTTTAGTCACTCAGTCATGTCCAACTCTTTTGAGATCTCATGGACTGGAGCCCACTAAGTTCCTCTGTCCATGAGATTTTCTAGGCAAGAATATTGGAGTGGGTTGCCATTTTCTTCTCTAGGGGATGTTCTCAAAGGATGTATATCAAGCAGAAGAAAAATTATGTCACATGGAAAGGCTAAGTTGCAAGAAGAAATGTGATAAAATATACTGGTACATATGTGAGTAAATTTAAAAATAACTAACATTATACAATACAATAATATTGTCTAATTTGGGAATAATTAAAACTGAAACTAGATAATGGTAATATTTAAGTTGGGAGGGGATAATTAGAATAAACAACTGTAAGGTCTTATATTATTCTGTAGTATGATAAAAATATTAACTTCAGATGTCTTTAAGATAGGCAGCTTCAGTTCAGTTCAGTCGCTCAGTCGTGTCCAACTCTTTGCGACCCCATGAATTGCAGCACACCAGGCCTCCCTGTCCATCACCAACTCCCGGAGTTCACTCAGACTCATGTCCATTGAGTCGGTGATGCCATCCAGCCATCTCATCCTCTGTTGTCCCCTTCTCCTCCTGCCCTCAATCCCTCCCAGCATCAGAGTCTTTTCCACTGAGTCAGCTCTTTGCATCAGGTGGCCAAAGTACTGGAGTTTCAGCTTTAGCATCAGTCCTTCCAATGAACACCCAGGACTGATCTCCTTTAGGATGGACTGGTTGGATCTCCTTGCAGTCCAAGGGACTCTCAAGAGTCAATCCAACACCACAGTTCAAAAGCATCAATTCTTCGGCACTCAGCTTTCTTCACAGTCCAACTCTCACATCCATACATAACCACAGGAAAAACCATAGCCTTGACTAGACGGACCTTTGTTGGCAAAGTAATGTCTCTGCTTTTGAATATGCTATCTAGGTTGGTCATAACTTATCTTCCAAGGAGTAAGCATCTTTTAATTTCATGGCTGCAATCACCATCTATAGTGAATTTGGCTTGGGTAATACTAAATGACATACAATATCGACCTTTTAAACAAAAAAAGTCATAAAGGAGAACTAAGGGAAAATCCATTATCAATATAAAGAGAAGAAAGAAAAAAGAAAAAAAGACTGCAGTAAATCAACATGATGACAACATACAGAATTGTCATACAGGTTGTAAAAAATCCAGCAGCTGTCTGCTGTTTCCAGGATATAGATCTAAATTTTAAGACTTAGGGGAATTGAAAGATGATTCTTTGCAATCCTGTGGATGATAGCCAGACCCTCCTCTGTCCAAGGGGTTTTCCAGATAAGAATACTGGAGTGGGTTGCCATTTCCTTCTCCAGGGGATCTTCCTGACCCAGAGATTGAACCCACATCTCCTGCATCAGCAGGTAGATTCTTTACCACTGAGCCACCAGGGAAGCTCCATTTATCAGGTAAATATTAACTAAAAGAAAATGAGTATAGAAATAATAATATTAGACAAAATAGACTTTAAGACAAAAATAACTCATATAAATAGCAATATTTTGGTACTAAGCACAATAGCAATTTAATTCACTAAGAAGATACAAAATTCTAAACTAGTATAAACCTATAAACACAACTTCCAAATACATAGAATAGAAAATGTTGAGTACAAGATGAAAAAATAGGCAATTACACCATCAGAATGGAAGAACGGTGTGCATTTTGTACAAGCAGAAGACTTACTAGAGATATAAAATTTTAATCAACACAATTAGCTAGCTTGATCAGAAATTCATAATATCTACATGATCTTCTTGAATTCCTTGACCTCCTTTCCAGAGGGAAGGGAAAAGTCCACAGGTCCCTATGATCTTGAATGTGTTTAATCTCCTGTGTACACAGACTGCAGAAGTGTGGGAACGATGGAGACACAGTTTTCAATAAGCATCACATGGATACACCGGTTCTCTTTTGAACAAAGGGATTATACAGTACCCTAATTCCATGATAACAAGTAAAGTTCAGTTCTACATTCCATCAGTCTTAAAAAACTGCTGACACTTTCCAGACCAGGACAGTGCCGGTGCACACCACACACATGCTTGTCACCTCACTGTGTGCTGCTCTACCTTGAGGAGAACTAAGCCAGAACTAACCAGCCTTTCATTGAGCCTGTTCTTACCTGCCTGGTGTTAAATGAGCAGACAAGTGCACGTCTTTGCAGAGTTAAACAATCCCTAATCATAACATGTTCTCAAGATTTTCAAGCACCACCTACATATAGAAAAAGGGTGTATGTTTCAGAGAATGGGGATGATATTTCAAAGTCTGCACAAAAAAAGGGTTTGTGAACCTGGAATTTCAAAGTGTTTAAAACTGATTCACAGTTACTATGAAAGTGTATATTGGGTTTTATTAATATTTTAGGTAGTTAAAGATAAAATCAGAATTAAAAGTACTAAGAACCACTGTGTAGAGGACCCTCAGCAGAGCACAGTTAAGAAAATCACGAGCCTATAATATAGATGATTGCTACACAGATCTTTAAACACAAAGGAAAAGCAAAATATGGGTATTGGGTATTTCCTACTAAGGAGTTCATTTCAGCCATCATATGTTTATTCATCATGCTAGTTATTGTGGGGTCATATCCCTGCCAGCAAGTATATAATCCAAGTGTGTTTGTGCTAAGTCACTTCAGTCGTGTCCGACTCTGTGTGACCCAATGGACTGTAGCTCATCAGGCTCCTCTGTCCATGGGATTCTCCAGGCAAGAATACTGGAGTGGGTTGTCATTTCCTCCTCCAGGGGATATTCCCCACCCAGGGTTCGAACCTGCATCTCTTATATCTCCTGCATTGGCGGCAGGTTTTTTACCACTAGTACCACCTGGGAAGCCCAATATAATCCAAGGACGTGCACAAATAACCATCACACAGACACACATACAAACGCACACCGTGTATGACTCAATGTGGTTAAGTACTACGCACAGTAAAAGTTTCTGCCGAAACTTCTTGACTGATTGATTTAGTAATTCAACTAAAACTTAAAGCTTTTACCAAGTGTTGGGCACCACGGTAGACACAGGAGATGAAACACTGACCAAGACAGGCAAGATTCCTGCTCACATGGAGCCTGCATCCTAATTCAGGAGACAGACCAAATTAAGAAAAGAATGAATGAATGAGATAGTTTCAAAGAATGTCAACTTCCTTGAAGGAAATAAACATCCTAGATGCAATTTTACAACTTCAGCCCTACTGACATATTGGGTCAAATAATTTTTTACTATGGGAGTGATGTAAACATTGTAAACATTGTAGGATGTTTAGTAGCATCTCTGGCTTCTATTCACTAGATACCAATAGCACCTTCTCAGTTAAAACAACCAACAAAATCTCCAGACATTGCCACATATCCCCTGGGGTGGGCGTGGGGTGGCAAATTCCTCCCCAGCTGAAAACCACTGTACAAGAGTGATGGGAATAAGGATGAGTTTTTTGCTTTTGTTTTTCTTGGATGGTCAGGAAAGACCTCTTTGAGACCAAAAAAAAAAAAAAAAAATCCAACCAGGAAATATTTTGGAAGAAAGCTTTCTAGGCAGAGTTGAACAGTTAAGTGCTAAAGTGATAAGGTGATAACGAACTTGAAGTCCTAAAGGAACAGACAGAGGCTTATTTGACTGAAGAGAAGCAGGATATGGCATCAGAGAGGCAGACAAGAACAGATAGAGCTTTACAGGAGGCCATGGTAGAAAGTTTAGATTTTTTTTAATGTAATAAATTTAGATAAAAAAAGAGAATTTCAGATTAACTGTGAAGGAAGAAAGATTTCTAGTCAGACATTTAAAGGTGGAAAGATCTGGATTTTTACAGGCTAAAGTGAAAGACAGAAGTATTTGAGGTACTGATAAAAGATCAGAGAGGATAGAACCTGCCTGGAGTAGAGTAAAAGATGCACAGAAATGGAATTGCAGAATTGTCAGTAAAGTAGAATCTAACTCAGGAGGAAGGGACTTTTGAGGGGAATCTTCTATTTCAACCACCAGTGGATGCAACTCAGAAGAACGCTCTCAAGGAGAGGGTATTCTAGGCAACATACTGACAGCTGCTGTGAGCTGTGGGACCCAATGCAAGAGCATGAATTCTGGCTCAATCCTGAACACGCCTCTTTAGGGAGGGAGGGCCCAAAGCCAAGTACAAGCCAAGCTAATGCCTAAGAGGAGCCAGAAACCAACAATCCAGGGACAGGCAACTAACAGTACAAAGCTGCCAATGGCTTGATTCTAATATTGGATTGGCCAAAAAGTTCATTCTGGTTTTTCCCCATGCTATTATGGAAAAACCCAAACTAACTTTTTGGCCAACCCAATACATTCTTCTTAGAGGTTTTTAGGGGCAACACTCTCAGACCAGTAAAGACAAAAATAATGGACATTAGCTCTTTATTCCAACTCCCTCGTAGTTGTAGCATAGCTACCATTTTAAAAAATATTGGCATGTGTGAAACATTTGTCTAAGTGATTTTCTCATTTAATCTTCTGAACAGTTCTGTGAGGTAGATTCTCTTATTTCCAGCATTAAAAACATAAGGCACTAGAGCCTTGAGATACCCTGTTACTTGCCCATGGAATCTGAAACTTAAGTAGTTCTGACTCAAGTCCAATTTCTGAGCCAACACATAATACTCAAATAAACCAATCCATACCATATACTGCTCAGATGAAGGGACTGACAAAGGTGAAATCTCTTGCCAAAGGCCATACCCAGCTAATATCTGGTTGAGGAGCAATTTGTAATGAATTGCTAACACGTGAAGACCTACTCAGTCTGGGAGTTGGTGATGGACAGGGAAGCCTGGAGTGCTGCAGTCCATGAGGTCACTAAGAGTTGGACACGACTAAGCAACTGAACTGAACTGAACTGAAGACCCACTAATGCTAGTTATTTTTCTAGGCAATGTATACACATTATGTTGAATCATCTTCACAAAATCTACAATAAAGGTCTTATTAGCTGCCTCAAATTATAGATGAGAAATCGGAGGGCAAGAGATCTTAAATAACTTGTCCAAAGTCACATGGGTTTCCCTGGTAGCTCAGAGGTAAAGAGTTCGACTGCAGTGCAGGAGACACGGGTCCACAGGTTCAATCCCTGGGTTGTGAAGATCCCCTGGAGAAGAAAATAACAACCACTCCAGTATTCTTACATGGGAAATCCCATGGACAGAGGACTCTGGTGGGCTATAGTCCACGGAGTTGCAAGAGTCAGACACGACTTAGCGACTAAAACCACCACCACCACCACCACCAAAGTCACACAAACAGCAAGTGGTAGAATTGAGATTGCAATTTAGACAGTCAAATGCCCAGGTCTTCATCACTACACTAAATATCATAGAACCCAGTTCTTTTCAGAAAACAAGAAACTTTTAGAAACTCTTATATAGTCTTATTTCTTAAAAATAAGACATATGATTTTAAATATTGCAACCTTATTTAAAAGAATTCACAAAGATGTCTGATAATGTTCTAAGCAGGGGCAATCCTTGGAAAGCCTCAATTACTGTGTTTCTGTTTGTACAAAAGTCCTAAAGAAAATATGATAAATTCATTATTTAATTCATGTCACATGATACCTTAACATCTAAATAAGCATAGGAAAAGAAGGCTTTGGGCATTGATTCTACAGTCCCATTTAATGCACAGGCCAGTTAATGAGCTCAGGTATGTCCACATTACTTCAGGTAAAGATCTGTTCCTGTCTCATCTGCACTCGCATCTCCAGATCTTCTAACCAAACACAGTTTGAGAAATCAACAAAGACCTAGCGTTGCAGAAGCTAGTTTTACAATCCATGTATTTGCCTGACATCAGAATGACAGACTGTTGCTACCTGTGTGTTAGCACACTTCCTATGGCATCATTGTGACATAAGAGACTGACCCAGTCTGTTGGTGACCCATTCTGTAGAAAAGTGTATATTCTCAAGCAAGAAAATTGGAGGTATTAAAAGGTATCTGTGAAACATTAGAAGAGAGGCAGTACGTGGCATCAGAAGTGGCAGATTTCAGTCCAGGGTTACCCTTTACAAGTTTTGTGGCCTTGGGCAAGTCACTACAATGGTTCTGAGATTTGGGCTCTTCATTCTGCAGGAGGCAACATGATCTTGACCCTGGCTACAAGGCAGGTTGCAGTGTAGATCAATAAAACAGTGTGTTGGGTAGTTTATGGGCTGTATAATGATGCTCTAACAGTAAAGGACCATGTTCATAATAGAGATAATTTTAACTGAACTAAACAGAGCACGTCTCATTTGTCCTCAGGTCCTTTTGATGATGCCAGAGTGCTGCAGCCAAGCTGACTCAAACCTATGTATTCTGGGGCTACAGGAAAGACGAAGTCAACAGGAATAAGATATGCATGCTGCTGGCAGCTTCCTGAGATATAAACGGAAAATTCTTAGTCTTTCAAGGCATTAAATCCAACCTGACTAGGCACAACTAATACGAATGAGACAACCTTTGCAGACTCTGTAGCAACTAGCTATGAAATCTTTAATATTAATAATACCAATAATAGCAGTTCATGTATCAGTTAATTACTTTTGCAAACAAAATGCTCTAAGACTTATAGGCTTAAGAACAATTGTTTATTCTTAGTTTCTCTAACTGCATGTTGGTTGAAGTCAGGCAGCCCTGACTTAGAATGAGGCCCACTGGGGCTTGGCTTCTCATCCTGGGTTGGGCTCCTGTGTGTTCATTCTGGAGCCCAGGCAAGGGGGACAGCAGCTACGTAGGGCAAAGGCTTTTCAGAGCAATGTCACAGGTGCCAGGGAACCTGTGTGAGAGCTCATTTCAGAACTCTGACCAAATCTGTTTAAGTCATATTCACTAGGCACTTACTATGTGTTCAAGTAACTGAATGCTTTACCCTTTTTCTTTCAAATATTTTTCACATCAACACTATAAAGCCAGGCCTATTTTTCTCCTCATTTAAAAGAGAATGAAATGGAAGTAAAGAGAAATTAAGAAACTTTCCCAATATCTTGCTGCTAGTCAATGGCAGGGTCAGGATTCCTGTGTCGGCAGTGGACTCCAGGGATTTGCCAGTATATTCTATTGTCTGCTTAAATCCTTAATCTATCAATACTGCAATTAAAATGAGACTAGTTTCAAAGTGTTGGGTATACCTGTGTTCCCATGCCATGACCCTTAAACATGAATTTTGTTTTGTTTATGTTGTTGATAACATGCATCTACCCTGTGATGTCTAATAAAATCAATACAGAAATCTACCACCCAAAATCTAGAATATTGCCAACATCTTTGTGTGCTCTTTATGCCTCCTCCCTGAAGGTAACCACTCTCTTGAATTTTATATTTATTAATCTCTTGCTTTTTTAAAGAGATTGATCATATATGTCTGTGTCAAATAATTTTGCTTAATTGAAACATCAACTGTGCTGTCATATGTAACTACAGTTAATCTATTTTTTATTATTGTATAATAGTACATTTAGTGAATATATCACAATCTTTCAATTATCCTATCTGTGAATACTGGGTTTCTTCTAATGTGTACACTATTAAAAATAATGCTTCTATGAACAATTTCAATATTAATGTATGGGTTTTTGCTATTCCACCATCCTTACCAATACCTGGTATTGTCAGACTCATAATTTAGGGAAAGTAAAATAATATTTTATTGTGATATTAATTTGTGTTTCCCTGCTTACTAAGCACTTTTGGCACATTTTTCTTAGGTAATCTACCACATATGTTTTCCTACCTGAAAACTGCTTATCCATGACTCTGGCCAATTTTCCTACTGGGTTATTTGTCTTGCTTATTGATTCATATCAACTGTTTATATAGTTATTACATTCATATAAAAGTACCCATTAAATATATTACTGATAGCTTCTGTGTCTTTTCATTCTCTTTATAGGAAACAGTTAAAAGATTTATCAACCTTCTCCTGCACAGTTGTACTGACTTGAATAGTGTCCCGCTCAAAATTCATGTCCACTCAGCACCTGTGAGTGAGACTTTATCTGGAAATTTGTAGACTTTATCTACAAATAAAATCACATTAAGTTGAAGTCACACTTGATTAGGGTGAGCCCTAAATCCAATCACTGATGTCTTATAAAAGGGAAATGAGGACACAGAGAGAGAACAGCCACAGGGGAGATCGCGTGACAACAGAGGCAGACCGCGTGACAACAGAGGCAGACATTGAAATAGGGTCACTGGACCAAGGCTTCCAGTAAGGACCAGAAGCTGGAAGAGTCAGGGAGTAATTCTTTCCTAAAGCATTCAGAATGCAGAGGCACCTGTAGTCTCCAAAACCATGAGGGGATATATTTCTATATTGTAAACCACCAGCTTTGTAGTAATTTATTACAGCAAGCACAAGAAACTAATACAATTGTCAACCATTTTTGTATTATAACTTCTTTAATTCTAAAGCTATAAAAAAACCTCTATATTTTTATCTAAAATTGTAAATACTTGCCTTCACATTTAAGCTTTAAATTCATCATGTATTAATTTTATTTGTGGGCATGAGATAGGAATCTCATTTTATTGTTTTGTTTGTTTATTTGAATAATGAATTGTTCCAGTACCATTTATTGAAAGGTTCATTTTTCTCCATAACTTTGCAAAAGTTTCATTATATACGAGAATGCCACATAAGTGTGGGTTTCCTTTTGGGCTTTTGGGTATGTTCCACTGGTCAAATTGCCTATCATGCTATTCTTTATTGATTATTATAAATTTATCATAGTTCTTCTTATCTAATAGAGCTAATACTATCACATTCTTTCTCTTTTTTTTTTTTTCAGAAGTTTCTTGGTTGTTCTCAGGCATTTGATCTTCCATTTAAATTGAAAATCAGCTTGTAAAGCTCTTTTATAAAACTCTGCTGAGACTTTTATATAATCTATACATCAACTTGAAAGAATAACATTTATAATATTAAGCCTTCCTATCATAAAAGTGATTACATATTATTATTTATTTATATTTTACAATAAAGTAATGCAAGTAATGCATGCATGCATGCTAAGTTGCTTCAGTCATGTCCATTGCTTTGCAATCCTGTGGAGCTCAGCAAGCTCCTCTGTCCATGGGATTCTCCAGGCAAGAGTACTGAAGTGGGTTGCCATGCCCTCCTGCAGGGGATCTTCCTGACCCAGGGATCAAACCCTCATCTCTTATGTCTCCTGCATTGACAGCTGGGTTCTTTGCCACTAGTGCCATGTGGGAATCCCCAGATAAAGTAATAATGTGTTATAATTGCACACTTCCTGTTGAATTTATTCCTAAATACTGTACATTCTTTGTTGTTCAGTGTTGTTCATTATCTTTCCAAAACTGTGTTTTAAAAATTCTTTGCTTATATATAACTGCAAATTTTGATTGACAGTACTATATCCACCTTGCTATATTCTATTAACTAATTTATATACACTTATTTATATATTTATTTATATATAATCACATGCCAAAAAAAGAAAAAAAGTGGGAGCTTGGTTTCTTCCTTTCCAGTTCTTAAGTCTTTGCATCTCCTTCTTTCCTTACTGTACTTGCTGGGTCTCCAGTACAGTGTTGTACAGTAGCAGTAAAAGTTGGCATCTTTGTCTTGTTCCTAGTCTGAAATGTAATGCTTTCACTGTTTTAGTGTTAAGAATTATGTTTGCTGTAGGTTTTCATACTGTTTATCAGACTAAAGAAATTCTTTTCTATTCACAGTTTGCTCAAGTTTTATCACAAATGAGTATGAGATATATCAAGAGCTTATTTGACATCTATTGCAAATTTGTGGGTTTTATTCTTCAATGCATTAATGTGGAAAATATATAAGTAAACTTATTTAAGAGCCACTTAAGAGAGGTATGGCTGATACACAAAAAGTTGTACATATGAAGGCAATGGCACCCCACTCCAGTACTCTTGCCTGGAAAATCCCATGGATGGAGGAGCCTGGTGGGCTACAGTCCATGGGGTCATGAAGAGTGGGATATGACTGAGCGACTTCCCTTTCACTTTTCACTTTCATGCATTGGAGAAGGAAATGGCAACCCACTCGTGTTCTTGCCTGGAGAATCCCAGGGACAGGGGAGCCTGGTACACTGCCGTCTATGGGGTCACACAGAGTTGGACACAACTGAAGCAACTTAGCAGCAGCAGCAGCAGCATATATCTAAATGTCTTTGGCATTAAGTATACTGGTGGCTCAGGGGTAAAGAATCCGCCTGCCAATGCAGGAGGTGCAGGTGTGGTCCCTTGGTTGAGAATATCTCCTGGAGATGGAAATGGCAACCCACTCCAGTATTCTTGCCTGGGAAATGCCATGGACAGAGGAGGCCAGTGGGCTACAGTCCATGGAGTCACATAGAGTTGGACACAACTTAGCAACTAAACAACAACATTACATCCATGAAACCACTATGACAATCTTTGCCATAAACAAATCCATCACTTCCAAAAGTTTCCCCCACCCTTTTTATTTATCATTAATTTTGAGTGTTGTAAAAACACTATGGCCGGACAGCACTAGAGTAGCAGCTGCATGGTGCTGGAGTGGCCATGAGGAGATACGTCCAAGGTCAGAGAAGCCCCACAAGATGGTAGGTGCTGGAGCGGCAGCTGCATGACGTTGGTGTAACTTTGAGGAGATACCCCACATCCAAGGGCAAAGGAGAAGCCCCAGCAAGATAGTAGGGGGAGCAAATTCACATTTAGAATCAAACATTCCTGCCAGAGATGCTCAGAGGGCTCAAACAAACCTTGTGCACCAGGACCCAGAGACCCCACAGAGACTGAGCCAGAACTGTGTTTGAGCATCTCCTCTGGAGGTACGGGTCAACAGTGGACTGCTGCAGGGGCAGGGGCTCTGGGTGCAGCAGACGTGGGTATGGCATAAGCCCTCTTGGAGGAGGTCACCATTAATCCCACCAAAGAGCTGCCAGAACTAACACAGGACTGGGAAATAGACTCTTGGAGGGCACAAGCAGAATCTTGTGGACACCAGGACCCAGGAGAAAGAAGCAGTGACCCCACAAGAGACTGACCCAGACTTGCCCGGGAGTGTCCAGGAGTCTCCAGTGGAGGCATGGGTCGGTGGTGGCTTGCTGCAGGGTTGGGGGCATTGAGTGTAGCAGTACAAACATGGGACCTTTTGAAGGAGGTTGTCATTATATTCATTACCTCCACCATAGTTTCGCCCCAAGTAAGTAACAGGGAGGGAACACAGCCTCACCCATCAACAGAAAATTGGATTAAAGATTTACTGGGCATGGCCCCACCATCAGAACAAGACCCAGTTTCCTCCTCAGTCTCTCCCATCAGGAAGCTTCCATAAACCTCTTATCCTTCTCCATCAGAGGGCAGACAGGCTGAAAACCACAATCACAGAAAACTAACCAATCTGACCACATGGACCACAGCCTTGTCTAATTCAATGAAACTGTGAGTCATGCCATGTAGGGCCACACAAAACAGATGGGTCATGGTGGAGAGTTCTGTGGTCTCTTACAGAACTGTGGTCATGTGGACATTTTGGTCATGTGGACCAAAATGTGGTCCACGGGAGAAGGGAATGGCAAACCACTTCAGTATTCTCACCTTGAGAACTCCATGAACAGTATGAAAGGCAAAAAGATAGGACACTGAAAGATGAACTCCCCAGGTCAGTAGGTGCCCAATATGCTATTGGAGATCAGTGGAGAAAAAAACTCCAGAAAGAATGAAGAGACAGAGCCAAAGCAAAATCAACACCCAGTTGTGAATGAGATTGGTGGTAGAAGCAAAGTCTGATGGTGTAAAGAGCAATATTGCATAGGAACCTGGAATGTTAAGTCCATGAATCAAGGCAAATCAGAAGCTGTCAACAGGAGATGGCAAGAGTGAATATTTTAGGAATTCGACATTTTAGGAATCAGCGAACTAAAATGGACTAGAATGGGTGACTTCACCTTAGATGACCATTATATCTACTACTGTAGGCAAGAATACCTTGGAAGAAATGCAGTAGCCCTTCTAGTCAACAAGAGAGTCCAAAATGCAGTACTTGGATGTAATCTCAAAAACGACAGGATGATCTCTGTTCGTTTCCAAGGCAAACCATTCAATATCATGGTAATCCAAGTGTATGCCCTGATCAGTAATGCTGAAGAAGCTGAAGTTGAACGGTTCTATGATGACCCACAAGACCTTCTAGAACTAACAGCCCCAAAAGATGTCCTTTTCATTATAGGGAACTGGAATGGAAAAGTAAGGTCAAGAAACACCTGGAATAACAGGCAAATTTGGCCTTGGAGTACAGAATGAAGTAGGGCAAAGGCTAAGAGAGTTTTGCCAAGACAACACACTTGTCATAGCAAACAGCCTCTTCTAACAATGCAAGAGAAGATTCAACACATGGACATCACCAGATGGTCAATACCAAAATCAGATTGATTATATTCTTTGCAGCCAAAGATGGAGAAGCTCTATACAGTCAGCAGAAACAAGACCAGGAGCTCACTGCAGCTCAGATCATGAACTCCTTATTGCCAAAATAGGACTTAAATTGAAGAAAGTAGGGAAAATCACTAGACCATTCAGGTATGACCTAAATCAAATCCTTTACGATTATACAGTGGAAGTGAAAAATAGATTCAAGAGATTAGATCTGATAGACAAAGTACCTGAAGAAATATGGATGGAGGTTCCTGACATTGTACAGGAGGCAGGGAGCAAGACCACCCCCAAGAAAGAAATGCAAAAAAGAAAAATGGCTGTCTGAGGAGGCCTTACAAATAGCTGTAAAAAGAAGAGAAGCAAAAAGCAAAGGAGAAAAGGAAAGATATACCCATTTGAATGCAGAGTTTCAAAGAATAGCAAGGAGAGATAAGAAAGCCTTCCTCAGGGATCAGTGCAAAGAATAGAGGATAACAATAGAATGGGAAAGACTATAGATCTCTTCAAAATAATTAGAGATACCAAGGGAAATGTTTCATGCAAAGATGGGCACAATAAAGGACAGAAATGGTATGGACCTAACAGAAGCAGAAGCTATTAAGAAGAGGTGGCAAGAATACACAGAAGAACTATACCAAAAAAATCTTCATGACCCAGATGATCATGATGGTGTCATCACTCAGCTAGAGGCAGACATCCTGGAATGCGAAGTCAAGTGGACCTTAAGAAGCATCACCATAAACAAAGCTAGTGGAGGATATGGAATTCTAGTTGAGCTATTTCAAATCCTAAAAGATGATGCTGTGAAAGTGCTGCACTCAACATGCCAGCAAATTTGGAAAACTCAGCAGTGGCCACAGCACTGGAAAAGGTCCGTTTTCATTCCAATCCCAAAGAAAGCCAATGCCAAAAAATGCTTAAACTACTGTACAATTGCACTTGTCTCACACAATAGTAAAGTAACGCTCACAATTCTCCAAGCCAGTCCTCAACAGTACATGACCATGAACTTCCAGATGTTCAAGTTGATTTTAGAAAAGACAGAGAAACCAGAGATCAAGTTGTCAACATCTGTTGGATTATCAAAAAAGCAAGAGAGTTCCGGAAAAACATCTATTTCTGCTTTACTGACTATGCCAAAGCCTTTGACTGTGTGGACCATAACAAACTGTGGAAAATTCTTTTTTTTTTTTTTTAGAACATCTTAAATTTTTAAACTGTGGAAAATTCTTAAGAGTTGGGAATACCAGACCACCTGACCTGCTTTTTGAGAAATCTGTATTCAGGTCAGGAAGCAACAGTTAGAACTGGACATGGAACAACGGACTGGTTCCAAATAGGAAAAGGAGTGCATCAAGTATAGGAAAAGGTGTATATTGTCACCCTGCTTATTTAACTTATATGCAGTACATCATGAGGAACGGTGGGCTGGATGAAGCACAAGCTGGAATCAAGATTGCCTGGAGAAATATCAATAACCTCAGATATGCAGATGGCACCACCCTTATGGCTAAAGTGAAGAAGAACTAAAGAGCCTCTTGGTGAAAGTGAAAGAGGAGAATGAAAAAGTTGGCTTAAAACTCAACATTCTGAAAACTAAGATCACAGCATCTGGTCCCATCACTTCATGGCAAATAGATGGAGAAACAGTGGAAACAGTGACAGACTATTTTGGGAGGCTCCAAAATCACTGCAGATGGTGAAAGCAGCCATGAAATTAAAAGACACTTGCTCCTTGGGAGATAAGTTATGACCAACCTAGACAGCATATTAAAAAGCAGAGACATTACTTTGCCAACAAAGATCCATCTAGTCAAAGATATGGTTTTTCCAGTAGTCATGTATGGATGTGAGAGTTGGATTATAAAGAAAGCTGAATGCCAAAGAATTGGTGCTTTTGAACTGCAGTGTTGGAGAAAATCCTTGAGAGTCCCTTGGATTGCAAGGAGATCCTACCAGTCCTTCTGAAGGGAAATCAGTCCTGAATATTTATTGGAAGGACTGATGCTGAAGCTGAAACTCCAATACTTTGGCCACCTGATGCGAAGAACTGGCTCATTTGAAAAGACCCTGATGCTGGGAGGGATTGAACGTAGGAGGAGAAGGGGACGACAGAGGATGAATTGGTTGGATGGCATCACCTACTCAATGGACATGAGTTTGAGTAAACTCCGTGAGTTGTTGATGGACAGAGAGGCCTGGTGTGCTACAGTCCATGGGTCGCAAAGAGTCAGACATGACTGAGTGACTGAGCTGAACTGAAGAACACTATGTGCGTGTGTGCATGCCAAGTCACTTTAGTCATGTTCAACCCTGTGCGACTATAGGGACCATATCCCACCAGGCTCCTGTGTCCATGGCATTCTCCAGGGAAGGTCACTGGAGTGGGTTTCCATGTCCTCCTCCAGGGGATCTTCCCCTTCCAGGGATAGAAACAGTGTCTCTTATATCTCCTGCTTTGACAGGTGGGTTCTCTACCACTAGCGCCTCCTGGGAAGCCCCCCAGACACTACACATTTTACCATATTCTTAGCAAAATTTTAAATATATAATACAATATTGTGTTTTTTTTTTGTCATCAATGTATCAACCTCACTTTATTTATTTATTTTTTAAATTTTATTTTATTTTTAAACTTTACAAATTGTATTAGTTTTGCCAAATATCAAAATGAATTGGTTAACTATAGATACTATGTGGTTCCCAAGATCTCCAGGATTTATTCATCTAGCATAACTAAAACTTTGTGTCCTGTGACTAATACTTTTCTGTTTTGTCCTTCTTCAGTCCTCTGGCAACCACTTTTCTACTGTTTCTATTAGTTTGACTACTTTAAACTTCTCATGTAAGTGGTATTCTGCAGTATTTGGTCTTCTGTGTCTAGCTTATTTCACTTAGTATAATGTCTTCCAGGTTTATCCATATTTTCACGAATGGAAGGATTTCCTTATTTTATAAAGCTAGGTAGTATTCCAGTGTAGGTATATACCACATTTTCTTTATCTTTTCATCTGTTTATAGACATTTAGGTTGTTTCTGTGTCTTAGCTATTACAAATAATGCTGTAATGAGGTTGCATGTCTTTTCATTAGTGATTTCACTTTGTTTCAATACACACCCACAAGTTTTACTGCTGGATCATATGGTAGTTCTATTTTTAATTTTTTGAGGAACCTCCATATTCTTTTCCAAAGTAGCTGTACCAATTTACATTCCCACTAACAATGCAGGGGGTTACCTTTTCTCCACACCCTTGCCAACACTTGTTATCTCTTGTCTTTTAAACAATACCCATTCTAAGAGGCATGAGGTGATATCTCATTGTGGTTTTGATTTCCATTGTTTCTGACGATTGGCCATGTTGAGCATCCATTTATATACCTATTGCCTCTGTCTGCCTTGTTTGCAGAAATGTCTGTTCTGTTCTTTTGTCCATTCATTTTCAAATCAGGTTATTTGCTTTTGCTATTGAATTGTAAGAATCTCTTACAATTTTTGGAATATTAACCCTTTAACAAATGCATAGGTTGCAATTTGATTGCATTCCATTCTACAGGTTGCCTTTTTATTTTATTGTTTTCTTTGCAATGCAGAAGCTTCTTAGTTTGATATAATCCCTCTTGTCTACTTTTGCTTTGGTTGCCTGTGCTTTTGGCAAGAAATCATTGAAGAAACACTTAAGGTTAACTTACCTCTGAATCCCTGGAATAAACTCAGTTTTGAGGCATTACCTTTTGTATATATTGCCAAATTTTATTTTGCTGTTATTTTGATTAATATCTTTGCATTTATACTTATGAAAGAAACCATTTCTTGTTTCCACTTTGGCTCATACAATGGAATTGTTGAGTAATCTCTCCTTTTTTACTCTGTGAAAGAATCTGCATGAAATTGGAATGATTTGTTCTTTGAATGTGCTGTAGAATTTTCCTAGAAAGTCATCTTGGTCTGGTGCTTTCTTTGAATGAGTGAATTTATAAATTTATAAAAGATTTGAGGGAGACAATTAATAAGTCTGGCTCTCTAGAAAATACACACTAAACATTATGCCCAACAAGTAAATGGGACACATTCTTCTTAGTGAACATGGAAATTTTTTAACATAGTTTCATGTTATATGCCAAAGAGTCAGACTCAACTGTCTTCAAGGAACTAGTAAAATTGAAAAGATTAATAAAGTAAATAATATCTAATATGATGAACATGTGCCAGCCCTTTGCTATAGAAATATCCTAATGTGATATTAGACTGTCTCTGTGTTTCTAACAACTTTGGCTTTATATTTTTTGAAGCTCTTTTGTAAAGTGGATACATGTTGAGAATTATTCCCTTTTCCTAGTGAGTTGAGATTTTATTTTTTATTTAATGACTTTTTATACCTAATAATCTCTGAATTAATTTTTTTATGTATATATTTCCATTCATGAATCACAAATGTTTATTTTCTATCACAGTTCTAATATCAAAGAGCTGGCTATACTGGATATAAAAATAAATCTTCACTTGTCAAATATCTGCTTATATTTGACAGCTTTTAAAAGTTGAATGCTCATTTTTATTCCACCTTTTATTTCTTTAAATAGTTCATACTACAGCACTTTACATCCTCCTGTCCCATCATTCACTCTAGCTACTGATGTCAAGATGCTTTCTTCCAAGTTTTGATCAACCTGGTGCTGGTGCAACCTCACAGTAACTCACTCCTTTTGAAAGTTGCATCAGCTTTCAATATTTTATTCTTTGTACTTTCAATGTCATGAAATAGCATCAAGATTTTTTTCAATGTGAAATTTTTGCCAGTCTTCACGTATCTCTTTCTTCTTTCTCCAGAATTTATCTAAGTCATGGCATAGGGTACCTACAAGAAGATGGTTAATTCCTGAGCCTGTGAGGAACTTCATGTCCAAGGGGGACTTCTGAGCTTGGGGACTGGGAGTGGATGGATAAATGTGTCCTCATCCTTAAGAAGGATAACTCAGGTAGGTCCCTAATCTATTAAGATTATTAAGATTAATGGCCTTATAAGAAGAGAAAGAGGAAGATCTCTCTCTCTCTCTCCTGTGTGCCAGCACACAGACAAGCATGGAAGCATACAACGAGATCACGGCCACCACCCAAGCAAGAAGAGATGCGTCAGAATGAAATCTACCCTGCCAGCACCTTGTTCTTAGACTTCTCAGCCTCCAGACCTGTGAAAAATAAATCTCTGCTTTTTAAAAAAAATCACCCGGTCTGTGGTATTTTATTATGCCATTCCAAGCTGAGTAAGACAAGGTGTTTTACTTCTTTGTTAAAAAAGAAAAATCATATCAAGGGTAGTTTAAACTCTGCTTGTCTTCTTCTTTTACATCACAGGACTTATGATACCCAGTCAGCATCTTTTCTTGCCTTGGAAAATTGTCATAGCCCTTTCTAAGTACAAATCACCTTCCAACATTTTATCCTTGAGTTTCAATGTCATGAAATATCTCCAAGAGCTCTTCTAATGTGAATACTTTTTCTGATGTCACTTCTTCTAGGACACCTTCATATTTTCATCACAATCCCTTTCCCTGTTTATGTTGATAAGTTTGCCTTCACTAAGTTCCTTTGACTGTACATCTAGATAGCTTAAAAGATGATATGTCCAATGATCCATGTAGGATCATTTGAATTCTACATCTGAACACTATTAGCTATCTGGCTTGACAATTTACTTATTTTAACTTTTTTTTGAGTTTTAATGTCTTTATTTGTAAAATAGAGTTCCTTGATAGCTGGAGCTAATAACAGCACTTACCATTGTTTTTGTTTCATTTCTTTTTTTTTTACTATCACTCATTAGGCATTCATACACCAGGTAGGATGCTAAAAGTGTTAATATGGTAATGATTAGGAAATGTTACATTTAATATTTCCTTTTCTTTATAGATGTTAGTGTTTTCCATGTTATTTGGTGAATGTATATTTCTTAATTGAAGTATATTTTATTTATAATATTGTGTTAGTTTTAGGTATACAACAAAGATATTCAGTTATGTATTTTCTTCAGATGATTCTCTATTATAGGTTATTATAAGATATGGAATATAGTTCCTTGTGCTATACAGTAAATCCTTACTGCTTATCTACTTTATATATAGTAGCTTGTATCTGTTAGTTCCAAGTTTCCAATTTATTCTTCTGCCCTTGCTTTCTCCTTCAGTAAGCATAGTTTGTTCTCTATGTATGTGAGTCTGTTTCTATTTTGTACAGTTGTTGTTTTTTTTTTTTAAGTTTCCATGTAAAAGTGATGTTATATAATATTTGTCTGATTTCACTAAATATACCATTTTCTAAGACCATACACATTGCTGCAAATAGTAGTATTTCACTCATTTTTATAGGATTTTTTTTTTACAGTCCCCCAAATGTGGCTTACATGTTTAAAAGATACTTGGCCCACACCAATTGCTATTTACCCATAAGATGAGAATATCATTCAGAAAAGTCATGACCTGTAAATGAATATGAACAGCCTCTTTTCATATGTCTTATTTTAAAGAATAAATAATTAGTGGTTAACTGTACATGAATCAATGTTTCTTGTGACATTTCCACTAGGGTTACTATAAATGAACCAATGCCTATAATCTAATCAAAATAATATCATTTAAAAATGACTATATCTTTGATTTATAAAGCCTCTTGCAGCACAATATTTAAACTAAGAAACTCCAACTTTTAAAATCCTGCCACCATTGTATTTGTAGAGTAATACTGTCTTCCAATAATTTATATTATTTTAACTTTTTCTTATCTATTTATAATTTACTGAGCAATTCACAAAAATGCTGCTGCTGCTGCTAAGTCACTTCAGTCGTGTCCGACTCTGTGCGACCCCATAGATGGCAGCCCCACCAGGCTCCACCGTCCCTGGGATTCTCCAGGCAAGAACCCTGGAGTGGGTTGCCATTTCCTTCTCCAATGCAGGAAAGTGAAAAGTGAAAAGGAAGTCGCTCAGTCGTGTCCCACTCTTCGCGACCCCATGGACTGCAGCCCACAAGGCTCCTCCGTCCATGGGATTTTCCAGGCAAGAGTGCTGGAGTCATAATTCCCTAATCAAAACTAATGAAAATGTAATTTGCCAAAAATCATATGCTCTCTAGAGATTTACTATTTTGATAAATAGCTTATTTTTTGAGATGCAAAAGGGGAACTTGCATGTATCCATAGGCTTCTTCTTTAACTTAAGCATGTGCTGAGAAAATGAAGCCACAGGTATTTCTTCTACATAGAATTGTCTTAGGATTGTAATGCAAAAAACTGCTTTGAAAAGACTATTTTCTAACTTTAATTAGGCCTTGATCATACTTGGAAAGAAAACTCCAATGGAAAAAGATGATTGTTATATTAAAATTTTGCTTTTTAAATGAATATACAGTGTGGGTTAGTCATTCCTAACAGTTTGATTAGGGAGATAAAAAAAATAACACAAACCATCTACCATCACTTTTAACTTAAATTTATAATTTTTCTGTGTTCTATTTTTATGAAGGTGAGTTTCAATATAATTCTGAAAAATAATATCTTCTCTCTAATAATATATATATGAAACTTCAACCTTACAGTATTTTAGGTAAGGTAACTATACTGGCTAAAAAAAAGTTAGTGAAAAAAGATGAAAACATGAATGGTCCATGACTGAAAATTTCTACTCCTGGGTACATTCACAACAGAAATGTGTGCATGTCCATAAAAGGTATGTATTTGAAAATTTTAATATTCAGACCAGCATTTTTTAATAGCCCCAAACTGGAAACTACTCAAATGTTCATGTCTCTGGAATGGTATATTCACTCATCAAAAATGAGGATGAATCATCTGAATATCATGCAGTCTCACAGATCAACTTGCCAATTCAGTGTTGAATAAATGTCAGAAAAACAAAAAGATATAGACCATTGATTCCATTGTATAAGCACAATGTAGGCAAAATTAATCTATCCTGTCAAAAGTCAGAATAGTGGTTATTCTGGAGGTTGGGGGAATCATATGTGGACAAAAGCATGAGGGGGCTTTAGTGGGCTTCTTTTTGAGTGCTGCTCACACAGGTGTATACAACTTGTGAAGATATATTTAACTGTACACTTCTATGTGCGTGTCTCTTTATAAATGCTTGTGACAAAATAATTTCATTTGCTTACTTCAATTTATACACTGTTTATGTTAATTTTAAACAGCTAAGTGTACTTAATAACAAGACTATCTTCTTACTTACAGAATATTCTTTACAAATGAACTAATGATACATTCGTAAAACATGATGCAAAATCTAGTTCTTCTACAAAATGGATGGACTAGTGTTTTTGTAGCATTACAGTAGTATTGTTGTAGTTATGCCACTTATTTTTCTGATAGGCTTAACTATATTAACATACCTGAAGAATGCAGAATAAATATTTTGTACCCCACTTCAAAAAGCATTTTATACAAACATTAAAATTTATTTCTCCAGAAAATACTATATAGCATAGTTAACTGAATTTACATATTACTGTGGATTAAGATCAGAACTTTGCTCTTAAAATTAAGAGTATGTAGAGTTGAAATTAGGGCTTCCCTGGAGGTTCAGACAGTAAAGAATCTGCCTGCAATGCAGGAGACACAGGTTCGAAATTACCCTTGAAAATTCTCCAACAATGTGACAGACCAAAGATTGCATTACAACTCACAACCCTGCAAGATGATTTTTTTCCCTCTAACCCTAATTTGATCATTTTTCCCTCTGATTGACTGTAAGATAAAGGAGCTATCTTACATTTAGAGCCATATTCCTAAAAGGAAATAAAAATATCAAAACCACATCCACCTAAGAGGCACCTGGAGCTGTAATAACCTGTGCTAAAGTAGGTTTGAAAGTGAAAGTGAAAGTCTCTCAGTTGTGCCCGACTCTTTGTGACCCATGGACTATACAGTCCATGGAATTCTCCAAGCCAGAATACTAGAATAGGTAGCCTTTCCCTTCCCCAGGGGATCTTCTAACCCAGGGAACGAACCCAGGTCTCCTGTATTGCAGGTGGATTCTTTACCAACTGAGCTATCAGGGAAACCAACAGTAGGTTTATAGCTCACAAATCAGGATTCCAGTAGGACACATATTTATTGGGTAAAATGGCTGGCTGGTTTATCCATAATATTTAAATCACTTTCTCTTTCATTCTCTCCCAATCCCCATATCTGGACCTTCAATGGCACATCCACAGTTGAAGTCACAAAAATTAATTCCAGATATGAAACTCCACTGGGCAAAGAAAAGGCCTGAATTTTATAGCCACACAGATCTAGATCAATGGTCTGGTCTGCTACTGTCAGTCAACTGATGAAACTTAGTTTATAATAAAGAAAGTGGAATGAGATCTTACATTATAGCAGTAAACCTGAGAGATAAATGTATATAAATTAACTCGTGAGTTGATAGCATCCAGCTTTCATGCACTGGAGAAGGAAATGGAAACCCACTCCAGTGTTCTTGCCTGGAGAATCCCAGGGACAGCGGAGCCTGGTGGGCTGCTGTCTATGTCGGACACAACTGAAGTGACTTAGCAGCAGTGGCAGCAGCAGCGTGTTAGGAGTTCTCAGTAAATTATAACTATTATTATTGTGGTAGAAAAATATGAAAACAAATAAAACAGATGGAATTACTATGACATATTCCTCCCAAAACATTAAAATTACTCTTTTTTTAAACTACTTGGAAAATTAAATTTTTAAATTTAAATATATTCCTTTTACCCAACTTAGGGTCCTTGCCATAAAGCTTCAAGACCATGTGGCAAAAGGGATTTCCTTTCCAGGACCCCTTCTCTTAGAAAATGGCTTTGAAGGCCCTCCATCATGAGACAGAGTCTACTTCTCAGCCCCTTGGATCTAGGCTGGCTTGTGGAGTGCTTGGCCAAGACAATGCAGTAAAGGAGGCATAAGGTCCATTCCATTCCAGACCTGGGCCTCAAGAGGTCACGTGAGCATCACGTTGTACTTTGCCTTGGTCATGGAGCAACCTCAGACTAGCCTGCAGGAGTTGGAAAGACAATGTGAGCCGTGGGCCAGTCAGCCCAGCTGATCCCAGACAGGCGTGAGAGCCCAAACTAATAAGCAGAGTCAATCTGCAGCTTTCATTATCATTCCCAAATGGCTACACACACATGAGGGGGACCAATCCACAACCAGGACAGTCCAGCAGAGTCATGAACCAAATAAATGCTTGCTACTTTAAGTTATCACATTTTAGGTGATTCTTTATTCAACTATACCTAACTGACACAGACTATGAATTTTTTTCATCAATTCTTTAAAATTTTCTTTTTCAACTACAACTTAGTATTCCTATCCATTATATAGTATGTTCAGACAGCCCGCAAGATTTCAATGACACATTCATACACACAGACCTAGAGGTGGTTTACAAAAGTGCCTCAACTTGCATTGGAACCTTCTACATTTCTTTTTCAATGGAACTCCTGTAGATTTACAGTGATAAAGCCAATGCTTAGACTCTAACAGTGATCTGGTCATTTTCCATCTATCACATTATAAAAAAGCTATTTAATCAGCATATGTACAAGAGATTTTTGTCAAGGTATTGGGCTAAGCACCTTACTATTGATGTATAATTAGGAGACATCTAATTGAAGAGATCAGCTTTAACATCAGCTTAGCCCCAGAATAGTTACAAAGGAGAAGTTACTTTTAATCTTGTTTTTAAATTTAAATAGGTACATAAAGTGAAAATTAAATTTGTCTTCTTCCCTGTGTCTCATTCTAAAGGCAATCTCATGCCAATTCCTATGCATCTTTTCAGAGATACTGAATGTTTGTATACATAATGTATTAATCTAGGCAACATAGATACATTTTAATGTGTATATATGCATTACATATATGTGTATATATACTTTACATGCATATATATTTATGTGTATACATGTAGACTTGCTCCCCTTCTTGCTTCTTTGCATTTTAGTTTATCTTAGAAATCACATCATATCAGTATAGACAGATTTTAAGGCAGAACCTTCAACAAGACAAGTCAAGAGATACAGATGTTAATGCTCTGGGGTGACTGTCATGACGAATCTGCCAGCATCTGGAAGACTGCTAAATACTTCAGATTTTTTACTCAACTTTCACATTTTTTATTCCTTTCACTGAAGAAAAAGACAGGGTATGATTGCCAGAAAGCTGGCCATCCCTGGATCAGGAAGATCCCTGAAGAAGGGAATGACAACCCACTCCAGTATTCTTGCCTGGAGAATTTCATGGACAAAGGAGCCTAGTGGACTCCAGTCCATGGGGTCACAAAGAGTCAGACATAACCGAGCGAATTATGTCTATAACCAGAAGCCAAGGCTTGACTAGTTCATCACCAGTTCATGGTTCATGAAGTATGTGCTTAAGATTCAGTCATGGGGCTGTGGATCTGAAAGGGACCTGAACTAGGCCAGTCCTTGGTTTTACACATGGAAAACTGGTGTTCCTAGAGATCATTCCTCCCCTTCCCTATAAATGAACATTTAATGAACTTATATTATGTGTTGAGCCCGGCACTGATTTTAATAAATAAATATTCAATAAAATCAGCCTCAAAGGCAAAACAGATTGAGTTTCAACTTGGATCAAGTTCTTTTAAGCATATAATTCTTGAAAAATATTTTATTGCTTTAATGATACTAGCAAGTCTTATGTTTTCTCAGAATGCTTATGTGAGAAATCAATCTATATCCTTAGATTTTTAAGGAAGGCAGCTGTGCTACTGAATGTCAAAATGGCTGATTTATAGACCGAAGCCTGGAAATAATTAGATCGTTCAGGAAGTGATTGTGCCGATACAAACTCTCAGTTCAAAGATCAAAAACCATGCCCACTCAGAAGCTAAGTTATACAGCTAAGGAATCTGCATCTTTCAGAGTGATGTTTGTGGGCTTAATGATTGCTCTTCTTGAAATTAGCTTTAAAAATAGTTTAATGCATCACAGGCACATCTAAATTCCCTTAAGCACCTAGGACAGAAAGAAAAAACAAAAACAAAACAGTGATACAATTCCAAAACTTTTGAAACAGTTTTGAGTCTGTATTATATATTGAAGGGCTTCCCCAGAGGCTCAGTGGTAAAGAATCCACCTGGAATGCAGGGGACTCGGGTTCGATACCTGGGTCAGGAAGATCCCCTGCAAGAGGAAATGGCAACCCACTCCAATATTCTTGTCTAAAAAACTTCATGAACATAAGAGCCTAGTGGGCTAAGTCCAAAGAGTTGCAAAGAGTGAGACACAGCTGAGCAACTAAGCACACACATTACATCATGAAGAAATACAGGTTATTTGGGGTTTTTATTTGTTGGTTTTCCTTTTGCCACCCACTTCAGATGATGCTAGCTAAGTCCTAAAGACATCAGGTCAATAAAGCAGTAAAAAGTTACTACAGTAAATTGAATCTGCAAGTCTTTCCTAAATAATCAGATTAAATTCTGGGTGTATAAAAATCTCAAAGTTAAAATCTGGGACAGATTTTTTTCAGCAGTGTTACAAGAACTAATGTGGGAGGAAGAGCAGGGAAGGTGAAAAAAGGGAGGGGAAGGAGGAAGAGGAGAGAAGAAAGAAAGAAGAAAGGATGGAGGAAGGCAGAAGGGAGCAGGATGAGGGTAGGAGTGGAAGAGGAGAGAGGAAGGAAGGAACAGAAAGAACCAACGTAACTTATTCCCCAGACTTCCTTCCATGAACAAGCAATTCTTATTTTAGAGAGAGACTTTTAGACTGCTCTGAAGACTAGAAAACATTCCTATCTGAACTTTAAATTGGAAGATGATTGTGTATGCTGGTTTTATCACAGATGAGGCAGCAAATTTTCTTAGAACATCAGCAAATGGGCTTCAGAGAATTGCATACTGAAGGCACAGTGACTGCTACAAAAATAAACAAATGCTTTTGGTTTATTTCTGATTAGATAAGAGCCTATAAAACACTCACCATTTCAAAAGAGAAATCTGATACAAAACTCCATCTGAGGAGACATTAACTTGAACATCCAGGGAGGTGGGGGTGGGCAAGAGTTCACACTATTTTTTCTCCTCTATTATTTTCTCTTCCTGATAATTTTGGGAATAACATCATGTCCTACATTCCTCCACTTACTGTTAATGCTCTGAACTTTCTGTTTCTGCCTGGCAGGGATCCATCAATCCACAGTCTTTCCACTATTAAATCTATTTCTCAATATAGGTCACTTGAGTCAAAATTACTCAGTTATGGATAAAATATAACCCTCCACTAGAGGGACATATTTTTATCTCAACATTCAAAGAGTTGCCTTCTTAATATTCCCCAGTGTTAATGGAGGTTATACTCATAACTCTTCTGAAAGAGACTATAATTTAGAAATCTACTCTCCCCTTGATAATTAGGCATAACTTCTATTAACATAAAATGAGAATTATGTGACTTAGAGCAGGCAAGATCAGATCCCTTACTTTAAAGTAATGGTAAAGGTTGTGCTTTCTCCGTATGGTGAAAGTCTTCTCTGAAAGCATGCCAGCATCTATGAACATGCCATTATTACCTCCGTAGCATTGCCTAGAGCCCAAACAATGAGAAAAAATATTAAAAGCAGCTCTATATCAAGTGTATATGAGAATCACTGAGAATCACCTCATTCTTTATTTTAGACAATGGCTTGCTGTATTTCCTAGTAAGGGAGATTCACTTTGCTATTATACAGCTGACCACAAGTGATAGATTCATTTTTAGAATAATTGTCTCATGGCAAATAGATGGGAAAACAGTGGCTGGCTTTCTTTTTCTGGGCTCCAAGGTTACTGCAGATGGTGATTGCAGCCATTAAATTAAAAGACTCTTACTCCTTGGAAGGAAAATTATGACCAACCTAGATAGCATATTAAAAAGCAAAGACATTACTTTGTTAACAAAGGTCCAGCTAGTCAAGGCTATGGTTTTTCCTGTGGTCATGTATGGATGTGAGAGTTGGACTATAAAGAAAGCTGAGTGCCGAAGAACTGATGCTTTTGAACTGTGGTGTTGGAGAAGACTCTTGAGAGTCCCTTGGACTGCAAGGAGATCCAACCAGTCCATCCTAAAGGAGATCAGTCCTGGGTGTTCATTGCAAGGACTGATGTTGAAGCTGAAACTCCAATACTTTGGCCACCTGATGCAAAGAGCTGCCTCATTTGAAAAGACCCTGATGCTGGGAAAGATCGAAGGCAGGAGGAGAAGGGAATGACAGAGGATGAGATGGTTGGATGGTATCACTGACTCAATGGACATGGGTTTGGGTGGACTCCAGGAGTTGGTGATGGACAGGGAGGCCTGGCGTGCTGTGGTTCATGGGGTTGCAAAGAGTCGGACACGACTAAACTACTGAACTGAACTGAACTGACAGCTATTTATAGAGGGACCTGGTGAAGCATTTACCCCAAATCCTAGTTTAAGTCACTATAAATTTGAAGTATTTTATACATTTAGCAACATAAAAATGCAAATTTGGCCATCAATCAGATGCTTAATGAAGACTATAACACTTAGTTCTGATCAAAAACTAAGTTTTTATAATATTGAAAAATACACTGCATACCCAAGTGGTATATTGTTGCTAGTACTTAGGAACTGTTACCTTTAAATCTTCATATTTTCCTGTTCATCTCTTAAATAATTGAAGACAAGTCTTATCCATATCATTTGTTTTAAAAATAACACTAACTAATACCTACCAATTGAGCTCATGGATATGTCAGACATCTTACAAGAATAGTTCATACAGATGGAGAAACTTTTTAACTCAATTCATATACGAAATTCAACTGAGGATGGAGGATTGGGGTAAATAAGACCCAAAACAGAATTCAGAGGCACTAAGATGTGTAAAATAAGTCAGCTGCTACAGTTTTTCCAGTAGTCATGTGAGAGTTGGACCATAAGGAAAGCTGAGTGCCGAAGAATTGACACTTTTGAACTGTGGTGTTGGAGAAGACTCTTGAGAGTCCCTTGGAATGGAAAGAGATCAAACCAGTCAATCCTAAAAGAAATCAGTCCTGAATATTCATTGGAAGGACTGATGCTGAAGCTGAAGCTCCAATACTTTGGCCACCTCACACGAAGAATTAACTCGTTGGGAAAGACCCTGATGCTAGGAAAGATTGAAAGCAGAAGGAGAAGGGGAAGACAGAGGATCAGATGGTTGGATGGCATCACTGACTTGATGCACATGAGTTTGAGTGAGCTCCAGGAGTTGGTGATGGACAGGGAAGCCTGGCATGCTACAGTCCATGGGGTTGCAAAGAGTCGGACATGACTGAGCAACTGAACTGATCTCAACTGATGTATTTTACTCCTAAGAAAGCATACTCACTAATGACTTACTCTTATTTTATACATACTTTGAACAGTTTTAGTTTTTTCATTTCCCTGTATAATAGCTATTGTAAAAAACAAATGAGAAAGGGAAGGGGAGCTGGTAAGACACACATTGAGCAAGAAGTGGTGTCTAACACTTAGGGAAAGAAGAGAAAATAATACAGCATCTGATATAAGTGTTCAAAAGTCTAGCTCTCATGGACCAGGAAGGACATCTCATGACAACACTGCTGTCCACAGAGTTCAATAAGAGCAAACAGATAACCCTAAGGTATCTTACATAAAACACAATATTCTGTTCAAAATACTGTTGAAATTGGCAGAGACAGCTATAATTCATTGTAGAAAGGCTTCATTTTATGGCTAAGTTTTTTTGTTATTTGTTATTGTTTGGTTATTGTTACTAGGGTTTTACTCATAGAAGAGAGAACTATAATCAGCAAGCAAGTCACCTATGAGGACTCGGACTTCTAATATAATAGGGTCAACAAGGTTATTGTGTTTGCTCGGATCATGAACTATCAGGAATCTATTTCATTCAACCCATATTGAGCCCCTATCCCCAGGCAAGATAACTGCTGTGGAAGATGAGTTGGGAAAGAATGACATTATTAAAAATACTGGTTAAAATTTCTCTTCCATTCAGCTTAATTCATTAATCCAGTCACTAATCACAATGGCTGTTATAAAACTTTTAAACCTATTCTATCAAAATACAGCATTAACAAGGAAAATGGATTACGATGATGATAAATACTTATCTAGCACTAGGTAAGTTACAGGCTCTGATTGGTGCCCTCTACATATTACTTCATTCAGTCCTTATAGTCCTTCTTGAAAAAATGGGGGCAATTATCACTCTTAATCTAAAGATGAGGAAATGGAAAGATTAGGAAATTTTATCAGGATCTCATAGACAATAAGTAGCAGAATCAGATTTTAAATGCCAAAGTTTCTTACAGGAAGGAGATAATCCCTATATCCATGAAGAAGGATTTTTAAAGAGAATTAATGAACTATTTTAAGTATCATAGTGCCAATTATCCCTGATATGGAACTATCAAATGGTATAATGCCCCCAAATTTGTCATAGTTTGTTCCAAAGGATTTGCATTGCCTAGAACCAGTTCAAATGCAAACTGCCTCAATGGGCCTGAATGTCACAAATATCAGATATCCTTATACGCAATGGTCCAAGAATATTTTCTGTTTAATTTGATTTATCATGCAGTATTCAGATTTAACCAACAATAATGGATAATGATAATTAAAGTTTCAAATACAATGAAAACTACAAACCATAAGAAATGAAAACAAATAATAAATGTTGGAGAGGGTGTGGAGAAAAAAGAACCGTCCTATATTGCTGGTGGGAATGTAAACTGGTACAGCCACTATGAAGAACAGTATAGAGGTTCCTTAAGAAACTAAATATGGAGCTACCATATGATCCTGAAATTCTACTCCTGGGCATATATCAGAGAAAGCCATAATTTGAAAAGATATATGCACTCCAGTGTTCATAGTGGCACCATTTACAATAGCCAAGATATGAAAGCAACCTAAATGTTCATCCACAATGAGGGGATAAAGAGATATATATGCTTCCCTGGTGGTTCAATGGTAAAGAATTTGCCTGCAATGCAGGAGACCTGTGTTTGACCCCTGGGTCAGGAAGATGACCTGAAGGAGGGTATGGCAACCCACTCTAGTACTCTTGCCTAGAGAATCCCATGGACAGAGGAACCTGGCAGGCTCCAGCGCATAGGGTTGCACAGAGTTAGATATGACTGAAGCAGCTAAGCAGTATATCATGGCATATTACTCAGTCATAAAACCATAAAAAGAAGGAAATAATGCCATCTACAGCAACACGGAATGACCCAGAGATTATCACCCTAAGTAAGCCAGACAGATAAAGACAAATATCATATGATATTACTTATATGTGTAATCTTAAAAAAAAAATGATACAAATGAACTTATTTACAAAACAGAAACAGACTCACAGACAGAAAACAAACTTATGGCTACCAAAGGAGGAAGGTGGGGGAAGGAATAAATTAGGAGTTTAGAAGTTAGCATATACACATTACTATATATAAAATAGACAACCAAGTATCTACTGTATAGCACAGTGAATTATATTCAATATTTTGTAATAACCCACAAGGAAAGAGAATATGTACACACACATACACATATACATGGCATCACTGAGATTGCTTTATGGCCCTGCATTTGGTGTGTCTTGGTGAATGCTATTTATTCTATCAATTACGAAGGGGACTACTGAAACTTTCAACTATACTTGCTACTATTCCATCTATCCTTCCACCCATCTATCCATCTATTCATTGGATATAATATGTAGTGTTAAGATCACAAGCTCTGGAACATGATTTTGTTAGTTCAAAATCAAATTCCAGAACGAAATTTATGTAATCTTGAATAAGTTACTTGGCTTTATGAAACCCAATTTTCCTTGCCTTTAAAATAAGTGTACTAGTTTGCATTCCTACCAACAGTGTAAGAGGGTTCCCTTTTCTCTGCATCCTCTCCAGCATTTATTGTTTGTAGACTTTTTGATTGGAGAAGGCAATGGCACCCACTCCAGTACTCTTGCCTGGAAAATCCCATGGACAGAGGAGCCTGGTAGGCTGCAGTTCATGGGGTCGCTAAGAGTCGGACATGACTAAGCGACTTCACTTTTCACTTTCATGAATTGGAGAAGGAAATGGCAACCCACTCCAGTGTTCTTGCCTGGAGAATCTCAGAGACGGGGGGAGCCTAGTAGGCTGCCATCTATGGTGTCGCACAGAGTCCGACATGACTGAAGCGACTTAGCAGCAGCAGCAGCAGACTTTTTGATAGCAGCCATTCTGTCCAGTGTGAGATGGTACTTCATTGTGGTTTTGCTTTGCATTTCTCTGATAATGAATGATGTTGAGCATCTTTTCATGTGTTTGTGAGCCATCTGTATGTCTTCATTGGAGAAATGTCTGTTTAGTTCTTTGGCACATTTTTTGGTTGGAATTGAGTGCATGAGCTGCTTGTATATTTTTGAGATTAATTCTTTGCCAGTTGCTTCATTTGCTATTATTTTCTCCCATTCTGAAGGCTGTCTTTTCACCTTGCTTATAGTTTTCTTCATTTTGCAAAAGCTTTTAAATTTAATTAGGTCCCATTTGTTTATTTTTGCTTTTTTTCCATTACTCTGGGAGGTGGGTCATAGAGGATCCTGCTGTGATTTATGTCAGAGAGTGTTTTACCTGTATTTTCTTCTAGGAGTTTTATAGTTTCTGGTCTTACATTTAGATCTTTAATCCATTTTGCGTTTATTTTTGTGTATGGTGTTACAAAGTGTTCTAGTTTCATTCTTTTACAAGTGGTTGACCAGTACAGCCACTATGGAGAACAGTGTGGAGATTCCTTAAAAAACTGGAAATAGAACTGCCATACAGCCCAGCAATCCCACTGCTGGGCATGCACACTGAGGAAACCAGAATTGAAAGAGACTTGTGTACCCCCATGTTCTTTGCTGCACTGTTTACAATAGTTAGGACATGGAAGCAACTTAGATGTCCATCGGCAGATGAATGCATAAGAAAGCTGTGGTACATATACACAATGGAATATTATTCAGGTATTAAAAAGAATGCATTTGAATCAGTTCTAAGTAGGTGGATGAAACTGGAGCCCATTATACAGAGTGAAGTAAGTCTGAAAGAAAAACACCAGTATAGTATATTAACACATATATATGGAATTTAGAAAGATAGTAACGATGACCCTACATGCAAGACAGCAAAAGAAACACAGATGTAAAGAACAAACTTTTGGACTCTGTGGGAGAAGGCGAGGGTGCGGTGATTTGAGAGAAGAGCATTGAAACAAGTATATTACCATATGTGAAATATATCACCAGTCCAGGTCCAATGAATGAGACAGGGTACTCCAGGCCAGTGCTCTGGGACCACCCTGAGGGATGGGATGGGGAGGGAGGTGAGAGGGGGGTTCAGTATGGGGGACACATTTACACCCATGGTTTATTCATGTCAATGTATGGCAAAAACTACTATAATATTGTAAAGTAATTAGCCTCCAATTAAAATAAATTAATTAACTTACAAAAAATAAGTGTAATAATAATATATAGCTTATAAAGTTATTTTGAGAACTAAATGTATATGAATGTTTTACCATGGTCTTCCCTGGTGACTCAGTGGTAAAGAATCTGCCTTGCTAAGAAGGAGACACTTGTTCAGTCCTTGGATTGGGAAGATCCCCTGGAGGTGGAAATGGCAACCCACTCTAATATTCTTGCCTGGAAAATCCCATGGACAGAGGAACCTGGTGGACTACACTCCATGTGGTCACAAAGAGTCAGACACAACTTAACGGCTAAGCAACAAAAACATAATCTATAATTGCTTTATCTTCCTGTTGCATTGATCTTTTTTGAATCAAATATCTCTCCTTGTCTCTATTAATCCTTGTCTTAAAGTCTGATTTATATGATATTAATATATCCATCCCCTTTTTCTTATGCTTATTTTTCAAATACTGCACTATTTACCATCATTTTCCTTTAATTTATTTGTATACCCTATATATCTCTTATTGAAAGAAAACAGTTGAATCTTTTTTCTTTAATCCAAGTTTTGCCTTTTAATTAGAATAGGTCATCTATTTATAGCAATGTGATTTTTGTACAGCAATATTTTAATCTGCCATTGCAGTATGTATTTCCTGGTTGTCTCTTCTCCTTTTTGTTCATCTCTCCTTTGGTTTTCTGAAAATATTTTTGTAAGTCATTTTAATCCCTATTAACTTTTGACTATATTTATTACATTATTTTTATTAGGTGCTTAAGAATAACAAGATACATTGTTAATTCATGACAATCTACTTTTGCCTGACACTGAATTATGACTTTGTTTAAAATACCAAAATCTTGAAACATTATAATTCCATTTACCCATTCTCATTTGTTCTTTTATTGTCATATATACTAATATACCTTAAGCATTCTACACTGCCTTTTTTAAAAAATTTAAGTGACAAATTATTTGTATAATCTTTTATATTTCACCATATATGTACATTTTCCAGTGCTTCTCATTTCTTTCTGAACATCACCGCTACTGTTTGGTGTCAGTTCCCTTGAACCCAAAGGTATTTCTTTAATATTTCTTGATATGCTAGTCTGCTAGCATTGTGTTTTGTAAATTTTCATCAGAAACTTCTATCTTATTTTCATATTTATAGAATACCTGTAGGAACTCTAGATTTCTTGACAGCCAGGGTTTTTTTGTTGTCATTGTTGTTTGGTTGGTTTTGTTTGTTTACTTATTCTTTTTTTTGAATATGTAAGTCCAGTGTTTTCTTGCCCACATCAATTCTGGTGATAAGTCAGTTGTTGATCATATTGTTAGTTCTCTGCATGTTATGAGTCTTTCAACATTTTCTATCTTTTGTTTTCAGATGTTCTACTATGGTATATTGAGATTGAACTATGGGGGGTATGTGTGTGTCTGTTTAAGTGAACTTCACTGAACTTCTTGGATTTCTAAGTTAATGGACTTTCTTTTGCACATTTAAGAAGATTTGACCAATCTGTCTTCAGTTTTTTTCCCCCTTTTCTCTCTCATTTTGTCATGTCTGACTCCATCTGCACATATAGTAGACTGTTAAATATTACTCCACAGTCCTCTACAGTTTTTTCACTTTTGCTAAATATTTTTCCCCCTGTTGTCCAGAGTGGGCAATTCTACTGATACTTTAATTTCACTGACTTTTTTTTCTTTTGCTATTTCAAATTTTCTTTTGAGTTCATAGAGTGAGGTGTTTATACCCAGTTAATACTTTATAGTTCTAAAATTTTCTTTTGCTTTTTTCTTTTAGCTTACATCTGTTAAAATTTCCTATCTGTTTACTCATTAATATTATATTTTCCTTTAATTATTTAACTGTATATTAAATTGACTATTTGAAACCTTTGCTCAATACATTGTCAGGGCCCACTCAATTTCACTTTCTATTGACTGTCACTGGTAGTTTGGCAAAGAAGCACTTTCCTGCTTTGCATATCTAGTAATTCTTGCTTTGAAACTGTATCCTGTAGATTATACTTTGTAGTGATTCTGGGATAGTCTGAGGATGATTGGGTTGTTTGTTTTATTATTTGTTCTAAAGGCAATTTTCTTGCCCAAAATCAAACTGTGAAACAGTCCTCCCTGCAATGTGCAGCAGCTGGTGTTTGATCAATTTTCTTTGGCTTCCAGCTGCTGCTTATTTGGCTCGACCCCTCGGGGTCTCTCTGTGCCTGCATAGTTTGGCTGTCAGCAAAAATTTGGGTCTATTTTACATTTAGATTTTAGGGTTCACTCTCAATGGTTATTTTGTTTCTGGGGGGGTTCTCTAAATTTCCAGATGTTTTTCCAGTCCGAACTTCATGCTTCTGATATTTAAGATAAAGAAGCATTCTCCTTTCTGCTGCTTAAGTTGTGTGTGATTTGGAGAACACACTCAGTCAAAAACACAGCAAACTCAAAAACCTTAACACCAGATAGTTTTGAATTTTAGTGGCAGCTGATTCTCTAGTTTCTACTTCACTTTTTTACCCCCTGGGGTCTCTTAATTCCAAGCATGTGTAGTTTTGTGATCAATTAGGAATTTGAGTAGAGTTTATACTTAGATTTTGGACTTAAGCACCTTTGACGCTTTACACTTTTGAAAGTTCTTCTTTGAAGCTCAGACATTTCTGTGCTCTGATCTATCATCCAATAAGGAAGTTGGGGCAGTTTTTATTGAGATAATTATGAAGTTGTAAGGAATAATTAAGAGAAATTCCAGGTATACTTTACTCAATTTTTCCAATAAGAACATTTTGGAAAATTGCAATGCAGTATCACAGCCATCGTATTGACATTGATATAATACATCTATCTTCTCCACATTGCCCAGTTTCACTTGTGTTTGTGTGTGAATGTGTCTTATTCTATTAAATTTTATCACTTGTGCACCCACCACCACAGTCAAGATACTCGACAGTTTCATCATCACAAGGATCCCATGAACTGCCCTTTAAAGACTACATCTACCTCCCTTCCACCTCATCCTTCCTTAACACCTGGAAACAACTTGTCTGTATTCCATTTCTAGAATATTGTCATTTCAAAATATTATCTGAAGGGAATCAAACATTATGTAATTCTCTTGGATTTACTTTTTTTCACTCAGCATAATTCCCCAGAGATTCATCAAAGCTGTGGGCTATATCAACAGCTACTTTCTTTTTATTGTTGAGTAGTATTCCATAGAATGAATATATACACATTTTCTTTAGTCTTTACCTGTTTGAGGGATATCTGACATATTTCCAGTTTTGGATCAAGCTACTATAAACATTTGTATATAGTTTGCTATTTTTGTGGATGTGAACACAGGTTTTCATTTCTCTGGGACAAATGCCTAAGAGAATAATCACTGTATCATTTGGCAACTGCAGGTTTAGTTTAAAAAAAAACAACTGCAAGCTCTTTTCCAGGGTTACTGTACCATTTCTCATTCCCTTCAGCATGAGTGATCAAGTTTATCCATCCCCTCATCAACACTCTTATTTTAGCCATTCTAATAAGTATACAGTGATATCCCATTGTGCTTTTAAAGTGTATTTTGCTCTAGACTTATACCTAGGGTATATAGACAACCTTAACAATGAATTAGAAAACCAGAAAAGATATGAAAAGACAAATCACAAAAGAGGATATACAGATGGCAAATTCTAGACATGAATCTTTTAAAACTATTTTCTTCAAGAGGAATTACCTGACACCTTCATGTCCCCCTGGTGGCTCAAACGGTTTAAAAAAAAAAAAATTGATCTGCAATGCAGGAGACATAGATTCAATCCCTGGGTTGGGAAGATCCCGTGGAGAAGGGAATGGCTACCCACTCCAAGAGGAGTGGAGAGCAGGAGGAGAATGGGGCAACAGAGGATGACATGGTTGGATGACATCATTGACTCTATAGACATGAGTGTGACCAAACTCTAGGAGATAGTGAAGGACCGGGAAGCCTGGCATGCTGCAGTCCATGGAGTCTTAAAGAGTCAGACATGACTGAGCCACTGAATAACAACAACAACCAGTATTCTTGCCTAGGAGAATTCCATGGACAGAGGAATCTGGAGAGCTACAGTCCATGTAGTCACAAAGAGTCAGACATGACTGAGCAACTGAGAGTTTCACTCTCACACTTTGATATCACCACCACTGTATTGCAATTACATAGAAAAACATGTATAGCAAAAGTATAATACAGAATTTCATTTCATATTTGAACATAGCACTGTATGAAACAAAAACAGGCTCTGTGTATATAAAAGACTAAAACGTATCAAAAGATATGATGATTATCTTTGATGATACAAAACTTGAGTACTTTTTGACTACATTTCACTAGTGGGTGGTTAGAAAGTTATCCTCTATAGTTACTAAATTATTTCACATTTTTATTAGCTTACAATGTGGTCTTGATCAAAATGTTTCTCAAAAAGGTTAATAGAAATTCCAACTTGAATATGGTCACAGAAATTTCTTCCTATTCCTGAACTCAACTTTGAAAAGGTAGTTCAGTTCAGTTCAGTTTAGTTGCTCAGTCATGTCCGATTCTGCAACCCCATGGACTGCAGCATGCCAGGCCTCCCTGTCCATCACCAACTCACGGAGTCTACTGAAACTCATCTGCATTGAGGTGGTGATGCCATTCAACCATCTAATCCTCTGTCATCCCCTTCTCCTGCCTTCAATCTTTCCCAGCATCAGCTTTTTTTCCAATGAGTCAGCTCCTCACATTAGGTGGACAAAGTATTGGAGTTTCAGCTTCAACATCAGTCCTTCCAATGAACATTCAGGACTGATTTTCATTAGGATGGACTGGTTGGATCTCCTTGCAGTCCAAGGGACTCTTAAGAGTCTTCTCCAACATTATAGTTCAAAAACATCAATTTTTTGGCACTCAGCTTTCTTTATAGTCCAACTCTCACATCCATACATGACCACTGGAAAAACCATAGCCTTGATTAGACAGATGGCAAAGTAATGTCTCTACTTTTTAATATGCTGTCTAGGTTGGTCATAACTTTTCTTCCAAGGAATAAGTGTCTTTTAATTTCATGGTTGTAATCACCATCTGCAGTGATTCTGGAGCCCCCCAAAATAAACTCTGTGACTGTTTCCACTGTTTCCCCATCTATTTGCCATGAAGTGATGGGACAGATGCCATGATCTTCGTTTTCTGAATGTTGAGCTTTAACCCAACTTTTTCACTCTCTTCTTTCACTTTCATCAAGAGGCTCTTTAGTTTTCACTTTCTGCCATAAGGTTGGTGTCATCTGCATAGCTGAGGTTATTGGTATTTCTCCCGGATATCTTGATTCCAGCTTGTGCTTCATCCAGCCCAGCGTTTCTCATGATGCAATCTGCATAGAAGTTAAATAAGCAGGGTGACAATAAATAAGCAGGGTAACAGCAGCCTTGACATACTCCTTTTCCTATTGGAACCAGTCTGTTGTTCCATGTCCAGTTCTAACTTGCTTCATGACTGCATACAGATTTCTCAAGAGGCAGGTCAGGTGGTCTGGTATTCCCAACTCTTGAAGAATTTTCCACAGTTTATTGTAATCCACACAGTCAAAGGCTTTGGCATAGTCAAGAAAGCAGAAATAGATGTTTTTCTGGAACTCTCCAGCATTTTCAATGATCCAGTGGATGTTGGCAATTTGATCTCTGGTTCCTCTGCCTTTTCTAAAACCAGCTTGAACATCTGGAAGCTCACGGTTCACATATTGTTGAATCCTGGCTTGGAGAATTTTGAGCATCACTTTACTAGCATGTGAGATGAGCGCAATTGTGCAGTAGTTCGAGTATTCTTTGGCATTGACTTTCTTTGGAAATGGAATGAAAACAGATCTTTTCCAGTCCTGTGGCCACTGCTGAGTTTTCCAAATTTGCTGGCATATTGAATGCAGCACATTCACAGCATCATCTTTTAGGATTTGAAATAGCTCAACTGGAATTCCATCACTTCCACTAGCTTTGTTTGTAGTGACGCTTCCTAAGGCCCACTTGACTTCACATTCCAATATGTCTGTCTCTAGGTAAGTGATCACACCATCGTGATTATCTGGATCATGAAAATGTTTTTTGTATAGTTCTTCGGTGTATTCTTGCCACCTCTTCTTAATATCTTCTGCTTCTGTTAGGTCCCTACCATTTCTATCCTTTATTGAGCCCATCTTTGCATGAAATGTTGCCTTGGCATCTCTAATTTTCTTGAAGAGATCGCTAGTCTTTCCCATTCTATTGTTTTCCTCTATTTCTTTGCATTGATCGCTGAGGAGGCTTTCTTATCTCTTCTTGCTATTCTTTGGAACTCTGCCTTCAAATGGGTGTATCTTTCCCTTTCTCCTTTGCTTTTTCCTTCCCTTCTTTTCACAGCTATTTGTAAGGCCTCCTCAGATAGCCATTTTGCCTTTTTGCATTTCTTTTTCTTGGGGATGGTTTTGATCCCTGTCTCCTGTATAGTGTCACAAACCTCTGTCCATAGTTCATCAGGCACTCTGTCTATCAGATCTAATCCCATAAATTTATTTCTCACCTCCACTGTATAATCGTTAGGGATTTTATTTAGGTCATACCTGAATGGTCTAGTGGTTTTTCCTACTTTTTTCAATATAAGTCTGAATTTGGCAATAAGGAGTTCATGATCTGAGCCACAGTTAGCTCCCAGTTTTGGTTTTGCTGACTGTATAGTGCTTCTCCCTCTTTAGTTGCAAAGAATATAATCAATCTGATTTCAGTGTTGACCATTTGGTGATGTCCATGTGTAAAGTGTTCTCTTGTGTTGTGAAGAGGCTGTTTACTATGACCAGTGCATTCTCTTGGCAAAACTCTATTAGCCTTTGCCCTGCTGTATACTGTCACCCTGCTTATTTAATTTATACGCAGAGTACATCATGAGAAACGCTGGGCTGGAAGAAGCACAAGCTGGAATCAAGATTGCCGGGAGAAATATCAATGACCTCAGATATGCAGATGACACCATCCTTATGGCAAAAGCCTCTTGATGAAAGTGAAAGTGGAGAGTGAAAAAGTTGGCTTAAAGCTCAACATTCAGAAAACAAAGATCATGGCATCCGTCCCATCACTTCATGGCAAATAGATGGGGAAACAGTGGAAATAGTGTCAGACTTTATTTTTGGGGGCTCCAAAATCACTGCAGATGGCGACTGCAGCCATGAAATTAAAAGACACTTACTGCTTGGAAGGAAAGTTATGACCAACCTAGATAGCATATTGAAAAGACATTACTTTGCCAACAAAGGTCCGTCTAGTCCAGGCTATGGTTTTTCCAGTGGTCATGTATGGATGTGAGAGTTGGACTGTGAAGAAAGCTGAGCACTGAAGAATTGATGCTTTTGAACTGTGGTGTTGGAGAAGACTCTTGAGAGTCCCTTGGACTGCAAGGAGATCCAGCCAGTCCATTCTGAAGGAGATCAGCCTGGGATTTCTTTGGAAGGAATGATGCTAAAGCTGAAACTCCAGCACTTTGGCCACCTCATGAGAAGGGTTGACTCATTGGAAAAGACTCTGATGCTGGGAGGGATTGGGGGCAGGAGGAGAAGGGACGACAGAGGATGAGATGGCTGGATAGCATCACTGACTCGATGGACGTGAGTCTAGTGAACTCCGGGAGTTGGTGATGGACAGGGAGGCCTGGCGTGCTGCGATTCATGGGGTCGCAAAGAGTCGGACACGACTGAGTGACTGAACTGAACTGAACTGAACTGCTTCATTCTGTACTCCAAGACCAAATTTGCCTGTTACTCCAGGTGTTTCTTGGCTTCCTACTGTTGCATTCTATAATGAAAAGGACATCTTTTTTGGGTGTTAGTTCTAGAAGGTCTTGTAGGTCTTCATAGAACCGTTCAACTTCAGCTTGTTCAGCATTACTGCTCAGGGCATAGACTTGGATTACCATGATATTGAATAGTTTGCCTTGAAAACAAACAGAGAAAAGGTAGTGCATTTCTCTAAACCTCTCAAAACGATAAGTAATTTCAGATTGGAGAACATATAGCTTTTCTATTATTAAGTAAGTGTTTGGATAATGCTTCCTGATATATTTCATAGTATCATTCATACAAATAATATGCACATCACCTATTATTAACTATAGTAGCATCTCATGAATAATTTGTGCAATTTTTATCATTTTTTAAAATAAAGACTTTAAGAATAGCTTTCTAAAATATTGCAACTAGTATGAAATCAATTAAGGTGAAACACATCTAAGGAATATTATCCAAATGTAAGATATTTTTTGAGTTGAACATTTTTTAAAGTAGCTTCATAATGATAAATAAAAATTAAGTAATGAACTGTGATTCTGTGAACATTTAGGCAAAGTCTCTTAGAATAAGCTGGGCCCTGGGCAACTCTTTCTAATTTGCTAAAGATGATACACTCAAGTTACAGTAAGTCAATTAGAATTTCCTGTAAATGCAGTGAACATTCTGGATCTGCTTAGACAAATCTGCATAATCCATTTAAAATCTATTTTGGTTCATTTCCCCCCCAGGACTAACAAAAAAATTTGTCTTCCCCCCAAATCAGTAAATCCTGCATATTAAATTCAGTCTTTTAGGCTCAATTATTATACACAACATACCAGAAAGTTCTGCTTTTAAATTTATAAAAATTTATAAACACCTATAATTAAAGAGAAGTAAAAATGATTTATTAGATAATCAAGCCATTCCTATGCCCAGATTGCAAAAATCTGAAATCCCTAGGTAGAATGCATAAACCTTTCATCTTCACCATAAGGCCATTAACATTTAAAAATTGGCAAGGTTGGCATTTCCTGTAGTAAATAACTTCTTATAATGCTACCATCCACACATCAATGCCAGTGGCTCATGTTCTAACCTGACCTGCCTGCTTATTGAAATCGTTGAATATTACTTTTAAGATTGTTCTTTTTGTCTGGAATAGAAGTTGGAGGAAAATCCTTAGAGTACAATATTAATACTGTGCTGATGATTAGTGTAGCTTTAAGAGCCCATAAATTAGAAGTTCAAGTCATGAATACTGCAAACACTCCTCCAACACAAAAACTACTAAAAACTCAGAGGGCCATAATGAGAGAGTTGAGAAGGGGTAGTTTTTAAAATGTATATATTATTCATTTCTCTCTTTTTTTTTTAATAACAAATGACTATGCAAAGGAAATAAGCTGTCAAAGAAAAGTTACAGTAAAGTAATCATGGAGCTGGGACTAAATCAGGAACAAGAAAAACATTTATTAGTACTAAAAAGTTTGCCCGCAACAGATAGAGCAGTGGCCAGAATGTGGGAGCTCTGGCTTGCTTCCTCAGTTCCTGGGGGATGTCAAGCATTTAACTTGCTGCTTCTAGAAAACATTCTAAGTTATTTGTCGACAGGAGTGAAAATTGGCAATAAAGTTATACTGATATTAGATACCTCAAACAGTTCTTCAAAAATTTCTCAGCAGCCAATAGTCTCAATTTACTTCATCTAGTAAAACTGTTAGTTTCTGCATTAGGGACCTTATTTTCATTTGAAAACATCTCCTTTGGTATTAAGCATGTATGATGATTTTATGCCTGAGAACTTTTTCCTCTTGATGCCATCTCCATTTAGGAAAATATGGTTGAACAGGTACATGTCATACTTTAGGAGAAATACCCAGCTGGCTGATTAGAATATAGTAGGTACGAGTAGGATGCATTGGTCTTTTCATCTTTTTCAGCGACACATTTTGCAGGGACAGAGTCAAAAGGTTGGGGATTTGTGCAAGCTCACTTCCAGTGTACTGAACTCTGCCTATAAACATTCCCATTTATCCTCAGCAGGGATGCCCACTGACCTAATGCTTGCATCCTGTTACACACTTCTCTAAGACACTCCAAACACAGATGGATAGTCTTTAAGCTCATTCCTTCACTTTCACCCCACAGGCACAGTGACCTTATAGGCTTGCTGCCAGTGACTGCCCTGTTAAGATGAAATCTGTCACTTTTGCAATAATGTTCAGATGGCCTATAAACTCCTCATTTATGTTTTTTAAGTTAAAAGTCAAAATTAAGAATTATCTGTTTCCAATCACGGTTGGTGTGCTGTGCTTAGTTGCTCAATCATGTCAGACTCTTTGCAACTCCATGGACTATAGCCCGCCAAACTGCTCTCCCCATGGGAATTCTCCAGGCAAGAATACTGGAGTGGGTTGCCATGCTCTCCTCCAGGGGATCTTTGCAACCCAGGGATTGAACCCAGGTCTCCCACCTCTTTACTGTCTGAGCCACCAGGGAAGCCCATGGTTGGTAGGACATAATTTTTAAAAATGCATTCCCTCACTATGGAGGGGTATTTAATCTTAGGGAAGCAAGACTGAGAGAAAGAGTGAATTCAAGCAAAAAGGAAAGGCAACCAAGACCAGATGGTGAATCATTAAGATGGCCTTGGCTTCCCAGAAGAACACAGAGCAGTCACCCAGTCCCTCATAAGCCATAGTGGATGGCTATCAATAAGAACAGCCCATCAAGGGCAACAGTAGCAACACTTCATCTGCTGGTTCATTTCCCTCTCCTGTCACTTACTGGCCAAAGTTCTCCCCATGCGCTATTATCTTCCTGCATATTTGGGTTACAGTACAAAGCCCTTCCTGGAAGCTACTGGGAAAGCCAGAGCTCTGTGGGTCCAGACCTGAGGCTGGAACTGCTGTGGTTTCCACCACAGCAAGCACAATGCAGTTCACACAGTAAATAGTCCAGCTTTTTTCCCCAGAGGAAGGAAGACCAGAACCCTAAAACCATAAGATCAGGAGCCTCCACTGAGGGCTTTCCACTAATAGAACACAAGGTAACCAACTGACACCCACAGAAAAAGGTGTAGGTACGCTGAGCATGTAAGAGGAAACATATACCCTGGATTTCATACTGTCACCCACAGATCCATAGAAAGAATACAGGGTGCTTTCTCACAGATAGAAAAGTTTGGTCAAAAATACCTTTCAAGGTATCTTTGAGCAGCAAAATATCATCGTGATTAATTGTAACCAGAGCTAACTACCCTACTGTTTAGCCAATTAAAATCCTAAAATATGGAGAACTGCAGTAAGATGTCAACAGTCTTCTTGACTTTAGAATTTTTGACATCCAGAACTTCTTCCACTCATCTAGTGAATCCAAGCCAAGTCTGTTTCTGATGGCTGTGGGGTATGGCTGCTTGGAAGCAAGGGATGGAGGCAAGTGACTTCTGCTACAGTACTATTTAATAAATGGTGCAGACGTTGAACCCTAAAGCAGCAGGTAACACTCAGCATAAAGTGTTCCACCAGCTGATATCATGAATTGGTCCTTCTCTCTTACAATTTTTTTTTGCTTCAAAGCCTCTCCCAGGTTTGGCTGGGCCAACAACCAGTTGTGTTGTGCACCCCTGATCACTTCTCCAGCTCTCCTACCAGTTAGGTACTGACCCCTGCCTTCTTCGGCAAAAATGCACTTGCCCTTAACCTCTGGTTGATGTCAGCAGCTCACTGTTGTGTCTTATCAGCATGTTTTCCCTAGCTTTCTGCCAAAATCAATTCTTTGTGCATTTAGGAACTTAATACCTAATTTTAAATAATGGCAGAAAAGTAGCTTCAGTGTCGGTGATGGCAATGGAAATGGCACTGAAAGTGTTTGCTTCTTTATGTGTCTTGGCTTAAAAAGCTCCTTGGTGGCAGGAATGCTTTCTTGCTCAGCTGTGCTTTCTCACTCAGTGCTGAAGCCAGAACCTACCATATTGGAACTACTCAATACTTGTTGAATACATGAATGGCACAGACAAGATGGAGAAGAGTAGCCTTTAAAAGCACGAACTTAGAAGAGTGGGAAGAAAATTCACATTTTCATTGTAATGTTATGTGGAATATTACATAAAATACAGCATGTGACTATGTGAGTAAGTACCTTGAAAACTACACATTAACATGGAAATTTGGTTTAAGGAGCAAGTAATCACAAATAAATACATGCATACATATAGTGATAGGTAAGACAAGACATTAAAAAAAAAAAGTATCCAAATATAAACAATAAGTATCTGAGGCCAGTTGGATTACAGGTAATTTTTATTGTATTCTTCATATTTTTCAGATTTTCTAAAATGCTGCTAAGTCACTTCAGTCGTGTCTGACTCTGTGTGACCCCATAGACAGCAGCCCACCGGGCTCCCCCGTGCCTGGGATTCTCCAGGTAAGAACACTGGAGTGGGTTGCCATTTCCTTCTCCAGTGCATGAAAGTGAAAAATGAAGTGAAGTCGCTCAGTTGTGTCCGACTCTTGGCGACCCCATGGACTGCAGCCCACCAGGCTCCTCCATCTATGGGATTTTCCAGGCAAGAGTACTGGAGTGGGGTGCCATCGAATATGTATTAATTATAATTTATAATCTTAAAAGTGATGCTATAAAAAGTCTGTCCCAAATTCAACAGAAAATAAAGGATAGGGAAGTAGAATAAGAAATAGATATTTTATAATTTATCAAAATATAAAAACTGTACCTCTTAGAGTACCACAAATCAATAGCATAACAAATATGACAAAATAATGCACTGGACCCTAGGGTGAGGCAGAGTAAATTCTTTGCCTCAAATATGCTTCTGCTATATGGTTTTCTAACATCCCAAGGCCTGTATCACAAGATTACTGAGGATAGAAGAGAGTCCTCAAAGACTCCCAGAATGAGTATTGTGGAGAATAGTACAGGATGCTCAGTCACTGCTCATGATACACCCCCAGGTAGAAAGTAATTCAGCCTACCTAAACACAGTCCTGCTGTTCCAGTGATACAAAGCCATGCTGTGATCCTTGTCCTAAAATTCTTGCTTTGTGTAAATATTTGAAACCTTCTCCTTTTTTTCAAATCTTAACACAGAGCACAAACCAAACAAGAGGATGAGAAGGACTGTAGAATAGGCTACCTGACTTTATATGGGTAGTTCTCCACAGAAGTTGATTTTAACCCCAGGGGACATTTTTGGTTGTTAAATCTGGGGAGGAGGACAGGTGCTATGGGCATTTCATGCATAGAGGCTCAACATCCTACAGTGTACAGGACAGCTCCCGGGACAGAATTACTTGATTTAAAACATAATACTACATAGACACCAGACACTACTGCCATCACAACTACCGCTCTCAGGGCCATACCATGCTTCCTGGATCCAGAATGGTGAGAAGACAAATGGGATGTCCTTCACTCTAACCTGAAATCACAAGCTCGTGATTACTCATTGCAGCATCTCTACAGAAAACTCAAGACTTTTCTGCGGGGGCCTGAAGGCAGAGAGAACAGAACTTAGGAACTTTAGCCCAACCTAAATCAATAGCTGCTGGGGAAGGAAGGCCCTACTGTTACAACTTTGCACCATCAAAGGACGATAGAATGGAGACGAATGAGTTACTGTCCTATAACTAAAAGATATTATATTTATATTCAAATGCCATCAGTGTTCTCAGAGGATCTTTTATCATTCCTGGCTTTGTCATTCTGACTGATCACTCAATTGGCTGACTTCAGTTTTCAAGATATTTTTCTTCCAACAAGAGCTCATAGAATTATATTTCTTGATTTCTTTCATATTTGATAATGTCTCTCTGTAACCATTCCTTTCTTCAGTATTCTTGCCTTGAGAACTCCATGAACAGTATGAAAAGGCAAAAAGATAGGACACTGAATGATGAACTTCCCAGGTCGTTAGGTGCCCAATATGCTATTGGAGATCACTGGAGAAATAACTCCAAAAACAATGAAGGGATAGAGCCAAAGCAGAAACCACACCCAGCTGTGGATGCGACTAGTGATAGAAGCAAGGTCCGATGCTGTAAAGAGCAATATTACATAGGAACCTGGAATGTTAGGTCCATGAATCAAGGCAAATTGGAAGTGGTCAAACAGGAGATGACAAGAGTGAACATCGACGTTCTAGGAATCAGCGAACTAAGATGGACTGGAATGGGTGACTTCACCTCAGATGACCATTATATCTACTACTGTGGGCAGGAATCCCTTAGAAGTGGAGTAGCCATCATAGTCAACAAAAGAGTCTGAAATGCAGTACTTGAATGCAATCTCAAAAAAAAGAATGATCTCTGTTCATTTCCAAGGCAAATCATTCAATATCATGGTAATCCAAGTCTATGCCATGACCAGTAATGCTAAAGAAGCTGAAGTTGAAGAGTTCTATGAAGACCTACAAGACCTTCTAGAATTAACACCCCAAAAAAGATGTCCTTTTCATTATAGGGGACTGGAATGCAAAGTAGGAAGTCAAGAAACACTTGGAGTAACAGTCAAACTTGACCTTGGAGTACACAATGAAGCAGGGCAAAGGCTAATAGAGTTTTGCCAAGAAAATGCACTGGTCATAGCAAACAGCCTCTTCCAAGAACACAAGAGAAGACTCTATACATGGACATCACCAGATGGTCGACACCAAAATCAGATTGATTATACTCTTTGCCGCCAAAGATGGAGAAGCTCTATACAGTCAGCAAAAACAAGACCGGAAGCTGACTGTGGATCAGATCATGAACTTCTTATTGCCAAATTCAGACTGAAATAAAAAGAAAGTGGAGAAAACCACTAGACCATTCAGGTATGATCTAAATCAAATCCCTTATGATTATACAGTGGAAGTGAGAAATAGATTTAAGGGACTAGATCTGATACAATGCCTGAGGAACTATGGACAGAGGTTCATGACATTGTACAGGAGGCAGGGATCAAGACCATCCCCAAGAAAAAGAAATGCAAAAAGGCAAAATGGCTGTCTGAGGAGGCCTTACAAATAGCTGTGAAAAGAAGGGAGTGAAAAGCAAAGGAGAAAAGGAAAGATATACCCATTTGACTGCAGAGTTCCAAAGAATAGCAAGGAGAGATAAGAAAGCCTTCCTCAGTGATCAATGCAAAGAAACAGAGGAAAACAATAGAATGGGAAACCCTAGAGATCTCTACAAGAAAATTAGAGATGCCAAGGGAACATTTCATGTAAAGATGGGCTCAATAAAGGACAGAAATGGTAGGGACCTAACAGAAGCAGAAGATATTCAGAAGAGGTGGCAAGAATACACCGAAGAACTATACAAAAAAGATCTTCATGACCCAGATAATCACAATGGTGTGATCACTCACCTAGAGCCAGACATGTTGGAATGTGAAGTCTAGTGAGCCTTAGGAAGCATCACTACAAACAAAGCTAGTGAAAGTGATGGAATTCCAGTTGAGCTACTTCAAATCCTAAAAGATGATGCTGTGAATGTGCTGCACTCAATATGTCAGCAAATTTGGAAAACTCAGCAGTGGCCACAGGACTGGAAAACGTCCATTTTCATTCCAATCCCAAAGAAAGGCAATGCCAAAGAGTGCTCAAACTACCACACAATTGCCCTCATCTCACACACTAGTAAAGTGATGCTCAAAATTCTCCAAGCCAGGCTTCAGCAATACGTGAACCGTGAGCTTCCAGATATTCAAGCTGGTTTTAGAAAAGGCAGAGGAATCAGAGATCAAATTGCCATCGTCTGCTGGATCATTGAAAAAGCAAGAGAGTTCCAGAAAAATAACTATTTCTGCTTTATTGACTATACCAAAGCCTTTGACTGTGTGGATCACAATAAACTGTGGAAAATTCTTCAAGAGTTGGGAATACCAAACCACTTGACCTGCCTCTTGAGAAACCTGTGTGCAGTTCAAGAAGCAACATTTAGAACTAGACATGGAACAACAGACTGGTTCCAAATAGGAAAAGGAGTATGTCAAGGCTGTATACTGTCACCCTGCTTATTTAACTTCTATGCAGAGTACATCATGAGAAACACTAGGCTGGAGAAAGCACAAGATGGAATCACGATTGCCTGGAGAAATATCAATATCCTCAGATATGCAGATGACACCACCCTTATGGCAGAAAGTGAAGAGGAACTAAAGAGCCTCTTGATGAAAGTGAAAGAGGAGAATGAAAAAGTTGGCTTAAAGCTCAACATTCAGAAAACTAAGATCATGGCATCTGGTCCTATCACTTCATGGCAAATAGATGGGGAAACAGTGGAAACAGTGGCTGACTTTATTTTTTGGTGCTCCAAAATCACAGCAGATGGTGATTGCAGCCATGAAATTAAAAGACACTTACTCCTTGGAAGAAAAGTTATGACCAACCTAGACAGCATATTAAAAAGCTGAGCCATTACTTTGTCAACAAAGGTCCATCTAGTCAAGGCTGTGGTTTTTCCAGTGGTTATGTATGGATGTGAGATTTGGATTATAAAGAAATCTGAGCGCTGAAGAATTGATGCTTTTGAACTGTGATGTTGGAAAAGACTCTTGAGAGTCCCTTGGACTGCAAGGAGATCCAACCAGTCCATCCTAAAGGAGATAAGTCCTGGGTGTTCATTGGTAGGACTGATACTGAAGCTGAAACTCCAATACTTTGGCCACCTGATTCAAAGAGCTGACTCATTGGAAAAGACCCTGATGCTGGGAAAGATTGAGAACAGGAGGAGAAGGGGATGAAAGAGGATGAGATGGTTGGATGGCATCACCAACTCAATGGACATGGGTTTGGGTGGACTCCAGGAGTTGGTGATGGACAGGGAGACCTGGCGTGCTGCGATTCATGGGGTCGCAAAGAGTCGGACACGACTGAACTGAACTGAACTAAACTGAACTCTGTAACCATTAGAAATAAAAGCAACTTTGCCAGGTAATATTTCCTTGGGTGGTACTCTCTCTGTATCAAAACACTGTAGACATTTCTTTATGTTCAGGCATTGGACATTACTGTATTCCAATGGAACGGTTGAGGCCAGCCTGATTTCTTACCCTAGTACATTTTTTTAATGTTTATACATAGAAACCAGAAACCATAGAACACAGTGAATGTGTTCATGGATCAGTGTGTCAATGTGTGCTTGTTGATCTGCAGGTGTAGTTCTTTCTTCATTTTAGGCTTTTTTCCCCCCCTTTTGGAGGAATAGCCACTTCAGAGAGATCAGCTCTTCTCATGTCAGCTATTTTAGTCTTATTCATCTGCTAGCATTCTTATTGTTTTGCTGTCATCAGAATCCATTATGATTATGTCTAGTCTTTCCTCTATGTCAATAATTTGATTTTCAGTGTTGATCTCTCCCTTAGTATTTCTAATTACTGTATCTGTTCTGTAATGACTCTGTTTTAGTAGATTTCTTTCCTTGGGTCTGCCAAGTACTTTTCTGTTTATATAAACAACAACATATGAAAAACGCTGGACTCAACCAGTTACAACCATGAAAAAAGTTGGTCTACATGCTCCCACTGTCTCTCCTGACCTGGACTGCATGCCGATCCTTTCTGCTTCTTACCTGAGCTGCTGGAAAAGTCCCTTAGTTTCTCCTAGCTTTTTCAATTCATAGAGCGATCTCATTTCAGTAAGTAAAGTCCAGTCCAAGGTACTTTAAAACCATTATAATTAGGGAACACAGAGAGAGGGGTTGGCTTCTCTTGTTCCCGTGCTCACCCTTCCAGAGCTTCTTCTGCAAACTGCTCTCTGAAGCCTGGAGAATCTAATCCAAGAAGCATGCCGTGGTTTAGCAGCTGAGCCTGGGGCATTCTCCAGTTGAGAGCTTCTGACTAGAGTTCCCATGACACTAGCTCTGCCTGTTGTCCAGCTGGCCGGCCACTTTCAACTTCCATTCTAGCCCAGGACTTCCTACCATTCACCTCTGTCTGGGGTCCCTTCCTTAAAGTTCTCCTGGGTGGTGTCTCTTTCTCAGTGCCTCTGTAAAACCATACACTGTGTTTTATTCTTCCCTCTTTGAAGTAAGTGTTAGTCGCTCAGTTGTGCCCGACTCTTTGCAACCCCATGGACTGCAGCCCACCAGGCTCCTCTGTCCGTGAGATTTTCCAGGTAAGGATACTGGAGTGGGTTGCCATTTCCTTCTCCAGGGGATCTTCCCAACCCAGGGATCGAACCCGGGTCTCCTGCACTGCAGGCAGAGTCTTGACTGACTGAGCTACAAGGGAAGCCCACAGGTCTAATTAAAAGAAAAGATGGATACCACACTTTTGGCATTCCCGTTTTCTCCCACCTTGGGTTTAGATGAAAGGGCACACATCCTTCCTGTCCCTGGTGGGGCGATGGTGTGAAAACAAAAGGGTGCAGCACACCCGCACTTTTCTTCATTCTTCCCTTCAACCTTAACTGCCAGAGGTGGTTATTCTTAAAATTCGGAAAATCAGGTTTGCCATTGTTCTAAAGTTGTACCCAGGATTTAATTAAGAGTGGTCTGACAGAGTGACAACACAGAGAGGCCAATGCCAGGAAAGGAAGAATTTAGGACTCACATTTCACGTGAGAAGAGGACATACCACACTACAAAAGGCCAAAAGAGCACTGAGGTGGTCAGGAGGCAGAAGACAGACAGGGCCAAGGGGAAAGTCTTGGCCAGAGCCTGTATTTGCATTTTCTACAGGAAAGGCAAGGTAGTACACAGTCAACAGCTTAGGGTTGGCAAAGTTTGAATCATTCCAGGGGACTGTGGGGCATAGGGATGGTCCTTGGCTCTGGGATGGTTTAGAGCAGGGGGAATCTTGGCATGGTTTCAAGAACTAGATAAATGAGGTGGTTGGGGCAATAGACTTGGGATTGGTGGGTTTGCACCAATGAGAAATGTGCTCCTGGTCGAGCCCCCGCTGTCTCTAAGAATTGATCAGCCCTAAGAGTCGGACACGACTGAGCGACTTCACTTTCACTTTTCACTTTCATGCGTTGGAGAAGGAAATGGCAACCTACTCCAGGGTTCTTGCCTGGAGAATCCTAGGGACGGGGGAGCCTGGTGGGCTGCCGTCTCTGGGGTCGCACAGAGTCGGACACGACTGAAGCAACTTAGCAGCAGCAGCAGAGAAGTGTATATCTCCCTGGATCTATAAGGCTCCCAGATGCCAGAGCATCAAGAATACAAAACATAAGAAAATAAAGTTACTTCAATTGGCCCTGCAACAAATGGATTCCAAACAGACAAATATACAATCTAAGAGAACACCGAACAGCCAAGTCTCAGCAAGTCTGGCTTTGGTAATCTAGCTCACACTTCAGATTATGGACTAAAATCAAAATTTTAGTTGATAAGACTTCAAACATTTCAGGAGGTGAGGATCCCCAATGTGAGGAACATCTCCTCACTGTGAACAGTGAAAATCAAGGTGCCTTGCCCTCCTCTGGCCTCTGAAGAATCGACAGTTTTTCCCAAGTATATGAATTTTAAGTGAAGCAATTCAAAACCGGAACTCAGTGCAGCTCTTTCATCACATCTGAGGGGACCTGAAATGATTGGTCATTTGTCCATGCCTCCTAAGAAGCTGACATTGATTTCCGTCCTTTTCTGAGGCTTGGACAGGACCTATTCTCTTGACTTTTTGAATTATACCTTATCTTTCTAAAAAGTGTTTTTTTAACCCAAGTTAGTCAGAGTCCATTTCTATTGATTTCTATCAAATATATGTGATATCAAGTGTTAATATTTAACAGAAGCAAAGGCGGGGTGGGGGGAAGTTTTGAATGGTAATTCAACAGAGTTGATTTCACAGTCAAGTTGTGTTTCTGTGTTTCTGTGACATATTGGATACTAAGAATCACAGATCGATGACATTAATATCTTAGTAAAGTACAATCCTTCATTTTGCCACACTCAGGGAAGAATTCATTTTGTTTGGGAGAAGTTGGTAAAAGAAAATAACTAATAAAAACTCAGCGTTTCTTTATAGGGATTTAGGTTTTTGCTGAATTTGAAATTTTTACGCCAATACTTCTTGGGTCACTGATTTAGAAAAATTAAAGACATAAATCATATGAAAGCTATAATTGCCAGGGTGGTTTGGTTTTCACCTTATATTTATAAAATCTATTTGTTTTGCTGTATTTTATTGTCTTTACCTGATTTTGTTTTTATGCTAAAACAGTTTCTTCCTTGGGATATCTATTTATCTAGGTGCTGCTTAGACACTGTATTGAATCATAGTTGTGGCATGCAGGGCTTTTCCTGTTTGCCAAATAGTGCTAACATCTTTAAAAGGAAGCCAATTTTTCTGTGGTAGCATTCATGACATTATCAGTCCATGGAGAAGTCCTTTGGGAGACATCTTGGATAATAAGTACCTAGCCAGCATATTACAATGTAGAATTTTCCTTTTAAGAGATTTGTTTCATAATTAATGGTAATTATAAATAATAGCTACTTTATTAATTTTGGAACATTTATTAAATACTACATAATGATAAAAATTTAATTTATTTTTCATAGTAATCATATGATTTAGGAATTCATCATGCTGAATTTACAGATAAGGGACGTGAAACTTAGGGACTGTAGGCAATGCTTCAGCATCACACAGAGATAAAACTAGGATTTGAAACCAAATCTGCATGACTCAAAACTCATTGCTTCCAACAACTCGAGCATTTTGGCTCCTCCTCAACTTTCCATTTACCTCCTAAATGATTCAAAATGTGTGTATATTCATATTTTACACTTTCAACAAAATGAAAGCACACATTTTTCTATGAGTTAGCACAGAGAATCCAAAAATCTCAGCTGGGTGTTGACTCTCTCAGTACTGTGGGCCATCCAGCCAATTTCAGAGTGGTTGGTTATACATTTATGGTGGACACTCTTAAGTTTTTATTAAATCAGTAAATGAAGGGGTAGTGTTGAATAATCGCTTTGGGAACAACTCTCATGAAAGTATGTTTTCCAAGCATCTGTGAATTTGAACCATTGCTCCACCCACTGTCTCCTGTAGGGCAACAGGTGGGAGATTCCAATGAATAAGATTGATCTTTTTCTTGACTGAATCATATTCATAGAAGAAAAGAAAGTTAAATGATAGAACTTGAGATCTGAGAAGATGCTCAACACAGTCCATCCTTTCATTTTCCATATGATGAAACTAAATCATATTCAATCAATGATATACCTTCTTAGCAATTTGTTCAGTTCAGTTCAGTCGCTAAGTCGTGTCTGACTCTTTGCAACCCCATGGACTGTGGTACACCAGGCCTCCCTGTCCATCACCAACTCCCAGAGCTGACTCAAACTCATGTGCATCGAGCTGGTGATGCCATACAACCATCTCATCCTCTGTTGTCCCCTTCTCCTCTCACCTTCAATCTTTTCCAGCATCAGGGTCTTTTTAAATGAGTCAGTTCTTCACATCAGGTAGCCAAAGTATTGGAGTTTCAGCTTCAGCATCAGACCTTCCAATGAATATTCAGGACTGATTTCCTTTAGGATTAACTGGTTGGATATCCTTACAGTCCAAGGGACTCTCAAGAGTCTTCTCCAACACCACAGTTCAAAAGCATCAATTCTTCAGTGCTCAGTTTTCTTTATAGTCCACTCTTACATCCATATATGACTACTGGGAAAACCATAGCTTTGACTAGACAGACCTTTTTTGGCAAAGTAATGTCTCTGCTTTTTAATACGCTGTCTAGATTGGTCATAGCTTTTCTTCCAAGGAGCAAGCGTCTTGTAATTTCATGGCTGCAGTTACCATTTGCAGTGATTTGGAGCCCAAAAAAGTCTCTCACTGTTTCCATTGTAGCAATTTGTAGATGCTTTTGTTTCTACTAATGTCCATATATTTGTGTATTTATAAACGTGACATGATGGAATACACTAATCAGTGTATTCCATGGACTCTGAACTCTGAACACTTGGACTGCAATTCTGGCTTTGTCGCTTATGAGTTGTATATCCTCAGAGCATTTAACTGTTCTGCACCTAATAACTTTTATATAAGCTATTAAATTACTATAATTAATAAATGTTAGCTATTACTTTTATTTTGTCCATACATTCACGTATGTATCAACTTGTAAGAGAGCATTTGATACTGGGAAAAGCACAATCATAAAATGACTTCCAAAAAGATTCAGTATAATACATAATAATGTATTGGCATTGACGTTTGACTCAGACATCAGTTAGCTCAAGCTAATTTTTACTATCATGCAAAACAATGCCAAAATCTCATTGGTTTGCAATAGTGACTTAGCAGCAGCAGCAGCAGCAGAGTTTAAGTTCTGGGTTGCACTTCACACTGATGTTGGTAGAAGTAAGGCTGGGCTGAACAGAATCTCAAGTATGCTTCATCTTTGAAGGAGGAGCTCATGTCTGGGACTTGGCCAGTTTCATGGAGGAGAAGAGGGAGCACTGGAGGATCAATGACTTTTATAATTTCAACTTGAAAACAATATATATCACTTCCACATGTATTTCACTTACCAAAGTAAGTCACAAGGCCTAACCTAACCTAAAAGAACCAGGATTGTAAAATCAGCCCACAAAAAAGAGGAAAAAAAATTTTTGAAGAATACTATTGCTATCATACCTAATAATGAGTAGTGTTTATTAAGCATCTACAATATGCCAAGAATGACTCTATATGCTATTAGATACATTATATCTCACCTCCACAAAATCCAAGTAAGATCATTGTACTTGTTCCTTCTCTATAAATGAGGAAACTTGCACACAATAAAGTTTTATTTATTCAAGCACAAGTCTTGCATTAAGCTCTGTAATGCACTTTGCATTACACCTCACTGTGGATGTGCATTGATGACCAGAAGAGTCAAGACCTTTACTTTCCAGGAACCTGACAGTAGCAGTGGAGATGAGTTAACAAATAATTGTTTGATTGCAATTGTGGTAAGTACTCAAAGTAGAGGTACAGGAGGATGTGAGAATAAATGCAGAAATGAATCAAGGAAAGTTTCTCTGAGAAAAGAATCTTTGAGCTGATGAATACAAGGCTGTAGGATGAATGTACAAGTGGACTTCTTGTGCATAAGGCCTGAGGAGGAAAATGACACAGACCTGATGTCCCAGCAGCTTTCACATGATTGATTGATGAAAACATATCAGAAGTCACAGGCAGAGGATAAAAGTTCTTTCAAGAAACAGAAAGGAGAGTCATGTGCCATGGAGGTCAGGAGGTTTTGACCCACATTACCTGACTCCAAATCTTCATTTTCCCACTTACCACCTCTACAAGATTTAGGCAATTTATTTAACCACTTATCTCAATTACAAAATGGGGACAGAAGCAATACCTGTTTTGAATTTTGTCAAATGAGCTCATTTTTGTAAGGTACTTGAAACTGTGCCAAGCACACAATCGCTAAGTCACTTCAGTGGAGTCCAACTCTTTGTGACCCTCTGGACTGTAGCCTACCTGGCTTGCTGTCCATGGGATTCCTCTGGGCAAGAATACCAGAGTGGGTTGCCATTTCCTCAATAAATCTTAAGTTTCCATCTTGTTGCTATTGAAGCACACAGAAAGGGAAACACGGTGGCATATTGGTTAAGCAATCAGGTGTCAAAGTGGCCAGATAGGACAATGAGCCCAAATGAGAACAACTATCATGGCTTCAGTCACTCACTATGATAGTGCAACTGAGATGCAAAAGAAGGGTGTCAGGCCCCCATAGTTCTCCTGCTCCTCAAGGAATTGTAGTAGTTGAAGGTCACGTGGACACAATGCACATAGTAGGGGGAATCATTTCATCCTGGAGCCCCAAACAAAGGCTCCTGAATCTTTCTGGATGATGGGGTAAGGGAAGGGAGACAAGAGAGAGGGATTTGTGTGCCAAGTCTGGTGTGGAGAGAGCAACAACCTGCTGGGAAAAAGTCTTGTTATTGGTCTGAGAAATCGTGCATTGAATTTGGCCTGGAACCAGACTTCTTAATATTCATTCAGAGCTATAAATTTTTTCGACTTAAATTTTTCCAGCTGCTTATCATACCATGACTGGAGTAAGAATTGCACCAGGTCAGCTGGAAGGGTCTGCTTATCAGCCTCATTTTTATTTGTGTATTTCAATAGGCCTCTGGCTCATCTCAGTGATTTTGGAGACTGACTTTTGAGCATGTGGAAGTCGTAAGAACCTTGCACCTAGCTCGGTATCGTGCACGATGAATTCCCCCGGTATACCAGCCCCCTAGTAGTCTGGGGCTTCAGATCCTCTAGAGGCAAATCCTGCAACTTGTTGCAATAAAGCAAAAAAGACCAGTTATGACTGAAGTAAAATTAAATGGAAGCTCCAGATGAAGCTGGAAGATAGTAAGGGACCAGATCAAAGTGTAAATGAATCGACCAATGTCATACAGTTAAATCAAGAGGGAGTCAAAACTCATAGCCAAATGTGCCTGGTTCCAAAGCCTTGTTCAGTGTACTGAGTCAGATCAGGAAAAAAAAAATCATTTGAAAATGATGATGGATGAGCAAACTGTCTCAATATTTCTACAAAGTTGTACCTGGAGCAAAGGGAGGACATGGTGCTATTAAATATAGTTCATTGTTAAGAACAGGGAAAACTTTGCTTAAGATTCTAGAATCAAATTTTGATCTTTTAGTCTTAACAATAGAGAGTGAAACTTGGGGATATAGAGCTGATGGAAGCTGACGGATCAGATGAGAAACCTGAATCCAATAGCCTAACAAGGCAATGGCACCCCACTCCAGTACTCTTGCCTGGAAAATCCCATGGATGGAGGAGCCTGGTAGGCTGTAGTCCATGGGGTCGCTGAGAGTCAGACACGACTGAGCAATTTCACTTTCACTTTTCATTTTCATGCATTGGAGAAGGAAATGGCAACCCACTCCAGTGTTCTTGCCTGGAGAATCCCAGGGACGGGGGAGCCTGGTGGGCTGCCGTCTACGGGGTCGCACAGAGTCAGACACAACTGAAGTGACTTAGCACAGATGTGACTCATACCCTCTCCAGGAATTAGTTTATCCATGTAACACAATGAGGGAAAAAGTAAACCTGAGTCAATGCTCACAAACTTCCATTTGTTAAATATGAGGCAAAATTCTGACAGCCATAAAACAGGGTGAACAGTTGTGTGTTTGTATTAAAATATCTTTGAGATAAGCAATAACCAGCTACCTGAGCAAAGGAACATCTGCGATATTATCGTGCTATTTCTGGCTGAGTCATCTCATGCTGAGAGAAAACACAGAGAAATGGAGATATCATTGTGGTGTTCTTAATTGAGTGAAGAAAGGGCTCTTTTTTCATTCTTGCCAGGGTGGACCCTAGAGATGCAACAAGTATCATTTAAACATAAATTTTTAGCTGATTGCTTTATTTGTCTGCAAAACAGGCATTGCGACCTACTTAAAAAAAAAAAAAAAAATATATATATATATATATATATATCTGCCCTGACAATTCCTGGAATAAAATGTGAACGTGCAAAGTCTTATAATTAATGAATCTACCTGTAGGTTTTTAGTTTTTGGAAGGACTTCTCTTTTTGACCTCTGGAGAGGAGAATAGTATGTTAGACATATTTGATAATACTGTTTCTCAGATTCTTAATTAATAGGCAAAACCCCCTCCATAACAAGTCCTAATAAGGTGCTAATTTATTCACTAACCCCCTTGAACAGGGATGAGACCAAGAAAGACACTCATTACACTGAATTATATCCTATAGAAAAGCAATGAATTAATGGAATCAAGATTTTGTATTATTTCAGGAAGCCTTAGAAGTAACTTACTGAGGACCTTTCATTATACAGTTGATAAAACTGTATCTACAGAAATGAAATCTCCTGCCAGGTCTATATAATTGTCAGATAAGTTATTGAAAAGTTACAGAAAAACTTTGAGTCTAACATGCCTAGATATAAACACTGAATTTTTGGCCTTGAACAAATTCCATAATCATTCCGATCTTCAGTTTATTCATTTATAAAAGGGGGAAACATTACAGATTCTTCTTTTGTAGGATTCTTGCATAGAATAAATTAGATACTACATTTAAACTGCTAAGGTACAGCACTCTTCTTACAGTCAATACTCAATAAATAGTTATTTTCACCTTGAAGAGAGCTGGAAAAAAGTACAATCCATATAGTCAGTTTACTATATCAAGTTACTTCTGCACATATAGTAAAAAGAGAGAGACAGAGAAAGAGAAAGAAAGAGAGAAGAAGGAAGGAAGAAAGAAAAGAGAGGAAGGAAGGAAGGAAGAAAGAAGAAGAAATCTAGATCTTGGAACAATTCATCAGTTTTTCTGGATAGATTTACCAAGTCCATGAGAAGCACACTACCAGTACACCTAAGACAGAAATCACAAGTTATTTAGCAAGACTTTTTTCAACTCAAGTGATAAAAAGGACAAAGCAAACAACCTGAGGACTGACTGAGTTGAAAGAACTGACTAGATTGATCAGGTGATCCTGTTGCTTAACTTATCTAACCAGTAGGGAGGAAGAGATATTTTTATCCTTATTCCTGACAAAGTAAATCTTACCAGTTGGTTTTGCGGTAGCCATGCCTGATACTCACATCTGATTCACAGAAGTCCTCGGCCTTCCTTAATGCCTATGAAAACAAAGAGCCTAGAGCCCAAGAATCCTTCACACAGGCAAATTCAAAGTCAGACATGCAGACAGAATGTGAACCGAACTTTAAAGAAAATGATCAGTGTGTTCCTCCATTAGATATATGAATCCTTTAGAAAATTATCTTCAAACAGGGAAATACAAAATAAATAGCTGATGAAACAGAAATTTGCTTGTAAGTAGCACAAACTCAAGTCATCAATTTAAATTTGTGTTCTTTAATAATATAAGCTATAAGTTCGTATAGTACCTTTTATCTATACTTTATTGATCAGATAGCACATCAGACATATAAAACATTAATAAAACAATTCATTAGATATACTGAAGGCTTAGAATGCAACCCTCATATTTAAATATAAACTACTCCATTCTTCAAAATACTCAGACCCTTTACCAATAAGTTAGTTATCATGATATTTCTGTAAAGTCTGAATGCACTGGTATTCTACCTTCATTTTCTGTGTGGGGAATAATTACTTCCCAGTGTGAATGATATTTATTGGAGCACAATGGAACTGGCACCCCCTGGAGGTGTGCAGCATGATAGCCCTGTATGTTTCCCAGATGCTGGCTTCCTTTTACATATGTCTTTTTTTTCCTGTAAGCCCTTGCTTTGAAATGGACAACATCTTTCTTTTTGCTTCGTATAAGTTCTTATAGGTGTTGATTTCAGCTAACACATGAGAGATATCTGGCCCTTCAAGTTCCAAATACATCAGAGATATCCCTGCTCTTTCCACCAAAAAAAAAAAAAAAAAAATCAGAATTATGCAACCCTATCAATACATCAACTGAATATCAAGAGTTGACTGAAAATGAGTCATCCCTACATGAAAACCTAAACAACCTTTAAAATATCACAGGACTCATACATCTAGTACGTGCAGCCCTATAAGGGATTTATAGTCAGTTACTGGTATCTATAAAAATTTGAACAGAAATTGGCAGGAATATCACCAGCATGCACCCTCTAGACATTGATGGTTTGGTATTAAGTATTACTTTGGATTTTTATAGATACATTATTTAACATCACATAAGAACCTATTTGTCATCTTTAATTATAGTTTACATTAGTGTTTATATTGATTGGTTTTTGATTGACTCTGAATGCTTTGTCCAGGGACAAAAAAAAAAAGTAATTTCAATGACAAATTGCTATTAGATACTTTCTGTGCTGTGCTGTTTAAAACATGCTTTTTAAAAATGCATGCTTTTATGGTAACTGAGCAACCATCATTTTTAAGTGTATCTAACCTCTAGTTATTAGCTTATGTGAGTAAAATAATATGTTTCATATGTAATTTCTAAAATAATTTAGAACTTATACTTGCCAGTTGGTGTTAATGTTTAGAAGGTCTGATTTTCCCAACAGCGGAACTTTTAGTTTACATTATCTTAAAATGTTTGAATTTGCATCTACCCAGTGAAAAAGAAACATGAACTAACACAACATTTTTGCACATACAATTTGGAATTTCAGGGAGATGCTTGTTATAAATCATGGGCCCCTTTCCAGGGCTAATGAAGTAGATGCTATAAATATTATTGTGATGAATTAGTGTTTGGCTTTAAAGATTAATGATGATGATGATGATGATGAAGACAGTGCCACCAATTTTAAAAGTAAGGAAACAGAGTTTGGGGAAGTTAAGAAACATGTCCTAACTCACTTTGATACTGAGTAGCAAAACTTAAACCCATGTATGTCCAACACCAAAGCCTATATGTTTGCCAACAGATTTTCAAGATAAACCAAATTTAAATAAAATTTCTAAATGTATACAGATTTAAATGAAACATTCACAGAGAACATGGGTAAGGCAAACAAAGGAGATAATAAAAACATTGAAAGGCTGGGAAAACAGAAAAGGAAGTTTTTTCAAGACACTATAAAGAATTCTTACTGACCCCAACTGTAGTTTCCTGTTGGGTTTCAAGGGTTAACTCAGGCAGCAAGCTCCATATTGGAAAACATCTAGAATGTCAGGTTGAGGAAAGGCCAATAAGCAATATAGTGGTTTCTGATTAAGGATGCTAGTCAGTCTACTTCTCTGGACACCCTCACTTAAGACCACCGTCACCTATCAGCTGGACCACAGCAGCATTCTCAGCAGGCTCACTGCCCTCAGTCTTGCTTTCCCAACATACCTGTCATGCTGTGTTCATAGTATGGTCTTTCCAAAACGAAAATTTCATATCCTTACTCTGTTTAAAACTAATCTTGAACTCCCATGACCCTCAGAATAATGGAACACAGGGTGTTTACCAAGTCTTCCCCAGCCTTTTAAAATCAGACCCCATCCACACCTCACCTCTCTGGTCTGCACCTCTAATGATGCCTTTACACTGATTCCATCTCCACCCAGGCTCCCACTCACCCATCCCACTCTGACACCAGACAAGCAGACCTTCTTTCATTTCTTCTCAAAGTCATGATCTTTTTTCCCCCTTGGCCTTTCCATACCCTGGTCCCTCAGCGTGGACCCCTTTTATATCATCTCTACATATTTCACTGCTAACTCTTATCTAGCCTTCAGATCTCTTCATATCTCTGCTTATACACAATCCGCCTGTACCCCAAATCCACCTGTCTAGGCACATTGCATATCATTCCTCTCATTTGTTCTAACATTTATGTCATAATGAGCTTTGTGATTTTCCAAAAATCCCATTAGAGGTACTGTTCCCTCAGGGTGGGTTCAAGCTCTGTCTTATTGACTGGGGAATTCCTAGTGCAGGCTACAATGACTGCTAGTAATTGCTCAACAGATATTATTTGTCAAATAAATGAAGATATGGATGGATAAATGAACTATATGGAGGAATATGACAGGACAGATGAGAAAGCGGAGACGTGACAAATGTAACAGTGCAATTTAGTCACCTCAGATACCAGAATCAAGCAGTAATACATTAAAGACCACAGTGTAAGAAAGCACTGTTTAAGGAGGAAAAAAAAATGATCTGTATCTTCTTGTTTCTCTAATAGCGTGTCCATAAAGTCTAGAAACACAATTAATGCTTTATTTCCTTTAGTTCAAAGATTTCTTTAATGATATTATATAACAATAGTGATAAACCCCATTATTTCTAGATTTTAGGGGCACCCATAGACACAAGCATTTTGCAAATGATTTTCACAATCGTTATTGCTCCAATTTCTGCCTGATGTGGGAGCAATTTTAGCTCTTTTAGTCAGGGAAAGGGGAGAATCAGTTGGTAGGCAGAGGTTGATCCAGAATGTTTTCTTTATCTGGAGCATGCTACCTGTGGGATGGCCTTTTCTATCTATGAGCTTGTCCTACTTCTTTCTCTAGGGAGTTCTTGTGAGAGGTTGAGGGAAGCACACTATTCAAGAGAATGTCTTCAGTCTCACACAGATTTAGGTTCAAAGCCCAGCAGGGTTAGTGTGACTTTAAAATATTCTAAGTGTCAGTTCTCACACATAGTCCTCCACACTCATATATTTTTGCAACACCCATTCACTGGGAAGTGGCCCTGACATGACCACTATAAAAAGGACCATAAACAAGATGATTTTCCCCAAAGTCTCCTCCTGATTTTCAAAAGTCATCCTTAAAATGAAATTATAAGTTACTCTAGAGTGAATGGACAATATCAGCTTCCTGGTGGCTCAGGAGTAAAGAATCACTTGCCAATGCAGGAGATGAGAGTTTGATCCCTGGGTCAGGAAGATCCCCTGGAGGATGAAATGGCAACCAACTCCACTGTTCTTGCCTTGGAAATCCCACAGACAGAGGAGCCTGGTGGGCTACTGTCCTTGGGGTTGCAAAAGAGTCGGACATGACTTAGCAACTAAACAACAACAACAAAGGGATAATATGGAAGAAAATAAATTGAATAAAAGGCTTGCCTTCTTAGAAATCAGAGTAGTTGTTGACCACAGAACTAGAGGCAAACAGGAAATAAAGATCTAGAAATTTCCAATAGGGAAAGAGAAAATCTTATACATGAAAAAAAGCATTCTAGTATGAATGTTACAAACTCAATATAACCACGTAAGACTATACAGAAATCACTGCTAACTATAGTTATCCTAGTGAGGGGAACAATTTTCACATTAGCTTCACATAGCATTTACATTTGTTACTTTGACAATGAGTGAAAGTGAAAATGAAGTTGCTCTGCTGCTGCTGCTGCTGCTAAGTCGCTTCAGTCGTGTCTGACTCTGTGCGACCCCATAGACAGCAGCCCACCAGGCTCCTCTGTCCCTGGGATTCTCCAGGCAAGAACACTGGAGTGGGTTGCCATTTCCTTCTCCAATGCATGAGAGTGAAAAGTGAAAGTGAAGTCGCTCAGTCCTGTCCGACTCTTCACGACCCCATGGACTGCAGCCTACCAGGATCCTCCATCCATGGGATTTTCCAGGCAAGACTACTGGAGTGGGGTGCCACTGCCTTCTCCGGAAGTTGCTCAGTCATGTCCAACTCTTTGCAACCCCATGGACTGTAGCCTACCAGGTTCCACTGTCTGTGGGATTTTCCAGGCAAGGATACTGGAGTGGGTTGCCAATTCCTTGATTACCATTATTTAAAACAAATGAAAAGTGCTATGGAGAATTGTTCTGTAAGAGTAGGGACCTCACTCTATTCTTAGCCCTTTTGCTCCAGGCCTAGAAATCTTTCCAGAGTTTTGTATTTCTGCACTTTTGTGGTAGGATAATCCCTTTGAGGCATTATGCTGTATATTAGTTTCTTTAAAAATAACCTTTCTCTATCAAATATTAAATTCTTCAGCTTTTTGTTAATTTTTAGAACATTTCAGAATTGGGGGCTATACTGCCCCTTTTCAAAGGAAAATCACTCTTTGCACATTTTGCAGTTAGAGCAGGAAACACACTCCTCTTCAAATTGCCTTTTTTATTTTTTATTGTTGTGTTACAGCACAACCTTCTGTGTATAGCATACAAATGATAGGTGGTGAAGATATTGCGGAAATGCATGCATAATAAATACAGTTTCATTTCAGTAGTTGGTGAACATTTCATAAAGCAAGAGTAGAAAATGGGACAATTTGAATATTTGGGGAGGCTTCAATATATATTCATTGTGCGTGCATATACATATTTACATACAATTTCAGCACTCTATTTATAAGCAAATAGCCAAAGAGGCAATTATTTGTATGTGGGCCAATATGACACAGTCAATGGTTTGGAAAATATAGGCTAGTTAACTGACTCATTATTGTGAGTAGAAAACGCAAGTAAGGTATATCAGCTCATTTGAAACATAAGCCACTGAAGACAGAGTAATTTCCTGAGAATCAAATTCAAGAGCTATGTTTAGAGATAAGTGTCTCATTTTTGTAATATTTAAGAGAACAGGGAACTATGAAACATTTTGAAAAAGACATTTTAGAGTAAAACATGGCCCAGTACCTTTCTATAAAAGAAACCAGCAAATCCAACACATTCCTTGTGATTTCACATTTTAATTCCTAGGAATAGGATGTTAGTTGGGCTATGGTTTCTAATGCAGCTAGTCACTTGAATCACAAATGATCATACCTGTGGAAAGTGGTAAAATCAACCTAATGAGCCCTTATGTGAGTGTCAGAGGCCCTGTTGAAGTCACATATTTGAAATTACTCAAAAGACATATCAAGAGGAGACAGACATGCAACAGGACGGGCTGTTTGGTGAGTTAAGGTGTCGTGTGCACGCGACGGATGCAGCCAGTGCTCCATCAAGGCTCATCCTGCTAAAAACAGTGAATGAAAATGACTGATCTACAATTTGCATCCTCTTTTCAGTCCATCAACAGAACATTATTAAAACCAGTCAGCCAAAACCCATTAGGACAGCACTCACGTATAAAACAATGCCCAGGTCCGCTTGTTCTCCATTTTTATGCACTGCTACAGGACTATAAATATTCATCATAATGTAACTGAAAATTATTGAAGTGAGAAAAAAGAGAAACAGGGAAGCCATTTGCTTCAATTCATAAACAGCATCTGTTGGGAAGTTATTCATAGATTGCTTCAGGGCCTGCCGAGCAGCAAGCCCACGGAAAAGGATGCCATTGCAAGCAAATTGGCACAAACTGCATGGAGATGCTATTAGACATGATTCACTGACAGCCAGGGAGAATGATCAGGCACTGGGTTGTTTTATGTGTTCTTTTATCACTGGGACACAGAACTACCCTCCAGCCAAAGTCTCACACAGTTCAAATTAGAAGAGCAACCTTCTAAGTGTATTAAGGCCTAACTAGTGGCTAGAGAAAGTTAGAAGCAGCAGCTAAACTCCAGGTGATAGAATTTGTTCACCTGCCCACACTTTAGGCACCCTTCAAATCCTGCCTGTACAACCTGGCAGATTTGAATGGCCCTGGTAATGCTGTGTCCATCAAAAATTAAACAGTAAAGAAAATAAGTTTCTCTAATGTTGACACTGATTTTGTGGTGTGTTACCCTGAACAGAATGAAATTGAATGCTTACTACTTACCAAACCAATGTTAAGGAAAAAAAAAATTAGCAAGGAATGTTTTCCAATCTGGCATTAGTAGCACGATGAGTCGTATTTCATTAAAAAATGGATTTATGGCTTTCTAGTCAAAGCCCCAAATTCAGCTCAAAGAAAATAAACACAGCAAGAGCTTTCAAATGTGAAGTGATCATGAATAAAATAGATGGGTTGATTTAGTAACTGTTTATACTTGTATATTGATTTATGTGTTTGTGGTAAAAAGGCATCTTCAAGACAGAGAAAGAAAATATTTATTTCAGATTTGGGGTGTTTTTTGGGCAACATTGAATGTCGTCCATTTCAGGCTGAACTCACTGATCAAGAACCAGACAGAATATGTTTCATCATAAAAGACCCATGTGTATGCACATTCATACACACCTGCACACACAGAGAACCTAAAATCAGATCAAGGCTTTGGATCTGATTATCACTGTATAGAAAAAAAAAAACCAACAAACTGGGGACAGGAGAACACATCGGTAATACCATGCAAGCGCAACCAGCAAAATCCAAACTATGGAAAACTGCAAGTGACCTGGTTTCCCTAGCAAACAAACTGCAAAGAAAATAAAGGAGGTGGGGAAAGAAAGAGGGAACCTATGGATTAAAAGAGTCTTAAGAGATACATCAAGTAAATGCAATGAGTAGCTCTTGTTTGGATCTTGATTTGAATAAAACAATTCTGTATCCCCTCCAATGTATATATATAATCACCAAAATGTATATACATAATCTGGTAAATTGGAATACAGGCTAGATAGTTGATAATTTTAAGAAATTGCTATCAGTATTTTTTGTATTATGGTTTTTTTTTATTTTATTTTATTTAACTTCACAATATTGTATCGGTTTTGCCATATATCAAAATGAATCTGCCACAGGTATACATGTGTTCCCCATCCTGAACCCTCCTCCCTCCTCCCTCCCCATACCATCCCTCTGGGTCGTCCCAGATGGTTTTATTTTTAAAGAGTCCTTCCTTTTTAGAGACATTGTAGTACCGGTTTCAAAATGATTAATTTGGGGATGGAAGGAGCAGGTGGAGTACAGATGAAACACGAATTTGCCTGGTTGTATCATTACTGAAGCTAGTTATGGAACATGGGAGTTTATCAGCCAATTCTCTCTGCTCCTTGAAACACTCCGTAATAAATTTTCATATTGCTAGAGTTGGCTCACAATAGTCCTGAGAATTGACCATTAAACTTTTTGCAAGCCTGTTTTTAAACCAATGGTGGCTTGAATTCAGCCATAGTGGGTATATGGAAATAAGCTAATGCTACAGTCAAGTCTTTTTGTTTCTGAAGAATTAATTGTTGAACATTAACCAGTATGTCACTGCTTATGATCCCAGTGAACTCTTTATGTATGCTGGAAACTCTATCAACAGTAGTACAAGAAGCTGGCTTTTCACCTTAGGTTCTTCTCTGCTCTCCCTCCCCACTGCCACCAGCTTGTTTTTGTTGCTTTTTTTTTTTTTTGCCTCAGATCCCAAGGTGTGGCAATGCATGGCCCCACTCTGAAACATTTCACCTGGTCTCCAATCATTTCTTCCCTGTATAAGCCCTTAGCTTTATCCTTCTGTCAAACTTATCCAATCTATGGCCCGTCTCCTTCAGGTCCTACTCTGACATAATACAGTGCTCAAATTTCTTCCTAAGTAAGAAGAAACCTGAGTCCTTCAGAAATAATTTTCTTTGGAAATTTCTGATCTCTTAGCAGGCTTCATAATCTTTAGTAATTCTATAACTCTAAAGCTCTTTCATACACTCTGGCTTGTTTACTTATTTATTTATTCCTGATATTTACTAAGTGACTACTTCTTATATACAAGAGAAACATTCATTAGCACATTGTCTTATTAAATCCTCTGAATAAACACATGAGCTAATAAAGAGGCTGACGCTTTCCTCCTTTGGGAAGTAAGGACACAAAAACTTAAGAAAAGTTGAATGTATCAAAGGCCACCTGGTTAGAGACAAAGTCAAGACCAAGCCTAAGAATATTTGCTATCATGATTCAAGATTTTTCTACAAACCACAACCTCATTGACTGGATGAACAGAGTAGATTTTTTCTCCTCTGCAAGGCAGATTTGTATAAACATGTGGTCCACAAAGAAATTTTTTCTCAACAGCATATTTTTATTCCCATATACAGGAGTGTGAAGGCTACTAGCTACTTAAATCCAATCTATAAGCATTTATTAAATGCCAATAAAGCACCTGCCATATGATATCAGCAAGTAACAATCTCCTAGATTTTAGGAGAACAGGATGTTAGCTCCTCTGATTTATAGTTAGTCTGGATTTCCAAAAAGGTGTGTTTTGTTTGAAATACTATGATTTGCAAAATTATGTGTCTGTCATTACTGGTTTCTTCCTTCATTTCCACAGAAGCCAGATCTGCCCAGAACTATTTAGGAGGCTAAGGCTGTTGTTCCACTGACATCTAAATTGACTGCATTTATGTCTTTCTCAAACTAGGTAAGACAAACAATACCATCAACTTTTGTGGTTTCCTTCTGTTTCTCTATGACAATTAATTCTGACTCAATCTTGCAACAGAGAAAATGGCTGAGTGTGAGGGGCAACACTAACGCTAACACTAAGTGTAGAAGACATATTCTGTCCCTATATACTCCTGGCAGAAATTTGAGTAGAAATTAAGTATTCCTAATTGCACATTAATTCTATTATCTCTTTTTTATTGGTGCATTTGTCTATATTATTACTCACCACCTGTAAATGCCAAGGACTGCGATAAAAACATGGGCTATACAGTGAAAGACCTCGGCCCCAAGTAGCTCACAGAGAAGTCAAAGGGAGACTTACAAGTAAAGATGCAGGCATATTAGAGCATGCTAAGTCGCTTCAGTCGTGTCTGACTCTGTGTGACCCCATAGACTGCATCCCACCAGGCTCCCCATCCCTGGGATTCTCCAGGCAAGAACACTGGAGTGGGTTGCCATTTCCTTCTCCAATACATGAAAGTGAAAAGTGAAAGTGAAGTCGCTCAGTTGTGTCTGACTCTTAGCGACCCCATGGACTGCAGCCCACCAGGCTCCTCCATCCATGGGATTTTCCAGGCAAGAGTAGTGGAGTGGGGTGCCATTGCCTTCTCCTTTAGAGCACGCAGAATGCTAAATACCAAGCTGCTCAATGGGAAAACAGGGCAGGAGAGTCTCATCTTTAGCCTGGGATGAAAAGAAACATTCTTAGAGACTGGGACATTTAAACTAACACCTGTAACACAAAGAGAATTTTTTTAGTGAAGTCACTGAACTGGGGCAGAAAACACTGTAGGCACTGCAAGAACATATGCTGAGTTTGGGAAGATCCCACCGTGCAACATTCTGATTCAATAAGTCTGAAGAGAAGCCCTGGAAAATAAATTTTTAACAAACACACCCAACAGATTTTAATGCAAAAGATTAAAAACCTTGAGAAGGTCAGAGGCAACATGGTAGTCTGAACCAATTCAGAATGTGGTCATCCAGGAAAATTTGGACAATGTGTCTCAGGTATCCACACAGCTCCTTCCTTGACACCATTTATATCACCAGCTCAAGCTACGGGGATTATGCATGCGTTATATTTAAGTGTGGGAGGCAGCCAAAGTAGAGGGAAGGGCCAGAAGAGTGGTATAAAGGAGGAATATACCATAAGATGTAAAACATGAAAGGAAGGTTTCCTGGGCTGCAAGATGCTGAACTAGGATTTGTAGAACAGGTAGAACACGAAAGGGGAGGGTACAAGCATTTCAGGCAATTAAGATTTGTAGTTTCAAAGTCTGGATTGAATCTAGGTTTGGCCACTTCCAAGCTGTGACATTCATCAAGTTGCATGACTTTGTTTCACTTTCCTCATGTGTAAAATGGAAATGATAATCATTTCAACATGCACCTGTGAAAAGCAAATTAAATAATCTGTTGAGTCAAATATGTATGGGTTCTAGTGCATAGTAAGCTCTCACTGCCACTGCTTCTGCTGCTAAGTCACTTTAGTCGTGTCCGACTCTCTACTTACTGAATTAATAAAAACGGAAACTAATTCTTATTACTTTTCTCTCTAGGAGTCCCAATTTTACTACAACCTCAATAAGTATCTTTATAAACAATGACTTGATATTTAGCAATGATCTTTCGCTTCCCGGGTGGTGCAGTGGTAAAGAATCTACCTGTCAATGCAGGAGACACAAGAGATACGGGTTCAATCCCTAGATCAGGAAGATCTCCTAGAGGAAGGCATGGCAATCCACTCCAGTATTCTTGCCTGGAAAATTCCTTGGACAGAGGAGTCTGGTGGGCTCTAGTCCATGGAGTCGAAAAAAGTTGGACACGACTGAGCACACATGCATGCACGTGATGATTTCTAAAATGTTTGCATGCTATCATAGACCCCTTGAGATCATTTGGTTCCAGCAGCTCTATATTTTTCAGATAGTAAAGGATAGGAAAGCCTGGTGTGCTGTAGTCCATGTGGCTGAAAAGAGTCGGACACAACTGAGCGACTGAACAAGAGTATGGGGAAAAGGACAGAGATTTTGGAATTAGATTATTTAAGTTTGAATCTTCACTATTTGCTAGTCATATAAACTTCGACATATTTCTCAAACTCTCCTAAGCTTGGTTTATTCAATAATACAATAAATGTATAACTCTCAGGATTGTTAACAAGCCTCACTGATTCATTCAGTCAAAAAAAAGAAAAAGAAATTGAGTATTTGGTAAATGTGAGAAACTGTTTCAGCACCTGAGGATTAGTAGTGAAAAAATGAGAGACCTTTGCCCTCATCTAGTTCACACAGAAAAGAAAAGATAGGTGTATTATTTCCCTAGGGCTCTGTAACAAATTACTATGAACTGGATGACTTAAAGAAATATATCCTCTTATTGTCTGGGGGCTAGAAGACTGAAACCCAGGTGTCGCTAGGCCCATGCTCCCTCTAAGGCTCTTGGAAAAGGGCCCTTCCTTGACTCTCCTGGCTTCTAGTGGTTAACAAAAATCCTCAGTGTTACTCAGTTTATTGACCCATCACTCAAATCTGTACTTTCATTGTCACATGGCATTTTCAAAATGTGCCCATATGTCCAAATTTCTCTCATCATATAAGAACACCAATCATTGGATTTAGGGCTCACCCTAATCCATTGTGACCTTATCTAATTATATCTGAAGAGATCCTATTTCTGAGTAAGGTCACATTGACAAGTATTAGGGGTTAGGAAAATAACTTTTCTTTTGGGGAGACAAATACACATCAACTCATGACAGAATGTAATAGACAAACTGACCACGTAATTTCATGGTCAGATCACTGACCATGATCCCAAGATCATGACTTCCAGGAGGTCTTCAATAAATAATGGCTAATATGAGATAAAATATTTCACTCACATTTTTCAGATAAGGTCGCTGAATTTGTCTGGTTCATCAAGAATGACAAAGTATAATGGAAACCAGAAACCTGGTCAAATAAATCCCAAAGAGGAAGGCTCTTTCCAAATAGCAGTGTCTCACAAAATAGATTATTCGTATGTCTTATGGCTTCTAAAAAATTGTAGCTGTTAACTGTGCAAACTTTATTTTTAATAATTCTGTATTTATTTTAATGTATGTTAGAAGAAATATTACCAACAATTAAAACCCATGCTTTCACAGATAACACTTTTTATGATGTACTTAACATAGATTTGTCATGTAAAACAATTAGACATTTAACGTGAATCAATTCACAGAAAAAATGAGAAAGAAGTAGGTAAGTGGCTATAGCAAAAAATACAACAGTGCTTGGTGACTCAAATTTCAGAAATGCCACACTCCCACGTGATGTTTGTTCAGTCTGTCATACAAACTAGGATTCTGGCTGTATGTCTTGACATGGACTCAAGTGGCAAAATGCAGTTTGGGAAATTCCCCAGTTGAGGCAGTGAACATAAAAATTATAATGTGTCTTTGTTTCAGCTGTCTGTTAAACTGATGATCCCTTCTCTCAAGTCCATACCTTGAATGCTTCTGAAGTTCAATTTCAAAACTTAGCATAAAGCTACAGAAAGCAAGGCTGTGTGGTGACAGCATAAAGATATATATATAGATAGATAGATCAAGGAGAAAGAATTAAGAGTCCAGAAATAAACCCATAAATGTCTGATCAATTGATTTTAAACAAGGGTCAACTGACAAAGAAGAGTCTTTTCAACAAATGGTATAAAGACAACTGGATTATCCACATACAAGAGAATGAAGGTGGATAACATCTCATATCATATACAAATATTTTATTATATCATATATCAAAAAGGGTATATTATCCAATGTGTGCGTTTATGCAAATATTTTCTTCCATCCTGGGGGCTATCTTTCTACTTTCTTGATGCTATTCATTGATCTGTTTTTCTTTGGTTCCTTGCACTTTAGGTGGCATTGCTAAGAAACCATTGCCTAAGACAAGGTCATGAAGCTTTACATCTGTGTTTTCTTCTGTTTTATAGTTTAGCTGTTACATTTAGGTCTTTGATCCATTTTGGAGTAAATTTTTGTATACAACATTCTTTCAAATTTGTTTGTGTCATGATGATTTAATTTCTCCTTTATTTTTGAAGGATAGATTTAATGGATTTATTGGTTGACATTCTTTTTTTTGGTTCTGTTTTGTTTTTATATATAAATTTATTTATTTTAATTGGAGGCTAATTACTTTACAATATTGTATTGGTTTTGCCATACATCAACATGAATCTGCCACAGGTGTACACATGTTCTCCATCCTGAACCCCCCTCCCACCTCCCTCCCCATACCATCCCTCTGGGTCATCCCCATGCACCAGCCCCAAGCATCCTGTATCATGCATCGAACCTGGACTGGTGATTCATTTCATATTTGAAATTATACATGTTTCAATGCCATTTTCCCAAATCATTCCACCCTCTCCCTCTCTCACAGAGTCCAAAAGACTGTTCTATACATCTGTGTCTCTTTTGCTGTCTCACATACTGGGTTATCATTACCATCTGTCTAAATTCCATATATATGTGTTAGTATACTGTATTGGTATTTTTCTTTCTGGCTTACTTCACTCTGTATAATAGGCTCCAGTTTCATCCACCTCATTAGAACTGATTCAAATGTATTCTTTTTAATGGCTGAGTAATACTCCATTGTGTATATGTACCACAGCTTTCTTATCCATTCATCTGCTGATGGGCAGCTAGGTTGCTTCCATGTCCTGGCTATTATAAACAGTGCTGCGATGAACATTGGAGTACACATGTCTCTTTCCCTTCTGGTTTCCTCAGTGTGTATGCCCAGCAGTGGGATTGCTGGGTCATATGGCAGTTCTATTTCCAGTTTTTTTAAGGAATCTCCACACTGTTCTCCATAGTGGCTGTACTAGTTTGCATTCCCACCAACAGTGTAAGAGGGTTCCCTTTTCTCCACACCCTCTCCAGCATTTATTGCTTGTAGACTTTTGGATAGCAGCCATTCTGACTGGCGTGAAATGGTACCTCACTGTGGTTTTGATATGCATTTCTCTGATAATGAGTGACTCTGAACACATTGAATATATCACCCCACTGCCTCTGCTGTCCATGGTTTCTGATGAGAAATAAGGTTAATCTTGTAAATGATGAGTTACTTCTCTATTGCTGCTTTCAAGACTTTCTCTGCATTTCAACAATTTGATTATGTTTTGTCTTGGTGTTACTCTCTTTGAGGTTATCCTACTTGGAGCTCACTGAGCTTCTTAAATATGTGGATAAATGTTTGTTTTATTTTATAAAATTTGGGATATTTCATCCATTATTTCTTCACATATTCTTTCTACTTCTCTTGCTCTATTCTCTCCTGGGATTCCCATTATTTGTGTGTTCATACATTTGAATACACTACAGGCCTCTAAGGCTCTCTTTATTATTTTTCTTCTTTCCTTTTTCTTTCTGTTCCTCAAGTGATCTATCTTTAAGTTCAATGATTCTTTCTTCCACCTTATCAAGCCTGCTTTTGAGCCCTTCTAGTACGTTGTGTTTTTTTTTTAATTTCACTTACTGTGTTTTCTTGCTCCAGAATTTCTATTTTGTTTTTTTTTAATAACTTTTATATATTTATTGGTAGTCTTTATTTGGTGAAACATTGTTCTCATATTTTCTTTGATTTCATAAATATGATATTCTTAAGTTATTTTGAATATATTTTAAATAGTTGATTTAAAATCTTTATCTACTTAGTCCACCATCTTTGCTTCTAAGGGACAGTTTCTATCATGTGCTTATTTCCTCTGTTTGGGCTATCCATTCCTGTTTCTTTTCATGTCTCATAATTTTTGTTGAAAATGGAACATATGTGGAAACTCTGAAAATTATATTCTCCCTCTTTTGCAGAGTTTGTTATTATTGCTGATTGTTATTTGTTTAGTGACTTTTCTGAACTATTTTTATAAAATCTGTATTCTCTGTTTTATTTGGTAAATGAAATGTCTGCTCAGTTAGCTTGAAGTGAAGTGAAGTCGCTCAGTTATGTCCGACTCTTTGCAACCCCATGGACTTCAGCCTACCGGGCTCCTCCATCCATGGGATTTTCCAGGCAAGAATATTGGAGTGGGTTGCCATTTCCTTCTCCAGGGGAACTTCCTGACCCAGGGATCAAACCCGGGTCTCCTGCATTGTAGACAGATGCTTTACAGTTAGCTTAGTAGTTGCTAATTATTAAATAGAAATTTCTTTAAACTCTTGAAACAAGTAGGTGTCTCGGTCTTTGTTTAGAATCTTGGTGTGCATGTTGGGGCACATCTTAAACAGCCAGCCAGCCAGCTCACAACTTTACCTTAGTCTTTAGTTCAATGAGCCAGAGGTGAGAGCCTAGGACATTTATCTCAGGTCTTTGTCAGCACTCACACAGCCCTGAGCATGCACATAGCCCTACACATGTGTATGACTTTCTAAATCCTGAGAAACAAGAGTTTTTCAGAGCCTTTAGAAAGGGCATCTCATTCCCTAGCTTTTTAAGTTTTTTGGTTTGCCTATGTTTGCCCCACCTGTTACCCATTGCCTCAGACAGACATAAAGTTAAACATTTGTCTCTACATATTTTTGACAAAAGCCCCCATGGAAAAGACTTTCTTCACTAAGGCTCTCTTTGTTCAATGAGCTGTAAGTCAGGTCAAATAAGGATGGCTTTGCAGGTGGGGTTTTCTCAGGAACCATTGTGATGAGTCGCTCAGTCATGTCCAACTCATTGTGACTATATGGACTATAGCCCACCCAGCTCCTCTATCCATGGAATTTTCCAGGCAAGAATACTGGAGTGGGTTGCCATTTCCTACTCCAGGGGATCATCCCAACCCAGGGATTGAACCCACATCTCCTACATTGGCAGGTGGATTTTTTATCACTGTGCTACCTGAGAAGACCCAGGAACCATCATAAAAGGCAAATAATGACAATTCTCTGGGAATGTGACTTTGAAGAAGCTCCAATCACATTCTTTCTTCCCATTCTTTCACAATAATTGTGATCTGTTAGTTTTCAGTGCTACTGTGGAGCTATTAGGAGGGAGATGGAAACCAAGCAAGTTAAAGCGCAACAAAGCTCTCTCCTCTGATGAAAATTCTCCAGTTTTTCTTGAATGAACACTTTCCAGGTTACTACAAGTCTTTACTCATTTCCAAAGTTCTGAAAAAGTTTATTCAGACAATGCATCCTGTTTTGTCATTGCTCTTATGAAGGAGGAAACTTTTGGAAGTCTTACTCCATCATTTTCAATGATGTCACCTCTGTGCTTCTTTCTTCATCTACAAATGCAGGGCTGACTTATAGCCTGCACTATGCTGGTTTTCCCATCTTTCCTCCTTTTAAGTTTCTCCCTTATTTCACTTCTGGAAAAAAAATGAAGTGTCAAGATTGGGAAAGATGCCAGTATCAGATTTGGTAATTGTTTAGAAGATGAGGAGCATTGAAGACTAAGCCATTTGTTTATTCATTTCACACCATCCTAAATAGTGATCATCCTTCTAACTACATTGTTATTACACTAAAAAAAAACTGCCTATTAAAGCACATATGTTAATTGACGGTCATCTTCAGAAGTAAATGTAAAATGAGACCACTGCAAATGCTCAAACTGATAAATATAGGTTGGCGGCTTCCTTTCCAATCACATCAAGAAACACATGCTTCCTCTGCATGGCTTTACCCCACCAATAGTCCACTTTCCAACTTTCCTCATCTTCACCTTCATTTGGTAGCCATTTTCCCAAAGAATCTAAGTTGCTATTAGTTTCAATTTTAATAAATGGATAACTATTACTAAACATAGGAAACATCAACAATATCAAAGTCTCATTGAGATTTTGATGCTGGGCAGTTAGCTGAGTTCATCACTAGCTAAGTGACACATTCTTTTACCTTAGCTAAGAAAGCTGAAAATGATTACCTGTAATGAAACATTGAGGTCACCAAGGCTTATCTTAAAATCTGAATTTTTGAAAAACAGAGACCAATACTTCTATACAAACTTCAGAGCTTTTTATAAAAATAAAAATGCTTTCTAGCATATGAAATAGCCAATGATTCATAAGAACAAAAGTAGTATTCACCAGCTGTTACAAATGCCCTTTCCCATCAATCTTGACCTTTTCCTCAATGCTTCCCTAAATTCCAAATTCTTTTCTGCCTGAGGGAAGGAAAAGCATTTCCTCCTGCCAGCGACAGCCAAGACACTGCAGAACCAACAGCTGGCCAGAAGCGATTCTCCCTTCCTGTGGAGCAAGCCAAGCCATAGAAGTGGATCATTATGTTTCTAGGTGAAAATCCCAGATTGGTAGTTCTTTGGTCTTTTTTTAACTCCTTTTGTTTGATGAACATTTAGTATGCCATTTCGTTACACTCAAAAATCTCTAGCATTTATGTAACCTAACCAGAAATATCTCTGACCAAATAGGATAATGAAAACTATATCAGTTGAGGCTAGAGGGTCAACATTAAGGCAAAACCTGTACCATAATATCTTACTACAATTAACCCACAAAAATATACACAAAATAAGGACAGTTATAGTCCTGAGGTCTCACTGGCAGCTGGGAAATGGAAACTTGTGTTTTAGTATAACAAGTACTCACCAAGTGGAAACTCGATGTTACAAATTTGTCCATAGCTTCTGGTTGCATTGGGGAATTCACTTACCCCTTATTACTTAAATGTTTATGATTTAGAAACTGTTAGTATTTGGTTTTTTTATCTTTGGACTTAATTGTGAGCAAAATTTATTCATTGGCTTTTAAACTGTTGTTTTAAAAGAAGGGCCTGATTCCCTATCCCAATCATAGAAGAGCCCAGGTATTTCCTAACTGTTCAGTGAGGCTATTTTGATGTGCCAAAGACAAGGTCACCAGTACAACTAGTGACTGCTCCACTGGATGTATTTGTCTGCCTTCAAGTCTGGTCTGAAACATCTGGATGGCGCAGAAACTCACAGCCACGTTACTCATGGCTGCAGACAGGTTCTGAATGATATGGGTCTGGGGAGGAAACAGACACCATTGTCTTGGCCGCTTATTTTAATTCGAAAGGGAGATAAGGAAGTAATAACCTTTCTCCTAAAGTGAATTCCAAGGAAGGAGCTAAATAAATTTTGCCTCTACTCTATCCACACCACTATTAATCTATACAAATACTAGTCAGTTAAATTAGATTGCATTTATAAAGTGCTTGGAACCTGGGCCTGATACATACTAAGGTTTCCAGTAAATCTTAATGGCAATTAATAATAAATCATATTCAAAACTACTTATATTTTGCATGCATTTAAAATTCTAACAGAGAAAATGACCTCAGTGCAAAGACACCAACACAAAGTACTCTTTGTAAATACATCAGACATTATTGCATATTTCACATGTCTGAGGAGTTGGGTGTTCTGCTTTTGCATGTGTATGAACATTAAGTGAGTGTCTGTTTGGGGACACTCAAAAAAGAATAAAAGAATAAAAAAGTTGCTAGTATAAAAAAGAATACTAGCAACTAAGAAAATGAGGTGTTGAAGGCATATGATCACTTAATGAAACTGAAATAGGAGGTGCCTTCTACTTATCTCCTATGTGGATATGGTACAGCCAATGAACCAACCAATAGCATTTGGATCTTTATGGATTAAACAATGACATACTACTTTGTCTCAATATCCTCTGTGTAAGAACACTAAGTTAACTTCTGCTTTGATATTCATTTCAGGAAAATCATTGCCTTTATAGATTAATATATCTGCTTTCTATTTTAGAAATCACACTTGAGTCAACTGTTATCATTCTTTTGTTACTTTAGCAGTTTTAGAATTATACCTAACTTTATCACTCAGGTGGGTAAAATCTGTTCAACCAATATATGGAGTGCTAAAACATCAACTCCTTCTGTCTTCTCCAGATGGTTTGGAGATACCCTACCCTACTCAGTGCTTGAAATGGCATTAGTATATAAAGATATAAAAATAGCAAAAAAAAAAAAAAAGGCATTTACAGGATAGCATTCATAAGCGAGCAATGTGGCATAACTGTGGCTAAGTGCTATACATGTTCAAATATCTGGGGGTTCAAATCCTACTTCCATCAATTACTTGCCTCTTTGGTTTCTCAACATCCATGATCCTTTCTTTGTCTTTGCTCCTTAGTTTGCCTGGTCAGAAAGTCTTCCCTTTTCCCTCAAACCAAGTGATCCAGTCAAAACCTTCAAGTTCCACCTTCTTGGCAGGTCCTTTAATCTGTAAACAGCTTGTATCAATTACTAGATTTCTGTCCCTCCCATTGAATTGCTCAGAACACTTGACCACAGATGGCTTCACCAAAGCAAAGTGTTTTGGCACCTGCCACTTGCTGCTGCTGCTAAGTCACTTCAGTCGTGTCCGACTCTGCAACCCCATAGGTGGCAGCCCACCAGGCTCCCCTGTCCCTGGGATTCCCAGCCACTTAGGCTGGGATAACTGAGGAAGAGAAAATCCCCTCTCGGTAAGCACAGGACATTCTGGTTGCCATCTTGTTACCCCAAAGGAAGAAGTTGTCTGAAATCAATGTCAGTACTGAGGAAAAAAGTTTCAAGGTGGAGATACATATACTTTTGAGTACTTGGGTCCAATCATGCCTGAAGCCTTATACTAAAAGACTTTTGCATTATATTGAGTAATAAGTTACTGTTCATGGTCATGCTTACCTGAGTTACATTTCCCTCACTTACTGTTAAAGGTCTACTGACTAACAGTATTGCCTATAGCTTTCTCAGTGCTGGGAATAAAATAGTAATCCCACTTCACTGAATCAACATTCTTGTGAGAGGTATCAATGAATCAATGAGTCATAACAACTGCTAACAGAGGATAAATACAGGGAGATATGGGAGCTCTCAGCAAGAGCACTGACCCAATTTAGGGGGATCAGGCAGAGAAAGACTTTTCAGAGGGGACATCATCATATGGATTTCCCATCATCTGTTCTTCAGGGGTTAATTTAAAGATGTTACATTTTCATTCTCAAACTGAGTGTATAGTGAGTAATAATACTGACACCTAGCCATAGGTATTATCATTATAACTCTAAAACTATCACTTTTCCTTAAAATTCCTACCCAGTAAGACGTTATCCCCTCATTCTCTTTTAATAGCTAAATTTGCATTATTCATGATTATTGCCTCTAAAACATAGATTATCACAGCTGTTCAGCCATCACATATATAGTTTCCAACCCCACCACCCACTCCCAATCAGAATTTTGGCCATAGCCCCAGTTGGTACTGAGAGAGAACACATAAACGTTAAATACTATAACAATCTGTGGTATAAGGGGGGTGGAAATCAGCAGCTGACAGTGCTGTAATATTATAACCAGGAAAACAAAAATATCTTATGCAAGTGCCCATTTTTAAAAAGTGATACATTCTGACACAGCAATTCTTTGATAGGTTTGGTAAATCCATCCAAAATCTGATGGAATGGACTCAGTAAAACCTTCCTTTTATGAATTCCTCACTTTAAAAAAATAGAGTTTGATCAGGATTTGAGCAGTAGATTAAATGTTAGTAACCAATGAAGGACAATATAAATTTCCAAGCCTATATATAATTTTTATTTATATACCAGAAATTATAAGAACTTAAAATGTTAAACTTAGTAAAACACTTAGTTAAAATTTTCAAACAAGTAAATACTTCAAACAATAATATTAGATTGTTCAATATCTGCTCTTACAGATTTTTTCCAATTTATTTGCTCTTTGTGGTTAACTACAAAAGATTTTGTGAGGAATTACTCCCTAAGAGATTCAGGGTTGAATGCTGTCAAGCTGTGCTTCAAAACACCCTTATAAAGAGTGAAGGAAAAAATAAAACTGAAAAAAAAAAAACAACCCTGAAATATAGAATTATGATGAAATTCTCCTTGACTAAGATACTTCAAATTTGGAGGAGTATTTGAGACATGAATCCACAAGGGTAGCCAGAAGACATGTGATAGCCAGCCTCTGGGACAGTCCCCAGTGTTTCTTTCCTCCTGGTGTTAATGCCATTGTGTAGTCTCTTCCCACAATGAATAGGACTGGCCTGTGAAACCAATAGAATACCGCAAAACGGAAGTGTGATTTCAAATAAAGACACTATGGCTTTTGCCTTGCTTGCTCTTGAACCAGTCACTCTGGGAAAGTCCAACTGCCATACTACGAGGACACTCAAGTAGCCCTCTGGAGAATCTTAAGTGGGAAGAAACAAGCTTCTCACCAATAGCTAGTAGTAACTTGCCAGCCATGTGAGTAAACCACAGAAACAGATCCTCTAGACTCAGTTAAGCCTGGACAGCTGTAGCCCTGGTGGATATCTTGATTACAACATCATGACACACTGCAAGCCAGAAATGCCCAGCTTAAGCCACTCACAGAATCCAGATCCACAGAAGGCATGCAGTCAGGAATGATTATTGTTGTTTCCAGCCAAATTGTCTGGGATGATTTGTTTTGCTATGACGTATAACTAATTTACTAGGCATGCTTGCGCATGCTAAGTTGCTTCGGTTGTGTCCAACTCTTCACAACCCTATGGACTGTAGTCTGCCAGGATCCTCTGTCCATGGGATTCTCCAGGCAAGAATACTGGAGTATACAGGGGATCTTCCCAACTCAGGGATTGAACCCTGGTCTCTTACATCTCCTTGCATTGGCAGCTAGGTTCTTTACCACTAGCACCACCTGGGAAGCCCAATTTACTAGGCAATTAATTTCTTTATTCTCTAGACTGTAAAGCTATTGTTTGACAATTGAGTGAAAATTTTACTATGTATCTTTTAATGCTGATTACTGTTAAGAAATGAAGTGCATAATATTCTTTCAATGATCTATGCACCTCAAGGTTAGGATTTGCCTAAGGCTGAAGAGGTCTATCTGTTCTTCTACTTGGTATATATCTAGTTACAGGGTGCTTTGGCATAGTGAACAAATAGCCCACCTACTCCTTCTGCAAGGCACTGTGTGTGAAAAGATGCTCATCCTATCCAAGCACCTTGACCTTTAAGAAATCATAAAGTAGCAAAATTGATAAATAAATAAAAATAAATATTCTCAAATTAAATGCCTCTTCAGCATGTCAGCTATAAGTTTTTCAAGATAAACCTGAACTCTTTCAGTGATGGGAGCTCATTACTCATCAGAATTCAATCAAAATCTCAAGCAAATATATCCAAGCAAAATCTCTTTCTTCCTCTTGATTCCAAATACTGGCCTCAGACACTAAGTCCTGTTTCACTCTGGTCAGTCCTTCAGATAGCTAAGGAAAATTTTATCTTTCTTTTGAGTTCTCTTCATGTAGGATAAAGTATTTGGCTCCAACTATTCCTCCTAAGACATGATTGAACCCCTGATACTTATGATGCTTTTCTCTGAAGTTGGCCCAGTTTCTTTTTAATCAGAACCCAACAACTAACAGTCTAAAAGGTCTGTGGATGCTTTTTTGTTTTATGTTTTTTTACAGAGATTGAATTTGGGTACTTTTAGATGTAACAAACCCTCTGTAGTTCCCACAAACCCCACAATGCCTTCTTGTCTTATAGATCACTTCCTGTCACCCATTTCTTTCCTATCTGGTCAATGGTTCCCATAATACAAAAAATATTGCTAATGTCAAAAGGCTTATAACTGCTGCTGTTCATGTCGTATATGCCACATGTAGAGCTGATACAGAAAGCATCTTGTGGTTATTACTGGGACGGAATCAGGGCTTCATCATCTTCTTGCCTCATTCTTAAGCATACCAGGTTAACAGGTACTGATCAAGCATTTCCTGAACACCTCAAACCAGAGATTGTATTGAATAATACAGGAGAAAACTGGTCTGTCTATTCCTCAAAGATGAGAAGGAGCTCCCCTGTATTAACCTAGCACATAAAGATGACTCAGAGTGTGATAATAGAGGAGAAAGCAGGAGATATGCTGCTTTAACTGGGATATCAGGCCAACAACCAGCAAATCAAAATACAAGCAATAAATACTTGCAAATTTTAACCAGGGGAAGAGGTCTATTCCTGGTGTAGTGAAAGGAGGGAAGGTAGAAGGATAAACTCCTCACAGGACAATTAGTAGTCTGTTCTGTCCACCTCAGGAGCCTCTCAGGAGAAAGACCACTTTGGGTGTGTTTAATCAGTGTCTGGCAATGGCTAACTCTGCCTTTGCTCCCCTGTGTTGGCAACCTTAAGGACTAGATGATTTGGGGGGTTGAATACTGTGTGATTTAGTGATGATATAGATTTGGTAGAGTTAGATCTAAGGTCTCTTTACCTTTCTATTAAGGAAAAAGTTACAGCGGGTCAAAAATATAGGCAGTGAGTTGTTCTCAGAGAGCAACATTAAGGGGAAATAAATAATCCGTGGCACACCTCAATAGGTCTGTCTTTATTGTTTGTTTCACAGTACACACTTCTTTGCAAGCCTCAAGGAGGATAATTACTTCTCCAAATATCAGCCAAAGGAGGGACAAAACCCAGCTTACAATAGCACTCAACTTTTAATTCCAGTGACAGCCAAAACACCATTAAACTCTACTTCAAGTCTTTGAAGTCCTAAAAAGTTCAGTCGGAAATTAGTATACGGTCAAGTATCCAATTTAATAGCTAATGCAGTTCCCTCTCTGTCTAGTTGAGAAGAACATTCAAAGTACAAAAGAGTGGTGCAGGAAGCTTTAAAAACCCAAAGGAAAGTAGCAACTCTTTCAGAACAAGTCAAAAAATGTGGACATCATAACCTAGTTCCACTTGATCACTGTTATCCAATCATATTAGACATTCTTGAGAGGCAGAAGCAATTACTGGTTAACACTATGAGCTTTCTTCAAGTTCAGAGAGGCCTTAGTTTACCTCCTGCTCTGAAGCCCGTGTTGTCTTGACTTAACCACCTAACTTCAGTGACACTCAGTTTTTTCATCTGAGATTGCAGGTAACAGTAATCCTTACTTCACTGAGAGTTTGCTATGTGCCAAAGTTACAGCTAAGTGGCACATTTTCTTTTTTAATCTTATTTGGTATACCCTTTACCACTTGATAGAGAACACTAAATAAAAAGCAAATTTAAGGGGAAAATTACCAGTTCCATTTATGATATGTAAAGTTTGAACTATTAATAGGCCAGAGAGAAAAAAATGTGCTTTAACTTGGTCTTCGTGTCTTTGAGCAACATTTCCTGGTCTTCCTTAAAGCCAGCTTAGAATTGTGGACTTGCCTCAACTTCTCAACTGCCTTATGAAAGGAGCCTACATTCTAGATATACCCTGACAATACTGTATATGCAGTGACTCAAGGCTTAACCTAAGATTGTATCATCTAATAAGCAACTGCATTATAAAAGCAGTGCTTGTCAGCTAAGATCTCTACTTTCCCCCTCATATGTAGATTTTAAACCAGATCATCCTGATACAACTCTTGGATTTTTTGATGCCTCTGAAGCTTCACTGTAATTAGAAGTAATCTTAAGGGAATTACTCCCCTTTTAGCTTGTCACTTTAGATTTTTATTTTCATTTTGGCATTTTTCACAGTAGCTCTCCCTCCCAACTTTGATATTATAAGGAACCCTTCATGATGAACTTTAAGCCCTACCCCCACTTCCCACCTCCCTCAACACAAACCTCTTAGTTCTTGATGAAAAGAAATGGAGAAGCATTTCTAACATTACCTGGGATGTCACAGCAACTGACTTAATATGTCCACACAATTTTCTAACATGATCCTGTGTAGAGCAACAGATGTATTGTCTACATCAGACAACAGGATAAAACCTTTGTACTTCTGTCTATCCAAGGATTAATACTTGGGCCATGAAAGAAAATGTACAAAATAAAAAATATCAGAAATTTATAAGTTTCAATGGCCTCTAGTCAGCAAAGACAAGTAGTTATAAAGCAACAAGTTGGCATCAGGTACTCCCTCATTTGAAAGTCTAACTTTGTGTATACAAAGTGCTATTTAGTTTCTGCAGTTGTAAATTGCTAATGGAAAGCATATTTCACTATTAGGCTCATAAGTCTTTCCTGTGCAAGTTTAGCCTTGTAAAACTATTCCACTTTGAATATGGCCAGATTCTCTTAGGATATTAAATGCACAACTCTTTGTTTTCCATATCCTGACACAGAAATAAAGCAGGAAGGTACGTCAAGAATAGGTGAGAAGAAACTTATTCATCAAAAATTTTCATGTGAACTGTGAAAAGCCAAGGTTTTCATGCAGAAAAGTACTTTCCATTTTCTGTAGGATGGCAAAGTCCTATGTTCATAGCTACTATAAGGACAAACATTATTTAAAATAGTTCGCCCCGTACCTCATTAGATAGTGAGAAACAAAGGTATGAAAGAATTAAAAACAGATATTGTTTGCAAAATTTGATCAGTAAATTATATAGAGAACATACCAAAGTTTTGTTTTGTTTTTAACACAGAACAAAAACAAACACCTAGGAGTGTGCCTCAAGCTATGAATTTCAGAGTGTTCACTGTCAAGGACTATTATGGGATATAGTGTTTGGAAATTTACATGGGATTTTTTTTTTAATCTTTTTAATTTATTTATTTTAGTTGGAGGCTAATTACTTTACAAGGTTGTAGTGGCTTTTGCCATACATTTATATGACTCAGCCATGGGTGTACATGTGTTCCCCATTCTGAAGCCCCTTCCCACCTCCCTCCTCATACCATCCCTCTGGGTCATCCCAGTGCACCAGCCCTGAGCACCTGTCTCATGCATCGAACTTGAACCGGTGATCTGTTTCACATATGATAATATACATGTTTTAATGTTATTCTCTCAGATCATCCCACCCTCCCTTTCTCCCACAGAGTCCAAAAGACTGTTCATACATTTGTGTAACTTTTGCTATCTTGCATACAGGGTTAACGTTACCATCTTTCTAAATTCCATATACATGCGTTAGTATACTGTATTAGTGTTTTTCTTTCTGGCTTACTTCACTCTGTATAATAGGCTCCAGTTTCATCCACCTCATTAGAACTGATTCAAATGTATTCTTTTTAATGGCTGAGTAATACTCCATTGTGTATATGTACCACTGCTTTCTTATCCATTCATCTGCTGATGGGCAGCTAGGTTGCTTCCATGTCCTGGCTATTATAAACAGTGCTGCGATGAACATTGGGGTACATGTGTTTCTTTCACTTCTGGTTTCCTCAGTGTGTATGCCCAGCAATGGGATTGCTGGGTCATATGGCAGTTCTATTTCCAGTTTTTTTAAGGAATCTCCACACTGTTCTCCATAGTGGCTATACTAGTTTGCATTCCCACCAACAGTGTAAGAGGGTTCCCTTTTCTCCACACCCTCTCCAGCATTTATTGCTTGTAGACTTTTGGATAGCAGACATTCTGACTGGCGTGAAATGGTACCTCATTGAGGTTTTGATTTGCATTTCTCTGATAATGAGTGATGTTGAGCATCTTTTCATGTGTTTGTTAGCCATCAGTATGTCTTCTTTGGAGAAATGTCTGTTTAGATCTTTGGCCCATTTTTTGATTGGGTCATTTATTTTTCCAGAATTGAGCTGCAGGAGTTGCTTGTATATTTTTGAGATTAATTCTTTGTCAGTTGCTTCATTTGCTATTATTTTCTCCCATTCTAAAGGCTGTCTTTTCACCTTGCTTATAGTTTCCTTTGTTGTGCAGAAGCTTTTAAGTTTAATTAGTTTGTTTATTTTTGCTTTTATTTCCAATATTCTGGGAGTGATTTATGTTGGAGAGTGTTTTCCCTATGTTTTCCTCTAGGACTTTTATAGTTTCTGGTCTTATGTTTAGATATTTAATCCATTTTGAGGTTATTTTTGTGTATGGTGTTACAAAGTGTTCTAGTTTCATTCTTTTACAAATGGATTCTTTTCCGATCTGGATTCCTTTTATTTCTTTCTCTGCTCTGATTGCTGTGGCCAAAACTTCCAAAACTATGTTGAATAGTAGTGGTGAGAGTGGGCACCCTTGCCTTGTTCCTGGCTTTAGGGGAAATGCTTTCAATTTTTCACCATTGAGGATAATGTTTGCTGTGGGTTTGTCATATACAGCTTTTATTATGTTGAGGTATGTTCCTTCTATTCCTGCTTTCTGGAGAGTTTTTATCATAAATGGATGTTGAATTTTGTCAAAGGCTTTTTCTGCATCTATTGAGATAATAATATGGTTTTTATCTTTCAGTTTGTTAACGTACATTGATTGATTTGTGGATATTAAAGAATCCTTGCATTCCTGGGATAAAGCCCACTTGGTCATGATGTATGATCTTTTAATATGTTGTTGGATTCTGCTTGCTAGAATTCTGTTAAGGATTTTTGCATCTATGTTAATCAGTGATATTGGTCTGTACTTTTCTTTTTTGTGGCATCTTTGTCTGGTTTTGCTATTAGGGTAAATGAGATCAAAAACACTTGGGAGGGAATCAACAGTAGAATTACAGAGGCAGAAGATAGGATAAGTGAGGTAGAAGATAGAATAGTGGAAATAAATGAAGCAGAGAAGAAAAAAGAAAAAAGAATCAAAAGAAATGAGGACAACCTCAGGGACCTCTGGGACAATGTGAAACACCCCAATATTCGAATCATAGGAGTCTCAGAAGAAGAAGACAAAAAGAAAGACCATGAGAAAATACTTGAGATAATAGTTGAAAACTTCCCTAAAATAGGGAAGGAAATAGTTACCCGATTCCAAGAAACCCAGAGAGTCCCAATAGGATAAACCCAAGGCAAAACACCCCAAGACACATATTGATCAATTAACAAAGATGAAACACAAAGAACAAATATTAAAAGCAGCAAGGGAAAAACAACAAATAACACCCTAGGGGATTCCCATAAGGATAACAGCTGACCTTTCAAAAGAAACTCTTCAGACCAGAAGAGAATGGCAGGACATACTTAAAGTAATGAAAGAGAAAAACCTACAACCCAGATTACTGTACCCAGCAAGGATCTCATTCAGATATGAAGGAGAATTCAAAAGCTTTACAGACAAGCAAAAGCTCAGAGAATTCAGCACCACCAAACCAGCTCTTCAACAAATGCTAAAGGATCTTCTCTACATAGGAAACATAGAAAGGGTGTATAAACTCAAACCCAAAACAACAAAGTAAATGGCAACAGGACCATACTTATCAATAATTACCTTAAATGTAAATGGCTTGAATGTCCCAACCAAAAGACAAAGACTGGCTGAATGGGTACATAAATAAGACCCCTATATATGCTGTCTACAAGAGACCCACCTCAAAACAAGGGACACATACAGACTGAAAGTGAAGGGCTGGAAAAAGATATTTCACGCAAATGGAGACCAAAAAAAAGCAAGAGTATCAACACTCATATCAGATAAAATAGACTTTAAAATAAAGGCTGTGAAAAGAGGCAAAGAAGGACACTACATAATGATCAAAGGATCAATCCAAGAAGAAGATATAACAATTATAAATATATATGCACCCAACATAGGGGCACTGCAATATGTAAGGCAAATGCTAACAAGTATGAAAAGGAAAATTAACAATAACACAATAATAGTGGGAGACTTTAATACCCCACTCGCACCTATGGGTAGATCAACTAAACAGAAAATTAACAAGGAAACACAAACTTTAAATGACACAATGGACCAGTTAGACCTAATTGATAACTATAGGACATTTCACCCCAAAACAGTCAATTTCACCTTTTTCTCAAGTGCACACGGAATCTTCTCCAGGATAGATCACATCCTGGGCCATAAATCTAGCCTTGGTAAATTCAAAAAAATTGAAATCATTCCAATCATCTTTTCTGACCACAATGCAATAAGATTGGATCTCAATTACAGGGAAAAAACTGTTAAAAATTCCAGCATATGGAGGCTAAACAACACGCTGCTGAATAACCAACAAATTACAGAAGAAATCAAAAAAGAAATCAAAATATGCATGGAAAGGAAAGAGAATGAAAACACAACAACCCAAGACCTATGGGACACTGTAAAAGCAGTGCTAAGGGGAAGGTTCATAGCAATACAGGCTTATCTCAAGAAACAAGAAAAAAGTCAAATAAATAACCTAACTCTACACCTAAAGCAACTAGAAAAGGAAGAAATGAAGAACCCCACAGTTAGTAGAAGGAAAGAAATCTTAAAAATTAGGGCAGAAATAAATGCAAAAGAAACGAAAGAGACCATAGCAAAAATCAACAAAGCCAAAAGCTGGTTCTTTGAGAAGATAAATAAAATTGACAAACCATTAGCCAGATTCATCAAGAAACAAAGGCAGAAGAATCAAATCAACAAAATTAGAAATGAAAATGGAGAGATCACAACAGACAACACAGAAGTACAAAGGATCATGAGAGACTACTATCAGCAACTATATGCCAATAAAATGGACAACTTGGAAGAAATGGACAAATTCTTAGAAAAGTATAACTTTCCAAAACTGAACCAGGAAGAAATAGAAGATCTTAACAGACCCATCGCAAGCATGGAAATTGAAACTGTAATCAGAACTCTTCCATCAAACAAAAGCCCAGGACCAGATGGCTTCACAGCTGAATTCTACCAAAAAGTTAGAGAAGAGCTAACTCCTATCTTACTCAAACTCTTCCAGAAAATTACATGGGCTTTTAAATGTTTCATTGGCTCACTCCCCCTAACAATTTGTAGAAAAGAGTATCTGACAAAACTTGTGACTTACAGATTTTTGCTAAAAACTATTATTTGTGACATTTTTCTAGAATCATTTTCCAAAGAATATATCATGGGCCAATCCTTCCCACTTCCTCTAAGCTCAGTGGAGAATAACAGGGCTTTGTTTTTAATCCTATCAAGTTTTGACCCAGAACTCTACAGCTTTATAACTCTTGATCTGACTCAAATTCTATGAGCCTCTGGTTCCTCATCTGTAAAATGAGGACTGAAGTCATTTTAGATTCTTCATAATGTTTTAATAGAGAAAGTTAGTTCTTTTCTTTTTTCTTTATGAAATTCAAAGATCAATTCTAAGATTTTCCTTTCACTTCCTGAGACAGTTTCATTTAAGTTCATGATTTTGAAGAAAAAGCAACTTTAGGGGGGATTGCCAAAAATTTGCATGTGGGTTTGACACATTCCTGTCAATTGTTAAAAAACAAGAAAAATGAATGTTTACCAAAAAATAGTAAGAAGAAGGAGAAAATGGAAGAGACAGCAGAAGAATCAAAGATAAGTAGAATTTGGTAAATTTTTCAAAAAGCTCTGGAAGGTTAGTTGTTACATTGGAACAACTTCCATAAAAGATTGAAGACCATCTCCCCAGAAAGATCCAGATATGCAAACTCACAGAAGGATCACTGGGCATGGCACAGCTCATATAGACTAGAGGATCAGTGAGAGATTGAGTTAGCACTCTCATCACTAATTATGCAGCCATTGTTAAACAAGGAACATGTCAGCTGACCTTTCCTGAAAGCCAAAAGAACAGAAGATCACCTATAAACCCAGCAGGAGTAAAATGCTTACTTATGGAAGAAGAATTGGTAGATTTCACCTGACGGGCCCTTGACACCCCATGAATACACCTCTTATCTCTTAAGGAACCTATAAGTCCCTCATATGATAATGAGTCTCTGAACATTAATTCAGGTGATGATGGAAAAATAATTATACCTGTCTGCACTTGGTGTGTAGGTGAGATAAAGTTAAACTGAATAAATCCAAGATTCTTACAGTAGATCAGTGATTACACATTTCATATTAATTCCTATTTCATTACAGTTCTTGGCAAGATTAAGTGAAATGATGTGAAGTTCTTGGTATTGTGAGGATTTCAAAGGGTAGCTATTTACATCATCATTACTGCAGCTGCAGGGTCTTCCTATGTTATGAGGCATTAGGAAACAAAGGCAGACATAAGAAAGGGAGGTTAATGGCAGGGCATACTCTGGAAAATGGTAAGAATTAGTCTTGGTCATCAGGAGTGGTCAGCAAATATGAGAGATAAGGTCATTGAAAGAGGCTGTTACAGACTTTTACACTTTGACCTCAAAATAACCTTGAGATCATCTAATTCAACCACCTATAGCTATAGAAGCACAAACATTGTTGAGAGGTTAAGTTTCTAAAGATATGTTTTCAATAACTAATTACCTAGATAGGCTAAATGACATATACTCCTGACTTTCACCAATCTAGGTCTGAGGGCTTTGCTTTCTAAAGAATAAGTTCCATTAAAAAGTTTTTTTTAATCAAAATGTATTAATCAAGACTCTTCTGAATTGCAAGGTAACTCCCACTCAAACTTAAATGAAGTCGAGAATGTGCTGGCTGACCTAAGTGAAATGGAGCTTCAAGGAAGAAAGGATTCAGATGCTCATACATAATCATAAGACCTCAGTTTCATTAGTTTTCATTAGTCTTCTTTGGGTGTTAGTCAATGCAGAAGCCCTAGTTAAAGAATAACTTCTCTCTCCCAACAATTAGACCAAGGTTCCAAGAGTGAGTGTCCTCACCTATCTTGGTCTCTGTGCTCCATCTCTTGAGTCAAGCATTGTCACCAGAAGAAAACGGTCTGTTCTGATTGTTACATGGCCAATCCTGGCAATGGAAGAGTAGCCCATCCTAACACAAATCAAATGAATGAAGCTAGGAAGTTACTCCCCAGAACAAATTTGGATGCTATTAGGAGAAAAATAAAAAGTCAATAGATGCAGGGCAAGCAAAACCAGCAGATGCCCCCTCAAACTACTTTTATGAGGATACAGAGAAAGTTACAAAAGACAAAACTCAAGTTTAAATTCAGAGTTCTTTAGGATACATTATTATTGTTTTCAGACCACAGGCAACTGTCCAATTCTTAAGGCACTTCCAAAGAATGAAGAAAGGTCAGAGATTTCCAGACTCTTGTCTCTCATCTTTCTTCATAGACTTAAAAATACTAGAGCAAGAATTTACAGTTAAATTGCGGTTCTCTAAGACCAGTTTTAAGCAATCAGATTTGTCATTCTATTGATCCCACTCAGAAAGATAAGTCAAATATCAAATTGACCTTTTCAGTCTAGAATTTTTTAAGTCCTAGACAAGGTCTTCTTTATTCTCTTTTATGGTTTTCTTATCCATTTTTTATTCTGCTTTTTTTTTTTTTCTTTTTCGTTCTTCTCCAATTCACCTTCATTTATATGTATGTTTTCATATCAAACCCCTGGATTCAACTTTATGTTTTCTTTTATTTTCTGTGAGTAAACTAAAGATCTTGATTAAATTTTACTCTATTCCACTCATTCAATAAATACCTGAACTCTAGATACTATTTTAGGTACTTGGGTGACAACCATAAACAAGGTAAACAAGATTCCTATTCTCATAGAATGCATACTCTAGGGTGGGAAAAATGTTATCACCTACTTGTGCTTCCTTGTCTGCTATTATCCACCAAGACCTATGGTCATCAAAAACTCTGGATACCTTTCAAAGCACATCAGATTGTATCTTCCTAACTCACTGTGGGAGATAGAGGTAATTTCAAGGACCCTATTTTATAGATATCATTTAACAGAGAGATAAAACAAGATCACTAATTTAATCATTAATAAGCATCTATTCAGTTCAGTTCAGTCATTCAGTCGTGCCTGACTCTTTGGGACCCCATGAATCGCAGCACGCCAGGCCTCCCTGTCCATCACCAACTCCTGGAGTTCACTCAAACTCATGTCCATCAAGTCCGTGATGCCATCCAGCCATCTCATCCTCTGTCATCCCCTTCTCCTCCTGCCCCCAATCCCTCCCAGCATCAGAGTCTTTTCCAATAAGTCAACTCTTCCCATCAGGTGGCCAAAGTATTGGAATTTCAGCTTTAGTATCAGTCCTTCCAATGAACACCCAGGACTGATCTCCTTTAGGATGGACTGGTTGGATCTCCTTGCAGTCCAAGGGACTCTCAAGAGTCTTCTCCAACACCACAGTTCAAAAGCACCAATACTTCGGCACTCAGCTTTCTTCATAGTCCAACTCTCACATCCATACATGACCACTGGAAAAACCATAGCCTTGACTAGATGGACCTTTGTTGGCAAAGTAATGTCTCTGCTTTTGAATATGCTATCTAGGTTGGTCATAACTTTCCTTCCAAGCAGTAAGTGTCTTTTAATTTCATGGCTGCAATCACCATCTGTAGTGATTTTGGCACCCAAAAAAATAAAGTCTGACACTGTTTCCATTGTTTCCCCATCTATTTGCCATGAAGTGATAGGACCAGATGCCATGATCTTAGTTTTCTGAATGTTGAGCTTTAAGTCAACTTTTCCAGTCTCCTCTATAATATGCCAGATATTATTGGGCTGGCCAAAAAGTTTGCTCAAGTTTTCTTGTAAGATGTTACAGGAAAGCCCAAATGAACTTTTTGGCCAGCCCAATATTTCAGGTTTTGGATCAGTAATATTGACCTGCATTATCGTCATGAGTCTAGTAAGGGACATCAATAAATAAAATGAAAACTTAAGAGTAAATGACGTCAAAACATCAAATTAGTGGTGAACCTAAAATAGTTTTCAGCCTTTCTATCTTGATGTATAATAACACAACTCTGAGCAAATGATCACTTGACCAAAGCCCCTGAGAGGATGTGGCATCAGCAACAAAAGCCATCTTCAGTGACTGCTACACAAGGCAAACTAAAGAAAGAATTTCATATTTCCCAGTCAAGACCAGGCTGCCACTTTACAAGGATCTCCACTGATCCGCCTCTTTCAAACATGTCTACTATTCAGCCTTGTACTCAAGGTCTTCATGAATGCAATGTGATAAGATAAGGTGGACAGGACAGGATATGATAGGAAAGTAGCAACCCAGCTTCCATTTCAGCAGTCTGGTTTCAGAGACAAATATTATAACCATTCTGCTATGCTGTATCAAAAAACCCTTAATAAAGAGAAAGTACAATTCACAAAAGAAAGAACAAAATTCACTGAATGAAAAGTATCAACTTAAGGATAATGTAAAATAATATGAACAAGTAACAGAATGCAAATAGTTATTTGTAATGCATACACAGTTAGGAAACAGTGTTCAGAACAGATTAAAATGTCCATTAATGGGAGTTCCCTGGTGGTCCAGTCATTAGGATTTGGTGCTTTCACTGCTGTGATCTAGGTTCAATCCCTGATCCAGAAACTAAGATCCTACAAGATGCAAGACATGGGCAAAGAAACAAAAAGCCCACATGTGAGTTAGAAAATATGAGCCAAACATGTGGACAAACAAAAATGTAGAAAACATTTTTTGTTCCAATAGGGCAAAAAAAAAAAGAGCTCAACTTCAAGTAGCAACCAAAAGCATCACCTACTAAAGTAACAACAGAATACTATTTCATACTTCTCAAGTTGGTGGGAAAAGGGCTGACCTCATGAAGTGATGACAGTGTAAACTTCTGGAAGCAACTGAGTTGCTACAACCACTTCTAAGAACAATTTGGCAACAGATCAGTAATTTTTTAAAGGGACATAATCTACTACTCAACAATACCATTTTTAAGTATGTGAAGAGGAACTCAAAAGCCTCTTGATGAAAGTGAAAGTGGAGAGTGAAAAAGTTGGCTTAAAGCTCAACATTCAGAAAACAAAGATCATGGCATCTGGTCCCACCACTTCATGGGAAATAGATTGGGAAACAGTGGAAACAGTGTCAGACTTTATTTTTCTGGGCTCCAAAATCACTACAGATGGTGACTGCAGCCATGAAATTAAAAGATGCTTACTCCTTGGAAGGAAAGTTATGACCAACCTAGATAGCATATTCAAAAGCAGAGACATTACTTTGCCAACAAAGGTCCGTCTAGTCAAGGCTATGGTTTTTCCTGTGGTCATGTATGGATGTGAGAGTTGGACTGTGAAGAAGGCTGAGCACCGAAGAATTGATGCTTTTGAACTGTGGTGTTGGAGAAGACTCCTGAGAGTCCCTTGGACTGCAAGGAGATCCAACCTGTCCATTTTGAAGGAGATCAGCCCTGGGATTTCTTTGGAAGGAATGATGCTAAAGCTGAAACCCCAGTACTGTGGCCACCTCATGCGAAGAGTTGACTCACTGGAAAAGACTCTGATGCTGGGAGGGATTGGGGGCAGGAGGAGAAGGGGACGACAGAGGATGAGACGGCTGGATGGCATCACTGACTCTATGGACGTGAGTCTTAGTGCACTCCGGGAGTTGGTAATGGACAGGGAGGCCTGGCGTGCTGTGATTCATGGGGTCACAAAGAGTCGGACATGACTGAGCGACTGATCTGATCTGATCTGAACCTATAGAAACTATTGTTGTGTCCCAGAAGACTGTTCGAGAATGCTTACACCAGCATTTGTGACATTATATTATAAACAACCCAAACACCCATCAGTAGAAGAAGAGATAATTAAGATGGGATGCAGTAGAATTTTAAGTGAAAAGCCATATGTATGTGATTCCACATGGACAGAGGTCAAAAACATAATGCTGAGTGAAAAAGGTACCCTGTACATTATTACACAGAGCACAGTATAATTTCTGAATATTTTAAATATTCAATATTATACATATGTATATAAAAATTATCTAGAAAATAGAAAATTATTTCCCAGAAGTAGAGAAACATGACCTGAAGTTCACCTCTCTAACTCAGGAGAGGGTAGGAGAGCAAATGGGAGCAGAGTGGGATAAAGGGGATGAACATTATCTGTTATGCTTTGTTTCTTTTACATTAAAAAAACATGAAATAAGACTGACAAAACAAAACCTTTATTGATGTGAAAATCCTAGGGCTATACAATTTCTATCGTTTTATGTTTTCTGCATTCCTGAACATTTTAAAAAGAAAACTCCATATGCCTGCTACTTCTCATCTCTCCCTCTTGTTTTTTTTTTTTTTTTTTTCCCTTCCTTTGCTTCATGGTTCCAGATTGGGAGAAGAACAGAAGAGTAGGGGTTCTGATCCCCACCGGGGTTTAAAGCACTTGTCCTCTTGCCTGGACCATCTTCCACTCTTACCCAACTGTAGTCCTAATCTACAAAGTGGCAAAAAGAATATTTAAAAAGAGCAACTCCCACCACTTAAAATCTTTAAGAGTTGCCCACTGACTTTCAGGTGCAGGTGAAAATCCTACCTATAAAGACTGAAAAAAAAATTTTTTTTTAACTTAGCTGCTCAGTCTTGTACTAAAGAGCTTTCCCTTTCATTCTCTCTCACTGGCCCCAGTAGCTTTTCTGTCCTTTCAATGTACTACTGCCCATCTGGCCCAGACATGTATCACATGGTCAACTTTCTGCTAGGACTGCCCAGCCATGGCCTTGACTCCCCCAGTCCCACTTATCCCACAGAGCCCTCTCCACACATGGTGTCTTCAGGGAAGCTTCCACAACAGATGCCTGGCCCACCTTAGATCAGATGATGTGGTTCAGTGCTCTGGGTGCAATCTTGATTCTTTCAGAACATCACTTAGTCAGGAGGGCTTAAATTCTCTTGCCCATTGTATCTGCTGATTCTCATTCATGGCGAACTGTTTCCTTTATGAACTATCTGTGAGAATCGTCCCCTCTTGCTCCACAAACAAAGCTACCAGATCTTTAATTTACACTCCTCTCTTTTGTTTCATCTTGTTTTTTTCTGGCCTCTGAGAGTTTCATTGACTTTTGGAGATGTTCAATCCTGCCAATGAAATGTTTCTTACCATATTTCATCCAATGTTTGGGATATTTTGAAACTGGAGGAATTCTTGTTATCCTGTTAAACACTATTACAGGAAATGTAGTTTCTCCAACTAAGAATGTAAATATGCTCTTATGTTATTGAAAGTGGGGTCAGGCTATTGGCCACTTGAAGGCCAATAAAGAGGCAAGATTGGTTGGAAAGGAAACCTTCCTTTATTGTGGAGGCTGGCAACCTGGGGCAGGGGACTGCCCCTACTGATAATCAGTGGGCAAGAGCTTTAAAAATGGGAGTTTCAAGGGTATATAGGTGGAGGGAGGGGCTACACTTAGAAACTGCACAGTCAGCTCTGACAGTCATCTTGAAATTGGTCTTATCAGCATCATCTTGATTGCTTTAAGTAGCATTGAGCTTCCCTTGTGGCTAAGTTGGTAAAGAATCTGCCTGCAACACGGGAGACCTGGGTTCGATCCCTGAATTGGGAAGATCCCCTGGAGAAGGGAAAGGCTACCCACTCAAGTATTCTGGCCTGGAGAATTCCATGGACTGTATAATCCATGGGGTCGCAAAGAGTCAGACACAACTGAGCAACTTTCAATTAAATTAAGTCTTCAATTCCAGGATCAGTTTCTCAATTCTTTGAAATAAGTTCCTGGAATTATGACAGCTTATGTCATGGCTACAATCTGGTCATCACGTAGTTAACTTCTTCCACTTGGTGGGGGTTTCAGTATCTTACAGAACAGCTCAAAGAATAAAGCTCAGAATATTACCAATAGCTGTTGAGGAGGAACTAAAGGTCCTTGACTCTACTTAATGACTAAACTGTTATTATTTGGTCATTTGACTCTTTTTCTTTGCTTTTCTCCTCTCTACTCTGATTAAACTTATTCTGTAGCTAAAGTTTTTCTACAGACAAAATACAGGTTGAAGGGACAGAGGGCAGGGGAGGGAAGGACCATAGTGCCCTGATCTGTTTCATTTACTTTCTTATTTAAGAAAACTCATCCATTTCACTATGCTATAATCTCCCTGAGAGAAGGCAAATATATGTGTTTTGACTTGTCACCACTTTTTTTAACAGCGCTGCCACAGAGTAGGTACTCAAAACACATTTGCTAAATGAATGAACAGATCAGAGCTGGAGGGTAGGGGTTTTCCTTGGAGCACCTTGCTGGAGAGCAGGCTGATAAAAACATAACCAATAGGCGATATGACAAATTCCAAGATGTTCAACATTCTCCCAGGCACTGGGAGATGAAAGCCTCAGAGTCTTTGATCACCAGAAAATGTGGCTCCCCCACTAGTCTACTGTCATTAATCTTTAATGCATGTTTCACTCCATCCATCCCACACTTAAGTTTCCATATTCTTCATTAATTCTGACATCAGCAGGCTGAATTCCTCTGAGGCCCAAGGCACTAAAGCTCTCTCTTCAAATACCAAAGGCACGTTTTTTAAAAGGCATAATTTTTGCCTACAAGATTTTGTATAACAATATTACCAATTAGCCTCTTGTACCATCCAAATAAATTGCCTACTAGTCATCACTTTAAGGGATTAATTGACCATGCAAATACTGAGAGGCATAAAATTCTGCTGCCAAACAGAGACCTAGTTAAGGCCTCTTTAAGTGTTCCTCCTTGGGAGCGAACGCCTTTATATTTTAATCATATTGTATCATTTGAATGAAACAAAGTCCACTTAAGTTTTCTGTCCCTAGGATGATCCTTAATTTATTTGTCCTTTGCCATTTGGGATTAGCCTTTCTTCAAACAGTTCACACAAAGCCAGTAGGATGTTAGAAGGTAAATGTTAGAACTCCTGCCTGTTTTCCATATCTCTCCTTGAACCTGGGGGAGACCAACCATGGCAGAATCCTACCTGAATTATCTGAGCTATGGATAGAGTCAGAGTGTTGGTAATGGGAAACATTACCTTAAATATCATATTTAAGGAACCATATTCCTTAAATATCCTCTAAGTCTAAAGAAACATTAGGGAAGTGTATAAGGCAGCGTCCCTTAGGTAGGGTCCCAGCAGGAAATAAATGGCACAAATAGAAAAATGAAGAGAGTTAAATAAAGGGACTATTTACAAACGGTATAAGAAAACCATTAAAGGCTATACTAGTGCTCTGATGTTAGTGCCAATAGAGCTGTTCCCTCTGCTTAGCTGAAAGGAGCTGAGAGAGGGTGCAGTTATGGAACTTGGACAGAAAGAGACATATGGAGAGGACCACCTCCCAAAGACCTGTGATCTTTGGTCAAAGCGACAGCCAGTCCAAAGTTATCCCTTAAAGAGAGAGCCAAGGGAATACAATGTCCCAGCCTCTCCCTTCTTCCCTGTTCCCATATCCTGGCAGGACTTCCCACTTGCTGCTCCCAACAGGAAGGCAGAAAGTAAAGGAGTTCACCAAGACTGTCCACAGACCTAGGCCTCTTGAAAACAGAACAGAGAATGTTAAAAAAAAAAATTGAGAAGTTGAGTGTACATCTGGAGGGTAAAACAGAAGATATTCAATATAGCAGGGACCAGAGGCACCTAGGGAGGACTCACAAAAGCACAGATTCCAGAAACTCCACTCTCCCTGAATCAAATCATAGCAAAATTAATAGGCAGATGAATCTGGGGCAAATTGTATAGGCTATTGTGATGCACACCTGTCATTAAGATTGTGCATTTTTCATTTAAAACCCTGATATTAACTTTTATTTTATAATTCTTATTATTCCAGAAAAATTAAAAATCTTGGAGTTGCAAATTTGGCTTTGTATAACTAACATCAATTTATTGATTATCCAAAGAGAAGGGGATATTAAGGAACCTAGTCTTTTAACTTGGGTACATAAATCCATCCTGTTCACACTGATATTGTTGTGCCCATGGTTAAATGCTTGTTTGTTGGTAAATAGCCAGTATTCTCAGCTCCCAAGAATCCAACCTCTACCCGAGCTGCCCAGAACTTCCTCAATCCAGCAACCAAAGCATTAACACTTCAATGGACTAATACCCCAGCATCTAGCATGACTAGATATTTTGAATATCATATTTCAGTTTTCAACAGATTTGTTCTACTCTTCAACCAACTTTCCCTTTTATTCAGGAATTCTAAATTTTCAAATTTGATAAATCTGTAGCAGAATGTTTTTCTTTTTTTTTTGAGAATTTTAAAAATTTTTATTCAGTTCAAATCAGAGTACATGGCTCGTTTTATATTGAAGAATAGTTGATTTACAATTTTGTGTTAGTTTCTGGTATACAGCAAAGTGATTCAGTTATATAAATATGTATATATATGCTTCTTCATATTCTTTTTATTCTTTTTATTATGGTGCCATTACAGGATATTGAATATAGTTCCCTGTGCTATACAATAGAATCTTGCTGTTTGTCCATTCTATATATAATATTTTGCATCTAGCAGAAATATTAATGAATCTGAACCCAAAAGCCAAACACTATTAACAAAGAGACATAGGGCTCCACCAATCAATCAGCTGGATGGTTTGCCACCAAATCAACAGCAGTGAATTATACATTTTCCCCCCTATATCAGTTTTCAACTTCAAAATCCAATAACTCTTTATCTTGAGTCCAAGAATAATCAGAGGAGCATAAACCTAAGAAAATGGCATTAGCGACCAGAATCCTGTGTTCATATTCTTCTCTGTCACAATCAGCTGGTTGATCTTGGTCAAGTTGTTTAAACTCTAGGTCTCAGCTTCCCTGTTACTTAAAAATCACAAACAAACAAAACTCCTACTCATAATGTTTCTGGTCAAAGTACCGTTATTCAAAACAGACCTCGTTTTTAATCAGTGAGGAAGAACAAAGCAAAGAAGAAAACAAGAAAGATAAAATGAGCAGAAAAAAATAGTGATAACACATTCTAATTTATAATCATATAAATAATGACACCTCCCATGTATGAAGCTATTATGTCACCAAGCACATGGCAGTAGTATTGCAAACATATAATTTTCACCCAAGTCCTGGTAGGTAGTATTCTTAAATCCACTGCACCAAAGGGGAAATTAAGCTCTGAAAACAACATATGTAAGAGCACCAAATAGCAGTCCAACAACTTCCTGGACTCCCAAGAGATACTCTGAACTGCTACCTATAATAATAAAACCATCAATGTACAGTCCCATAATTATAAACAAGATATTTAAAATTGCTTGCCAATCAATCATTTACATCTTCAGAAAAACAAAAGGAAATGAGTATTGGTTTTTAATGAGAGACTCTTTTGAGACTATAATATTGACAAAGGTACATTTTCTGAAGACCTCTGTATTTACCTGGATGGGCTAAATTCTAGAATTTTAATACGTCAGAAAGAGTCAATCTTGTAAGTAATTTAGAGACTTGTTCTAAAAAATGAATAAACAAACAAAAAAACTATTGATTTCTGTTCCTGCACGAGTTTGTTTACATGTTTATTAACAGGATCAACATCAAAGTGACTCATGTCTCAGGAACTTTAGCTGTAGTCGTAGCAAGCAGTTTCTCAGGAGACTGAAGGTATAATTACATGATTTTAGGTCCTTCCAACTCTTCCTTCACAACAGTTGGTAGATGATTTGATCTTCAACCCCCCATCACATCTTGGAAAATGACCTCATGGGATCTAATAATGTACTATTTAACAAAAAGACCACAATGGTGGCAAGAATAAAAGGCAGTTCATTGACTCTCAAGAATAGAATAAGAGGAATATTTTTAAAAATCAGTGTTTTCCTGTTTATGAAAATACACTGACTTTGTTTCCTATATTTTAGAGTTTGTAGAAAATGTATCACAAAGACCCATTTTCATCTAACACAGGGCTCTAGAGTCCCCAAGAGCTCTTGCCTCCCAATCTCAGGAAATTCACACAAAAGCAACAGAAAGGCCATGTTATCACTACCCTGCTCTTCCAGGAGGTGTAGGCGTTCTTCTGAGTTGGTAATTCTAATGATGGCTGCTTGTTAGAAAAGCAGGAACTGGAGCTTCACTTCAACCTCCTGAATCAAAAACTTGGGGGTTTTAATAGGTTTTTCAGGTGATTCTGATTTAGGCTCAAGTCCGAGCATAACCGTTGCTCTACACCAGGTGTCTTAGATTTGCCTGATAAGCTGGTGAAGTGAACCAGCCTCTGAAAACCCCTCCAAAAGAAATTCTGTCTCACTGAGTCTCAGATCTTGTTACCAACTGAATTATTTCCCTGTTCCAAAACTTATATGTTGAAGCCCTAACTGGCGCATCCTCAGAATGACTTTATTTGGATATGTGACTTTAAAGAAGCAATAGTTACTTAAGTGAATGAGGCTGTTAGGGTGCGTCCTGGTTCAACTTGATTGGGAATAGGACAAACAGAGGGACACCAGAGACAAACGGGCACAGAAAAAAGAACTTGTGAAAAGGCAACAGGAAGGCAGCCATCTGCAAGACAAAGAGAGAAGCCTCAGAAGAAGCCTAACCCTGCCAACCTTCATCTTGGACTCCCAGCCTCAAGAACAGTGAGAAATAAAATTTCTGTTGTTTAAACCAGTCAGTCTGTGGTATTTTGTTACAGCAAAGTAACTGTACTTTCAATCACCACCACAGATATTTCTTCTAACCAGCAAGCTTGGGAAACTCTATCTTTCACACTTTCCACTCAGATGTGGTCCTCAAAACAGCAGTCTCGACACTGCGTCCACTGAATCAAATTTCATAGTATAACAAAATGCCCAGGTGATTTACAGCCCCAGTAAACACTGCCGTGTACCACACCTATGATTACCGAATCTAGCAAATAATTATTTGCAATAGTTGGGATATACTCACCCATACATATATAGGTAGTCATATTTATACTAAAAAATTAATTATTTTTACTGGAAATTCAAGTTTATCTGGGTATCTTATATTTCCAGAAGGAAACCAGATAACATTTATCAGAATTTCAAGAAAAGGTATCCAAAGACTCAATTTTGGTTTCTGAAAGCAGACTTTAGGACTGTATGCTTCTTATCCCGAAATTAAATAATACAATAACACTAAAAAGGACTGACATTTCCATTAGTTATAAAAGCAAATCTCAGTGATCTTGTCTAATCTTAAGATACTGAAATTTCTCACTGGAAACATCTATATCAATCTTCGCCCTTAAAGCCGACAGCTGAAGGCATCCCTGAGTTCAGAGCTCCTCATGACCCAAGCGGCCTCCAAAACACCACATGATTGTATTTTGTGGGGATGCCATATCTTTCAAGGAAGTTCATTTATTTTGTTTTGTTTTTAAATTACAAAATGTTAGTGCTGGAAATTTTCTTATAAAGTTGTGAGCTTAAAAATTTATTTAAATAAATTTATAAGCTTAACCTCTAGGTACAGTGATAATAATTCTAACAATTAGTATTTATAGAGCAGTTACAAAACGGAGAACTTTACAAACATTTTTTCAAACTCCCAAAAGAGTAGATATGACCTCATTTTCATAGCAATAACACAGCTAACATTAGTGATTATTAACTATATGCTGGGCACTGTGCCAAAGTGATTTACTATATTACACTGTCTATCCTCTAACATAGATATTATTTGCCCCATTGTGCAGATAAGGCAAGTTATTTTCCCAACATTCAGAGACCTGATAAACAGCTGAGATTCAAACACAGGCAAAATATCTCCAAAGCTCTCACTGCAAATTACTGACATCAGATCATCTGACACAGGAAGCATCTCACCATTCAAGAATTGAATCCATTTCCCTGATGTCAGAACTGAACATTGAACCCATGCCTGTACTTTTAAATACCATTTTTATGTAAACAAACTGGAAGCCTTAAGTGGCTGAAGAATCAGAGTATGGGGTGTTTCAACGAGCAGTGCTAGGAATCTTCCCTGAAAAGCTTCAGTTCAAAAATTTCCCCACCATATCAATATGGCAGACGGACAGGAGAAAACAAACACAGCAAGGTCACCTGGCAATCCACAGTTGCCATGACTGATCAACTGGATCTCTAGTTGGTGGTATTGTGTGGAAAAAGCAGAACCGGACCAGGAAGAAAAATCACAAGAGGACACAGAGAAGTATGTCATCAGTGCCTGGGTTCAAGAACTAACTTTTGAAAAGTATTGGAGCATCCATACTGGAACATATTTAGTCATTCAATAAGCTCACATTGAATGCTCTCTATTCAGCAAGCATTCATCTACTCTCTACTAGTCGACCTCAGGTTCAATAAAAGCATACTTCAGACATACTTCTTTGACCCAATGGGAAATATTCCCTGCACATCAACAACAGTAGTAACAACCTCTTACTTTAAGAACTTCTGAATTTACAATTCAGTAAGAGGTACTTTTTTATTTAAGTTTTACACCACGATATTCCACACGTACTATCATAGCTTGGCTCTACTGCCTACTAACAGTGTGAATCTTGGGCAATTTACTTAACTTCTCTGAGCCTCAATTTCCTCATCAATAAAACATGGGTACAAAGAATATCTAGCTCATAGGGTGACTGGAGGGATTGAGTTAGTCAATGTGTCTAAAGTAGGAGGAAGGATATCTGACACACAGTAATTGCTATTAAGTGTTGCCTATTTCAGACAAGCCAAATTGAGGTTCCCAGATAAGAATTTCTTCAAGCATGGTCCTGGACTACCTGAGTCAAAATCCCTTTGGGTTTCCCGTGAAGAAAAGCAGATTCCTGGGCTTATCTAACTGTATCAAAATGTCAGCTGGTTATCATGAGCCCTCTTTGTCCTCCAGGTGATTCTTATGTATGTAAATGTTTGAGAAATTCTATCTTGGAGGATAAGAAGGCTGTCTTTGCCGCTTGACAGTATGTAAGGCAGACAGGTCCATTAGAAAGGGCTCAATCCCTTGCACATATCAAAGTGCCAAAGAGAATGGAATTTTAAGTGGTTTTTCCAAGGAAATGTGTTACCCTAGTAACAAGCAGAACCAGAATTTTGATGTACATTTGTGACTGTTTAGGTCTGCTCTCAGCCACCCTACCAGCACGAACAGAAATGTACCCAGGACTTACCTGCCTCTGAAGTTGGAGTCAAATGAAATCTCTCAGAATATCTTGTTTTGTGTCAGACTTCAGGCCACCTTGTCCAATAATCCAGAGTGTCATTTCTGGAGCTAATTTAGAGTGGTCTGTCTTACTCTGAGGAAGGTTTGGTGAAGAGTAAACCTCTGTCAGGGCTTCCCAATGCCTCAGTAGTAAAGAATCCACCTGCCAATGCAGGAGATGCAGGAAACTCAGGTTTGATCCCTGGGTCTGGAGGATACCTGGCTCAGGAAGATCCCTGGAGTAGGAAATGGCAACCCACTCCAGCATTCTAGCCTGGAGAATCCCATGGACAGAGAAGCCTGGCAGGCTACAGTCCATGGGGTCACAAAGAATAGGACACAACTGAGCGACTGACCGCACAAGCACACACACAAACTTCTGTCAATAGCTAGCTAGTGGGAGGCTGCTCTATAGCACAGGTTGTTCCAAGCTCTGTGATGACCTAGAGGGGAGGAATGGGGAGGAAGCGTGAGAGGGAGGTCCAAGGGGAAGGGCATTGTACAGCAGAAACTAACACAACATTGTGAAGCAACTATATTGCAATACAAATAAAATAAGCACACCCCCGAATCTCTGCTGGAAGGGTGAGACCTCCCCAGCAGCCAGCCAAAGTTAACCTTTCTATTTCAAAATACCTGTCTACCAAGGAGAGCATCACTCTGGAGCAGTCCATACTCTCTCCAGGAGGGCTGTCTACAGTCAGGATGGCCTTTGGGCCCAATAATGTCACTTCTGAGCATTTTCTTTAAAATGTGGTAGGTTTTTGTTTTTTGTTTTTTGTTTTAATGGTGAGAAGGTGAAAAGATCAACCAGCTCTGGTTCTTCAACAAATCAGTATTAAAAATGGGAAACAAAAGTAAGGAGGGGCTGCTTTAGATGGAAAATACTTAAGAGACAATAACACCCAAAGGTAATTCGGGTTCATGATTGGGTCCTGATTAAAAAAAAAAAATACTGTAAAAGATGTGAAAAGCAATTTGGAAAATTCAGAAATTTTAAAATAAATGTGTTAGGTGATATTAGGGTATTATATTTAATTTTCAAATATATAATAATGGTATAACAGTCACGCTGGAAAATGTTTTTATGAGACACACTAGTATCAGAATAAAATATCATGATTGATGTGTTTTATTTTTAAACACTCAAGAAAAACACAGATCAATCAAATAAAGCAAATTCTAACAGGATAATTACAAATGCTAGCCATATATTTGTGTGCATTATACAATCCTTCCTGATTTTATTTGGTTTGAAATTCTTCATAGTATAATGTAAATTAAAAAATACTCTTGAATGGCAAAGTTTGGGCCTGACAAATCTACTTCTAGAAATTTGTAAATATTCATTTGTTCATTGAACAAATGTGCCAAATATTAAGAAAACAGTTAGATAAGTATTTAAGTTTATTGCAGTATTACATGTAATAGGTAAAAATTAATTTTTTAAAAGCCAACTATTCAACATTTAGAATCTATTAAACAATCTGTAGTTCATGTGCATAATGCAGAGGTGTGCATCTCATAAATACAATGATAAAAGTGTCTGTATCCACAGTCATATGGAAATATGTTCAGGGTAAAATTATGTGAAAAAAAAAGTAGTTACAAAACAGCATACATGTTGTATCTGTAAATGAGACCATTTTTATAAAAAGAATGATGTATTTATTTAATAATGAAAATTATTGGAAATAATTTTGGAAATAATTATTGGAAATCAATGGAGAAATAACTCAAGAGAGAAGGAAGAGATGGAGCCAAAGCAAAAGAACACCCAAGTTGTGGATGTGACTGGTGATGGAAGTAAAGTCCGATGCTGTAAAGAGCAATATTGCATAGGAACCTGGAATGTCAGGTCCATGAATCAAGGCAAATTGGAAGTGGTCAAACAGGAGATGGCAAGAGTGAACATTGACATTTTAGGAATCAGTGAACTAAAATGGACTGGAATGGGTGAATTTAACACAGATGACCATTATATCTACTACTGTGGGCAAGAATCTCTTAGAAGAAATGGTATAGCCATTATAGACAACAAAAGAGTTCAAAATGCAGTACCTGGATGCAGTCTCAAAAGCGACAGAATGATCTCTGTTCCTTTCCAAGGCAAACCATTCAATATCACAGTAATCCAAGTCTATGCCCCTACCAGTAATGCTGAAGAAGCTGAAGTTGAAAATAATAATAATAATAATGAAGTTACAAGCTAATGTGCATTGAGAACTTACTTTTTCCAGTCCATGGACTGCATTACAGAATTATTTCACAATTATCAGCATTTTCCAGATTGGGACATTGAAGCACAGAGAACTGCTCAAGATCATCCAGTTAAAAGAAAATTTAAATCTGGTGTGTGGGATTTCCAAACCTGGATTTTTTATGCTCTGCTCTGGGGCTCACCCAGGCAGACAACAGGACCTAGTCAACACCAGCACATGTACATGGACTCTGGACCTATGGTGGGATGATGAGTAACTGTTTTCCTGTTATGTTTCCCTACGCTGCTGCTGCTGCTAAGTCACTTCAGTCGTGTCTGACTCTGTGCGACCCCATAGACGGCAGCCCACCAGGCTCCCCGGTCCCTGGGATTCTCTAGGCAAGAACACTGGAGTGGGTTGCCATTTCCTTCTCCAATGCATGAAAGTGAAAAGTGAAAGTGAAGTCGCTCAGTCATGTCCGACTCTTAGTGACCCCATGGACTGCAGCCTACCAGGCTCCTCCGTCCATGGGATTTTCCAGGCAAGAGTACTGGAGTGGGGTGCCATTTTCCCTATAACATTATTACCTGGCTCCTTTTATAAGTTTAGGAACAAATCATAAAAGAGATAGGAAAAAATGCAACAATGAGCAGAATTTTCCTGATCTGGGTCCAGACATTCATCATCATCTGGCTGGATGATGCTGTCTGCTTATTCTGCTGCAACTCCAGGAGGCTGTTTCCAGTTACCTGCTCTAAATTTCTCCCTCTATTTACTTGTGCCTGGCTTAAACCCAGAGCCCAATCTATTTTTATCAAGCCTTCTTGCCTTGATGAATTTCCCTTATAGTAATACTTTCCACTTAGTTGTGAATCATATTTTCCAAAAATGGCTTGAATAACCTCTCTCAACCTATATGCTTTTCTTACCTAAGTGACTTATATGTGACTTTGCTCCTTCCCCAGCAAGAGTGGTGTCTATACCCCTTCTGTTAAAGGGATCCCTGTTTCGATCATAAATATGATAAAACTGATTCTACGTGACTTCACAGACTCAATCCGTGAAAGATAATACAGCTTCCACCTGATTCTTTATCTTAGGACACTTGCATCTGAAACCTAGTCAATCATGCTGTGAGGAAGCCTGGGTCACATGAGGCCATGTGCTGATGTTCTAGTTGACAATTCCAGCTAAAATCTTAACCAAGAGCCAGCACATGTGAGTGAGGAAGTCTCTGAGGTGACTCCAGTCACAGCACTATCTGACTGCAGTTATGTGAGAAATTCAAGCAACCTTAAGAGAAAGTATCACTGATTCCTTATGTTCAGCCATCAGCATGTTCTAGTAGTTCCAGCCTCAGAACACGTGCAGCACTCCATCACTTCTCCCAGTCTCTTCTGGTCCAAGCCCCAGTCATCACTCTCTGGAATTAGAGCAATAGTCCTAAAATCCTCCCCAACTCTGCACTCACTAGCACATAAGGCTACTTTCCATACATCTGCAGAAGTGACTCTACAATCATACAACCACATCGTGTCATACACATCTTCTCAAAATCCCCAGTGGCTCCTCACTCCACTCTGAGTCCATGCTGAAGTCCTTACAGTAGACATCCAGCTGTATGTGCATGATCTGGCCTCTGTTACCTCTCCCAATTCTACTCAGCTACTTCGATTCTTCTCTCTTGCTCACTCACCTTCTGCCTAGCTGACCCATCTACTCATCTTCTATCCTCCACCCCCCAACACTTGCTGTTTCCTCAACCTGCAATACTTTTCCTCCAGTCTTCTCTCAGGCTCATGCCTGCTCAACCTTAAAGTCTTTGCTCAGATAGTAGCCTTAACTGAGGCGTTCCTGGCCTATCCTATGAAATTTGCACCATTCTTGTTTCCCAGCACTTCCTGTTCACCTCCTATAATTTACTCTCTCTATGGTGTTCATCTCTTAGATGTTCCATATAATTCAGTCTGTCATTTGTTTGTCTATCTCCTCCCACCCCCACTAAAGTATAGCCTTCATGAAGACAGATTTCTGCCAATTTTGTTTATTCCTAATGTCCCAGATTCAAGAATGGTATGTGGCATATACTGGATGCTCACTAAATATTTTTCATTCATGAATGAGTGCCTGAAAAATGGTAAAAGCTTAGAGTGTAGTTATTGGGAATTCCCTGGTGGTCTGGTGGCTAAGACTCTGCATTCCCAATGCAGGGGGCTTGGGTTAGATCCCTGGTCAGGACACTAGATCCCAGATGCCACAACTGACAGTTCACAAGCCACCACTAAAAATTCCACATGCCACAATGAAGGTCTCGCTCCTGTTTATGAAGATCTTTCCTGCTGCAACTGAGACCTGGCACAGCCAAATAAAAACAAATAAAAATAAAGTGTATCTATTATCATACTATTAATTGAGGTTGAAAGCTCGAGTTTTCTGACCACTCTCTATCTACTGTAGTAGGTTGAATGGTGGCTCCCAAAACAAATATGGCCAAGTCCTAAACCCCAGACATGAAAAAGCAACCTTACGTGGTAAAAGAATCTTTGTAGAAGTAGGTAAGAATCTCAATATGAGATCAGGAGTCCTTATCAGAAGAGGGGAGGATGATATGAAGAGGGTGGCATATACTAGAGTGGTGCCTCCACAAGTCAAGGACCCACATGGTTGCGAAGCAGTCTCCAGAAGCCAGGAGGAAAGGTACGGGATGAAATGTTTCTCAGAGCCTCCAAGAGGAACCAACCCTATGAACACCTTGACCTTGGACTTGTAGCCTCCAGAACCGAGAAAGATTAAATATATACTGTAAGTCATCAAGTTTGTGATGATTTCCTATGGGTGCATTAGGAAAATAGTACACCCACTATAACCTGTAATAGGAAAATAGTACACCCACTATAACCTGTCTCCCTGGATGCTAAACTGGTGTGCAGTCTGGCCTAGCAATCTGGACTTGGCCTTATTTTGCCAGTAAGCCTTATCATTAACTACACACCCTTTCCATGTGGACAAGTACGGCTTTTGCTCTAGCATGGGCAATGCTTCGCACTTTCCCTCACCAGCCCAGCCTGGCCTCTGGTTTGGATCCTTCTTAGCTGGCCCTGACCATGATTCTGTGCTGCAGCGAGATACTGATTAGGCTCTTTCGTCCCATCTCTCTGCCTGTATTCCTGTCTCCAGACCTAAGCAGAGTGGGTGAGACACAGCATCCGGAGCCAGAATAATTGCCCTCCTGAGCCCCAGCCTGTCTGTGGGGCTGGCGAGGAATCACCCCAGGCTCCATACCTGCTGGTGATCTCACTACCTCTCAGACCCCATTGGCCAGACTGCATTAGTCAAGTGCTGGAAGTACCCTAAGTTCCTGTAACTTTTTCCAGCCTGATGTCTGAGATGATGTTTAATTTATATCATAAGAAATAAAAGTGCACTCCTTCCTGCTTAAAATGTTTAGATCAGCAGAGACCTGGCACTGCTCTTCCTGTGCTATGAAGAGAGAACGTCAGGAGGAAGACTTTCTGTCTGAATCCAGAAAGGTTTAACATGTTCCTCCCAACAGGTTTGAGCAGCAGCATCTCAGATTTCCCTAAACCTCTAGATAAATGAATACTCCCCTACACAGACAGGTAGCTAAATTTTAAAACCCCTTTTGTCTTAACCTGCAAACAGGGATTGGCAGTGACACAGATTTTAAAATGCTGCTGCTACTGCTGCTAAGTCGCTTCAGTCGTGTCCGACTCTGTGCAACCCCATAGGCGGCAGCCTACCAGGCTCCTCCATCCCTGGGATTCTCCAGGCAAGAACGCTGGAGTGGATTGCCATTTCCTTCTCCAATGCATGAAAGTGAAAAGTGAAAGTGAAGTCATTCAGTCATGTCTGACTCTTTGAGACCCCATGGACTGCAGCCTACCAGGCTCCTCCGTCCATGGGATTTTCTAGGCAAGAGTACTGGAATGGGTTGCCATTGCCTTCTCCGAAATGTCTTTTGCTCTGTTAATTAAGCTTCTATGCCTTCCTTCCCCAACCCACCCCAATTTATGAAGTCATCTCTCAATCCAGGCAAGAAGAAGTAAAGACATTCACCTTCTTCCCACAATTCTTTACACATTTGCTGAGAGGTAACCTAGTTTTTCATAAAAATAAACAAGCAAAACACTCATCAAAGGGAGTATCTATCACCTTGAATAGGTGAAGGCTAAGAAAAATACTTTTCTATTTGTGTTGAAGATTTTTCAGTCCAAAAAAGGAATTCCATTCAATGGAACTAAGATGTATTGAGTACTCCCACACACTCTGAAGAGTTCAAGAAAGGCCAGCTCATCCTTGCATGAAGGTTTCTGAAGGATGAGGATGTTTATCTGTGCTCAATGTACCCCTAATGCTTTGAACGGTCCAGGCCCATTGTAAGTACTCAATTACTACATGTTGAATGTTGAGTCCTAGGGAAGAAAGTAACCGGAGAGTCTGAGAGAAACTTCAAAAGGTATCCTAAAATTCCAAAGCAGCAAGACCTCTTTGGGATTATCTAGTATACAAATGAATTTTTTTTAATGATCACAATAGCCAGCACTCCTTGTTGAGTGCCAGTCACTGAGCTAAGCACTTTAAATGTACTGCCTTATTTAATCCTTTCACTATTCTCATTGTGGGCTTCCCTGGTGGCTCAGATGGTAAAGAATCTGCCTGCAGTGCAGGAAACCCAGGTTTGATCTCTGGATTGGGAAGATTCCTTATAGATAAGAATGGCTGCCCACTCCAGTATTCTTGTCTGGAGAATTCCCTGGATAGAGGAGCCTGGCAGGCTACAGTCCATGGGGTCACAAAGAGTCAGACATGACTGAGTGACTAACACACGCACACACACACACATTCTCAATTTACATATGAGTAGATGAAAGATCAGAGAGGGTACATAACTAACCCATAAAGTCACACAGGTGATGAATAGCCAAGTCAGGATCACACCCAGTTCTTTGAAGCCAGGGCCTGTACTTTATAATTCTGTGCGATGTTGTCACTTTTTACAGCTTGGTAAACTGAAGCCAAGAAAGAGGAAGAGGCCACCCTAATTTATAAAACTAAAAAGTAAAATAGCTTAAACTTGGCATTACTGGATCTCTAACCTAGTGTTCCTGGTATATCGCCACATTCTCTCTTGCTGCTGCTGCTGCTGCAGCTGCTAAGTCACTTCAGTCGTGTCCATCTCTGTGCGACCCCATAGACGGCAGCCCACCAGGATGCCCGTCCCTGGGATTCTCCAGGCAAGAACACTGGAGTGGGTTGCCATTGCCTTCTCCGACATTCTCTCTTATCACTAGTGAAATCAGGAATTTTTAAAACTTTAGGATTTCTCAGAAAAAGTGCTTTCTCATCTTGATATCCTTCCTCCTGGTGTTGAGAAAGAAATGTCTTGTGCCTTTAAAGAAGAAATTTTTGAAAAAAATCAAAAAACTCTCTGGGGAAAAGGCAGCATGTTTGATTACCAAAAGAAAAAAAGACTTTTATTCACATAGAAAAAGTTAACCTGTTTCAAATATTAATACAGTGTTTATATACTGCCTTTCTTCCAGGAACTGAAAGAGTTTAATACAGTTCATTAATTTTTAGACTATTTCTGTGAGAGAAGAAAGCAAGCATCATTATCTATATTTTAATACAAGGAAACTGAAGCATAGACTCAACTGGAGAGTAGGGACATGGAACAAATTCAGATTCTAAGCCAAATGTGAAAGACAAGACCATTTTGTCAAATTTTATCTGGGATGTTTGCCAGATGTGGATCACTCTGTGAGGTATGTTGATCTTTGTTGAGTAGTAAATGTCCTGAGAAGCCCTTGGAGTCATAGCACTAATCAGTGAAACCTGTAATTTATAGCATTTTTCTTGAAGTAGATGTCAAAATAAGTGATTCTCAACCTTAAGCATGTATTGGAATCACTAGGAGGGAGAAAACACACATCACTGGGCCTCTGCCCCCAGAGCTTCTGATTCAGTAGATTTAGAGTGGGATCACAATTCTGCCCTCCCACAAATCCCAGTACATGGAACACATTTGAGAACCACCAGTCTAGAAAGGTGTGCCTTAGCCCCACAAGAATTCATCATTTAGACCTAGATCCAAACCTGTGAAGGTTTGAATCCTGGCTCTGCTAATTTGCATAATTATTTCTTTTGTATTTCAGGTTTTTTCTTTTGGGAAAAAAAAAAAAAGTGACATGGAGATGGTGATAATAATAATTTAACACTGGGTGGCAGAGGGAGAAGGCAATGCAGCCCACTCCAGTACTCTTGCCTGGAAAATCCCATGGACGGAGGAGCCTGGTGCGCTGCAGCCCATGGGGTCGCTAGGGGTCAGACACGACTGACGTGACTTAGCAGCAGCAGCAGCTGCGACTTCCCTTTCACTTTTCACTTTCATGGGTTGGAGAAGGAAATGGCAACCCACTCCAGTGTTCTTGCCTGGAGAATCCCAGGGATGGGGGAGCCTGGTGGGCTGCCGTCTATGGGGTCACACAGAGTCAGACACGACTGACGTGACTTAGCAGCAGCAGCAGCAGTGTGACAGAGAGAGAGCATTTTCAGTAATTGTTGACTAGCTTCATTTTGTCATGACTCAGGCTACAAGTGCTTAGCCATCTTCTTTGATGCTACCTCATAACAAGGTATATAAATTAGGAAATATCCCTTCTAAGAAGCTGGGCAGTCTTTAGGGAAATTAAGATCAGGCAGAAATCATTATGAAAATGATCATGAAACTTGTAGGTTCAAAAACTTTGATCAACGGGTACATTGCTTTAGGATATAAACTTCCAAGATGTGTTTTAAAAGTCCCATTAGCAAGGGTAGAGACCCTCATTTTGATACATTTCCAGAAAGTTAAGTAATGAATTATCAAATTTTAATGATGCTGGCAAGGATAACCATGTTTGATGGAGGTATGTTCAGTAATACTTAAGTCTGAATTTTACCAGAAGGGATTTTCCTCCATTGCTAGGTTACAGTTTTTCCTCACCTAGAAGAAAGGATTGTGTGCCTGCTGAATGATCACTGTATGCTGAAATTTTTACCCAAGTCTCCACAATTTTTCCAGAGTAACGGAGATTTAGTACTATGTATTAATATTTAAATCAAATTGCTTAAAATCTTCATTGCTTGAAAGCATAATGGGGAAATTATTCAAATAATTTATGCTAAACATGTATCTCAAGTAGTTGATAGGTTTCACATTGTTCCTGACATTTTACAAGTACAAACAGGTAATACTGTGTATTTTTGAAAACAGTTTGTCGGACAGTGCTACTTCAACATCTCATAAATGTCCAGTTCCACACCTCTCTCGCACTCACATTCTTCTCCAGCCAACAAGAATGGCTGCACACTCCATCTCAGGGCACCATGAAAAATTGCACATCTTTGCACACAAATTCTCAAAGCAAAGTGCATAAATTGGTTCTAAGTTATTATATACAGAGCTGACATAGTAGACTGTAATGACCCCTAATGAAGGATACTCCAGGTGTTCATACCCATTAGTAGCTCCCTCCCCTTAAACCTGGACCCTCTCTGTGACCAACAGAGTGTAACAGAAATGATGTGTTTGTCTTAAGAAAGCCTATGGCTTCGGCTTCTGCACTCTGGGGGAAGCCCCTGTCGGGTTAGGTCTGACTATCCTAAAGCTGCCTTGCTGGGAGAAGTCCAGCCTAGTCATGTGGAGTGACACGCATCAAAGAGAACTGAGGCCCCAGCCAGGAGCTCCAGTCAAGCTCCCAGTCAACAGCCAGCAGCACCTTGCCAGCCATGTGACTGAGGCCATCTTAGAAGTGGAGCTTCCAGCCCCAGTGGAGCAGTCCAGCTATGAGTTGGGAGCAAATAAATAAAATGGGTTTTGTTTAAGCCACTGAATATGATGTATTTCATTAAGCAGTAACAGATAAACCCAAAGTGCTAACTTGAAGAATGGCCCAGTCCTGCTCAGCACATAGTGAGTGAAAGTTACTCAGTCATGTCCGACTACTGGAGTCGGTAGCCATTCCTTTCTCCAGGGGATCTTCCTAACCCAGGGATCGAACCCAGGTCTCCCTCATTGCAGGCAGATTCTTTACCAGCTAAGCCACAAGGGAAGCCCAAGAATGCTGGAGTGGGTAGCCTATCCCTCCTCCAGTGGATCTTTCCAACCCATGAATTGAACTGGGGTGTTCTGTATTGCAGGTGGATTCTTTACCAACTGAGCTATCAGGGAAACCGCTCAGCATATATGTTCTGTATAAAAATTTACCTTGATACAGCATTCCCAGCCCATAGCATCTCTTTCTGCTGGTTTGTACAACATATTGATTCCAAATGAGTGATTATGCATACATTAGTTGATCCCAGTTTCTAATAATGTTCTTCTTTTTCTAGTCTATTCTCACCCCTTTGGGTTTGACATTTGTATCAGGAAGAAACCCAAGAGGAATTATTTTGTTATCTGATTCTAATAGTCCAAGAATCGAGGCCTGGGATTAATTACTTTTGTATTCATTATTACTCTGGGAGCATCAGAAAAAAAAAAAAACTGAATGGTCAAATATGCAAAGGTCATGACTTAATTAACACACAGATTTCAATGTGTTGAAAACTCCAAGCACCTCAGTGCATTTGGGGGTGATGATAAAAAGAACTGACTCTAATGTGACCCATTCCATCCTTCAGCCTTACATCACCTGCCTTGGCAGAGCTACACATTTCTGTAGGTTATGGGAACAACTGTGTACAGCCAAAATTTCTAACATTTCATCTGGAATGCCATTCACTTTCATACCTAGTCTTTCCAAAATGAGAGAAAGCACACAAAATCCAGATGTTTAGATCAGCAAACTGTCACTAGTAGGAAATAGTAGGAAAATATTTTGTAAAATCTAATTTCATTCTTTTTTAAACCCTGAGGAAATACTTGTATGTATCCAGTTGTAACAACCAGAGACTTCCTTTAAAAGGGTCTTAATTCTCTATGGAACCATTTCTCCAGATTTCACATGCCCTCTAAATCTTTCATCTCTCCGGAGAACCAGGTGGTTACATCAACTGTTTGCTAACTCCATTCTGCAACTAGGGAAACTGAAATATGTATAAAGATTTTGTGTTTTCCTTTGCAACAGTGGGATTTTTCAAAACTTCTGCAAACAGATACTTTAACCTCATGAAAGGTTTCATGGGAATTGAATACAGAGAGGCGTACACATACAAGGGAAATGAACTGCACTGTTTGCATAGCACATTTGTCAGCTGCTGCCTACTGGGAGGTGCAGGGAAGGTGGACGCAGGCTGGGTAGAGAGATTCAGACAACTTGCACTGAGACTGCAATCGACTCCATAGCTTCTTGGGCAAATTATTACATATCGGAGCCTCAGTTTTCCCATCTGTAAAAAGAGACTAGAACTACCTCGATATGAAAGAAACAAAGTCAACAAGATGTATGATAAATGCGCTGTACATAGAGCTGAAATTGTCACTACTAGTATTATTATGACATTCTGATTTCCCCTAAATTTTAAGAACAGCCACCGTTTGTGGACTATTGATTATGCACTTTTTGAACAGGAACATCTTATCTTGTAATAGTAATTGTATAATCATGGACAAGTTATATTTTCCTCCCCAAGGCTTTGTTTCCTCCCCACCTGATGTGAAGAAGTGGTCATGAAGGCTGAATGAAAAGACCTCAGAATAAATCCCTAACTACTGTGGCACTCTCCCCTGATGGATGATGATCCATGATTCTGAGTGCTTCAGCCAGGACTTCCTCACTACAGAAGATTCCCCTGCTGTTTTGTTCTTTTAGCACCTAGGTCCCCAACATGGAGCAGCTGCTGTTGGTGCCCCCCCCCCCCCCCACCCTGCCCCATATCCGCTAGGCCCAGCACTGATGTGACTACAGCAAGCAATTCTTGTCACTCTGGAAATCTCCCATCTCTCTTGTGTCTTTTTACTTTGCCTCCTGGGACTTTCTTTGGTGGTCAAGAGCTCACTTGGCCCATGTACTGGGAAAAACCTCAACCAGTGATGTATAGAAGTTGGTGGCTAAATAGCCCAACTGAGGCTCTTCTTGCCTGCTTTCTAGAAGCTTTCTTAAACTATAGTCAGGAAGATTGCAACTCATCTGTTTATAGCTGTAATCTGCTCATCAACATTCCTTTTAGTGAGCTTTCTCCACCCTCCCCCTCACTTTTCTATCCTCCCCTTGAGCTACTAGGGATTACTCCCCAAATAAACAAACTAACCAAAAACCATGCCTCAGGGTGAGCTCTTGGAAGATCCAAAACCAAGAAACCACTCAAAGCCTGGAGTGGGCAGCCTGATAGACCAAGTTTGTCTTAGCCCATGCTTGAACTTGTAAGGCAGACTGGAAACTTGAGTTCCTGACAGTATCAGCTTCTATAGTAAGAATAATAACATCAGTTCTACCTCCATAGCATTCTTATTTTCTAAATTTTCTGAGCACCTGAAATCTATTTAGGTATGTGTACTAAAAAGTTAAAAAAATGTCTGCTACCAAATGTTTCTTTTATCACCAGAAGGAAGTACACCTCACTTCATATTTCTCTGGCATGTAAAGATGTTGTGAAAACTTTAACATTGTTTTTATCTCTACTTCTGTGCTTCTAAAAATTTGTTCATGAGCCCTCATAGTCCCTCATCCCCTTCCTGTATCCACCTGAGATTTCTGGGGCCTTTATTATCTGATGTTGTATTAAACTAGCAGACTCGCTGTGTTCTAATCCAAAGACTAGAAGAACATCAGCCCTCAACTTACCCCCAGTCAAGTTAAGGAGACAATCTTGGGAATAAATAGCTCCAATTGAAGGCAGACCCTAGCTTAGGCTCACACATAGCTACAAAAAGCAGGAAACAGGAAAAAAGTATTTGTCTCCAGTGAAAGGAGTAGAGAAAGCTTGGGTACTGAGCCATGCACAGACTCTGTGGCATCTCTCAGAGATGGGCAATGTGGCCAGCAAAAGCATAAGAACTCATCTGAAACATGAAAGGGCATTTTTGGGGCCCTGTGAACCATCTGTAGCTGCAAGAACATTTATATGAGTGACATAGTTTGTCACAGATTTACAGGGACTTCCCCTGGACAACTGTGCCAAGTGCTGTTCCAAGTATTTCTGTGATTAAGGGCAAAGTCAGGGCCAGGTCAAGAAGGGAAGATGGGCTTGTACCGGATAGTGTTGAGGCTCTGGTCAGACAGAGAGTTTGTTCAGGAGATTTGCACCGATGGTCATACCCCATGTATTGTCTTCATGCTTGGGATAAGGCAGTACTTTGATGCATAAAGGTAGAGCTGGTTCATCTTGATGAAGTGGTGTTTTCTCTTTTTTAACAGTCACGGCTTACAAGCACAATGTCAGGATCTGTTTTCAGATCCTGGTGCATCATCATATATCCCGTCAGTTGGCAATCCATGCAGATTCTATCCCTACAATGGACCAATACTCATTCTCTCCCAGCCATTGCTACCTTTATCTCCCTCATTTTAGTATTATTGGATCACATTTGGACTTTTGCCATCTGATCTCCCTGTCTATTACCAGTTTTTTCTTTCCAATCCAGTTTTTTCTGAAGCCTATTTTGAGCAATGTAGTGGTGTGATTAACAGAACAGGCTCTGGTATAGACGGATGTGAGCTGGTTTTGTAGATTAAAAGACACTAATGGGGGTGATGACCTACATCCACGGGTTGCAAATAAATTTTTATTGGGACAAATCTACTCTTACTCATTTACATGTCATCTATGACTGTTTTCCTCTACAAGGGCAAAGTTGAGTAGCTATAGCAGAGATTGTATAGTCAACAAAGTCTAAAATATTTACCGTGTGATAATGATAACAGAAAAATAATATATAATATAATAATAACAGAAAAAGTTTACAGATCCCTGCTCTATATCACAGAATTGCTGGAAAGACTATAAAGATACATGCAAATACTAATGTACTTGACACACTGTATATGCTTAGTAAATGCAAGGTATTATCGTTATCATTGCTTTAGTCTCCCTATTCACGGACCTCCATGTAACCAATTCACCCAATTGGGTGCTCTCCACGCCTTCGGTATTACATAATGACTAATGCACAGGGCACATGGAAAATGCTCAGTTAGCAGACTGCTCCTCACTACAAAACTATTCTCCTGGAGGGAAGGAACTTGAGAACCACAACGTTTAATCTTTATGCATTCTAGTTTCTTCCATATCTCCATTGTCTACTAGGTAGTTCTGCTTCAATGTCAATATTCTAATACAATAGATCTCAAAGTATATTCTTTTATTGTCTTTTCCAAATGGGCTTTCCCTCCTGCATCCCAAATTTCTATCAAACGTACTACTACTAATACAACCTGGAGTTAAGCTTAAAGAGTTAGAGAATGTTAGAACTCATAATGGCAACCCACTCCAGTGTTCTTGCCTGGAGAATCCCAGGGACGGGGGAGCCTGGTGGGCCGTCGTCTATGGGGTCACACAGAGTCGGACACGACTGAAGCAAATTAGCAGTAGCAGAACTCACAAAACATAGAATTGTGGGCTTTAAACCTCAAAGAGGATCATGTAGTTCAGCAATTTTGTTTCTTACAAATCACGAAGTTTTGCTGCTTCATTCAGTGCATCTAGTTGTAGCCAAGTTGGATTTATTCTTCTTTCTGTTTCTTTTTATCTATTTATACACTTCCATGTATACTAGCCCCTTTCATGCAAAGATTTATTCCTTTATCCACTTGTTTCATCATTCATTTATTCCTCTGCTATTTACTGAGCATATCATTAAGTGGCATATATTGAAAGAGACACTGGGGATCTGAGAGTGAATAAGTCCCAGCACCTTCCCCACAAAGTTATAATAACTATCAGGTAACCTAAATTTTCATTTGGAATAATGAAAGCAATTCACTCTCCTCTACAGCACTTGAATTCAGCTTTTGGGGGACCCCATATGCTTCACACTGGATAGGATATATTTATTTGTCTCTACTATGAGGAAACAGATCTTCTACTTGTACCATGAGCTTCTCACTGCTGCTAACTGCTAAGTCACTTCAGTTGTGTCCGACTCTGTGTGACCCCATAGACGGCAGCCCACCAGGCTCCCCCGTCCCTGGGATTCTCCAGGCAAGAACACTGGAGTGGGTTGCCATTTCCTTCTCCAACGCATGAAAGTGAAAAGTGAAAATGAAGTCGCTCAGTCATGTCTGACTCTTAGCGACCCCATGGACTGCAGCCTACTAGGCTTCTCCATCCATGGGATTTTCCAGGCAAGAGTACTGGAGTGGGGTGCCATTGCCTTCTCCGAGCTTCTCACAGTTCATCTTAAATGTTGCCACTGATGGTTTAGTTTTAGCCATGGTTTAAAAAGAATAAACAATAGATTTCCTGATTTGCTACACTGCTTCTTTGAATAACACCTCAGTGTGGAAAAGGAATGGAAGCAAGTAGATGGACTTCTCCCTTCAACCACAGTTACCTTTTACTAGTCATGCTGTATTAACCCCTTATAGTAGTTTGAAGAATGAGGCTCCATAATTTTTCCAAAAAAACATTTTAAAATAACTGAATCCCCTATTTATAATAAAAATCCAGTTTTCATTCCAAATTTCTCAAAAGTAATAAAAATCAATAGGAAAAATGATAATATAGGGAAGTATACTCAATAGTTTATGATAACCTCTAAGAGAATAAGGATCTGAAAAATATTATACATATATATTATATATACATATATTATGTATATCCAGTTTATATACATATAAACTGAATCACTGTGCTGTATACCTGAAACTAATACAACATTGTAAACCAACTATACTTCAGTAAAAAAAGAAAAATGATAATAAAAGCTCCTTTATGAGTGCTTGCAATATGCTTTTAAATCCTCTCAACAAAAGCATGTAGTAGATATTCTAATTATGTCTGTGTATTCAAGAGAATACATTTAGGGTCCGAGAGGTGAAGCCACTTTCCCTGAGTCCCATAGGTAGTAAGGCAAAGCCAAGAAATAAATTCCAAGATGTCTCTCTCAACACTACTGTTTTAATTACCCTGCTTTTCTGTCTTCTATAGTCTATATACTGCTTTCCCCCTTTTTACCACTCTGAGATATTGTTCACTCTTTTTTTAAAATTTTTTTCTTTTGAAATAGCAGATTCAACAGTCCTTTGTTTTTCATTTACTTTTTTTAAACTTGCTTATTTGGCTCGGGTTACTGTTTTAATAATAACTTGGGTTATTTGTTTTAATTAAAGACCTCAAATGTATTTGCATGCCTCTCTGGTCCAATCCTTCACCAATTTGTCCCACATATTTATCAAATTAATCCACTCCAAATACAAGTTTTTAATTTCTTTTCAATATTTTATTACAGTCTTCTAATTCTTCATACTTCCTCCAATGGTATTAATCAAAATGTGTTCCTCAAGATGTTGGTAGATAGTCTACTTAAATAAAAGGAAAAAAAAAAAGACTACTTGGTAATACTTAGCATTTCAGTGCTCTTCTTGGAGGAGAAAGAAAAGAGAGAAGAATCTGGATTTAAAAAAAAAACCTGTAATTCCATAAAAGAATTTGGGGAAATGTTTTTTGGAAAAAAATAACTTTCTTCTGAATAAACTAGACATTTTTGGTTTTATGGCTGAGGTTTTGTGAAGAACACTTCTGGAATGATTAAACTGAAATGTTACTAGATTTGTTATTTTAAAACCTTAATTAAGAAATCTAAAATATTATGAGCTACAGCCTAAATATTTTCTTGGAATACAATAGTTTAGTATCAAAGAGTTATGTTTCTTCCATTATTATCCAAATTAATGCTGTAGTCATTTAGTACGGTAAGAAAAGGATAAGAGGAAAAACATCCTACAAGAAAAAAATAACTTTAGTGTTAAAGATGGCTTCCTCATGAGGGCAATGGTGTTAACCATTAGAAAACTTTAAAATAGTAGTAATGTTGAAACCATGTGTTAAAGATGATGAAGCGGAAAAGTCAGAGTCCACCTCCCCACACACACTCCTTAGGCTGAGGTGAATGAGAAAGAAACTTTCATTTGATTAAATCACTGAAATGTTGAGGTTGTCTGGCATTGCAGCTAACATTACTTACCTTGACAGAAACCAAGGTCCAGACATGTGGCAACATGTTCAAAGTTCCACAGTGAAATAAGGGCATAGCAATTCAGTACCCAGTTCATAGCAATTCTTTCTACCCAATGATACTGCTCTATTTACAGAAGACTTCATTTTTTAATCTCTCTTATTATTAAAAACTAACTTGTAAAAGTTTCCTGTTTGTAAGTAATCATTTGTTTCCTTTCATACCTTATCTCAGGTAAATGTAAAAACTTCACTGTACCAACATGACATTAAACCAAGTCATTATATCATAAAATTGCAGTGGCAACTACTCCAAAACATTTAAACCAGCTCTGTAACACAGTACGCTCAGATAAATGAAGAGACATCACTTAGATTTTCTACTTTTACCCAGTAATGAGAGAGGACAAACTGACATGACACAGTCAAAGGGTTCTGAAGTCTTAACAGTAAGAATTTTATGTACTTTAGATAATGCTCTTTCCTCCCTCACACCAATTTTTCTACTCTAAATTTAATTATTTGGATATTTCTTGCTTTAACAATCCCACAATGTAGGGCATCGTGTCTTTAAACATAGTCCTAAATAGAAACCCTAATAAATCACAGGGGTTTTTGTTTTTTGTTGTGTTCTTTTTTTTTTTTTTTTTTTTTTTGATCAGAGCCTTGTGTATCGTATAACTTGGAATGGAAGATAAATGATTCTGCAGAGGGACATTCACCTAAATAGCTTTATCGTCAGTAACAATGACAGTCTCCTACCTGGGCTGTAGGAATATAATGGAATCTCTGGGGAAGCTGGAAGGGAAATATGTCAGTAAAGTGAAGTCAGGCCCTTCCTATTCAATAGCCATGCCTAGACTAATCTTGACCAAGAGTCAAGGATTTCAAGAAGACCAAGCCATGAAGACATTAAGAATCCTTTTCTTACTTCCTTTATTAAGGTAAAGCTAAGATTAGGATAGGGCTTCCCAGGTGGCTCACTGGGTAAAGAATCCACCTGCAATGCAGGAGACACATGTTTGATCCCTGGGTCAGGAAGATCCCTTGGAAGAGGGGATAACAACCCCACTCAAGTATTCTTGCCTGGAAAACCCCGTGAACAGAGGAGCCTGGCAGATTACAGTCCACAGAGTTGCAAAGAGTTGGACACAACTGAAGAGATGGAGCACAAACACACAAGACTAGGATAAATACTTGAAAATTCATATCTACACAGGGTAAAGTCAGTAAGCTAAAGGCAAGACTAAGGACACAAGTGGTCAGATTTTAGGAGGGACATGGAGACCAACAGACTTTAGGTCCAAGAGACTATGTAAAGGAGTGAGAGAGATACTCATGCGGACAGAACTTAGGACTTTAACTTTGAAAACTTAGATTCAAAACAACTTTACTGTATTTACAAAGCCTATTTCTTCATATATATTATTGGAATACAGAATTGTGTGTTATTGGAGTTTAGCTTATGCAAGCTCAAATGTAAGTGCCCAGAGAGGGAAACAATATCTCTCATACAAGAGTTTTGCTATCATTAATGGCAATGACCATGTGTCAGGGGGACCTAGACCATTGTTGCTGCATTCTGCTTGCCACTCTGGTTCATCACTGTATTCCCAGTGTCTAAAATAATATGTGCCCTGTAGGAGGCCATTGGAGAAGGCAATGGCACCCCACTCCAGTACTCTTGCCTGGAAAATCCCATGGACAGAGGAGCCTGGTAGACTGCAGTCCATGAGGTCGCTAGAGTCGGACATGACTGGGAGACTTCACTTTCACTTTTCACTTTCATGCATTGGAGAAGGAAATGGCAACCCACTCCAGTGTTCTTGCCTGGAGAATCCCTGGGATGGTGGAGCCTGGTGGGCTGCCGTCTATGGGGTCGCACAGAGTCAGACACGACTGAAGGAACTTAGCAGCAGCAGCAGCAGCAGCAGGAGGCCATAAAATTTAGGGAAGGAATGGATGGAGGGAAATATGAAAGAAAAGAAAAAGGAATGAAGAAATAGTGAGCATCTTGCTGTATTGTGCCTCTGTTTTTTGGTATGGCATGATCCAAAAGAGAAATCATCCATTTTACAAATTGTGAGTAGAATAGATACAAATGAATTATATTTATGGGAAAACTAGCTGTGTTGGACTTTTTGAAAGATAGAATTCTCAGGGGTATCTATGACTATACACAAGATTCTGCTTCCGTTCTTTAGATCAAATTGCCAACATCCGTTGAATCATAGAAAAAAGCAAGAGAGTTCCAGAAAAACATCTATTTCTGCTTTATTGACTTTGCCAAAGCCTTTGACTGGGTGGATCATAACAAACTGTGGAAAATTCTTAAAGACATGGGAATACCAGACAACCTGACCTGCCTCCTGAGAAATATGTATGCAGATCAAGAAGCAACAGTTAGAACCAGACATGGAACAACAGACTGGTTCCAAATTGGGAAAGGAGTACGTCAAAGCTGTATGCTGTCACCCTGCTTATTAATTTATTGCAGAGTACATCATGCAAAATCCCTGGCTGGAAGAAGCACAAGCTGGAATCAAGATTGCTGGGAAAAAATATCAATAACCTCAGATATGCAGATGACACCACCCTTATGGCAGAAAGTGAAGAGGAACTCAAAAGCCTCTTGATGAAACTGAAAGAGGAGAATGAAGAAACTGGCTTAAAACTCAACATTCAAAAAACTAAGATCATGGCATCTGGTCCCATCACTTCATGGGAAATAGATGGAGAAACAATGGAAACAGTGACAGACTTCATTTTCTTAGGCTCCAAAATCACTGCAGATGGTGACTGCAGCCATGAAATTAAAATATGCTTGCTCCTTGGACGAATAGCTATGACCAACCTAGACACCATATTAAAAAGCAGAGACATTACTTTGCCAACAAAGGTCCAGCTAGTCAAAGCTATGGTTTTTCCAGTAGTTATGTATGGATGTGAGGGTTGTACTATAAAGAAAGCTGAGTGCCAAAAAATTGATGCTTTTGAACTGTGGTGTTGGAGAAGACTCTTGAGAGTCCCTTGGACTTCAAGGAGATCCAACCAGTCCATTCTGAAGGAGATCAGCCCTGGGATTTCTTTGGAAGGAATGATGCTAAAGCTGAAACTCCAGCACTTTGGCCACCTCATGTGAAGAGTTGACTCACTGGAAAGACCCTGATGGTGAGAAAGATTGAAGGCAGGAGAAAGGGATGACAGAGGACGAGATAGTTAGATGGCATCACAGACTCGATAAACATGAGTCTGAGCAAGCTCCAGGAATTGGTGATGGACAGGGAAGCCTGGCCTGCTGCAGTCCATGGGGTAGCAAAGAGTCAGACATGACTGAGCAACTGAGCTGAACTGAACTGAACCAAATAAGATGCAACTCTACTACAATAATAATCATAAAAATGCATGCAAAACCTAAATTATCGGGCTCATATAAGGACACAATAAGATTAAAATATAGAATGGTATTATGGATAATAATGGTGTAGTGGGCAAGAATAAAGTCATAATAATTTGTGTCATTATCTGATTTCACCTACTAGTATATGCTGTTGTATGGAACTCTGTTATATAACACAACTGCTGTATATAGCTTCTGTAGTTACCTGGCAAAAGAAATTTCTACAGTTGAAATACTGGAGCTGTTACTACCCCAAAGGCCAGGAAAATTAGCCAAGGAAGAAAATAACTGCTGTTCATTCCATCAACCAGCTCAGCCTTGTAGCACTATTGACATTTCCATCTTGGCTCTGTGGGGCTTGTCAATGGAGATGCTCACAAACACTTCAAAGCTGTTGCTACCATTGTGAAGCTTGTAAGCATGTATTCATTACTATTTGTGAGGTGTTTGATAATCTAATGACAACTCAGTTGGTCAGTCACTGCTAAAATCTTGCGGGCTTGTGATGAAGGGAGCCACCTGTGTTTTCAGACACACCTAAGTTCAAGCTCAGGTTCTCCACTTATTTATCATATGACTTGAACAGATCATTTAGACCCCTCTTTGTTTTTTCTTTCAAATTGCACAATATCATGTCCCTATGTATCTCAAACTTGAGAGGTACTAATAAGAGCTCTTCTGTTCTCATTCTAATGCTCATATTATAGTCCTGTTCTTGAATATGGCATCCCTCTGCCCCCAGATGATTAAGACAAAACCTTAAGCATCATCACTGATGCCTAAGTGTTATCACTCCTAACATCCAAACATGACCAAGGTCTGCAGGTTTTTCATCAAAAATATTTTTGGAAATATTTTCAACCACACGTCAGTAAAACATTTTTGAACTTCAGTAGCTCCCTAACTTGGTTTATGTTCCTCTCTTACCTTTTGTCATGATGATTTTTTTAAACCTCAAATCAGAACAGGCCGCTACATTGCTCAAAGTCTTGCATTGACTTTGCCTTTCATCTTCATTAGTATAAAACTCAAATTCCCATACCGTGTTCTACAGGAAGATTTTGCATATAACCATCATCTTCCTCTGTGAGTTCATCTCCTAGTCTCTCCCCATCTTTCACTACTGTCCAGGTAGACTATTCCGTTCCTCACACACATCAAAAATTTTCCCAGCCAAGGTCTTTGCCATTATTGTTCTTTCTTTTGTCTGCAATCATCCCCTGGGCATTTGTCAACCCTCATCCCTCAGGGCTCAGTCACCTCCTCAGAAAAGTTTTCGCTGACAACCTTCACTAAAAGTCTGCTTCTCCTTGTTCATCTCAGTAATCCCAATCTTTCCAGAAACTATCCCAGTTTATAATTATGTTGTTTACCTATTTAATACTTTTCTTATACACTAGGAAGTAACTTTCATCTGATCAGAGAACTTGTCATGTCTCCATGCTAGTATATGACACATAGAATGTGCTCAATAAATATTTTTGACGAATAGAATGAACAGTGTAAGAGACAGAAACGGGAAGCTGGCTAAGTCGTACATGTTGAAGGCTGGGATTCTCAAAGGTAACTGTAACTATATATAATTATAGAACCTATCTCGTAAATTAGATATAATTCTGCTGCTGCTAAGTCACTTCAGTCATGTCTGACTCTGTGTGACCCCTATAGACGGCAGCCCACCAGGCTCCCCTGTCCTTGGGATTCTCCAGGCAAGAATACTAGAGTGGGTTGCCATTTCCTTCTCCAATGCAGGAAAGTGAAAAGTGAAAGTGAAGTCGCTCAGTCATGTCTGACTCTTCGTGACCCCATGGACTGCAGCTCACCAGGCTCCTCCATCCATGGGATTTTCCAGGCAAGAGTACTGGAGTGGGGTGCCATTGCCTTCTCCGAGATATAATTCTACTGCAATCTTTTCTGTGTAACCTATTACTCTCATAGAATCTCAATGAGATTAAAATGCGCAGCGTAGTACCCCAATGTTCATCGCAGCACTGTTTATAATACCCAGGACATGGAAGCAACCTAGATCCCCATCAGCAGACAAATGGATAGAAAGCTGTGGTACATATAAACAATGGAGTATTACTCATCCATTAAAGAATACATTTGAATCAGTTCTAATGAGGTGGATGAAACTGGAGCCTATTATACAGAGTGAAGTAAGCCAGAAAGAAAAATACCAATACAGTATACTAATGCATATATATGGAATTTAGAAAGATGGTAACGATAACCCTGTATGCGAGACAGCAAAAGAGACACAGATGTATAGAACAGTCTTTTGGACTCTGTGAAAGAGGGCGAGGGTGGGATGATTTGGGAGAATGGCATTGAAACATGTATAATATCATATGTGAAACGAATCGCCAGTCCAGGTTTGATGCATGATACAGGATGCTCGGGGCTGGTGCACTGGAATGACCCAGAGGGATGGTATGGGGAGGAAGGCGGGAGAGGGGTTCAAGATGGGGAACACGTGTACACCCATGGAGAATTCATGTTGATGTATGGCAAAACCAATACAATATTGTAAAGTAATTAGCCTCCAATTAAAATAAATAAATTTATATGAAAAAATGCGTAGTAGACAAATTTTAAAATATTATGCACTCTGCAGACGTTATATGTATTTCATTATTATTGTATTTTGATTTTCGGTATATCCTTTTATGTTAATACTGGTATATTACATAACAGGGGCTCCCAGGCTGGCACTAGTGGTACAGAACCCACCTGTCATTGCAGAAGATATGAGACACGGGTTCAATCTTTGGGTTGGAAAGACCCTCTGGAGGAGGCATAGCAACCCACTCCAGTATTCTTGCCTGGAGAATCCCATGGAAGAGGAGCCTGGCAGGCTACAGTCCATAGGGTCACAAAGAGTCGGACACAACTGAAGCAACTTAACACGCACGCATGCTTAACATACAGAGTATTTATGTAATAGAACAGTTTTAGAGACAAGGAACAGAAGGTCCATTTCAACTCTGCTTAAATGATAAAGAGAATTTATTGGCTCAATGTATGAAAAATCCTACAAATAGGGCAGACTAACCAAGCCAGAATCTGTTTCTTTGGGATTGTCTTATTCTTTCGTTTTTCTCTGTTGACCTCGTCTTTGAGCTGGCAGTGAAAAGGCTACCATAATCTGTCATGACATTGTTCACAGCCAAGGGAAGTCATCTTTTTCCATGACTTTCTCTTTTCCAAATGCCCTCAGCAAACATCCCTTCCTGTCTCCTTTGCTTATAAGGAGTTACATGCCATTTTCTGAACCCATTCTTCTGTCCAGAAATGGTTGGCTATCTTATGCCTGAGTCCCTACACCAATTACAATCAAAGACATAGGAGACAAATCAGACTCATTCTGGAGTTGAAAACAGGTTTGCTTCCTCTTCATCACTGGTGTTACAAGGAGTTAATGTAAATTGTTGTTGTTGTTGTTTAGTCACGAAGTCGTATCTGATTTTTTCACAACCCCATGGACTATAGTCTGCCAGGCTCCTCTGTCCCTGGGATTTCCCAAGCAAGAATACAGGAGTGAGTTGCCATTTCCTTCTCTAAGGAATCTTTTCGACCTGGGGTTTGAATCCTCAACTCCTGCTTGGCAGGCAGATTCTTTATGTAATGTAATTATAAATGCCTAAGGGTAAATCAGGCAGGAAAGTACCTGCCTGATTTCATCAGTACCTGATTTCATCCAGTGTACGAAAACTAAGTGACTGAGAGCAGGTAGAAGAGCACTTGGACAATACCTGGGATATGGAAAAATGCTCAGGAATATTAACCACTCTTTGGGAGAAAAGCAAATCTTTCTAAATAAAATTCTAAAAATTTCAACAACAAAGAAGTGATGTCAAACCAAGAGAAATTATACATATAAAGAGAAAACAGATATAAAGTATTTTGTAGATTTTTTCACTTGACCTGAGATTAGTTATTATTATATATTTTCCATTTGGACTTTGGTCAATCAATATGCTTTAATATCTACACTGTGAAAGACATGATTTAAAATGCTGCATATGACATGAAGCCTAAAATATAGTTTTCTCTAGGAGCTTGGAAGCTAACACATGACATATGTTCTAAGTCAATGTACAATAATATTTTAAGTACTAAATAAGTTGAGTTATATCAACATGCAAAAATAATATATGTTAAATACTAATATTTGAATGAATATAAAGTTGTACATATCATATATTTATGTAATAACAGAAGTACTAAATTAGTGATTGACCACAGCAGTGTTTAAGAGCCTGGACACTAACTAGACCCATGCAAAATAATGTTTGGATCCTAACTCTTGTATTAGTATCTGGGATCAGTATTCCTTCCCTAGCTTTAGTCCGCTCACCTGTAAAATGTACCTATCTCATTGGGTTGTTGCAAGGGTTGAATTAAAAGAGTTGATCCAAATGAGTGATGTCACTGCATCTGACACATGGTGAGTGCTCCATAAAAGATAGTTACTCTTAGAACCACCATCTTTGCTAAGATTAGGTTTTATAGAATTCTGGAAAAAGAAATCAGTTGAAATAGATAGGATTTGCTCTTAGTCTTGAAGGAAGTGTAGGATTCAAATAGGAGATGAGATAGCTGGCCATGCAATCACAAGTCACACTTGGGAATTTGGTAAATAGCCCGAACTGTCTAGGAGGTGGAAACCCAAGTAACAACAGATTGTATTCGTACAACGTCATCTCACAATCCTTCTATTTTTACATTTAAATAGCTATTATCTCCCATGCTCTCATTCACAACTCAGTTCAATTCACATCTTTTTAACAAACATGGAAACTGAGACCAGTAATTAAGTACTTCAAATCCCTTTTCAGAATGACGTATGTCCCAAGAGGGAAGAGACCTATTCGTATTAGCTATTGAAATTTAAGAAAGGACCACAGTGCCTAACACTCCCGCTCCCGGGCTGCCGGGGCGGCGGGCCCAAGACGAGGGGCGCCCCCTACTTCCTCCACGCCGTCAAAGCGGCGTGCTGCGCCCCTAATGGATCGAGCGTGGGCAGTCGGCCGTCCTCGCCGCTGGCTGGGCGGGTGGGTCGGGCCACCGGTGATCGCTTTCCCGCTTCCTCGCTTCTCGGGTTTCAGCCTCCACGAGTCGCCCTGCGCCTCGCGCCCTGCACCGGGCACGCCCGGCTCCTTGTGATTGCTTCTGGGCTTCCCTGGTGGCTCAGCTAGTAAAGAATCCGCCTGCATTGCGGGAGACCTGGGTTACATCCCTGGGTTGGGAAGATCCTCTGGAGAAGGGAACGACTGCTGCTGCTGCTAAGTCACTTCAGTCGTGTCCGACTCTGTGGGACCCCATAGACAGCAGCCCACCAGGCTCCACTGTCCCTGGGATTCTCCAGGCAAGAACACTGGAGTGGGTTGCCATTTCCTACCCACTCCAATATTCTGGCTTGGAGAATTCCGTGGACTGTACAATCCATGGGGACGCAAAGAGTCGGACACGGCTGAGCGACTTTCACTTCACTTCACTTCTCATGAATAATTATTGAATGGCGATGATGGGGTACAAATAAATGTGTTAATAAACTGACTTGCTTAGAGTTATCTAGCCAGTAAACAGCAGGGATGAAACTGGACAAGAACTGGTGCTTCCTAGTTTCAGATTTTTTTTAAATGTTTCCTATGACACTTCACTCTCTCCACATAAAGGAATTAGGAGAGAGGAGATTGGAAGGAGCATCTCTGGGAGTGCAGTGATCAGGAGTTCAGGTGAACACATAGGAATTGGTCCATTATGTTCTAAGGGTCAGCATAGTGTAGTGGGGCAGTGCACAGGTCAGGTTAAAAGCTCAGTTCCTCCTCTTATGTGAATTTGAATGTTGTTTAACCTTTCTGTATCTCATTTCCCTCAGCCATAAAAAGGGGATAAATGATAGTTTTTATCTCATAGACTGATAATGATTAAAGGAAACAATGCATGTACACTGAACTGCTTAGAACATAGAAAGCGTTCAGTAAATGTTAGCAATCATTACATAGAAAGCTGCAAAAACCTATCTTTTAGAATATTTGCTCTTTTTTATTCATCCGCCCCTAACTCTGGCCCTTTGCATCTGAGTGCATGCAACTCATGGTTCTGTTGCTCCCTTGTCAAGGCCTTTGATGTTTGTTTTTCCAGTTGCAGGAAAAGTGCTCTTAAAGTATGGAAATCACTGAAATCACTCCAGGGAAGCAATCACCTCCCTCACCAAACATGTGATTCAAACCAAGGAAAATGGCCAGTATTCCACTTCCATGAGTCTGACACTTGGGACTGACTACACAATGTGTGGAGCCCAGTGCAAAATGAAAATGTGGGGCTCCCTGTTCAAAATGTATTAAGAATTTAAAGACAGCAACACAGCATTAAAGCATATATGGGGCCCCTTTGAGCCCATGTACGGTTGCACAACCATAAAGCCAGGTCTGCAGATGCTTTAGACTTTCTACTTCTCTTTTTAGTCTTCCTTTGCAGTCATCTTTTCGTGACTCTTGCCCCAAACACCTGGCAGAAAGTGTTCCTCTCGCCCTTGATCTTGGCATTAAACGTGCTTTGCATTTTGGAATCCAAATGCCTGGTTTCAGACTTGAATTCCACCCCTTGCTGGCCTGTATGTTCACAGGTATGATGCTTAACTCTCTTCATCTCTCTTTTCTCATGTGAAAATTGAGGATAGCAATAATAATAGCAAGTTTGCAGACTTATTATGAGGACTGAAAGAGCTATTAATTTAAAAGCTTTTAAATAGCATCTAATACAGTGGTTCTCAACCCTGGCTGCATATTAGAATCATCCAAAAGCTGTTCAGAAGTAGCATTTCCTGGGTCCCAGCCATGACCAATTAAACCAGAGTCTTTGGGGGTAAGGCCAGGACAACTGTAGTTTTAAAAAGCCCCCAAAGATATTTGAATAGACAGGAGGATTGTGAACCACTGGTCTTGTGCATGATGAGTGTTCAATAATAAATAATAAGAATAAATAATAAATGCTATAATAAAAAATAAAATTTAAATATAAATAATATAATAATAAATAATAAATGTTGGCCAGTTATTATTACACAGCCTAGCTACACAAGGAAGTAAAATGCCCTATATTTCAATTTTTCCCCTGGATCAACTCTGCATTTGACTTCTTTCTCCCACTCTCGTGTGCTTTGATCCAGCATGTACCTGCAACCAATATAAATCAATACCAAAGATGTCTTACCGTGCTCCCACTGAGACAAATGTACCTCTGAATACAGGTCTTCCCATTAACCTGGAGATGAGAGGGGAAATGTCAACTCTTCCAACAGGGGTCCTTCCTTTGATATGAGGGCGGTGTATATTCCAAAAGCTCAGCACTCTGTGGGTTTCGGGGGGCAGGGAGGCCTTCAGTCAAGTCACCAGAGATCCCTAAATAATGCAAAGCAAAGAGAGACAAGGCACTGGTGAGAATGTTAATTTCTTAAGCTTGTATTTCTCTCCCATCAGAGTGGATAGTCATCTTTTTGAAAATGTCCTTTTGTTGTATTTATGATGGTGACACATCCATTATGAATACAGTAGCTCATTTGCAATATAGCCTGACAAATATTGATGTGTTCTAGGCTACATTTAATTCCAAGGTAACTAAAATCATTTGTGTTTCTTAGTAACTGAGAAGGATTCTGATCACACGATCACACGAAGCTTAAAATATGAGGGTCCTTTATGAATCATCCTTCACAGTAAATCTACTGATGAGGACCTAGACTGGAGTTGAGGTAGAAGCTGGAGAAGAGGTCAGTTGACTCAATTTGACCTTGAGGTCTAGAGGATCTCAATCTCAAGCTGAGGTTCACAGACACATTGTTGGAGGGGAGGTAGCTGTTAGTCACAGATAGTTTCTTCACTGACACCCACTGACCATCTCCTCCAGCTCAATAATAGGCTTACAGACTCAAGGCTCTTGGGACTCAGAATATGAAAGGTGATTGATGGAGACCCTCAGAGGCCCCAGTTCCAGTATCCAAGAGTCAAATAACTTGTTATATTCCTGAGACCATGGGTCTAAGAGAAAAGAGCAGATCCTACCCAGAGCTATTTATGTTCTGGTTGGCTTCCTAAATTCTAAATACCTGAGAAGGCAACTCTTAAGCAATATAACAAGATGTTAGATCTTAACAATATCCTTAAGATGTGATGGAAGACCCAGATGAACTTTTTGGCCAACCTGATAGGGGTTTCCCAGGTGGCGCTAGTAGTAAAGAATCCACCTGCTGATGCAGGAGCCTCAAGAGACAGGGGTTCGATCCCTGAGTCAGGAAGATCCCCTGGAGTAGGAAATAGCAACCCACTCCAGTATTCTTGCCTCAAAAATCCCATGGACAGAGGAGCCTGGCAGGCTATAGCTCATAGGGCTGCAAAGAGTAGGACATGACTGAGCACACACACACATAACATAGATTCAGAGGATAAAAGAATCATCATAGTCAGTAAAGTGTTTTTAATAAATTTTAAACCATTGTGAGTCCTGAAGTTAATTTAGTAGGTCAAGTCAAACATTTATCTTTATAATAGAATAGATTAGTTCGAAGTAGAATAGATCAAAGTGCTTTCGTTTCAGTTAAGTCTATTGTTAGTATTGAGCATTGTTTTCTAGAAAGTTTTGCTTCATTTATCTGTGTTTATGCATGTGTATATTAGATTGCAATGTAGAATGGAATTTTTGCTGTGGTTTAAGGTCCAGAAGAATGAAATTCACCATATTAATGGACAGTGTCTGTTCAGGGCAGTGTTTATAAATTGGGGATTCACAGGATACATATGGTCCATCAGGAGTGAGTGAACTGGGGGCTTTATTGTTATTATTATTTAGTTCTATGGTTCAAAAAAAGAAGTTGTGAAAAAAATATGAGTTGACAGCCAGCATTTTAAAGTCAGGAAGTTTTTTAAAAAGACAGATTTTTTAGTTTCTCTTCAAATAACAGAGTATCCAGAAATAATCAATCGGCATTCCCCCAGCCCAGGAGAGTCCAGGCAAACTGTTTTCCCAAAAATGAAAAATCTGATATGTCGAATGGGTCCATTTGCAAGTATTTTCTATCTCTGGGTCCTTTGACTTGACAATGATTTCTTATCTGCCATATGTTCCTGCCTCAACCTACATTTCTGGCCTTATCCCTCACTCATCTTCTGTTCTAGACAGAAGAGTTAGAAACCTAACTTATCCAAGGATATTTCCACCATCCTCTGATTATATGGCACTTTCTCCTCCCCGACCTTCTGTCAATTGAAACTTTTACTAAAGCCCAATTTAAATACATAGTTCCAGTTAGCCTTTCTGTCTCTTTCTTTATCTCTGGTTGTCCCCATCTCTCACTTCTGCTTGCTCATTGTACTTCTCTACTGGTCATATAATACTCACAATTCTCTAAAATATATCATCCTAATTTATCATCATCTCTCTCTCTGAATAGATCATAAGCTCCCAGAGTGCAGAAACCATGTCACATTTGTCTCTGCTTTCCCAACCCATTCCTCAGACCAGTGAATTGCATAAAGCAGATACTCAATATTTGTTTGATGAATTAGATTACAAAATACTTCAATATAAGGTTATTCATTACAACATTGTTTGATATAGCAAAAAATTGAAAACAATCCAGTTGTCTATCAGTTACGGTTGAATAAAGCAGTTATACTACCTCAGGATATTCTGAGGCTATTAAAAATGATTTAGATCTGTATTTGGTGATGTAAAAGATGTTCAGGACATACTACTAAGTAAGAAATCAATTGACAGAACCATACAGCACATTATCTAAAAAGTTTTATATAGACTCTTGTATGTACCAAATAGATCTGAAAGGATATTCATTCATTCACCTTACAGATGTTTACTGAAAGCCTCCTATGAGTCAAAGACTACTCTAAGATCTGCATATATGAGAATAAACAAAGCAAAATTTCTATGCACCTGGAGTTAGCATTCTAGTAGGGGAGGAGGCAGAGTGGAGAGACTGTATTTAAGATAGTAATAAGTGCAACAAAGAGAAATAAAACAAGAATATTGAATAAAGAGTGATAGGGCTGGTGCAGGGAATATTTCAACATTATATAAAGTAGTTAAGAAACACTTCTCTGATGAAAAGTTATTTCCCTAAAAGCCTGAAGTAAGACAATAAGTCATGTAGGTATCTAAGGGACCAGGATTCCAGGAAGAGGGCACAGCAAGTGTAAGGTCCAAAGTACAAGTGTACTTGGTGTGTGGGATAGAGTAAGTAAGAGGAGAGGAGGTAGGAGGTTAGATAAACACATCAGTGTGAAACCATGTTATGTAGTGCCCCTGTAAGTACTCTTTTCTGAATAGAGTGCAAAGGCTGGCAGAAGAGTTGGTAATAGACCAGGAGTTCCAAGTGGGTGATAGAGAGTTGGGTACATGATCTAGAGTTCAAGAGTGAATTCCAGACTGGTTTTATAGATTTGAACTGGTATTTAAATCAATTTTCTAATCAAGTAAAACTACCTTGAAAAGAAGTGTGGAAGTCAAAGAAGTCTGAGGACTGAGGAATGTATTCTTTTGTTTTTTACAGAATAGAAGCTTGAGTCCAGCAAAACTTAGGAGGGACCACTGAGCAAAGAGATAAAGAGCTGTATGAACGAAGCCTGGTGATGAAAGTATGATACCCTCAAGAGGAGGATAAGATAAATTCTATCAAATTCTCCTGAAAGGTTGAATAAGAGCCGGACTGAGAAATGACCATTGAATTTTGTGACATGAAGATCACTGGTGACCTGAATAAAAGCAATCTTGGGAGAATGATAGGGACAGAAGTCAGTAAATTAGGATCTCAAGAGAGAATGGGAGGCAGGGCTGACAGTGAGTTTATACAATTCTTTCAAAGTCCTTTCAAAATTAAGAAATATCAGATGAATTGAGACTCATTCTAGAAATCAACTAGCCTCTTCTCCACAAAAATGTCAGTGTCATAAAAGATAAAGAAAGGCTGAAGAAATGTTCCAGATTAAAAGAAACCAAAGAGTCATGTCCACTAAATTCTATACTTGATTCTTGATTGAAACCTGGATTGGGGGAAAATTGTTATAAGGGACATTACTGGAAAAAAAAAAAATGACAAAATCTGAATACAGATTTCATTTTAAATTAGGATATTGTATCAATACTAAATTTCCCCAATTTGATCATAGAAATATAGATATGTAATGGAAGGTCCTTGGTCTCAGGAAATATATCCTGATACACTTAGGCATATGATACATATGATATCACTTAGGCATATGATACACTTAGGGTATGATAATTACAACTTTCAATCAAATGATTCAGAAAAAAAATAAACATAAATATATATACACCTGTGTGTGTGTGTGTGTGTATATATATATATAAAATAGATTACATATATGGGAAATAATAGATTTTATATATGCAGAATGTAGAATATATATATTTATATATATATACAATCTAGGTAAGGGGTACATGGAAGTACTCTGTATTATTTTTACAACCTTTCTGTAAATTTGAAATTATTTTGTAACAAAGCATTTTTGAAAATGTTGTAGTGTATTTTTCTGAGTAATTAAAGAATTGGTGTTTTTTCTATCTCCTTATCCTATTTTCTTTTTCAACAGCAGAGATTAGTTTTTTTTTAAACATAAGTATTTTAATGACATTTAAAGTATTCAGGAAGACATATCAATTAACTTTATCAACCACTCAAAAGGATAGTGTTTTAATGATCTGAGCAAATACTAACTTCATGAGACATATTTATCAGATTTTTTGAAGTTATAGAACAAGATTTACAACAGATTTCTAACAAAGAGATTATATACCCACATGCAATACTTTATGGGCCAACGTTCACTTCTCAAGTAAAAGAAAGTTAATATATATGGATATCGCTTGAAGTATTTTAATGTTAACTATAATGATTTGGATATTTTTAGGACTTAAATTATTTCTGTGTTTTATGTACTGGCTTTACCACCACAAAGGAGAAATCTCCAAAAGCAATAAACTCTAGTCTCCCTGAGAAATCACTATAAAGAACCTGTGGAGGAAGGTGCAGGGTTAGAGTAATCATAGAAGGTCTATTTAATCAGATTCTCACCCCATGGAAAATCTGGTTTAACATCCCACTGTTATCAGAACAAGTTTGCCATTATCATATAACAGATTTGTGGTGGAAACTCAATGGCCACTTGTTGATTCATTGTGAAGAAAGGGAAGAAAGCTTATATTACAGACAACTTGACTTTGCAAAATCTAGCAAGGTTACCACCAACTCTCACCTACTCAGAATATAAAGTGTTGACCATGGTGTTAGGAAACTGAGCGGGATTGTTTTTAATGTCAATCCCTCTAACAAGAAGAATAAGATAACTTTGTTGCCCACAAGCCTTAGAGCACTTTATTGACTTAACAGCCAAGTAAGAAAGAAAAAAGGGGGGGGGGGAGGAACTATTTAAGAAGATAGATTGATAATATTTTGCTATCAAGTTTTGTAATTCAATTTAAATAATTTATTTATGGAAAACCTTTAAAAATTATTATAGAGGTATATTTTAAGAATTAGTATAGGTGTTTTTATATATATATCAGATCAGATCAGTCGCTCAGTCGTGTCCGACTCTTTGAGACCCCATGAATCGCAGCACACCAGGCCTCCCTGTCCATCACCAACTCCCGGAGTTCACTGAGACTCACTTCCATCGAGTCAGTGATGCCATCCAGCCGTCTCATCCTCTGTCGTCCCCTTCTCCTCCTGCCCCCAATCCCTCCCAGCATCAGAGTCTTTTCCAATGAGTCAACTCTTCACATCAGGTGGCCAAAGTACTGGAGTTTCAGCTTTAGCATTATTCCTTCCAAAGAAATCCCAGGGCTGATCTCCTTCAGAATGGACTGGCTGGATCTCCTTGCAGTCCAAGGGACTCTCAAGAGTCAATCCAACACCACAGTTCAAAAGCATCAATTCTTCGGCACTCAGCCTTCTTCACAGTCCAACTCTCACATCCATACATGACCACAGGAAAAACCATGGCCTTGACTAGACGAACCTTTGTTGGCAAAGTAATGTCTCTGCTTTTGAATATGCTATCTAGGTTGGTCATAACTTTCCTTCCAAGGAGTAAGCGTCTTTTAATTTCATGGCTGCAGTCACCATCTGCAGTGATTTTGGAGCCCAGAAAAATAAAGTCTGACACTGTTTCCCCATCTATTTTCCATGAAGTGGTGGGACAGGATGCCATGATCTTCGTTTTCTGAATGTTGAGCTTTAAGCCAACTTTTTCACTCTCCTCTTTCACTTTCATCAAGAGGCTTTTTAGTTCCTCTTCACTTTCTGCCATAAGGGTGGTGTCATCTGCGTATCTGAGGTTATTGATATTTCTCCCAGCTATCTTGATTCCAGTTTGTGTTTCTTCCAGTCCAGCATTTCTCATGATGTACTCTGCATATAAGTTAAATAAACAGGGTGACAATATACAGCCTTGACGAACTCCTTTTCCTATTTGGAACCAGTCTGTTGTTCCATGTCTGGTTCTAACTGTTGCTTCCTGACCTGCATACAAATTTCTCAAGAGCAAGATCAGGTGTTCTGGTATTCCCATCTCTTTCAGAATTTTCCACAGTTTATTGTGATCCACACAGTCAAAGGCTTTGGCATAGTCAAGAAAGCAGAAATAGATGTTTTTCTGGAACTCTCTTGCTTTTTCTATGATCCAGCGGATGTTGGCAATTTGATCTCTGGTTCCTCTGCCTTTTCTAAAACCAGCTTGAACATCAGGAAGTTCACGGTTCACATATTGCTGAAGCCTGGCTTGGAGAATTTTGAGCATTACTTTACTAGCATGTGAGATGAGTGCAATTGTGCGGTAGTTTGAGCATTCTTTGGCATTGCTTTTTATATCTGTACCTGTATCTCAATTTCAGTTTCTGGCAGCATGGCAGACTAAATAATCTAACCAGCTCTCAATTAAAGTAAGTTAAAGTATGAATATCTATCTATGTTATTGCTTTGACAAATTGATGAGAAGGTAAGAATGCTTCAGAGACCTAAAGTTAAAGGAAAACGGGAGCACAACATGATAAGCCGAGGACCAGAGTTCACCTTTATCCTAAGGGCATCTTCTGAGCCCAGACAACTCTGAACTTTACTTTGCATGGCCTCACAGAGAGTGAAGGCTTAAGAAAATCTTTCAGAGTGGGAAACCTGCTAGGAGCTTCCACACATTAACCTGAACTAGAAAATTATACCTTCAGCAGGCAAACTAGAAATAAAACTGTACCTCTCAGGAGTAGAAAATAAAATTAGCCACCTTAAACTTGTGTCTGGATGGCAGCCAGGAGGAAATATTTATAAATTAAAAAGAACAGAGTACACATATACAAAAAAAGAAAAAGTTTCCATATAGGATAAACAGTTGAAATATGTAAATATTTAAACGATACCATTTGCAACAGCACCAACAAATGAATTTAACCAAAGATGCACAAAACCTTAATGACATCAAAAACCTGTGAAACTCTGTTGAAACCACTTAAATAAGAGCTAAGTAAAGATGTACCATGGTTCATAGATTGGAAGATTCAGTACTGTAAAAATGTCACTTCTCCCCAAAATGATCCATATTTTCCATCTGAATAGTTTTTACTTTGAAACATGACAAAAAAGGTTGTGAAATTTAGAGGACAAAGGCCAAAAATAGTCTAAAGAGCCCTTAACAGGAAATATATACAGGGAATAATTGCCTTACCAGATATCAAGAGTTATAAAATCTAGTATTTAAGATATGGTTATAGTGGTCCAGGGATAGATCCCGGAATATACTTGAGGAACTGAATGGAGAACTCAGAAATATATCCATACAACTATGGAAGTTCAACTGACAGATTAGTGGGAAGCAGGAATTTTTCTACAAATAGTTCTGAAACAAAATTAACTCCTAACTGAAACAATTCCATAGGCATTAAAGATCTAAACATGAACAGCAAAAGTATAAAAATTTTAGAAGGCAACATAAAAAATGACTTTACCATTCCCTCCTCGGAATTCTCCATTTTTTCTGGAGTTGATCTGTAGTAGAGATAGATTTCTGTACTCTTGCCTGGAAAATCCCATGGACGGAGAAGCCTGGTAGGCTACAGTCCATGGGGTCGCTAGGAGTCAGACATGACTGAGCGACTTCACTTTCACTTTTCACTTTCATGCATTGGAGAGGGAAATGGCAACCCACTCCAGCGTTCTTGCCTGGAGAATCCCAGGGACAGAGGAGCCCCTGGGCTGCCGTCTATGGGGTCGCACAGAGTCGGACAAGACTGAAGTGACTTGGCAGCAGCAGAGATAGATTTCTTAAATATAGTAGAAGTAGAAAATGCAAAGAGAGTTAGGTTCAATTACATTAAAATTAAGAGCATCTGTTCATATAAAGCACCATGTGGTAGAAACCGTGAGTACTCCCAAATATCAGTGTGGGAGTATTCTACACTTCCCAACCTCCTTTGGGGCTGCATGATGAGATGCAATTTGGACAGGAGTGACAGAAACCACTTTCAGGTCTCTTACTTAGAAATAACCTACAGAATCCCCAACTTTCCTTCTTTTACTGTGTGTTTTCTAAAGCATAGCTTCTATATTGAGGATCATCTACTAACATCAGCCTTTGTTATTCACTGACATTCAAAGTCAGTTACCTTAGTTTCGTGTATCCTACACTCATGAATAAACACCATAGAGAAATGACAACTACAAAATGGAGAAACCATTTTCAGTACATCTACTTGACAAAATATGACCATCCAATATATTATTAAAGTTCTATGAAATAGTAAGGAAACATATCAATGGAAAAATGGGCAAAAGATTTGAACAGCCTCCTTCATAATGTCAATAACCACATAACAAGATAGCCATTCTCTTTAGTAAATGAGAAAATAGTACCTCACAATTTTTATTCCCATCAGTAGTACAAAATTTTTTTGAAGTCTGATCCTACCCAGTGTTAACACGAATAGGGAATAATAGGAATTCTTATTCACTGCTAATGGAAGTAAAAATCAATACAACTACTTTGGAAAACATCTTAGTGTTACATAATAAAGGTTAAGAAGCTCATACTCTTCTACCCAGTAGTTCTGCTCTTGGGTATGTACTCCAAGCCAGTGCTGCTCAATAGAACTTTGATGATGCTGGAAATATTCTATAATCTTGCTGTCCAATATAGTAGCCACATGCCCCATGTGGCTAACTGAGCACTTAAAATGTGCCTACTGAGACAGCAGAACTGGATGTTTTATTTTAATTCATTTTCAATTTTAATTAGAACACTCACTTGTGCTAATGTATTGAACAGCACAGGCGTAGGCAAAGGAAAAAGAAAAGAAAGAAAGTAGTGGGCCATTTACATTTCTGGGAATAAAGAGTAGAGGCAGTTTTTCTTATTCTTCCCACTAAGTGTAACTAAAGTCCTGCTGGGGTTAGGGGAAGATATATATATATATATATATATATATATATAACTCTACAAAGTTATATCAATAACCTCAGATATACAGACGACACCACCCTTATGGCAGAAAGTGAAGAAGAACTAAAGAGCCTCTTGATGAAAGTCAAAGAGGAAACTGAAAAAGTTGGCTTAAAGCTCAACATTCAGAAAACTAAGATCATGGCATTCGGCCCCATCACTTCACGGCAATAGGTGGAGAAACAGTGAAAACAGTGGCTGACTTTTTGGGGGGGGCTCCAAAATCACTGCAGATGGTGACTGCAGCTATGAAATTAAAAGACGCTTACTCCTTGGAAGGGAAGTTATGACCAACCTAGATAGCATATTAAAAAACAGAGACATTACTTTGCCAACAAAGGTCTGTCTAGTCAAGGCTATGGTTTTTCCATTAGTCATGTATGGATATTCGAGTCGTACTATAAAGGAAGCTGAGCACAGAAGAACTGATGCTTTTGAACTGTGGTGTTGGAGAAGACTCTTGAGAGCCCCTTGGACTGCAAGGAGATCCAACCCATCCATTTTGAAGGAGAACAGTCCTGGGTGTTCACTGGAAGGACTGATGCTGAAGCTGAAACTCCAGTACTTTGGCCACCTGATGTGAAGACCTGACTCATTTGAAAAGACCTTGATGCTGGGAAAGATTGAGGGCAGGAAAGGCGACAACAGAGGATGAGATGGTTGGATGGCATCACTGGCTCAATGGACATGAGTTTGGGTAAACTCCGGGAGTTGGTGATGGACAGGGAGGCCTGGCGTGCTGCGGTTCATGGGGTCATAAAGAGTTGGACACGACTGAGTGACTGAACTGAACTACAAAGTAAAGAGAAGCCAAACTGGCTGGGATCTAGGGATCTTATTGAGAAGATCAAAAGAAAAACTAAAGATAGGGAGAAAATATTTGCAAACCATACATCCAACAAAGTTCAACTAATCAGAATGCTTAAAGAACTCTTTAAGAACAACATTAAAAAAGCAAACAATCTACATAGAACACAGGCAAAAGACATTTCCTCTTGATGAAAGTGGAAGAGGAGAGTGAAAAAGTTGGCTTAAAGCTCAACATTCAGAGAACTAAGATCATGGCATCCAGTCCCTTCACTTCATGGCAAATAGATGGGGGAACAATGGAAACAGTGACAGACTTTATTTTCCTGGGCTCCAAAATCACTGCAGATGGTGACTGCAACCATGAAATTAAAAGATGCTTACTCCTTGGAAGAAAAGTTATGACTAACCTAGACAGCATATTAAAAAGCAGAGACATTACTTTGCCAACAAATGTCCATCTATTCAAGGCTATGGTTTTTCCAGTAGTCCTGTATGGATGTGAGAGTTGTACTACAAAGAAAGCTGAGTGCCGGAGAATTGCTGCTTTTGAACTGTGGTGTTGGAGACTTTTGAGAGTCCCTTGGATAGCGAGGAGATCCAACCAGTCCATCCTAAAGGAGATTAGTCCTGAATATTCATTGAAAGGACTGACGCTGAAGCTGAAATTCCAATACCTTAGCTGCCTGATGTGAAGAACTGACTCATGGGAAAAGACTCTGATGCTGGGAAAGATTGAAGGAGGGCAGAGAAGGGGACGAGAGAGGATGAGGTGGTTGGATGGCATCACTGACTCAATGGACATGAGTTTGAGTAAACTCCAGGAGTTGGTGATGGACAGGGAAGCCTGGCATGCTGCAGTCCATGGGGTCACAAAGAGTTGGACATGACTGAGCAACTAAATGGAGAAGGCAATGGCATCCCAAACCAGTACTCTTGCCTGGAAAAATCCCATGGATGGAAGAGCCTGGTGGGCTGCAGTCCATGGGGTCGCTAGGAGTCAGACACGACTGAGTGACTTCACTTTCACTTTCAGGCATTGGAGGAGGAAATGGCAACCCACTCCAGTATTCTTGCCTGGAGAATCCCAGGGACGGGGGAGCCTGTTGGGCTGCTGTCTATGGGGTCGCACAGAGTCAGACACGACTGAAGCGACTTAGCAGCAGCAGCAGAGCAACTAAACTGAACTGAGCTGAAAAGACATTTCACCAGAGAAGGTATATAGATGGTAAATAAGCAGATGAAAAGATGTTCAACAACATTTGCCATTATGGAAATGAAAATAGAAACCATCATCTGATTCCACTGTACTCCTATCAGAATGGGTAAAATAAAGCACAATGACAATACTGGAACCTGGCTAGGATGAGAAGAAATTGAATTATTGAAGCATGCTAGTGGGTATGTAAAATGGAACAATCACTCTGGAAAACCATTCAGCAGTTTCTTAGACAACTAAATATGTAATTATCAAATGAACCAGCAATTGCTTTCCTGGGCATTTAACATAGAGAAATGAAGCATTGGATTTATACCAAAACCTGGACCCAAACGCTCATAGTAGCTTTATTCATAATAACCAAAAACTGAAAACACCAGATGTTGTTGAACAGGTAAGTGTTTAAACAAACTATGGTACATCCATACCATGGAATAGGCCTTAGCAATAAAAAGAAATCCATTTACAAAACATTCTTGAAAACAGAAAATTATAGAAATGGAAACTATATTATGGGTTGCTTTGAGTTAAAGACAGAGGGAAGATTTTCAGAAAGTGAATATGGCTACCTCTATGCTATGCCAAAGCCTTTGACTATGTGGATCACAATAAACTGTGGAAAATTATGAAAGAGATGGGAATACCAGACCACCTGATCTGCCTCTTGAGAAACCTATATGCAGGTCAGGAAGCAACAGTTACAACTGGACATGGAACAACAGACTGGTTTCAGATAGGAAAAGGAGTACATCAAGGCTGTATATTGTCACCCTGCTTATTTAACTTATATGCAGAGTACATCATGAGAAACGCTGGGCTGGAAGAAGCACAAGCGGGAATCAAGATTGCTGGGAGAAATATCAATAACCTCACATATGCAAATGACACCACCCTTATGGCAGAAAGTGAAGAGGAACTAAAAAGCCTCTTGATGAAAGTGAAAGAGGAGAGTGAAAAAGTTGGCTTAAACTCAACATTCAGAAAATGAAGATCATGGCATCTGATCCCATCACTTCATGGGAAATAGATGGGGAAACAGTGGAAACAGTGTCAGACTTTATTTTGGGGAGGCTCCAAAATCACTGCAGATGGTGACTGCAGCCATGAAATTAAAAGACGCTTACTCCTTGGAAGGAAAGTTATGACCAACCTAGATAGTATATTCCAGGTTCGATGCACGTTACTGGATGCTTGGGGCTAGTGCACTGGGATGACCCAGAGGGATGGTATGGGGAGGGAGGAGGGAGGAGGGTTCAGGATGGGGAACACACGTATACCTGTGGCGGATTCATTTTGATATTTGGCAAAACTAATACAATTATGTAAAGTTTAAAAATAAAATAAAATTTAAAAAAAAAATCAGAGACATTACTTTGCCAACAAAGGTCCATCTAGTCAAGGCTATGGTTTTTCCAATAGTCATGTATGGATGTGAAAGTTGGACTGTGAAGAAAGCTGAGCACCGAAGAATTGATGCTTTTGAACTGTGGTGCTGGAGAAGACTCTTGAGAGTCCCTTGGACTGCAAGGAGATCCAACCCATCCATTTTGAAGGAGAACAGTCCTGGGTGTTCACTGGAAGGACTGATGCTGAAGCTGAAACTCCACTACTTTGGCCATCTCATGCGAAGAGTTGACTCACTGGAAAAGACTCTGATGCTGGGAGGGATTGGGGGCACGAGGAGAAGGAGACAACAGAGGATGAGATGGCTGGATGGCATCACCGATGCGATGCACATGAGTTTGGGTGAACTCCGGGAGTTTGTGATGGACAGGGAGGCCTGGTGTGCTGCAATTCATGGGGTCGCAAAGAGTCGGCCACAACTGAGCGACTGAACTGAACTGAACTGATGTTCATGGAAATGTTATCTTTCTTTACTACATCAATGTCATTATGTACTAGAGTTTTACAAGACATTACAATTGGGGAAACTGAATAAAGGTTATGTGGGACATCTTTGTATTGTTACAACTTCATATGAGTTTACAATTATTGCAAACCAAAAGTTTAATTTTAAAAACACTGGAAAAAACTCAAATATTCATCAACATAAAATGCAGAAATAAATTGTGATATATTCATTTACTCATTTAAGAAACCAAGCCTAAGCAAAGATGATAAATTCAATAAATGGTGTTACTTCTGAAGGGGAGAGAAAGAGATGATTTCAGGGGTACTTAAGGGGATTTCAAAGGTAATATTTTTCCCCACAAATTGAGTAATGGATACACAGGCATTCATTATATCATTGTTCTTTATTCTTTACAAATATTTTAAAAATTTAAAAATAATTTACATATTAACGTTCCTTTCAAAGTAAGGGAAAAAAATGTATTTTATTCTGTTTTAAAGGATATCTTAACTGTAGCAATAAACTAGAAATTGAACAGTCCACACTGCTCAGTGATATGGGCTAAATACTTCAATAAAAAGTGGTGCATTTAACAATTAAGATTAAAATTTATATTCTGTTTCTGAATAAATTGTGTCAGATAACAGAAAATGATTAGATGATAGTTAGAGCCAAAGTAACAGTGAAATCTGAGATGACAGATAAAGGGGAAACACATTATTCTTTTATTTATTTTTATTATTTTTTGGCCATGCTACACAGCTTGTGGGATGTTAGTTCCCCAATCAGGGATCCAACTCAGTGCTCAGCAGTGAAAGTACCAAGTCTAAACCACTTAACACCCAAGGGAATTCCCAAGGGAACTCATCCTACTTCACTTCATGTCTCGTCCGACTCTGCGACCCCATAGACGGCAGCCCACCAGACTCCCCCGTCCCTGGGATTCTCCAGGCAAGAACACTGGAGTGGGTTGCCATTTCCTTCTCCGATGCGTGAAAGTAAAAAGTGAAAGCAAAGTCGCTCAGTAGTGTCTGACCCTCAGCGACTCCATGGACCGCAGCTTTCCAGGCTCCTCCGTCCATGGGATTTTCCAGGCAAAAGTACTGGAGTGGGGTGCCATTGCCTTCTCCGAAGGGAAGTCATAATTTGAGGTTAAAAATGAGATGATCACTTTCTAAATTCATATCATATAATGATGTTGGGCTAGGTCTTAGAACAATGGGCAAAGTGAAAACTTGTTGAAGCTCAAAAGCAGATGAGGGCTTTACTATTTTGGATGGAGAGGACCCAGGAGCTCTGTCCATCAATCAGATGTACTAGCACTTCAGTATATGAACAGATTTAAGGAAAAGGATGGGCATTTCAGAATACAGCACTCAATGAAGTAAGCACCTACAGAATTCTGTGAATGATGCAAAACCAAATCACTGGGACAGAGGATACTAAAAACAGAAACTTAATGAAAAAGTCTGTAAAAAAAGTTCTTATGAAGGAGTAAGATTAAGTCCACAGGTGGCAATGCTTTTGGAGCTAAATAGAAATGACCAAATAAGACTGACCCTAATAGCGCTTACTTTATGTCAGGCCTGGTGCCAAATGATTTACATACATTTGGTTCATTTGATAATCATGGAATTCTTCTGTAGTGGTACTATTATTTTCCTAATTTTATAGGTGAGGAATCTGAGACTCAGTGAATTTAAGGGATTACCTCAAGTCAACCAATACAAAGACCCAGATCTGTCTGTCAGACTCCAGAGCCTATGCTCTAAGCCTAGCTATGCTGCTGCAGCATCAATAAATAAAAAGAGCAAAGGAAAGTTAATATTAAGGACACCCCCCTGCTTAGGAGAGGAATTAAGGCATATATAGCAGGCACACAAATAACTTAATATTGGGCCATCTTTGTCAATTGCAACAAAGTTCAGCTGGCATAAGCTTTTAATTTTTGAGGTGTTTTCATGACTAAGATTCCCACTGTTCATTCTTTTTCATTTGCTGCTCTCTGTACCATGATGCAGATGGTGAAAAAAATAATTCATACTCTTTTTACACATGTTGTTATACATCAAGCAAATGTGAGGAGAAGGGGGGAATTTTCTCCTTACGTTACAAGAGAGGAACCCAAAGAGAATCAAATTGTAATATTCTTGCTGACTACCTGGAAGAGGACTTAACCATGAGGAAGGAAATCCTGATGTGGTTTAGGAAAAAAAAAAAACCTAGGATTTCTAAAGCAAAGCACTTAACTTATGCATCTGTGCAAAGAAGAGCATACATCACCTTTTCTAAGTATTTTGAAAGAGGGTAAAAATCCAACTTTTAATGGTTGTTTGCAAAATGAAAAGCCATTTTCCAAAAAACATCAGCAGCCTGAAAAAGTAGTTCTGCTCCCCAAAAGGGCAGAACACTTTCTGAGAGCACACAACTAGCTTGCCCTTGGTGTAATTTAGCAATGCTTCTACCCATTGGCAGAAATAGCAACATATTTCCTGCAGATCAAATTTGCAATTTCTCTCAGAAAATATCTTGGGTTTTATATATGCATATTCATAAAATGAAAATAACTTGATTCGTTGGCATTCTGAGCCTGGAAGCAGTAGGGTTTGGGGAAGAAATAATCCCAGGGGTTGAAGAAAAAGAAGTAGGGCCAGAGAAAGCAAGAGAGTGAAATGAGAATACAGGACAGGGCTTTGGAAAGGGCAGGAACATACAGATGTTAATGGTGTAGATATGCTAGGGAAAGACTGCAGCTTTTCTACTCAAGATATGATCATATGAACTTGAAAACCCCAGTTGCCTGACCCAGATGGTGGAGATTCTCTCCTCTGCCAGTGCAGAACTGAAGGTGTGTCTGCATGCGAGCTGGCTGGGCCTCCAGCCAGGGAGGCAGAAGTGAAGCTGGGAATGAGGAGGAGGCATTCTGATCTTTTCTAACAGAAATGCCCTTCAGAATAGGATTCCTGTCTACTTTGGTGGCAGCAGCTTATAGAAAAGCAGGGGAGATATCCTATATCATTTTTTGGCCCTCCAGTTCCACTCTCTCCCTTCTCTATTATTAGTAGTAGTCGTATTTCTATTATTATTGTTGATGGAAGGAGGCAACTTAATCACATTTATTCCCCAGCTCCTTCCCTGCTAGGCTGTGAGGACACAGGGGCTGTGTTCTTCCAAGACTACTGCTGGGATTGGGCAATAGTAACTGCTCCCTGCTGCTGCTAGCCATGGGGTGCTTCACCACCTTTCTTGGTTTCTCTTAACACTGCCCATACTTTTTATAACAATCCCCTCATAATACTCAACTCAAATACCCCATTTGAATGTTTTATCTATTTCCTGCAGGACCCTAACTTGGGCATTAGATTTGTTCTGGCAATGAGTTCTAGAAAGGCAATTTGAAGAGAAGGGAAAAAAAATAGTACGTTTGATGGGAGAGAAACCTCCAGGACGACATGCTGTTTGTGGTCCTTGGCTGTCCTCTAGGAAAGCAGCACTACTACTGTAGCCATCTGGCTTAGGTTATGGTGCTGCCGAAATTAAGAAAATGACATTGGGTGTCATTGGGAGTTTGGGAGGCAGTATGAGGTTATATTTTAAAAAAAACAGGCTTGAGGGTCACACAGACCTGATTCTGTTAGTACTTTTGTAGCCCAAAGAAAGTTACTTAAATCTCTGAGCCTTGTTTTTTTTCATCTATGTAAAACATAATAGTACCCACTTCTTGAGGATTTTGTGTGACAATTATTATGGTAACAAATATAACGCATCTAGGATGGGATTCAGAACATTGCAGGTTCTAGGTCATTGTTAGTTTCTTTCTTCCTTTGCTGTTTCACAACAACAGGACAAGTGATGGGAGGCCAAGGCCTAGGAAAGCAGATCTTCTGCTGGGGAGATGTGATGATGGTGCTGGACAATTGCTTTGCCAGCAAAAGGCCATGGTACCCAGTGGAAAGTGCACTGTACCAACATTAGGTCTGGATTCAAGGTTCAGATCATCCACACAGTCAGTCGACTTCATGTAAAAAGTCCTCTTCTCTGAGCCCCAGTGTCCCATCAGGAAAGTGAAGCCTTTGGGCTAGATTAGCTCTTCCCAAGGTGTGGTCACAATCTAGAATTGAGAGGGAGACTAGGGAATAAGGAGTGGAGCACATGTCCCCTTAACTTCCAAAAGGAAAATAACTAAGGCAATGGAAATGAAAATAGTTAAATTACCTAGATGATAAATGATGTATTGGCAGGCCATAAACTAGATCTGTGCGCAGATGTATTTTCTTTGACCTTGTATGGTGGTGTTTTAAAATTTCACACTATTAGACAAGTTTTAAAAATCAGGAGACATCATATAAAAATTCAGAATACCAGCTTACTTTGAAGGTCTGGCATACTATCCCACCCCCACCCCCACCACCATCACACAACTTCCTATAGGGTAATGTTGGCCAGAGCTGAGTAACCTCTGCCAACCTCGGGGAGGACCTGCACCTTCCTGTTGGCCACAACCTTCACCTGAACCACTTCATTCATATATGTTTCATGCCAGGTGGCTGGACACATTGGGTGCCTGGCACCAAAAAAATGAAGAGAGGTTCAGTTCAGTTTAGTCGCTCAGTCGTGTCCGACTCTTTGCAACCCCATGAATCGCAGCACACCAGGCCTCCCTGTCCATCACCAACTCCCGTAGTTCACCCAGACTCACGTCCATCGAGTCAGTGATGCCATCCAGCCGTCTCATCCTCTGTTGTCCCCTTTTCCTCCTGCCCCTAATCCCTCCCAGCATTAGAGTGTTTTCCAATGAGTCAACTCTTTGCATGAGGTGGCCAAAGTACTGGAGTTTCAGCGTTAGCATTATTCCTTCCAAAGAAATCCCAGGGCTGATCTCCTTCAAAATGGACCGGTTGGATCTCCTTGCAGTCCAAGGGACTCTCAAGAGTCTTCTCCAACACCACAGTTCAAAAGCATCAATTCTTCAGCGCTCAGCCTTCTTCACAGTCCAACTCTCACATCCATACATGACCACAGGAAAAACCATAGCCTTGACTAGTCGAACCTTTGTTGGCAAAATAATGTCTCTGCTTTTGAATATGCTATCTATGTTGGTCATAACTTTCCTTCCAAGGAGTAAGCGTCTTTTAACTTCATGGCTGCAATCACCATCTGCAGTGATCTTGGAGCCCAAAAAAATAAAGTCTGACACTGTTTCCCCATCTATTTCCCATGAAGTGATGGGACTGGATGCCATGATCTTCATTTTCTGAATGTTGAGCTTCAAGCCCAAGGGCTCTATGATAGCTTAAAGATTGCCATTTACTTTCACTAAAATGGAAAATAAAAGTTAAAACCAAGAGCACATTGGTATAATGCAACTGATAATTGACTCAAGGGCCAATTCAATGATACAATTTTGCCAGCAAGATTTTGACTATGTCACCTATTATATTGTTGGTCACTTTTACCAGAGGAATAGCCACATTATTTTTAGAACCAATAAATGAGGGGGATTCTGGAAAAGACCCCGATGCTGGGAAAGATTGAAATTGAAAGGAGAAGAGGGGTGGCAGATGATGAGATGGTTAGATAGCATCACCAACTCAACGGACATGAATTTGAGCAAACTCTGGGAGATAGTGAAGGACAGGGAAGCCTGGCATGCTGCAGTCCATGGGGTTGCAAAGAATTGGACATGACTTAGCAACTGAACAACAACAAATAAAAAAAATGAGAGGGAAGAAATCAAAAATATACCCTATCTTTCTCAAATGAACTCTATTTCCAGATATCAATTGTTGATAAGGGAAAATTTCCCTTTACAGAGAAGTATTTAAACTAAAAATTGCAGAAGGAATGCTAGAATTAGGATTTCATTGTTTTGTAACACCCAATGAAATAAGGACTTTGATAACCACCATGCATGCTTAGTCACTCAGTCATGTCCTATTCTTTGTGACCCCATGGACTATAGACCGACAGGTTCCTCTGTCCATGGGATTGTCCAGGCAAGAGTACTGGAGTGGGTAGCCATTCCCTTCTCCAGGGGATCTTCCCAACCCAGGCATCGAACCCAGGTCTCCTGCATTGCACATGGATTCTTTACTGTCTGAGTCACCAGGGAATCCCTTGATAAGCATCAGTGATGGCTAAGTCCACAAAATAAGCCAAGACCAGATGATTATGCACACTCCACACTCCTGATAAATGCACACAATACCGCCTAAAGTATTCTCACCAAAAAAATCAAAACTGTCTTATCAAAACAATCTCACTACCCACTCAAAAATACAAGCAACAGAGAAACTGGTTAAATGATACCATGAAGATACAATCAGCAAAATCAAGACTTCAGAAACTCTATGTTAATTCAACCTAGATACCAAGGAAAAAGTAAAGGAAAGAGGGGATAATCTATGGATTAAAAGAGATGACATGAATCAGTTAATGGCAACATATGGACCTTATTTAGAATCTGATTGAAGTAAACTGAAAATCAAAAATAAATTCATAAAGCAACCAGGGACATGTAAATATTGAGTGGATGTTTGATGGTATTTGGGAATTACTGTTATTTATTTCGGAGAAGGCAATGGCACCCCACTCCAGTACTCTTGCCTGGAAAATCCCAAGGACAGAGGAGCCTGGTAGACTGCGGTCCATGGGGTCGCTAAGAGTCAGACATGACTGAGCGACATGACTGAGCGACTTCACTTTCACTTTTCACTTTCATACACTGGAGAAGGAAATGGCAACCCACTCCAGTGTTCTTGCCTGGAGAATCCCAGGGATGGGGAGCCTGGTGGGCTGCCGCCTATGGGGTCGCACAGAGTCGGACACGACTGAAGCGACTTGGCAGCAGCAGCAGCAGTCATTTATTTGGTATAAAAATCATACTGTACTTTTTGTTATTAATAAACTTTAATTTTTAGAGCTGTTTCAGATTCACGAAATTGAGCAGGATGTATAGAGAGTTCCATAGACATACAACTTCCTCTGCTATGTGCATCCCTCATGAGAATCCTACACTTGTTACAATTGATAAATCTATGCTGATAAATCCTAACCCAAAGTACATAATATACATTACAGTTTACTCTTGTTGCTATATATTTTATGAGTTTGATAAATGTAAAATGCCATGTATCCACCATTGTAGTATCACACAGAATTGTTTCACTGTCCTAAAAGTCCCTTGTGCTCTACCTATGCATCTCCCCCTTCCCCTACTCCCTGGCAACTACTAGTCTTTTTACCATTTGTAAGTATTAATTTGCCTTTTCCAGAAATCATACACTATGTAACCTTTTCAGATTGGCTTTATTCACTTAGTAATGTGCATTTATGTTTCTTCCATGTCTTTCTGTGGCCTGATGGATCATTTATTTTTAGCACTAAGTATTCCCAGTGGGTTTCCCAGACAGCTCAGTGGTAAATAATCTGCCAGTCAAGCAGCAGATGGGGGTTTAATCCCTGGATCAAGAACATCCCTTGAGGAAGAAAATGGCAACCTACTCCAGTGTTCTTGCCTGGGAAATCCCATGGAAAAAGAAGCCTGGCAGGCTACAGTCAATGAGGTTGCACAGAGTTGGCCACAACTTAGTTACTAAACAAATATATCTCAGTTTATCCATTCACCTATTGAAGGGAATCTCTGTTGTTTCTAAGTTTTAACAATTATGAATAAAGTTCCCAGTGCAGGGTTTTGGAGGGCATAAATTTTAAATTCATCTGTGTACATATCAAGGCGCATGCTTGCTGGATCATATGTTAAGAGAATGCTTAGGCTTGTAGGAAACTGCCAGCTGTCTTCCAAAGTGGCTGCACAATTTTGCACTCCCATGAGCAATGAATGAGAGTTCTTCATGCCTCACATCCTCACCACCATTTGATGTGGTCATTGCTTTGGGTTTTGACCATTCTAACTGATGTGAAGTGAGTGGCATCTCATGTTTTTTTAATTTATTTTTAGTTTTCATTTCCTTGATGTCATAGGATGTGAAACATCTTTTCAAGTGTTTATTTACCATCTGTATATTCTGGTGAGGTATTTGTTAAGGGCTATGATATATTTTTTAACCAGAGTATCTTTTTTTTTGTTGAGTTTTAAAATTTCTTTGTATATTTTGAATAACAGTCCTTTAAAAGATGTATCTTCTGCAAATAATTTCTCACAGGCCGTGGCTTATGGTCTCATTCTCTTGACACTATATTTAGCTGGACAGAAGTTTTTGATTTTAGTGAAAGCCAGCTTATTCTTTCTTCACTGCACTGTGCCTCTTTGGAGGTGTGTATCTCAAAAGCCTACAGTATACCCAGGATCACCTAGATTTTCTCCTGTGTTGTCTTCAAGGAGTTCAACAGTTTTACATTTTGCACTTAGGTCTCTGATGCAATTCACTTCATTTTGTCAAGGGTTCATTTTTTTGCATACAGATGTCTGGTTGTTCCAGCAACACTTGTAAAGACTGTCTTTGCTCCATTGTATTACCTTAGTTCCTTCATCAAAGATCAGTTGCCTGTATGTATATAGGTCTATTTCTGCCTCCACATTTTGTTCCATTCATCTCTTTGTCTGTCCTTTCGCTAATACCACTCTCATGATTACTACAGCTTTACAGAAGCCTTGAAAGTCTGGTGGTGTCAGTCCCCTAAATTTGTTCTTCTCTTTTAATACTGAGGTATCGATTATGAATCCTCTGCCTCACCATTTAAATTTTAGAAACAGTTTTATGTCCACAAAACTATTTGCTGGAGTTTTAATTGGGACTGAATTGAATCCAAAGATTAAACTGAAAAGAACAATCTGATAGTATCAAATCTTCCTGCCCTTGAATATGAAGTACTTCTCCTTTCACATTTAGTCCATCTTTGATATGTTTCAACAGAATTTTATAGTTTTCTTCATATACATCATATACATATTTTGTTAGACATAAACCTAGCTATTTTATTTTAGAGGTTGTTAAGAGCCCCTGGAGAAAGAAAGCACAACCCACTCCAGCATTCTTGCCTGGGAAATCCCATGGGCAGAGGAGCCTGACAGGCTTGCAAAAGAGTCAGACATGAGTTAGTGACTAAACAACAGCAAACAGTGTCAATAATAATGTGTTTCTAATTTCAATTGTTCCTGTTCATTGCACGTATATAGGAAAGCAATGTGTTTTTATATATTAACCTTGCTATAATCACTTATTACTTCCAAGAGTAATTTTTTGTCAGTTTCTTCAGATTTTCTACAAGAGGATATTTTTATCTGTAAACTTTTAAGACAGAGTGGCAGCTTATAAGGTCCAGACCAGAGACTGGAAATCTACTTTGTTTTTAAAAGTGGTTGTTATCTTTTAATGACACATGAAGAGATACTTATAGATAAAATAATATAATATCTGGGATGCCTCAAAGTAATCTGAGAGAATAGGGATATAGAGGAAACAGGATTGGCCATCACCTGATCATTATTGAGTTAGTGTTCAGAATATCATTCTCTATATTTTGAATTCATTTTCAAGTTTTCAATATTTCTTTTTCCTCTCTGAGAAACTTTCAATAGCTATACCTCTCCAAAAGTCAGATCCATCTCTCTTCCTCCCTCACTCCTTCTCTCTTCCTCCCTCACTCCTTCTCTCGTCTCCCTCCCTTTTGTTCAAATACCTTGTAAATTTTGAACACGACTTAATGATGTCTTAAGAGAAAGAAAAATAACTAAACCTTAGCAGTATTTTCCATCCTTCAATCACTCACATTTACCTATAACTTGAGTATCCCATGCTATTATTTTCATTAATTTTTTTTACATTGACTCTTTCTTTAACTGTGGCTTAATTATATTATCAATGAAGTTAAAAGAAAAGAGGTTCTAACAATATTTAGGTCAAATATCATTAGAGATCAAACCAGTCAATCCTAAAGGAAATCAGTCCTGAATATTCACAGGAAGGACTTATGTTGAAGCTGAAACTCCAATAGTTTGGCCACCTGATGTGAAGAACTGACTCATTGGAAAAGACCCTGATGCTGGGAAAGACTGAAGGTAAGAGGAGAAGGGGATGACAGAGGATGAGATGTTGGATGGCATCATCGACTAGATGGACATGAGTTTGAGCAAGCTCTGGGAGTTGGTGATGGACAGAGAGGCCTGGAGTGCTGCAGTCCATGGGGTCGCAAAGAGTCAGACAGGACTGAGCAACTGAACTGAATTGAACAATATTTAATAAATATAAAAATGAATGTCTAGGGACTCCCTGGTGGTCCAGACTCTGTGCTCCTAATGGAGGGGTCCAAGTTCAATCCCTGGTCAGTGAACTAGATCCCACATGCCACAATTAAAAGATCCTGTGAGCTACAGCTAAGACCCCGCACAGCCAAATAAATAAATATTTCTAAAAATTAAAATAAAATACATGAAAGTTTAAAGAAAATTAATCTCTAAGCAGCAAAACAAAATGCATTGATTAATGTACCTCTTTAAATCAATTTGTATTTTACCAGAAGATTTGTGTGCTATTCTCTGGGAAATACTGTGCTAGCATGAGGGTTGGTAGCCCACAAGAAATATGTTATGTTATACCTCCTCTTTCCTGCTCTAACATTTGGAGGATGATTAAGTGGCAGAATTAGAATCTTGTACTTCTCCAGTATAGCAGTTTGTCTTAAATCTGAATTTCTAGCCAGGTATTACACCTACTTTACTATGCAGATTCCTAGTAATTTCAGAGAATTCAATTGTTGTCCTAGCTGTCCAGCAAATGAGGGGTATATAAATACATGTTTGCTTCTTGAGAAATGTTTGCTTCTTCAGAACTCTAACCAAAAGAGAGAACTGCTACTTTGGATTCACTTTGTTTTTAATTTACCTTAAAAGAGAACTGAAAATGAATTGATCACAAAGGAAGGTGTTTTGTTTCTGAATGCAGTCATGTAAAAATCAATGTACATATAAATGTGGCAATCCATATCAACGGTGCCTGGAGTTTTGGGTTCTTTTTCACTTCCTAGATTAAGTTTTCTTTCATTGAATCAGTGCTTTAGGGACCTTGAGGGTAAAAAAAAAAAAAAAAAAATAGAAGAGTGAAAGCTTAGACTACAACTAAATCTCACAGAACTTGACAAATGATAATTCTTTGTTTCTTTGGTCATTGCAATACAACAGGACCAGCATCTTACTGATTACAAGAAAATAAATACACCAATAAGTTGGTCACCACCTCCATTAAAACCTGAGCATTTACTGCTGGGAGCCCAACAAAATCCATGCAAGAAAATGCTTCTGAAAATTGAATGACTATTGAATATTGGAATTTTATAAAAAGCAACCAGAAAAACCTCTATAAATGCATCAGGCTTTTAAATTAGCCTTAAAATAAAGAATGTCAATTTTAAACCTTTTTAAGCCATATTATATAAAAGAATATGATGAATGTTGCAATATCACTTTTTACTCTGGTGCAAAAAAGTATTATTCTCTGTAGACATTACAACATAAAACAAAAATGCTTTTATTACTAGTAGCAATGATGTGACAAGCCTAATAAATGCAAGTTTGAGATTCCTTTGGGTTTTGGCATCCCTTCACACTTATTGTCAAGTTACTAATAGATTCTGTAGGTTTGACTAGCCATCATTTAAGAGTGTCATTTAGTTTGAAATGACAGAAAAGTAAAATGTTCTTAAATGTTCAATTTTTCTCTATTCCCTGACTGAGTTGCTAATGACTAAGAGTAATATCTTTTATTCATGTTGCCTGAGTGATGAAATGGTCATTGCCAAATGATGAATATCAAGCAGAGATGTTTTCATTTAACACTCTTGGAAAAAAAAAGAACTTCAACAGGAACCTGACTGCCCTGTTTTAGTTGCTTCTTTTTTTGAGTCTCAGATTGACAGATAAATTCTTCCAACTGAACAGGCCTTAAATATCCTTCATGTAAAACCTAGATGTGTTATATAACGCTTGCTACAAATGCTTGGATTACAGGCTAATTGGTGCATCGAAGACCAAAGCATTGTTTAACTATTTTCTCTTACACTAGAGAGAGGTCTCTAAAATAGAGACATTTGGGGACCTACATGTAAATAATTAATGACTAAATCTATTACTTTCAAGCAGCATTTTCTCTGAAAGCTACATGATCACATTGGAAATACCACATAACAGCCACATTGGGTATCTCTGGGCTGGTTACCATGAATTTTGAAAAGTAAATAGCCTGCTCAGATCCCTCACAGTGTCTTAGAGGCTGAAATTTAATTCAATATTGTGATTTGCCATTTGGCAAGATATAAGTTTTTTTCTTTACAAACAGTTCCAAAGAAGCATTAGGTGTTTCAAAACATGTATAAAACAATGCTCATCACTGTTGGAATTCTTCGTTTATTCATTCATTTCTTCATTTATTAATTCATTCCAATGTTTTTTCTTTTTAGTTCCAGCTGTATGACAAGCACTGTGTTAACACACAAGAAGAACAATGGTTAACAAGCAGACAGAATTTTCCTATGAAGACTATACCAATGGGAATTTTAATAATGAGTGATACATAAGGCAGATTCTTACAGTGAGAGACTGGCAGAAAAGGATAGGAAGATGGATGCAACTTTAGATAGAAGGGTCAACAAAGAAATCAATGACTAGGAGTAGTGATACTGAAAATGAACTCCCCGGACCAGCAACAACTGCGATACCTGAGATCATGATAAAAATGCACATTCTTGTGTATCCCCCCATCACTCCGTCTCTTGACCTACTGATGCAGAAACTCTGGAAGTAAACCCAGCTGTCCTGTTTTAATAAGCACCATCTCTCACTTCCCAAGTGATTATGAAACACTTCTGCACTTCGAAGTTCCAGGGACTCTTAGTCAGTTAAGTCAAAGTCACTCAGTCGTGTCCAACTCTTGCGACCCCATGGACTGCAGCCCGCAAGGTTCCTCTGTCCATGGGATTCTCCAGGCAAGAATACTGGAGTGGGTTGCCATTTCCTTCTCTGAAGGTGATCGGATTAAGTCAGGTTTAAATCCCTTATGAGTTTACTGATGGCATTTTGTTGATTATGAAGCACTTCTGCATCTCTAAGTTCCAGGGACTCTTAAGTAACAGTTTACCTTCTTCTGACCTCACATCTGTCTTCTGTCTTGAGTTTCCATTTCTTTGATCCTCAAAGAGAAGCTAATTCCTTTTCTCACAATCTTTCTAATCCTACTCCAATCAAGTTTATGCCCATACTACTATGTCAAAATTGCTCATGCCAAAATCCCCAGTGACCTCACCTTGCTAAATCCAAAGGATTTTCAGTTTATGTCTTACTTGAGTTACTCACAATATGTGACACAGTTGAACTACCTCTCTTCCTGAAGCACTTTCTTCCCTTGGTTTTCACTTGTCTTGCTAATAGATCCTTTCTGTTGGACCCCTTTATCTACTCCAATTGTAAGTAGCAGGGCCCCAGAGCTTAGACCTAGGACCTCTTTTCTATCTACAATCACTTCCTCAGTGATCTCACTTAGTTTCATGGATTTGAGTGCCAACTATATGTTTCCAACTCCCAAACTCAGATCTCTATCTTTGACTTTTCCTTAACTTCAGATTTCCATTTTTATGTATAGATATCCAGAGGCATCTTAAACTTAATAAGACCTTAATAGAAATAATTTTCTCCCTGAAACTTGCTTCCCCATCTTGATACATGAAAATTCCATCTCCCGAACTGCTCTAGCCCTAAATCTTGGAGACATGCATGACTCTTCCTTCTTGTTCACCTAACATTAAGTCTTTCAGTATATCCCTCCTTTGGCATTCACTCTCATAATACATTTGTTGTTGTTTAATCGCTAAGTCATGTCTGACTCTCTGTGACCCCAGGGACTGTAGCCCACCAGGATCCTCTGTTCATGGGATTTCCCAGGCAAGAATAGTGGAGTGGGATGCCATTTTCTTCACCAGGAGATCTTCCCAGATCAGAGATCAAACCTGCATCTCCTGCATTACAGGAGGATTCTTTACCACTGAGGCACCTGGAAAGCCCTCAAATACATCTAGAATCTAGCTATTTATCATCACCACCACTACTACCATTCTGGCCCCAGCCACTGTCCTGTCTCATTTGGATTATTGCTCTAGCATCCTAATGGGTATCCCTGCTCCCTGTTAGGGAAATTAAATAGTCTTGTTTGGGCTTCAGAGACAAAGCAGAGCAGGCCTCTGACCTTGCTTCTCACCTGCCTGGACACTGCCCTGATTGTGAGTGAATGTGACTGCCTACTGTAAGAGCAAGACTTATAGCACCACAGATAAGATAGGGGGAAATCTTGAGATTCTTGAGCCCTTGGAGGGGCCCTGGACAACCAAGCCCTAGGCTTAATCACATTCCAAGTTTTTTAAGAGAAAATAAACATCATTAACATGACACTGGTGCTGCAATTTGCTCACAGATTGATGACGATATCAATTGGCATCCAATTATAAACGGAACCTGAAATGCAATCTTCGAAGTCTCACCCACAGAGCTGATGTGCGGCCTGGGACTCTAGATGTGCTGTGACACGGGACTTCCTAGCGCCAAGTCTGGATGTTGGTCAAAACCTAATTTCGTGCTGTATCCTCTGCTGTTTCTATTTCTCTTTTCTTTTAATGTTAGCATATTGAAAGTAAGCTAGATAATTCTCTAATAAATATTGGCATTATTTATTTGTATGTAATGAGTGTCTTATTATGTTAACAAATTCTTTGAACCTGAGACGAAAGTGAAAACTTTTGACAAAACACTCAATACGGTCTGTTTCACACAGTCAGGGTCATCCATCTGACTGAAAGAAAAAGGCAACATTTTTACCATAAACTCCAAGGCCCCGTGTGCTCTGGACCCCTGCTACTTCTCAGGGTTTCTCTTCTACCATCCTCTCCCTGTTCACTCCACTCCATTCATCTTGGTTTCCAAACTTTCCTCAAACTGGTGGGCACACTTCTGCCTCAGGAGAAAATGCTCCTTTGCATCTGCCTTTCCAACAGCCTGGAGTACTCTTCCCCAAGATATTCTCACAGCTCACCTATGACTCCCTTTAGAGCTTACTCCAATGACTTCTTAGCAAGGACATGCACCCTACTTTACTTTTCTACTTTATTTTTCTTCACAGAATGTACTGCCCTTTGAGATAGTATATAATTACTTATGTAATTTTTTTTATATTATTTATCCCCCTCACTAGGAATGAGGGCAGAGACTGTCAGTTTTGTTCACTGTTTCATTTGTAGTGCCTAGAACATAGCATATTTTTCAATAAAAATTTGCCGAAAGAATTAATTTTATGTTTCAATTCTTAGATCAAATACTCGTTTTCCTAGGATGGATTAACCTGTAACAGGAGGGAAAGGGGCAGGGTACAATTTTTGAAAGAATGTCATAGTCCAGTTCGGTTCAGTCACTAGTTGTGTCTGACTCTTTGTGATCCCATGGACTATAGCAAGCCAGGCCTCCCTGTCTATCGTCAACTCACAGAGCTTGCTCAAACTCATGTCCATCAAGTCAGTGATGCCATCCAACCATCTCATCCTCTGCCGTCCCCTTCTTCTCCTGCCCCCAATCCCTCCCAGCATCAGGGTCTTTTCCAGTGAGTCAGTTCTTTGCATCAGGTAGCCAAAGTATTGGAGCTTCAGCTGCAGCATCAGTCCTTCCAATGAATATTCAGCACTGATTTTCTTTAGGATTCACTGGTTTGATAACCTTGCAGTCCAAGGGACTCTCAAGAGTCTTCACCAAACCATAATTCAAAAGCATCAATGCTTCAGTGCTCAGCTTTCTTTATGGTCCAACTTTCACATCCATACAGGATTACTGGAAAAATTATAGCTTTGACTAGATGGACTTTGTTGGCAAAGTAATGTCTCTGCTTTTTAGTATGCTGTCTAGGTTGTTCGTAGCATTTCTTCCAAACAGCAAGCATCTTTTAATTTCATGGCTGCAGTCACCATCTGCAGTTGTTTTGGAGCCCAAGAAAATAAACTTTGTCACTATTTCCATTTTTTCCCCATCTATTTCCCATGAAGTGATGGAACTGGATGCCATGATCTTAGATTTTTGAAAGTAGAGTTTTAAGACAGCTTTTTCACTCTCCTCTTTCAACTTCATCAAGAGGCTCTTAGTTCCTCTTCACTTTCTGCCATAAGGCTGGTGTCATCTGCATATCTGAGGTTATTGACATTTCTCCCAGCAATCTTGATTCCAGCTTCTGCTTCCTTCAGCTCAGCATTTCACATGATGTACTCTGCATAGAAGTTAAATAAGCAGGGTGACAATACGCAGACATGTACGTATTGGATGCTTAACGTACTCCTTTCCCAATTTGGAACCAGTCTGTGGTTCCAAATTGTTGCTTTTTGACCTGTGTACAGATTTCTCAGGAGGCAGGTCAGGTGGTCTAATATTCCCATCTCTTGAAGAATTTTCCACAGTTTGTTGTGATCCACACCGTCAAAGGCTTTAGCATAGTCAATGAAGCAGAAGTAGATGTTTTTCTGGAATTCTCTTGTTTTTTCTATGATCTAATGGATGTTGGCAATTTAATCTCCGGTTCCTCTGCCTTTTCTAAATCCAGCTTGAACATCTGGAAATTCTTGATTCATGTACTGTTGAAGGCTAGCTTGGAGAATCTTGAGCATTACTTGGCTAGCATGTGAGATGAGTAAAACTGTGTGGTAGTTTGAAAATTCTTCGGCATTGCCTTTCCTTGGGATTGGAATGAAAACTGACCATTTCCAGTCCTGAGGTCACTGCTGAGTTTTCCAAATTTGCTGGCATGTTGAGTGCAGCACTTTCACAGCATCATCTTTTAGGATTTGAAATAGCTCAACTGAAATTCCATCACCTCCACTAGCTTTGTTCATGGTGATGCTTCCTAAGGCCTACTTGACTTTGCATTCCAGGATGTCTGGTTCTAGGAGAGCGATCACACCATCATGGTTATCTGGGCCATCAAGATTTTTTTTGTACAGTTCTTCTGTGTATTCTTGCCACCTCTTCTTAATATCTTCTGCTTCTGTTAGGTCCCTACCATTTCTGTCTTTTATTGTGCCCATCTGTGCATGAAATGTTCCCTCGGTATCTCTAATTTTCTTGAAGAGATCTCTAGTCTTTCCCATTCTATTGTTTTCCTCTATTGCTTTGCATTTGTCACTGAGGAAGGCTTTCTTATCTCTCCTTGGTATTCTCTGGAACTCTGCATTCGGATGAATATATCTTTCCTCTTCTCATTTGCCTTTTGCTTCTCTTCTATTTTCAGATATTTGTAAGACCTCCTCAGACCATTTTGCCTTCTTGTATTTCTTTTTCTTTGATATGGTTTTGATCACAGCCTCCTGTACAATGTTAGAAACCTTGTCCATAGTTCAAGGACACAACATAAACAGATTGGAATCAAATGGGTCCAAAATGGCAGAGAAGTCCATATTGATTAGACCTTCAGTTCACTTCAGTTCAGTCGCTAAGTCGTGGCCGACTCTTTGTGATCCCATGAATTGCAGCACACCAGGCCTCTCTGTCCATCACCAACTCCCGGAGTTCACCCAAACTCATGTGCATCGCATCGGTGATGCCATCCAGCCATCTCATCCTCTGTCATCCCCTTCTCCTCCTGCCCCCAATCCCTCCCAGCATCAGAGTCTTTTCCAATGAGTCAACTCTTCACATCAGGTAGCCAAAGTACTGGAGTTTCAGCCTCAGCATCATTCCTTCCAAAGAACACCCAGGACTGATCTCCTTTAGAATGGACTGGTTGGATCTCCTTGCAGTCCAAGGGACTCTCAAGAGTCCTCTCCAACACCACAGTTCAAAAGCATCAGTTCTTCGGCACTCAGCTTTCTTCACAGTCCAAATCTCACATCCATACATGACTATTGGGAAAACCATAGCCTTGACTAGATGGACCTTTGTTGGCAAAGTAATGTCTCTGCTTTTCAATATGCTATCTAGGTTGGTCATAACTTTCCTTCCAAGGAGTAAGCGTCTTTTAATTTCATGGCTGCAATCACCATCTGCAATGATTTTGGAGCCCCCCAAAAATAAAGTCTGACACTGTTTCCACTGTTTCCCCATCTATTTCCCATGAAGTGATGGGAATGGATGCCATGATCTTCGTTTTCTGAATGTTGAGTTTAAGCCAACTTTTTCACTCTCCTCTTTCACTTTCATCAAGAGGCTTTTTAGTTCCTCTTCACTTTCTGCCATAAGGGTGGTGTCATCTGCACATCTGAGGTTATTGATATTTCTCCCAGCAATCTTGATTCCAGCTGTGCTTCTTCCAGCCCAGCGTTTCTCATGATGTACTCTGCATAGAAGTTAAATAAGAAGGGTGACAATAAACAGCCTTGACATACTCCTTTTCCTATTTGGAACCAGTCTGTTGTTCCATGTCTGGTTCTAACTGTTGCTTCCTGACCTGCATATAGGTTTCTCAAGAGGCAGATCAGGTGGTCTGGTATTCCCATGTCTTGAAGAATTTTCCACAGTTTATCGTGATCCACACAGTCAAAGGCTTTGGCATAGTCAAGAAAGCAGAAATAGATGTTTTTCTGGAACTCTCTTGATTTTTCCATGATCCAGCGGATGTTGGCAATTTGATCTCTGGTTCCTCTGCCTTTTCTAAAACCAGCTTGAACATTAGGAAGTTCACAGTTGACATATTGCTGAAGCCTGGCTTGGAGAATTTTGAGCATTACTTTACTAGCGTGTGAGATGAGTGCAATTGTGCAGTAGTTTGAGTATTCTTTGGCATCGCCTTAGGGATCGTCAATTGCAATCTAAATGACACATCCATGACAGTTCCAAGGCACTGTCAGAAGGAGTGGGCAGTGGGTGGCTTAATTCATGGAAATCCCCACCCCTTCCCAAAAATACTTGGAATAATCTTCCCACTTATTAGCATATGAAATTACCCAGCCTATAAAAACTAACCATGACACATTTTGCAGCTGCACTCATGGCCTGTGATGGCCCACACTCTGTTTGTAGACTGTGCTTCTGTCTGAATCTGAATAAATCCACTTCTTGCATTCTTAGCTGCTCAGTTATGTCTGACTCTTTGTGACCCCAATAAATGTAATGCATCAGGCTCCTTGTCTATGGGATTCTCCAGGTAAGAATACTGGAGTAGGTTGCTATTTTCCTTCTCTGGGGGATCTTCCAGACCCAGGGATTGAAGCTTCATCACTTATGTCTCCTGCATTTGCAGGCAGGTTCTTTTCCAGTCACGCCACCTGGGAAGCCTCATGTCACTTTGTCTCTCACTGAGTTCTTTCTGCAATGAGACATCAAGAATCTGAGCTTCATTAGGTCCTAAAACAGGTACCGTGTGTTTTGACTGGGTTCCAGTCCCAGCCACGTGGGTTCAAGTCCCAGTCTGAGGTAATCGGTTTCAAAGTCATCAAAAATACCTTTTCACAGCCCCATTCTTTCACCTATCACTTGTTTATTTCTTCACAGTAATCATGAAAATCTGTATTATCTTATGGATTTGTGTTATCTATGTTCTTTACTTGAATATAACACCTTTCTCCCAGACACAGGTTGTAAACCCCAGGACCACATCTTTCCTCATGATGCTTAACATAGCACCTAACATACTGATGCACCTCGAGTATTTTTCATACAAGCATGGAATGAAATAAGGTGCTTTCTCTACCTTGTCTTGATATTATCCTATTTTTATCTTTATATCAAACTCTGAGGTATATGATGTTGTTTCCTATTTATGAGAATATCAAAGCTCAGAGGAAGCTAAATTGCCTTAAGTAACTTTTAAAGTCCCATAGGAGCTTCCCTAGTGGCTCAAATGGTAAAGTATTTGCTTGCCAATGCAGGAGACATGGGTTCGATCTCTGATCCAAAAGGATCCCACATGCCATGGAGCAAATAAGTCCCTGAGCCATGACTACTGAGCCAGTGCTCTAAGCCCTGGAAGTCACCATTACTGGAACCCATGGGCCTTTAAGCCTGTGCTCCATGACGAGAAGCCACTCTAATGAAAACACTATGCAATACAACCAGAGAGCAGCCCCTGCTCACCATAACTAAAGGAAGCTCATGCAGCAACAAAGACACAGCATAGCCAAAAATAAATATAGATAAGTACATAAAATTATGTTTTACAAAACCTGAGGCAAATTCAAAAGTCCACTCTCTCCATGACGTTTCTCCTCAAGGAAATCAGTCAAAGGCTCAGTAGGATTTCCTTGACATAATACCCTAATTTGATGAAAAAGATATCTTGTCTAAGGTGTTAATAATCAATAAAGCCTTTGTATCTACCCTTACTACTTTACTGTTACTTTAAAAGAGTAATTCCGTATTTTAACCCAAGTGAATAATAAAGATAGACCTATGACAGAAAGATATATGGGAGAGTAAATCTTTCGTTTTCATTAATGACTCCAAAATAGTAGCTAGTTTTTTCTGGACTACATCTAGGGGATGGTGGGATTGGAGGGGAGTATTAAATTTAGAATTCAGGTCTGGGCACAAATTAGACTTTAAGAAGAATTATGTTCCCTCTCAGAGCAGCAATTTTTCTCATTTAAAAAGTGAGAATAATATCTGCCTTGAAGAACTACAGAGATAAGAGTAATGACAAAGTATGCCAATTGTCTGTTGTCACCTTGACATCACTCTCATTCCCTTGTGGGGTGCCCTCTACATTGCACAGAAAGTGCTAGAATAATTCCCACAATCCTTTTCTCAAAGCCTCTCCAGGTTGGATTCTGCCAGGGAAAATCAATGGTATAAGTAGTGGTGAACAGAAGCTGAAAGCAGGTGATTACTACTGTGAAGAGGTACTGCAACAGCTGGGAGATCTGCAGCAGCTTCTGGGTGCACCCCACACATCCCCTGCTTCAGTGCTGTAGGTGTGTGAGGTGGTGGGCAACGCTTTCTGGGCTCTTTCCCCTAGGTCGTACAGACTGAGCTAGTCATCTCCTGGAGCTGTTGAAAGTAACAGCAGCTTTCAGGGAGTGTTCACAACAACCAGCCTGTTAGGGCTGCAGGCTGAGATGATTAGAAGTGGCTTTCCTGACCTTTCCTCCCTCAAACCTTCCAAAAATCGCACATGCCCCTAATTCCCCAAATTCAGTCACTTTATAGTGAAATACATAGAGTAATTTCTGTTATTCAGTGAAACCCTGAATGCCAAACAATAGTAACCACATAGTCATATGAAGCACTTCTTAGACCCAGCATAGAGCTATGTGCTTTCAGTTGCCCCATCTCCTTGAATTCCTACAATAGTTCCATGAGGTAGAGACTGACATTGGGTCCACTAAACCTACGAGGAATCTGAGACTTAAAGGGGTCACTTGGACACAATTAATAAACACCACACTTGGGTGATATAAGTGTCTTAGTTCAGGTTGCTATAGCAAAGTACCATGGACTGCGAATTTTATTTCGTACATTTGGGGAGAATGCAAGTCCAGGATCAGGATGTCCACCTAGCGGATTCTGGTGAGGGCCTCTTCCCAAGAGGACTTCTCCTTCTACCCTCACGTGGCAGAAAGACGTTGGGCATGAAAGCTCTCTGGAGTCCCTTTTATAAAAGCACAAAGCTGTTTCATGGGGGCTCCATCTTATGACCTAATTATTTCCCCAAAGCCCTACCTTCTAATACCATCACACTGGATGTTGAGATTTCAGCATATGAATTTTGGGGAGGACACAAATCTGTAGTCCATAATAATAGGAAAGTACATTATAAATGGAAAAGCATTGCACAGAAAATACAGATAACCATATAGTCTTCCCAGGCAGAATTTCTCACAAGCATAAGAACAGATTCTTCCTTCTGTTGTTTAAAGTTCCTCTGTGCTGGACTTTCTCAGTCTTGGCACTACTAATATTTTGGGTGGGGTAATTCTTTGCTTGTAGGGAGGTTGTGGTCCTGTGCATTGTGGGCTATTTCACAGGATCCCTGGTCTTTACTAGCTAGATGCCAGAAGCACCCCCTACAGGTGCAACAATTGAAAATGCCTCCAGGCATTGCCAAATGCCTCTTGAGGGCAAAAACACACTCTCCCTGCCACACCCTCCCAGAACCACTGAGTTGAAGGCTTCTTGCTCAGAGACTAGAGCTGTAAAGGCCACAGACTTATTCTCTCTTTTTTTTCAGGGGATGATGTAGTTTTTATTGACAAGGGAATATTTGCACAATACATTATTTTTTTTTAATTGTGGCAATAAAACACACAAAATTTACCCACACAACAATTTCCAAGTATACATTATAATATTGTCAAATGCTCACATTGTTGTATAACAGAGCCCAGAACATTCTCCCATTATGCATGACTGGAACTCTTTACCCACCAAAGAATACCTCCTATCTTTTTCTGCCCCCTAAACCATAGCAACCACCAATCTACCTTCTGCGCTATGAATTTGACTCTTTTAGATACCTCACCTAAATGGAATCATGTAGTATTTGTCTTTTTATGACTGACATATTTCACTTAGCATAATATCCTTAAATTTCATTTATGTGCCACAGCCCTGTTCTTTATTGTGATGCCCTCACCAGGTATATCCATGTTCTATAAGAGCAGACAGACCCCAGAGGGAAGTGCATGCTTTTACAAAACTTGGAAAGGAGATGTAGATTATTGTGTTTCATACACTATTTGGTAAAAAAAGAAAAAAAAATGACATTGAAACATACCTACAGCAGAGGATAATGAAGATGCTCACATTCATTACATTAAGGATGTTGGTGGAACAAGAGTAGGAGAGATGATGAGATTTTTCTAAATGTGTTCCTTTTGTGGTTTGACCTATTAGAATGAGCAAAACCTTTCCAAGTATTTTTCCAAATAGTTTTATCAATTATAATTAGGCAGTAATAACTAGAGTATCCAGTACATGTAGACCCGCAGTTACATGTAGACATGTGATAGAGACCAAGATGAAGCATATGAAGTCTCTTCCTGAAGCCACCAATTCCTTTTGGAAAGATCAGGAGGTTTGAAAAGCAAAGAGAATGTTCTCAGAATGTTCTAGAAATATTCTCTCTTGAGTGTTCTAGGAATGGGGTATCAAGGTTGTAGGCCCTAAAGCAAAGCACCAAGCTGGAAACTAATTCCAAATCCATCTCTACCCTGAATGCTAACAGTCCTCTAGCATATCTTTTCTTGATTAACTTGTAATAGAGGTAATCACCCTGCAAGTTACCCAAATCATAGGCGACAGGACCTTCATTCCCCACATTCAAAGAGCTAACAATCCCCTCTCCCTACTTATTCCTTCCTTTTTTCAACCATCTTGACTCCTGCAGAGGCAAGGTCAGTTCTGCTCCAATAGAAAGCAGAACAAACCACTGATTCAATGAACATTGTCCTCCAGAGATATAAGTTCTAGGACTATATTACTCAACTCTAGAAGCCTATAAACATTCAGTACCTTTCTCTAACTAACTGAATAAGATCACTGGGATCCACACCAAACATCGTGGGTCTGAATGTGAGAGCAGGAGCAGTGGTACAGAAATGCAATTTTCAACAACTCCTCAAGGAGATATCTTTGCACAGAAAATATAACTTATTTTATACACTGTGCATTCAATAAATATTTTTTAGTCATTTTAAACTGACTCAGATGAAACCAAGTGAATCCTTCTTGAATGCTGAAGAATAAAGAGTTGAAAAAGTGAGTTTTTCACTGTGTCATTTCCCTTCCACAAACCTCTGTGATTCAGGTAAAAGCAGAGCCCCTTTCAAATTAAAGAACAGTCAGAAAGGCCTTTAGAAATGGATATTACTTCAACATCACAGCAAATGGCCCCAAATTTCAATTGACTTTGGAATTTAAGCCTAACATCTGGGCAAACTATTAGTCTACTCTATTCCTCTGATAAATGTATGAGAGCAAATGATTATTAAAAACATCACCGAAAGGTCATTTCATCATCTTCCTAATTTCATTTTAGAGGATCTAAATTTCCTTTTACCTGCATGTCTGCCTGGAGCAATCATATCATCTCCGTGTCAGCCAGGTGAAGGCGACTGATATGTGAACATACTTCTAAGGGCATCTGAGCTTTCAAGTTTTGAATCACTGAAAGTTTCAAGCCATGTTCCAACTCAGAAGGGATGTGCTATAAATTATGATGTGCAAGAGGGAAATACAAGTGTCTCTTTAAACCAAGTCTAAAAGGAAAATAGCTAAAACCAATGAAAAGGAGATTTTCAGCATGCAATAAACAGAAGGAAACAGGTTTAAAACAGTAAATAAACATTAATTAGTCTTTATAGAAAGGTTGTTAAATTAAATCTAGACTGAAAGGATGAAATTTTTGGAGAATGATACACTAAAGACCTCATTTTAAATTATAAATTTTCATCTAAAGAGCAAATTGTATTAAAGGCCCAATTTTATTACTCAGCACTGTTTTCAGTTTATGGAATATTTTGCATTACATTTTAATTAAACTTATAATTACAGAACTAAATATAATTAGCTTCTTTCAAAGAAATTAGAAATGAACTTACTTTATTAAATTTTCAATTTGTTTGCTGCAATGTTACATAGTTTATTCTAATTAATTGAAAGAGAGCTCATAAATATTTTATCAACATGGGAATGTGATTAAAAACTCAAGAATTTTTCCCTTGTGGTTTTTTTTTTTTTTTTAGTGATTTTATACTCTTAATTTTTGGCTTGTGCTCAGATGTGTGCAGATGAAGTAGAAGGATGAAGAAGCCTTCTTGATATATTCTTTCTGGACCTGATGCTTAGCATCCAAGCTGCTTGCAGCATTTACTCCACTTTATTTATTTATTTTTTTCTTTTGGGTCAGCATTTTGAAGTATTCCCAAAGGAAGAAAGGGGATTGGCAGCCTGAATTCATCTTTCCTGAGTGGCTAGTGGATACTGTACGATATCTCTGCCTGCCTCCACTTCCCCTACAAACATTCTAAGCTATAAATTCCACCAGGACAGTTACTTCATTTGTTTTGTTGGCTGTCCATCCATAGCACCAAAACAGCACCCAGCATAGAATAGGAGTTCAGTAAATGTTCACTGAGTACATGGACCCAAATTTTCCAAAATCTGTCCCTTTAAAGATTATTTCTAAAAGATAATAATAAGCTCAGTATGCCCCTTACTTGACCTTATTCATCTTAGAGCTGAAAATGGTACCCTTTGATCAGCCTCTCCCTATTTTCCCCATTCCCAGGCCCTAGTAACTACTTTTCTACTCTCTCTTTCTCTGAGTTTAAAAAAAAAAAAACTATAGAAACACACTTAGTTTCTTAACAGTAAGACTTCCAAGAAGGGGATCAAATATATACTATTACCCATCTTATTTGACCAGGAACAACTTTTTTCCTCTCAGAGGAAAAAACCTTATGAGGCTAGTGTTTTGTAGAACGTACACTGGGAAATGCTGTTGCATGTTTATGGGATCTTAGGGGGGAAAATGTTTAACCTTAAGTACAGTACAGTCAGTAGTATCTCTCAGTTTATGTGTATCATCTTCACTGCCCCGTAGTGCAAGGTTCCCACTTTGATCAACTGACTGATCAATTCACCTCTAACTCATTTCCTTTTTGTTCCCCCAAAGACAACCATATAATTAGGTTTATTGTGAATACTTTTATTCTAATATATTGTCATGTTGGGGTGGGAAAGGAGTGGAGAAGAAAAAAGTGATATCTGTGAATATTATTTTTTGCATATAGTTAGACTTTCTGAAGGCTTTAATCTCCTATATATTAATATATGTGTTTGTGCATGCTAAGTCACTTCCATGGTGTCCCACTCTTTTGGACCTCATGGACTATGGCCTGCCAGTCTCCTCTGTCCATTGAATTTTCCAGGCAAGAACACTGGAGAGGGTTGCATTTCCTCCTCCAGGGATCTTCCCAACCCAGAGATCGAAGCTGCATCTCTTAATGTCTCCTGAATCAGTAGGAAGGTTGTTTTTTGTTTTTTTTTTTAACACTAGTGCCACATGGGAAGCACCAATATATATACAAATATATATATATAATGTACACATATACCTATATACAGAAGGAAAAGAGCACTAAAACAGAAAGTCAACTAAACAACATAAATTCAATTGTTTTCCAAACAAATGCCATAACTACCCTTAAGTGGAACACTAGAGACAGGAAGGGAGAAAAAGGAGGGAGGGAGAAAAGAAAGAATTAATCCATGTAACTAACTATACACCCTCAGTTTGTGGCAGAATGGGGTGAGGGTAAGATTTGCAAACAAATCTTGACCTGTTTTTAATATGGCTTGCTTTTTGTAATGGAATGAGCAAAGGAATTGTGAAACTATTTTAGATGTGTTGTAAGATGGAGCGAGTAAATAAATTTGGGAGCCAGTTTTCTCAATCAAGAAGAGGGAACATAAAAACATAAAATGGGAAAAGACAAGAAAGAACCCTGTGGGGAAGGTTTAGAAACTGGGGATATTGATGTGAATTCTCATTTTGGGATATGCATATGTATGTGCATATGCATATACAAGTGCATAGGTTTAAGAATATATGTATGCAAGTGTATGTATGTAAACGTGTTTATGCATGCATATGGTTCCAACCTTTATGCACTGAAGGGGCCAAAATGCCACACTCCAGGTGCAATGAGCACACTCAGTATCAAGAGCTAGGGTTTAATATCATTCCCCTCTAAAATCTACCAGGGATCCTTAGAGCAATGGCCAATGCCAGGGCTTGGGTGAATAGGTACAGGACTTTGGAACACCTTGCTATGTCATAAAGTAAGTGTTCAAACTTACTTTGGGGACATGTCCCAGACACAGTAGCCAACTTAAAAATACTCCCACTATCAATATGGGACAATTTCAGTGCCAAATAATTAACTCTATGTAGTAATACACCAAAAGCCATTTGGAAGGAAAAAAGCAATCCATTATTCCTTATTGGTAATAAATAGAAAGAAAGGGAAGGTTCTTGCTTACAATAGAATGCCATGTAATACTTAATAAATGTGGAAAGTGTACTGGGTTAGAAAATCAGCATTTTGCAATAAGAGTAGTAAAAACTGGAGCAGGCAAGATTTATGTGCTGTGCTGTGCTTAGTCACTCAGTCATGTCAGACTCTTTGCCACCTCATGGACTTTAGCCCGCCAGGCTCCTCTGTCCATGGGGATTCTCCAGGCAAGAATACTGGAGCGGGTTGTCATGCCCTCCTCCAAAGATGCTAAACCCTGGGAGGGAAGCTTGATGAGGAGCAGAATGTACATGCTTTCCAAGTGTCTCCCCACAATTTGTTTCCATGTTACAACGGAAATATATATATATATATATTAACTATTCAGTGGAGAAATCAGGCAATAGCCTGACAAAGTGTTCAAAATAAACACCCCCAATTAGGGGTAGATGAGTGTTCTACTTCCACATATGGCATCTGAGAAGGACACACTGTCATCATCTATGCCTTGTTCTGGTCAAGGATACATAATTGAATACAATAATGAGGAAACATTAGACAAAGTCCAAATGAGGAGAATTCTATGAAAACAAATGGGTACAAAGGAGAACTGTAATTTTTTAAATTGTGAGCATCAGGCGGTCCTAAGATGGAGGAGGAATAGGACGGGGAGGCCACTTTCTCCCCCATAAATTCATCAAAAGAACATTTGAACGCTGAGGAAATTCCACAAAACAACTTCTGAATGCCAGCAGAGGACATCAGGCACCCAGAAAAACAGCGCCTTGTCTTCAAAAGGAGTGCTGCATAGATGGAGAAGTCTTGAGGCTACTGTAAAAATAAGACTGAAAACCAGAAGCAGAAGGCTTAAGTCCAAATCCTGAGAACACCAGAGAACTCCTGACTTCAGGGAACATTAATCAACAAAAGCTCATCAAACACTTCCATACCTACACTGAAACCAAGCACCACCCAAGGGCCAACAAGTTCCAGAACAAGACAGACCAAGCACATTCTCCAGCAACACAGGAACATAGCTCTGAGCTTCGATATACAGGCTGCCCAAAGTCACTCCAAACCCATTGACATCTCATAACTCATTACTGGACACTTCATTGCACTCCAGAGAGAAGAAATCCAGCCCCACCCACCAGAACACTGACACAAGCTTCCCTAACCAGGAAACCTTGATAAGCCACCCGTACAACCCCACCCACAGCTAGGAAACTACACAATAAAGAGAACTCCACAAACTGCCAGAATACAGAAAGGCCACACCAAACACAGCAATATAAACAAGATGAAGAGACAGAGGAATACCCAGCAGGTAAAGGAACAGGATAAATGTCCAACAAACCAAACAAAAGAGGAAGAGATAGGGAATCTACCTGATAAAGAATTCCAAATAATGATAGTGAAATGATCCAAAATCTTGAAAACAAAATGGAATCACAGATAAATAGCCTGGAGACAAGGATTGAGAAGATGCAAGAAAGGTTTAAGAAGGACCTAGAAGAAATAAAAAAGAGTCAATATATAATGAATAATGCAATAAATAAGATCAAAAACACTCTGGAGGGAACAAATAGTAGAATAAAAGAGGCAGAAGATAGGATTAGTGAGGTAGAAGATAGAATGGTAGAAATAAATGTATCATAGAGGAAAAAAGAAAAAATAATTAAAAGAAATATAGATGGTAACGCTAACCCTGTATGCGAGACAGCAAAAGAGACACAGATGTATAGAACAGTCTTTTGGACTCTGTGGGAGAGGGAGAGGGGGGATGATTGGGAGAATGGCATTGAAACATGAATAATATCATATAAGAAATGAATTGCCAGTCCAGGTTTGATGCAGGATACAGGATGCTTGGGGCTGGTGCACTGGGATGACCCAGAAGGATGGTATGAGGAGGGAGGTGGGAGGGGGGTTCAGGACTGGGAACACGTGTACACCCGTAGTGGATTCATGTTGACGTATGGCAAAACCAATACAATATTGTAAAGTAATCAGCCTCTAATTAAAATAAATAAATTTAAATTTTAAAAAAAATTAAAAGAAATGAGGACAATCTCAGAGATCTCTGGGACAATGTAAAACGCCTCAACATTTGAATCAGAGGAGTCCCAGAAGAAGAAGACAAAAACAAAGACCATGAGAAAATACTTGAGGAGATACTAGTTGAAAACTTCCTTAAAATGGGGAAGGAAATAATCACCCAAGTCCAAGAAACCCAGAGAGTCCCAAACAGGATAAACCCAAGGAGAAACACCCCAAGACACATATTAATCAAATTAACAAAGATCAAACACAAAGAACAAATATTAAAAGTAGCAAGGGAAAAACAACACACAAGGGGCTTCCCAAAGGATAACAGCTGATTTTTCAATAGGAACTCTTCAGGCCAGGAGGGAATGGCAGGATATTTAAAGTGATGAAAGAAAATAAACTACAGCCCAGATTACTGTACCCAGCAAGGATATTATTCAAGTATGAAGGAGAAATCAAAAGCTTTACAAACAAGCAAAAGCTCAGAGAATTCAGCACCACCAAACCAGCTCTCCAACAAATGCTAAAGGATCTTCTCTAGACAAGAAATACAAAAAGGGTGTATAATCTCAAACCCAAAACAATAAAGTAAATGGTAATGGGATCATACTTATCGATAATTACCTTAAACGTAAATGGTTTCAATGCCCCAACCAAAAGACAAAGACTGGCTGAATGGCTACAAAAACAAGACCTGTGTATATGTTGTCTACAACAGACCCACCTCAAAACAAGGGACACATACAGACTGAAAGTGAAGGGCTGGAAAAAATGATATTCCATGCAAATAGAGACCAAAAGAAAGCAGGAGTAGCAATACTCATATCAGATAAAGTAGACTTTAAAACAAAGGCTGTGAAAAGAGACAAAGAAAGATGCAATAATGATCAAAGGATCAATCCAAGAAGAAGATATAGCAATTATAAATATATATGCACCCAACATAGGAGCACCACAATATGTAAGACAAATGCTAACAAGTATAAAAGGGGAAATTAACAATAACACAATAATAGTGGGAGACTTTAATATCCCACTCACACCTAAGGATAGATCAACTAAACAGAAAATTAACAAGGAAACATAAACTTTAAATGATAGACCTAATTGATATCTATAGGACATTTCATCCCAAAACAATGAATTTCACCTTTTTCTCAAGCACACACGGAAACTTCTCCAGGATAGATCACATCCTGGGCCATAAATCTAGCCTTGGTAAATTCAGAAAAATTGAAATCATTCCAAGCATCTTTTCTGACCACAATGCAATAAGATTAGATCTCACTTAAAGGAGAAAAACTATTAAAAATTCCAACATATGGAGGCTGAACAACACGCTGCTGAATAACCAACAAATCACAGAAGAAATCAAAATATGCATAGAAATGAATGAAAATGAAAACACAACAACCCAAAACCTGTGGGACACGGTAAAAGCAGTGCTAAGGGGAATGTTCATAGCAATACAGGCATACCTCAAGAAACAAGAAAAAAGTCAAAAAAATAACCTAACTCTACACCTAAAGCAACTAGAAAAGGAAGAAATGAAGAACCCCAAGGTTAGTGGAAGGAAAGAAATCTTAAAAAGTAGGGCAGAAATAAACGCAAAAGAAACAAAAGAGACCATAGCAAAAATCAACAAAGCCAAAAGCTGGTTCTTTGAGAGGATAAATAAAATTGACAAACCATTAGCCAGACTCATCAAGAAACAAAGGGAGAAAAATCAAATCAATAAAATTAGAAATGAAAGTGGAGAGATCACAACAGACAACACAGAAATACAAAGGATCATAAGAGACTACTATCAGCAATTATATGCCAATCAAATGGACAATGTGGAAGAAATGGACAAATTCTCAGAAAAGTACAACTTTCCAAAACTGGACCAGGAAGAAACAGAAAATCTTAACAGACCCATCACAAGCACGGAAATTGAAAGTGTAATCAGAAATCTTCCAGCAAACAAAAGCCCAGGTCCAGACGGCTTCACAGCTGAATTCTACCAAAAATTTAGAGAAGAGCTAACACCTATCCTACTCAAACTCTTCCAGAAAATTGCAGAGGAAGGTAAACTTCCAAATTCATTCTATGAGGCCACCACCATCACCCTAATACCAAAACCTGACAAAGATGCCACAACAAAAGAAAACTACAGGCCAATATCACTGATGAACATAGATGCAAAAATCCTTAACAAAATTCTAGCATTAAGAGTCCAACAACACATTAAAAAGATCATACATCATGATTAAGTAGGCTTTATCCCAGGGATGTAAGGATTCTTCAATATCCGCAAATTAATCAATGTAATACACCATATTAACAAATTGAGAGATAAAACCATTTGATTATCTCAATAGATGCAGAGAAAGCCTTTGACAAAATTCAACATCCATTTATGATAAAAACTCTCCAGAAAGCAGGAATACAAGGAACATACCTCAAATAATAAAAGCTATATATGACAAACCCACAGCAAACATTATCCTCAATGGTGAAAAATTGAAAGCATTTCCCCTAAAGTCAGGAACAAGACAAGGGTGCCCACTTTCACCAATACTATTCAACATAGTTTTGGAAGTTTTGGCCATAGCAATCAGAGCAGAAAAAGAAATAAAAGGAATCCAGATTGGAAAAGAAGAAGTAAAACTCTCACTGTTTGCAGATGACATGATCCTCTACATAGAAAACCCTAAAGACTCCACCAGAAAATTACTAGAACTAATCAATGACTATAGTAAAGTTGCAGGATATAAAATCAACACACAGAAATCCCTATACACTAATAATGAGAAAACAGAAAGAGAAATTAAGGAAACAATTCCATTCACCATTGCAACAAAAAGAATCAAATACTTAGGAATATCTCTACCTAAAGAAACAAAAGACCTATATATAGAAAACTATAAAACACTGGTGAAAGAAATCAAAGAGGACACTAATAGATGGAGAAATATACCGTGTTCATGGATCAGAAGAATCAAAACAGTGAAAATGAGTATACTATCCAAAACAATCTACTGATTCAATGCAATCCCTATCAAACTACCAACGGTATTTTTCACAGAGCTAGAACAAATAATTTCACAATTTATATGGAAATACAAAAAAACCTCCAATAGCCAAAGCAATCTTGAGAAAGAAGAATGGAACTGGAGGAATCAACCTGCCTGACTTCAGGCTCTACTACAAAGCCACAGTTATCAAGACAGTATGGTACTGGCACAAAGACAGAAGTATAGATCAATGGAACAAAATAGAAAGCCCAGACATAAATCCACGCACATATGGACACATCTTATCTTTGACAAAGGAGGCAAGAATATACAATGGATTAAAGACAATCTCTTTAACAAGTGGTGCTGGGAAAACTGGTCAACCACTTGTAAAAGAATGAAACTAGACCACTTTCTAACACCATACACAAAAATAAACTCAAAATGGATTAAAGATCTAAACGTAAGACCCCAGAAACTATAAAACTCTTAGAGGAGAACATAGGCAAAACACTCTCTGACATAAATCACAGCAGGATCCTCCATGACCCACCTCCCAGAATATTGGAAATAAAAGCAAAAATAAACAAATGGGACCTAATTAAACTTAAAAGCTTCTGCACAACAAAGGAAACTATAAGCAAGGTGAAAAGACAGCCTTCAGAATGGGAGAAAATAATAGCAAATGAAGCAACTGACAAAGAATTAATCTCAAAAATATACAAGCAACTCATGCAGCTCAATTTCAGAAAAATAAACAACCCAGTCAAAAAGTGGGCCAAAGAACTAAACAGACATTTCTCCAAAGAAGACATACAAATGGCTAACAAACACATGAAAAGATGCTCAACATCACTCATTATCAGAGAAATGCAAATCAAAACCACAATGAGGTACCATTTCATGCCAGTCAGAATGGCTGCGATCCAAAAGTCTACAAGCAATAAATGCTGGAGAGGGTGTGGAGAAAAGGGAACCCTCTTACACTGTTGGTGGGAATGCAAACTAGTACAGCCACTACGGAGAACAGTGTGGAGATTCCTTAAAAAAACCGGAAGTAGAACTGCCATACGACCCAGCAATCCCACTGCTGGGCATACACACTGAGGAAACCAGAATTGAAAGAGACACATGTACCCCAATGTTCATCACAGCACTGTTTATAATAGCCAGGACATGGAAGCAACCTACATGTCTGTCAGCAGACGAATGGATAAGAAAGCTGTGGTACATATACACAATGGAGTATTACTCAGCCATTAAAAAGAATACATTTGAATCAGTTCTAATGAGGTGGATGAAACTGGAGCCTATTATACAGAGTGAAGTAAGCCAGAAAGAAAAACACCAATACAGTATACTAATGCATGTATATGGAATTTAGAAAGATGGTAACAACAACCCTGTATGTGAGACAGCAAAAGAGACACAGATGTATAGAATAGTCTTTTGGACTCTGTGGGAGAGGGCAAAGGTGGGATGATTTGGGAGACTGGTATTGAAACATGTATAATATCATATGTGAAATGAATTACCAGTCCAAGTTCGATGCATGATACAGGATGCTCGGGGCTGATGCACTGGAATGCCCCAGAAGGATGGTATGGGGAGGGAGGTGGGAGGGGGATTCAGGATGGGGAACATGTGTATACCCGTGGCAGATTCATGTTGATGTATGGCAAAACCAGTACAATACTATAAAGTAATTAGCCTCCAATTTAAAAAATAAATTTATATTAAAAAAATAAAGATGTAGAAATTAAAATGATATTATTTTATCTATAAAATATAATAAATAAATAAATAAAATAAAATTGTCAGCATCATAAGTAGCAAAGACTGGAGGAATGTTCCATACTATAGGTGACAGAAAGAGGTGAAAATGTAAATGCTACACCTGACTGTACTCTAGATACTGTAATGAAGGAAGAGAAATGCTATAACATACGTGTCTTGGTCAACTGATATACTTGGAACATAATAAAATTCTATCAATATAAATTTATGAGATTGGTAACTTTATTACGGTTCTATATGACTGTGTCTTTATTCTTAGGAAATACATGGTGAAACATTTGGGGGTAAATTTCCATAGTTGGTATAAATTATCCTCAAGTTGTTCAGAAAAAGAAAATGTTACAGAGAAGGAGAGAAAATGTGCATGCACTTGAGCCAATGACAAACAAAAAGGAATAAAATATTAACAGTAAGTGAATCTGGATAAAGGATTCCTGCATATTCTTCACACTATTCTTATTCTTACTTAAAATTATTCTATTTTTATTATATTACTGTATATTATTCTATTCTTTTCTTATATGAAATTACTTCCAAATAAAAATGTTTAAATACTATATTCCCTAAAGGAATTTGTCTTTCCAGAATGCTGATAATATTGAAGTTGGGTGAAGGGTATGTAGAGGACTGATATTCTATTCTGTTCAGTTTGTAAACATTTAAGTTAAAATTTTTTGTAACAAAGATCTCTGCTTTTTCAAAAATTATTTGACTTGGTTTTTGTTTAAAGCCTGATTTCATGTGTTGACCACGGGCCATTTCAAAGGGCTACACTTTTGAGATCTTATAAAAACTCTCTGGCACTGGACAAGTGAGTGTCCATACCACATAAAGCATGCCTTCATACCTGCAGCTTGCACAGCTCTCTAGGTTCTCTAGTCCCACGCTGGGACTCTCCGGTCTTTGTTTTTATCTCACTGAGTCCATTCAACTTCTCTCGCCTTCTCTCCCTCCTTCCCTTTCACTATGAAATTTAGAGACACTTGTTCTTTTGGGCAACCCACAGTGATGTGATAGAATTGGACACCTTCCAGCTTCCTCTTATCCAGCTGTTTATTCACCTTCTTCTGGATTTTTTTCATCTATTTTTTTCACTTGTTTAATATCATCCTCTACCTCTATAACATAACTATGGATTTTCAAAACACTTTTACACACAGAAAGGCATACTACCTGTAACTAATGTGAACAGATATACATAACGATGTCACCTTGAACCAGCAAAAAACCTAGAAAGGTAGTTGGTGAATTTAGAGTCACCAGGAGCAGGGATTAGAACCCAGCCTGTTTTCCTCTATATGATACACTTGCCCTATTAACAGTATACTACATCATGAAGTCTGAAACAAATGGCAAAATTATGCATGGTCCATACCTATTAATAGTTTCTGGTAAAATTTTAAATAACAACACTGGGCTTGATTTTAGCTGATGATCCACTCCGACACTGTGCCTTTTTCTGCTGTGACTATGCATAGCCTGGCATTCCCAGTCTTGGAACTGTGTCTTTTGCATGTGTCCATATTGATTTCATTTCCATATGAAATATTTACATATGTTTATCACTTTGTCATCATTTAACATGACATCTGTTTGCTGCAAATGAGTCAGGTCTCAGCCACAGCAGCTTGTCAGATTTGTGTATCTGAAGAGAAGGGAAAATGCCTTTGGGTAGATTCCTATAAAAGTGGGTGACTTTATTAATCATTGCCTGACAGTATTTTACACTCTCATATGTGCTCCTGCATTTTCCCCTTAATTTCAGACTTATAACAACCCTGTGAAATATGTAAAGCAGCTTTGATAATCCTATTTGACAGCTGTGAAGTCAAAGCCTTTGGAAGGTGAAATGATTTGGAAAAGGTCACAGACTGAATCCTTGCTGACCCAGGTGTCCTGATTCGTAGACCCTTCGATCTTTACATCAAATGTGCTGAGTCACATCATTAAAACAAGCAGTAAAATGTGCTGGCTTGTCAAAGATGTTAGAAATTAATTTTTTAATTTAATTAACAGCTACCACTTAATAAGCATTTAAGTATTAATTTAAATATGTATATACAAATTATTAGGCAGAATGTTTTCTGTGACTTCTAGAAATTAACTAAGTCCCAAAGAGGCAATAGATAACCCCTTATTCAAAAAAGATGGCCAAACTGGTCTTTTGACCCTCACACCCATCACTGATTCAGACTGTATAAGTAGAAGACTAGAGTTAGGACAGACTGGTTAAATCAGGATGGTTGTTGACCCAGTAGCCATTCCACCAGCCAAGTGAGGAAGTTTCTAGTAAGAGACTGGGGACTGAATATAAGATAAGGGGATTAGGGTCTCATTCCCAGTCAGTTCATTTCAGTCACTCAGTTATGTCCGACTCTTTGTGACCCTATGGACTGCAGCATGCCATGCCTCCATGTCCATCACCAACTCCTGAAGTTTACTCAAACTCATGTACATTGAGTCAGTGATGTCATCCAACCATCTCATTCTCTGTCGTCCCCTTCTCCTCCCACCTTCAATCTTTCCCAGCATCAGGGTCTTTTCAAATGAGCCAGATCTTTGCATCAGGTGGCCAAAGTATTGGAGTTTCTGCTTCAAAATCAGTCCTTCCAATGAATATTCAGGACTGATCTCCTTTAGGATGGACTGGTTGGATCTCCTTGCAGTCCAAGGGACTCTCAAGAGTCTTCTCCAACACCACAGTTCAAAAGCATCAATTCTTTGGAGCTCAGCCTTCTTTATAGTCCAACTCTCACATCCATATAGTCTCATTCCCTACCAGATTGCTTTCAGGTCTACCAAAAAATCTTAGCATTTCCCACTACTTCCCCATCCCTCTCCATACAGAGCTCAGTGACAAGACTCAGGAAAAAGTTTCACATGTGTCCCCTAAATTTGGGAGCATTTGTGAAACAAGAAGCTGACATTCATTTCCTGTTAAAGTTTTCTGAAGCTGGAAGGGAATGCTGGCTGTAAACAGCCTCAACAAATGGGGAGAAGAGACAGCAGATAGTGAACATTACCAAACCCTCAACCAACAGGAGATGAACAATGTTGAATAATTGCCCCCAATGTCCCTGTCTTAGATCAAGTTCCCTAGAAGCAGAGATTGAGACAGGGATTCTAAATGTGTGAGATTAAGCACTGTAGACATATCAGGAGACACCAGTAAGGGAAGGAAGGAAACAGAAAAAGTAAGGGGAAAAAATCAAGTTAGGTGTAGCCACAGTCAGTCTAGCCCTGGCCTGTCTATGGTGAAGAGGGCTCTGTGCCATCAACCATGCAGCAGAAATGTTTCCCTGGAGGTAAAAGGCTGGCTTTTGTATCCCCATACAAGTCAGTCAGTGCTACTGGCAGCTGGGATAGAAAGGCCCTTAAGCAAGGACAACACTCCAGAGAAGGGGTAGGGAGGAGAGGCTGTGAGAAACCCAAAGTTCAGAGTAACTAGAGGCCATGTACACCAGGTCAGTAAAGGGATCCAGTTCAGGAATCAGAAGCATCTACTATGCTCACCTTTCTCTAAAGACAATGTCTGTTGCATGTGGAATTTCAGAGACATTGAGCCCTAGTTACTCAGAGTAGTGACCTGCTCATACAATGCTTTTACTAACAATTCTTTCTTTCCTCTCTCCCCATTTCTTTACTTATGCTACTTTGAACCACCTCCTAGATAGGCTCTGTGTTAGTCATTCAGTTGTGTTCAACTCTTCGTGACCCCATGAACTGTAGCTGGCCAGGCTCCTCCGTCCATGGAATTCTCCTGGCAAGAACACTGGAGTGGGTAGCCATTCCCTTTTCCAGGGGATCTTGCCAACCCAGGGATCGAACCCAGATCTCCTGCATTGCAGACAGATTCTTTACCCTCTGAGCCATCAGGGAAGCCCAGTAGGCTAATTGCACCCAAATTCTTGTCTTATAGTCCTTTTGTAGGGGGCAACCCAAACTAAGATAATTACAAGGAAGAAATTATTCTTATCAGTCAATGTTACTTGTAGCCATGGTTCCATCTAGATAACCTTATGGAACAAGGAACTAAAAATTGTGTTTGGAAGAAAAAATAAATGATGCTCTTTCCTGTTTTTACCTCCCTGAAATTTAAGTTGGTTAATAAACTGATACCCATGAATTATCTCATTTAATCTTCACAGCAACTCTCTGAGGTAGATATAATTATCTCTACTTTATTATACATAGGAAAATAGAAGTTCAGAGAAAGTGTGATATTCAAAGTTTCTCAGCTAAGATTCAAATTCAAGTAATGTGATCCTAAAGTCAGTTTCTTGCTTATTAAACCAGATCACTTTCCTTAATTTTCATAAACATGACAAATATATTTGCTTGCTCATTTCTAAAATTAAATGTTGGGCTCCTAAAACAAACTTTTCAGACAGTGGTGGTGGGAAGTACAATTTTTAATGTGGTGAAGGGGTGCATTTTCCCTTTTCTAACATAACCAGGAAGATGAAAGGAGCAGATAGCATGTTCTGCTGTTAAACTGACAGCATTATTGATATTTTTCAAATTATTATAAGAAAGACCCAGGCTTCACATGTTTTATTTAAACCAGTTCCTGCATTGTTTGGATATTATATTATTTATGTCAAAAATGGTATATTGGATGAACATTTATTCACCCAATAACATTTATTAGTTATAACCAAGCAGTTTTAAGACCAGAATAAAAGATTGGAAAATGGAGGGAAATAAACCAGTGTCTTATTTCTCTGGCACTCTCCTTGACATGTGGACATTTTGTTCAAGTTATAAACTACATTCCTGATGTTTGCTCTATAGGGTTGACACAACTCTCTAGGCTGCTAGCTTCTAGGAATGACTATTAAATCAGCCAAGCAAGTGGAAAGATGTCAACCACAGTTTTCATTCAAGAGGCCACACTGTACAGTGATTAGGGTACAAACACAGGTATCTGACATTCTTTGATTTGACTAGGCTTTGACACTTACATGTTGTACAATCTTAGACTAATTAGTTATGCTCCTTAAGACTCAGTTTTTCCGGTAGAAAACTGGTGACAATAATAGGTGCTCCCTGATGTGGTTTGGAAAGAATCCAATGCATTATGTCTACAAAGGGGTTCCATGGTATCTGGCAACAGAGCGAGCATTCACTAAATGTTATTTATCTATAACCAATAAAATATTTTTTTCTGATTAGAATGGAGTATAAGAAGGATGAAAAAAGTCCTATTTGCTTCACAAAGATCTGGCCTAGGTAAGCACGCCAAACTTTCTTTTAGCCACCAGCTAGAAGCTATACACAAATTCACTGTGCAATGCACACTGGAATGACTGCATTGCTGACACTGTTTACCTGGGACAATGTCACCTACAACATTACCCTAGGGGGCCCTAGCGGGGATTAACCCCTTCCCCTGGAGAAACAGAAGAAGTAGAGAGGAATTGAAAACACAGTGGAGAAAGAATATATGTCGATTTGGAGTGCTGTAAACTTACATTACCATGAATCTGGGATGACAGCATAAGTCACAGGAAGAGAAGCATCGAATGAATTACACAGCCCTTCCCTAAGAAGTGGCGATAAAACAGTGAAGAACCCTTTGCATCCCATATTTCATGTATGCCAGAAAAATTCCACTTGAATTTTGTCTTAATTTTTCCCCATGTTCAGTCTCTTTCTTACTCCCCTTGCTGTGCGACTCAGGGACTTATTCTTTCATTTGACATGTATTTATTGAGAGCCTTCTCTGTTGTATAGAAGTATACAGGGCATTGTCAAGCTATAAGTGCCAAGCTATAGTGGTTATTTCCATGGATATATCACAAAATTAAATTGTTTTCCTATTATTTAATATAAAGGATGGAAAAAGAGAGCCAGGTAAAAATAAGTGCTTATTAAACATTGCATGTAATCACTCTCTAGCCAACACCATTATTTTATGTAAAATCATAGTAAATGTCAACCTATTTCATGGTTGCACTTTTGAAAATGCTATATTCTAACAAGGAAGAACACTAGAAAATCATCCCTCAGTAATTTGCTGAAAATGCAATGTTGACACCTCATGGGTGTCTGGGCGGGTGCTCATAATTATTTAAATATCAGGTAAGCTAGCTTCTCAGGTCATTTTGGAGGCCCATCATTTTCCTGATTGAGAGATGCAGAAATGCAACCCATGATTAACCTTATATATACATACACTGGAAGAAACACAACCTGGAATCAAGATTGCCAGGAGAAATATCAATAATCTCAGATATGCAGATGACACCACCCTTATGGCAGAAAGTGAAGAGGAACTAAAAAGCCTCTTGATGAAAGTGAAAGTGGAGAGTGAAAAAGTTGGCCTAAAGCTCAACATTCAGAAAACGAAGATCATGGCATCTGGTCCCATCATTTCATGGGAAATAGATGGTGAAATAGTGGAAACAGTGTCAGACTTTATTTTTGGGGGCTCCAAAATCACTGCAGATGGTGACTGCAGCCATGAAATTAAAAGACGCTTACTCCTTGGAAGGAAAGTTATGACCAACCTAGATAGCATATTCAAAAGCAGAGACATTACTTTGCCAACAAAGGTCCATCTAGTCAAGGCCGTGGTTTTTCCAGTGGTCATGTATGGATGTGAGAGTTGGACTGTGAAGAAGGCTGAGCACCGAAGAATTGATGCTTTTGAACTGTGGTGTTGGAGAAGACTCTTGAGAGTCCCTTGGACTGCAAGGAGATCCAACCAGTCCATTCTGAAGGAGATCAGCCCTGGGATTTCTTTGGAAGGAATGATGCTAAAGCTGAAACTCCAGTACTTTGGCCACCTGATGTGAAGAGTTGACTCATTGGAAAAGACTCTGATGCTGGGAGGGATTGGGGGCAGGAGGAGAAGGGGATGACAGAGGATGAGATGGCTGGATGGCATCACTGACTCGATGGACGTGAGTCTGGGTGAACTCCAGGAGTTGGTGATGGACAGGGAGGCCTGGCGTGCTGCGATTCATGGGGTCACAGAGAGTCGGACATGACTGAGCGACTGAACTGAACTGAACTGATACATACACATACCCTGATAACTGGTCACTTTTACCCAGTGAATGTTGATATTGACTCAGAATTCGTTTCAATACAGCATTTCCGGAAATGACTTCCACCATCAGTCTGGACACATGAATTGTATTTATCAAGGATATAGCAATCTTTAGAGCTGATGGGGAGGGGATCCTTCTTCAACTTTTTGACATACTGAGTCCCTCAATTCCTTAAATTTGTGCATTTGGATGCACACCTCACTTATAATTGAAAAAATAAAGTGCTTGAATTGAGAAGGTTTGCATTTAATCTCCTGATTTTAAATAATTTTTAAGACAGATTTATTTGTATATTCCATGAAGGTTTTCATTGTGCTTTCATTCATCAGGGAACTATAAAAAAGTTGGGGCAGTTATTGTTTACAAAAGGAGTACTTGTACCAAGCAATCTTTACCTTGGCATACCGTGAAAGTGAAACTCCTAATACATCAAATCCTAGCTTCTGATTCTGAGCCCACAGACTCAAAACCAACATAATATTTTTAATAACAAAGTGAACAAAGTGAAGGAACAAAAACATTTTCTATTTAAGATAAAGTTCTTGCTTGTTTATCCAAAAAGAAAACATATCCTTCAAAACCCAGTTCAGATATCATCCCTTGCAGATAGCCATCTTTGCTCATCTACTCTGACAATTATTCATCTGTTCCAAGAGGTTTTGCCCATTTCTCACACAGATACCCTTATCATTCTGCGCTGTGTCCTCTACCAGATGGGGAGTCCCTTGAAGGCCAGGGGATATCAGAGCCATTTCCTTGCCCTGAGCACCCAGCAGAGTTCGTGGGCCAGAGGCAACACTCACTAAATGTTGTCACAATGAAGTAAGCAGTATGCTCAGACACAACACAGAGGGTCATCTTTATATATTCTTAGGAGATATCAGAAATGGTGGAAATGTAAAGAACAATTAATATAAAGAAGGTCAATTGCATAGAAGAGAAAGATGTAATCATCCATTCATGACTCAACAAATATCTAGGAAGTGTTTATTATAGAAAAAGGAAGAGAGCACGGAACTCCTGCTTGGTTGGAAATTATCTACAATCCATCACAAGTAAACAAGTTTTCCATTACCACTCACAAAGAAACTTAAGCATTAAGTATAAAGATGAATGGTTGAGACTGGAGAGCTAATCAGCATGAACAAACCATGTCAATGACCATAACACTATAATGATCCTATTTCTGAATATTCTATTAATTGTTGACAATTTCACAAGCTTTGACTTCAGGCTCAAAAGTCATAACAACTCTCAAAATCACTTTATGTCTATTGTTGAAGGAAGATGTTACAGTGAAATGTTCACCTTAGCACCATGAAGAAAAGTCTTATATTCCTAAATACACTTAGAAAAATTAAATGTAGTAATATAATCTTTTATATTTACTGATAAATTACTTTTTAGTATATCATGCTTGTGAACTTTTGCATGTTTCAAAATCAAGTGTCTCCAGTGTCTCTAATAATTGGCAAACATATACACAAATGTGGCGTGTGTGTGTGTGTTCACATTGATAGAGATACCCAGACAAACAGAGCACGGGCTTTCGAGTCAGTTGTTGTTGTTCACTCACTAAGCTGTGTCCAACTCTTTGCCATCATATGAACTGCAGCACGCCAGGCTCCCCTGTCCTTTACTGTCTCCCAGAGTTTGCTCAGATTCATGTCCATTGAGTCAGTGATGCTATCTAATCATCTCATTCTCAGCCACTCCCTTCTCTTTTTGCCTTCCATCTTTCCCAGCATTAGAGTCTCTTTCACCGAGTCCGCTCTTCCCATCAGGTGGCCAAAGTATTGGAGCTTCAGTTTCAGCATCAATCCTTCCAATGAATACTCAGGATTGATTTCCTTTCAGTAGGTCATTATTTAAATTCTAGCATGGTTCCTCTCCAGTGATGTGACTGAATAGAAAATTACTTCACCTCCTCGAGCCTGTTTCCTCCTCTATTTTCATGGCTGCTTCAGGAGCCACAAGAAAAACATACATCCTACTAGGGTGCTGTTTGGTATTAAGATTTTACACGTCTTAAACAAAGAACTCGACATATAGTAGAATCTCAACAAACAATAGCATAATAAAAGTATTACTGTAACTATCATATAATATGTTATATGTATGTATAATATATATAGATATTATGTTATAAATATGTTAACTGTAACTATGCTATAATATGTACATATGATATAACTATGATATAATATACATATTTAATATACTGTAACTATAATATAATAAATATAATAATATTCATGTATCTTAAGCCACTCTACCTCTACCATCTAGCCCGACAACTCTTCCCCTGTCCCCCACAGTCTGTAATATGTCATGATGAATGGAGAAGTCACTAACAGGTGGTGAAAATGGAAATTGAGGGTCCATTAGAATGATGGCAGCATGGATATTAATAACATTTTTCAGATCACCTTCATGGACAAGACTAACGAATTCATGTAGTAACTTCTAATAGTGTAAGAGCCCTCATTTATAAATTAGAGATAAAAGAACGCCTTCTTTGCAAGTTTATTTTGAAGACAGCTTACAATGAATATAATTTATCTAGCATAGCTTCTGCAACATAGCAGACACTGAAAGATGGCAGCCATAACTATAAATACTATAATTTATACTATGAGCTTATTGTTCCCAGGATGAAAACAACGATCAAAATTTATCTCTAATTCCAAACATTCCCTCTGATGGGATGCATGATGGAGGTGTGATACTTTCTTTTTCAGTATCCTCACATCCTTTTGTAGCCCAGCTCATCCTGTCCACATTAGTAGTTCTAGGACATCAAAGCAGGTCTGGGAAAGCGAACAACCTCAAGGAGAACATCTCACAAATCTGGATGGGATATTCTATAAGCAGCTATAAGTACACAAGAATCCAGGCATAAAATGGGCTGCTCAACTCATAGAAAAGACTTTTGATTCTTTATATTTTTCCCTTAATCCCTGTGGCTGTGGTTGTGGTTTTAAGTAGAGCTGAGTCATGTAGAATTTTAACAAAAGTTTCTTTGAAAAGCCAAAAGAACTATACTCTCTGTTATTATGTAGCATCTTTTGTGAATTTATTACATAGAGGTATTTAGTTAAACAGAAATTTCTCTTCTCCAAATTAGTACAGAACATACTTTACTTTTTTGTTTCTGCAAAGTTTCTAAACTTCTCAAATTGTAGTTCATTTAGCCCAATTATAATTTCACGTAAAGAAGACAAACCACAATATGAAAATAAGAGACTGGAAATGTGGAGTACAACCACTCTAGAAAACACTTTGGCAGGTTCTTTAAAAACCAACCATGGAACTACCATATGACCTAGAAATTGTACTCCAGTAGAAATTTTCCAGAGAAGTGAATTTATTTTCACCCCAAAAAACTGTACACAAACATCTATAGCAGTTTTATCTATGAGTCAAGAATTGGAATCAGTCTAAAAGTTCATTACACAAACGGTTAAATAGACTACAGCACAACCATGCCATGGATTATGACTCAGGAGTAGAAGAGATAACTACTGATACAAGCAACCATTTAGAAGGATGTTAGGGAATAATGTTGAGTGGAAGAAACTAATCTCAAAAGAGTACATACTATTGATTCCATTTTTTGTAACATTTTTGAGATGGCAAACATTTTTAAAATGGAAGGCAGATTAGTGGTTGCCCCAGGGTAGAAGTAGGGTAAATGACATGTGGAGGGGGCAGGGGAAGGAGGGTGCAGAGGAAGGGACTGATGTGGGAGGGAGGAAGGGAGGAAGGGAACAAGTGGGAGGTGGGTGTGATTATAAAAGGGCAACATACAGGACCAGGTGACTTCATAGGTGAATTCTACCAAAAGTTTAGAGAACCTATTTGCTCAAACTCTTCCAGAAAATTGCAGAGGAAGGAAAACTCCCAAACTCATTCTATGAGGCCACCATCACCCTGATACTAAAACCAGACAAAGATGCCACCAAAAAAAAAAGAAAGAAAGAAAACTACAGGCCAATCTCACTGGTAAACATAGATGCAAAAATCCTCAACAAAATTCTAATAAACAGAATCCGACAACACATTGAAAGGATCCTACACCATGATCAAGTGGGGTTTATCCCAGGGATGCGAGGATTCTTCAATATAGGCAAATCAATCAGTGTGATACACTATATTAACAAATTGAAAGATAAAAACCATATGATCACCTCAATGTAAGCAGAGAAAGCCTTCAACAAAATTCAATATCCATATATGATAAAAAATACTCTCCAGAAAGTAGGAACAGAAGGAACATAACTCAATATAATAAAGGCCATATATTACAACCTCACAGCAAATATTATCCTCAATGCTGAAAAACTGAAAGCATTTCCTCTAAAATCAGGAATAAGACAAAGGTGCCCACTCTCACCACTATTATTCAACTTAGTTTTGGAAATCCTAGCCATAACAATCAGAGAATATAAAGAAATAAAAGGAATCCAGATTGGAAAAGAAGAAGTAAAACTCACTATTTGCAGATGACATAATTCTCTACATAAAAAACCTCAAAGATGCCACCAGAAAATTACTAGAGGTAATCAATGAATATAGTAAAGTCACAAGATACAAAATTAATACACAGAAATCCCTTGCATTCCTATACATTAACAATGAAAAATCAGAAAGAGAACTTAAGGAAGCAATCCTATTCACCACTGCAACAAAAAGAATAAAATACTTAGGAATAAATTTACCTAAAGAGACAAAAGACCTGTATGCAGAAAATTATAAGACACTGATAAAAGAAATCATCAGACACTGATGAAAGATGTAAACAGATGTTTCTCCAAAGAAAACATCAGATGGCTAAAAAACAGATGAGGAGATGCTCAACATCACTCATTATTAGAGAAATGCAAATCAACACTACAATGAGATATCATCTCACACTGATCAGAATGGCTGCTATCAAAAAGTCTACAAACAATAAGTGCTGGAGAGGATATGGAGAAAAGTGAACCCTCTACACTGTTGGTGGGAATACAAACTGACACAATCACCATGGAGAACAATATGGTGATTCCTTAAAAAACTAGGAATAAAAATACAATATTACCCAGTAATCCCACTATGGAGGCTAATTGAAAAAGACACATGTACCCTCAATGTTCACTGCATCACTATTTACAATAGTTAGGACATGGAAGCAACCTAGATGTCCACCAGCAGATGAACGGATTAGGAAGTTGTGTTATCCATACACAATGGAATATTACTCAGCTAGAAAATGGAACTAATTTGAGTGAGTTCTAATGAGGTGGGTGAACCTAGAGCCTATTATACAGAGTGAAGTAATTCAGAAAGAGAAAGACAAATATCATATATTAATGCACATATATGGAATCACAGATAATCCTATGTGCAAGGCAGCGAAGGAGACACAGATATAAAGAACAGACTTTTGGACACAGTTGGGGAAGGAGAGGATAGGATGACTTGAGAGAATAGCACTTAAACATACACATTACCATATGTAAAACAGAACACCACTGGGAGTTTGATGTGTGACACAGGGAACCCAGTCAGTGCTCTGTGACAACAAAGAGTGATGGGGTGGAAGGGAGGTGGGATGGGGGTTCAAGAGGGAGGGGACACATGTGTGCCTATCGCCCATCCATGCTGATGTATGGCAGGGGCCATCAAAATATTGTAAAGTATTTGTTCTTCAATTAAAAGAAATAAATAAATAAAAGGGCTACATAAGAGATCATTTTGTGCTATTGGAACTGTTCATTACCTGACTGAGGTGGCAGATATAAGAACATATACATATGATGATGAAGCTGAAGCTCCAGTACTTTGGCCACCTGATGCAAAGACCTGACTCATTAGAAAAGACCCTGATGCTGGTAAAGATTGGGAAGAACAGGACAACAGAGGACGAGATGATTGGATGGCATCATCGACTCAATGCACATGAGTTTGAGCAAACCCTGGGAGATAGTGAAGGACAGGGAAGCCTGGCATTCTGCAGTCCATAGGGTCACAAAGAATTGGACACGACTGAGTGACTGAACAACAACAACAAATATACATAATATGACTGTATGCATGCGTGTATGGTAAGTCTCTTAAGTCATGTCTGACTCTTTGCGACCCAATACTGTAGCCCCCCAGACTCCTCTGTCCATGGGATTCTTTAACAAGAATACTGGAGTGGGTTGCCATGCCCTCCTCAAAGGGATCTTCCCAACCCAGGGATCAACCCTGCATCTCTTATGTCTACTGCATTGCAAGTGGATTCTTTACCTCTGAGCTACCAAGGAAGTCCTATAAGACTGTACAGGACTCACAAATGAGTAGAAATATAACTGGGAAAATGTGAATAAGATTGCTGGATGGTATCACTGTCAATACACTAGTTACCATATTATACCATAACTTTTTTTTTTTGATAGACACAGTGATAGTTTATTGCATTTTTCAGCCTCTTTTTTTTTCATGTTAAATAGCTTGGAGTTTTAAGTTCAACTTCTGCTTACTTTCATATAGATGAATTAACATAAAACTGAATGGCTGACACAACACCAGGACCATTAAATGGCTCATAGACCAGAACTTAACTCTATTAAAAGTTGCTTCTTTGTACAGTTTGATCATGAACTTCAAGTGTTCTAAGTAGAATGTGGATAGGACTACTGCTGCTAAGTCACTTCAGTCGCGACCCCATAGATGGCAGCCCACCAGGCTCCGTCGTCCCTGGGATTCTCCAGGCAAGAATACTGGAGTGGGTTGCCATTTCCTTCTCCATATACCATAACTTCGTAAAATGTTACCATTGGTGAAAATTGGACATGATGTACCCAGAATCTTTCTATACTATTTTTTACAACTAATATTAGTCTACAATATCACAAAAATTTTCAATTGAAAATTAAACTAAATGATATCTTATGATAACTTTTAATGCCATGCAATCTAAAAATACTGAATCAGTATGCTATATACCTGAAATTAATGCACTATTGTAAATCAACTACACTTTAATAAAAATTTAAACTAAATGAACACACTAAGAAAAAGAAATTATACAATGTCAGTATTGAAAGGAAATTACACAGTTCAAACTCTTAGAAAATTCTTGAATTATTAGCTAGTGATTGCTTAACCTCTATTTACTTGGACCGAAAGGAAATTTACCTCCTCCTGAGGTAATCAGTAACAGTTCTCCTCAGCCTGAAAAGTTCTTCCTGAAACTGAAAATGGAATCTCTTTTTAAAAAGCTGCATCCATTGTTCCTACAGAATAACTTTAAGCCCTCATGCACATGGTAAGCCCTTCAAAATCATGAAAAGAGCTCAGTTTTTTATTTTTGCTTTGAGTTTGATTTTCTTTATAACATTTTCAGTTATTTTCCCTCATATATCACGCTTTGATGGTCCTTCCCCATCCTAAACAGCTCGTCTCTAAACACATTCCAGTGTCACTGGTTTTTTTTTTTTCCTTAAAGCAAAGAAGGTAGTGTTTTAAGTGTGACATAAACAACAGGGCTATGGTTACCTTTAAGATCAGGGAGTGGAGTAAGGGAAACAGGGGTATTTGTAAGGACCACCTGAAAATTAGGGATTTTAGTGATGGAATTGTTTTGAAGCTGGACTGAATCCAGGCTAATAACTTAAAATATGATGCTGTATAGTTCTATAAGAGGTTATCATTTGGAGACACTGAGTAAAGTGTACCCAGGATCACTCTATGTTACTTCTTTAAGCTACTTGTATGTCTACAATTATTTAAAAACAAAAAGCTTAATTAAAACAACAAAGTAGGAAGGGAGCAGAGACTACCCAACTTCTTCTTCAGTCATAAAAGGATGAGCACTTGTAAAAACAAAGCAAAGCAAATAAAAAACACCCAAACCCCAACCAACTCTGAGTGATTAACATAACCAGATGTTAACATCTGTGAGTAAATACGCTGAAGTGGTTTATGCTTGGCTCCAAATTGCATACAAATATATATATGAACTCCAGCATCTGAGTACTTGGAGAAATATACATACTTGTAGTATGTGTTTGGAGAAGTATTTCATTGTCCTCATACTTTAGTTTTCCAAAACTTTATCTAAAGACACCTAAAATCTTGGAGTTTTCCCTGATTGTTCTCATTTTTTAATACCTCATGTCTAATCTATCAGTAAATTCTGTTGTTTCTGTCTGCAAAATACATCTAGAACCTGGCCACTTTTTCATTGATTTCACTGTTACCATCATCTCTCACCCAAATTATTCTAACAGCATCATAAATGGCTGTACTATCTCCTTGTTCTTCTGTGGTCAATTTTCAGCACCTGGAGTGATCCCTTAAAACATGTCAGAGCATGACATTTTTCTCTTCAAAACCTTTCAATGGCTTCCAAACATAAACACCATCATAGAAAAGGTCAGCGCTTTCTATGTCCTGCATGGTCTGACTCCCACTGTACCCCTCTGACCTTGCACCGTCTACACTTCCCTCCTTCCATCTTTCAGTGCAGCCTTACTGGTCTCTGCTATTATTCAAATACGCCAGTCAAATCCTGGCCTCAGGGCCTTTGCACTAGCTGTTCCCTCTACCTCGGATGCTCTTCCTCAAGATATTCACATGACTAACTCCCAAACCATGTCTAGGTGTCTGCTTGAATGCCATGTTCCCACTGCTCCCTATTCCTTTCTCCACATTTTTTTCAGAGAACTTAACACCATCTGCATATTACTTACCTTATTTATTAGTCTCTACCATTAGTATATTTGCTCACCAGCATAAGAATATTGCCTTCAACATAAAGGCACTCTACACTTATTGAAAAACACTAATGAATATGTAAGGAAAATGAAAGACTAAGGCATTTTCATAGTAGGAAATATTAAATATTTTAATAAAATTCCCTTCCTTCCAATCTAAACCAGAGTCCTCCTCCACCCTGCCTGTTCTTTTCCACAAAGTATAACTCCTTCACTGAATTCATAAATTCCTCCACAACAGCCACAGCTTGGTTTTTGTTCTAATTGTTCCATATATGACTTGTCCCCTCAAGTAAATTAGAAGCTCAAGAGTAAGAGCCATGTTCTGGTTTTTCAATCCTCTCCCATGACTGGCAGAGAACAAAGCACCCCACAGGTATTCATGAGATAAACACTTCTTGACTTAATTCCAACTCTGCATTTCATGACCCCTCCTATATTATTCTCACTTTGATATCTATTTTATAATACACTGTAATCTTATGATGATTATGTCTCTTTTTCAAATGTAATTGAGTGCTGTCTGTACTCTGGCTGCACAAGATTTTCCAGTGATATGATTAAATATAACCTTTCACCACCTACCTCACTAACGTTCCCCAGCAGTAGAATCTGTCACCATGTTCTTACCATTAGTTGATTTGGAAGGTAAAGGCTGTCACCAAGGCTATGTAAGTCACATATGAAAGAGATTTCATGAGAAGTTCATCATCACGGAAGGGGAAAATGTTTTGTAGCTTGCAGAAATAAGGAAAGGTTTTCGATTAAATCCTCCTGGCTGAGGGAATTTTACCTTGCCATGCATAATAACTGAAGCAACCATTTCCACTAAGCTTTAGAAATGCAGATTCAGAGAATTCATTTTAGAGCAAATCAGAAACTTATCTTTTTATCTGACTATTTCTATCCTTAAATGTCACTCCAAGTTTGAAGCTCTTGAATATTGTTTTATGTAAAGTCCTGAGAGATAACTTTGTATATTGCAAATTTGGTTTGTATAGCACTAAGTTTTAAGAAAAAGACCAGGGCAGTTTGAAAAACTACAGGGAATGAAAATTCACAAAAGTGATTCTGCTGATAGAAAAGGGGGCAAGCAGGAAAAAAACAAACCCCATTTTTGTGAAAGATAATAAAATACTGTAAGTGTGGGGCAGATCCTAAAAGTCACTTATTTCAGCCGCTTTATGGAATGCAGGCAAGTACATCTGTCCAAAATGGTGAAATAAATTGCACAAAGGTCACACTGTGGTTAAGGACAGAAATACAGTTAGAATCTAGCTCTCCTATCTCCCTTCCATTTTTTTTTTCTGTGTTATCAGGGTTTCTCAAGCTTGGCACCACTAATGTTAGTGAGTGTGTTAGTTGCTCAGTCACGTTCGACTCTTTTCAACCCCATGGACTGTAGCCCGTCAGGCTCCTGTGTCCATGGAATTCTCCAGTAAGAATACTGGAGTGGAGAGTCATGCCCTCTAGGGGATCTTTCTGACCCAGGGACCAAACCCAGGTCTCCAGCATTGCAGGCAGATTCTTTACCATCTGAGCCACCAGAGAAGCCCTTTGGGGCCAAATAATTGTTTGCCATCGGGGGCTGTCATGTGCATTCCAGGATACTTAGCATCATCCTTGGTTTTTCTCCACCCATGTCCCCTCCCCAGTTGTAACAAACAAAAAAATGTCCTCACACCTTTCAAATGTTTCCTGGAAGGAAAACTGCCTTCCTACTAATGAACAGTGGTGTCAAACCACTGTTCAACATGATTAACGAACAAGAATAATTGAGAGGTTTCCATTTCCAGTGCAATGATCTGTATGAGATTCTATGCTCAACAGGCACTTGTGCAAGTCAAAATTCTGTTTGAAATGGCAGAAATCCATCTGAAACTAATCTAGATAATGTGGTAATTTATTGACTTGCATAAACAAAGCACCAAAGGCAGGTCCTAGGCTGTCTGGAAGTAGGAGTACCCAGTATTTCTCCACTGACCCTTTGCTTGTTTCAGTTCTCCCTTGTTGACCTTATTATCTCAGACCCTTTGTTTAGGAGTGGACATGGCCCCAGTAGATCTGGAGTCACTTCCTTTCTATATTCAACTCTTAAGGTCAAGAAGCAACAATCTTACCACCTTCAGTCAAGAAAATTCTAGAAAGACATCATGGACCCAGAATGATCATGTGTCTGATCCTACAGTCAGGACATGGCAGCTTTATTTTTATCAGAAGAGGGGTGGATGTGGGGGGGAAGGGTAAAGAATGCTGATTCAAAGTATAATAATAGCAAAGATAATAATAATGTCCTCTATGTTGGTTTGAAAATCATTGGAAATAACTATTCTAACATACTTTACCACTTCCTTTAAATCTATATGTACTACAACTTAAGGTGAAAGCTCTTTCAAACCAGATGGAACGCTCATGTCCAATGCTCAATTTCTTAGCATGAATACTTTTACTGTTAACAAGCTCTGCCTCTAATATTTTCCAGGTCCAGAGTAAGATGACTAACAGAACTAAATATTTCAATCTCACATTGTGTTAAGTAAACACAGTCTCTCTTTCTACACTGGACAGATGTTGTTATTGTTCAGTTGCTAAGTCGTGTTCAACTCTTTGCAACCGCATGGATTGCAGCACACCAGGCTCCTCCGTCCTTCACTGTCTCCCAGAGTTTGCTCAAATTCATGTCCATTGAGTCAGTGATGCTATCTAACCATCTCATCCTCTGCTGTTCCTTTCTCCTTTTGCCTTGACTCTTTCCCAGCATCAGAGTCTTTATGAGTCAGCTCTTCATATCTGATGGCCAAAGTATTGGAGCTTGACAATAAATTTGTGAGTTCGTACACTGATAAATATATCATCATAAAGACCTGCAAGGTCAGATTTGAATTTAGAATTATCAAAGTCCTTGTTGTTCTAAAGCAGAAAGGGTAGCCTGAGAAGAGCCAGCTTCCAGCTGTCATGCCAGGCTCTGTTCACCTTTGTTTCACACACATAGCTCCATCTCACACTGTGAGGTCCTGCATGTCCAATCCCAGCCCACTTCCCGCAAATAACTACCTCTCAAATACACTCTGGTTCTAGGTATTCCAAACTGTCAGCTTGATCTGTCCTGGGTGGGAGAGATTCAGAAAGAAGCTCATACAGGCTCTGTGAGTAGAATCTAGAAAACTCTAGGTCTAGGTACAGAGAGCATTTTCTAGAAGATTGCACAAGCACTTTCTCCCTAAGCACATAAACTCTACCCTGAGGAGTTCCAGAAATATGTCTTCTAAAGCATGGGGCCCAGGATATCTTTTGCCAAGATCAAGGGGAGTACTTGGTGGAAGATGACACATGTGGTCTGAACAAAACATCTGTGTTCTATAAAACAGTATATTAAAAATGATGCCCTTGTGGGGAAAAAAATACAGTTATGGGTACACCAAACCCTATTCAAGTTCACAACCAAATCAACAATGAATCAACAGTTGGTTCCTTGGAAGAGAATCCAAACAGCTCAAGAAAGCAGCAGCATGAGACTTCCTTAGAGGAAATAGAAATGAACAAGAAACAATACAGTGCTAATGATGGCTTAAGAGCAGAACCAATGTTGATGGAAAGAAAGTTCTGAGTCAGTGGGGCTGCTGCTAAGGTGGGCACACCAGGAAGTGCAACCTGCTGCAGACAAGAGCCAGGCACTGTGGAGATGCTCCTTTCTAGGGAGCATATTGGATGCAGGCATTTATTTTTATCTTTCTTTAACATGTAGTTAATGTACAGATATGAGTTGGATCACAAAGAAGGCTGAGCACTGAAGAATTGGTGCTTTGAAGTGTGGTGCTGGAGAAGACTCATGAGAGTCCCTTGGACAGCAAGGAGATCAAACCAGTCTATTCTGAAGGAGATCAACCCTGAGTAGTCATTGGAAGGACTGATGCTGAAGCTGAAGCTCCAATACTTTGGCCACCTGATGTGAAGAGCTGACTGACTAGAAAAGAAGCTGATGCTGGGAAAGATTGAAGGCAGGAGTAGAAGGCAGTGACACAGGATGAGATGGTTGGATGGCATTGCCAACAAATGGACATGAGTCTGAGCAAACTCTGGAAGATAGTAAAGGAAAGGGAAGCCTGGCGTGCTGCCGTCCATGGGGTTGTAAAGAGTCAGACATGACTTAGCAAGAGAAACAACAACAAGGAGTAGAAAAGTCTCCTCCATGAACAACAGATGATGTGAAAGTCCATCCTTTTCTGCTGAAGTTTATAATTCTACTTCCATCATTCCAGCTTTCCCTGCCTAAGGAAATGCTTGTGCAACTCCAATATCACTTTTGTGTTAAATTATCATTACCTGTTAACAATTGTATGTGAACTGATAAGCATTATGGAAATATGTATAACAGAAGAGCTTATTTATTTTTATTATAAAAAATTATTATTTCATTAACGATTATTGAAAGAATGAAATACAGTCTGTCACCCCATTGGAAAATGTGTATTTCCAGCACACAACTGTGTGTCACACAAGCCACTCCTTGTCCAAACCACATCCAAATGCCACCTATTCCCACATACTTTCTTGAGTGTTACAAATATAGAGTGATCTCATCTGCTTCTGCAAAATTTTATATCCTCTCCCTATATGCTCTTTAAGTTATTTATATAGGTTTATTGTCTCCTTGAGAAAAAAAATTTAGGCTGCAAGAAACAATCTTGTATCTCATTCAGGGCTTGGCTATGAGAGTTCAATAAATGCTTAATAAACAGATAAAACCTTGAATCTGGAAACCACACTGATCAAACTCAGTCTTGAATCATGGAAATGAAATGATAACACTTATCTCAACTATCTACTCACTCTGTTCCCCCCTGTGAGGCTGAACATAGTATATAAAAACATACAAAAGTAATACAGTGTGATAATAATTATTTTAGCATTTTTAGAAAATCAGGCATGAAGCTAAGTACATAATGTACATTAACTCATTTAACAACCATCCTGAAGGTAAATGGCAGTACCTTTATTTCATAAAGAAGGAGAAGCTGATGTTCAGAGAGGTTAGGGAATTTGTTCAAGATGGCATAGTGGAGATGATGGACTTCATTGATAAATCCTCTGAATCTGAATTCCTCATTTATAAAATCAAGACAAATATTTTCCCTGCTGACCTCACAGAAGAGTTGTGCAGTTGAAGTGATCTGCAAAAATCTCCAAGAAAAATCCTAATTTTTACATCTGCAAAAAGTATTAGTGTTTTTTTAAATGTTTTCACATGCATCTAGCACTTAAAAAGCCCTATGGTTCCATATAAATGTAGAGCATTATTAATCTCTTATGCTGTTTTTACTCCAAAACTCGTTTTATGCACTATAAGGTAATAACAGTATCAAGAGCTAATATTAAAATATGCTAAGCTCAGTGCTAAGAGTTTTATACTGATTGTCTTAACTTATACTAAGAAGAAAAAAAAAGGTTACTATTCTTAATAACCCATTTTGAGGTTAAAAAAATACAGAAATTAAACAATTTGCATAATTCATTTTTAGTACATTAGCAGATCAGGATTTAAACATAACGCTACTTTTAAAATAATATTTCATAGTAGAATTCATCCAAAATATCATTGCAACATTGTGTAAAACTCAATGTATGTGTACTTGTTATTGATAATGATAACCTACAAGTATGGTTGGTTAGGAGAGATGCTTAAATTTTGAATTAATTGTGCCACCTAAAGCATCAAAAAAGAAAAAAACTTAACTGAATTCTTTTGAAAAATTATGAATATATCAATTATTTCCATTAAGGAATGTCTCAATTTGCAAGAAAATATTTGTAAACAAAACAACATTGTAGATAGGTTGGGTGGAGCAATTCTTTTAAAAACTTAAATAATATTTAACGAAATAACAGCTAAAATGTAAATTAGTCATCTAAGCTATGTGCGTGCATGCTACATCGCTTCGGTTGTATCCAACTCTTTGCCACTCTGTGGACCATAGCCCGCCAGGCTCCTCTGTCCGTGGGATTCTCCAGGCACGAATACTGGAGTGGGTAGCCATTCCCTTGTCCAGGAGATCTTCCTAACCCAGGTAACAAACCCATGTCTTTCACTTCTCCTGCACAGACAGGCGGTTTCTTTACCACTATCACCACCTGGGAAGCCCTTCTAAGCCATACCACAGATTAATATCATTATGTATAAAATTTTCTCAGTGATAATACATGCTTTAATGTGTTATTCTTTTTAAAATATATTTATTTATTTTAATTGGAGGCTAATTACTTTGCAACATTGTAGTGGTTTTGCCATCATTAACATGAATAAGCCATGGGTGTACATGTGTCCCCCATCCTGAACCCCACTCCCACCTTCCTCACCATCCCATCCCTTAGGGTTGTCCCAGTGCACCGGCTTTGAGAGCCCTGTTTCATGCATCGAACTTCGACTGATGATCTATTTCACATATGGTAATATACATGTTTCAGTGCTATTCTCTCAAATCATCCCACCTTCGCCCTCTCCCACAGAGTCCAACAGTCTGTTCTTTATATCTGTGTCTCTTTCGCTGTCTCACATATAGGGTCATCGTTCCATCTTTCTAAATTCCATATATATGCATTAATATACTGTATTGGTGTTTTTCTTTCTGACTTACTTCACTCTGTACAATAAGCTCCAGCTTCATCCACCTCATTAGAACTGATTCAAATGAATTTTTTTTACTAGCTGAGTCATATTCCATTTTGTATAGGTACCACAACTTTCTCATCCGTTCATCTACCAATGGACATCTAGGTGGCTTCTGTGCCCTAGCTGTTGTAAACAGTGCTTCATTGAACATTGGGGTACATGTATCTCCTTCAGTTCTGGTTTCCTTGGTGTGTATGTTCTTTCTGGGTCATATGGCAGATCTATTTCCAATTTTTTAAGGAATCTCCACACTGTTCTCCATAGTGGCTGTATTAGTTTGCATTCCCACCAACAGTACAAGAGGGTTCCCTTTTCTCCACGCCCTCTCCAGCATTTATTGTTTCTAGACTTTTTGATAGCAGCCATTCTGCCCTGTGTGAGATGGTACCTCATTGTGGTTTTGATTTGCATTTCTCCAATAATAAGCGATGTTGAGCATCTTTTCATGTGTTTGCTAGCCATCTGGAGAAATGTCTGTTTAGATCTTTAGTGTATTTTTTTGACTGGGTCATTTATTTTTCTGGTATTGAGTTGCATGAGCTGCTTGTATATTTTTGAGATTAATTCTTTGTCAGTTGCTTCATTTGCTATTATTTTCTCCCATTCTAAAGGTTGTCTTTTCACCTTGCTTATAGTTTCCTTCGTTGTGCAAAAGCTTTTAAGTTTAATTAGGTCCCATTTGTTTATTTTTGCTTTTACTTCCATTACTCTGGGAGGTGAGGCATAGAGTATCCTGCTGTGATTAATGTCAGAGTATTTTGCCTATGTTTTCCTCTAGGAGTTTTATAGTTTCTGGTCTTACATTTAGATCTTTAATTCATTTTGAGTTTATTTTTGTGTACAGTGTTAGAAAGTGTTCCAGTTTCATTCTTTTACAGGTGATTGACCAGTTTTCTCAGCACCACTTGTTAAAGAGATTGTCTTTTCTCCATTGTATATTCTTGCCTTCTTTGTCAAAGATAAGGCATCCCATAGGTGCATGGATTTATCTCTGGGCTTTCTATTTTGTTCCATTGATCTCTGTGCCAGTACCATACTGTCTTGATGACTGTAGCTTTGTAGTATAGCCTGAAGTCAGGCAGGATGATTCCTCTAGTTCCATTCTTCTTTCTCAAGATTGCTTTGGCTTTTTGAGGTTTTTTGTATTTCCATACAGATTGTGAAATTATTTGTTCTACTTCTGTGAAAAATATCACTGGTAGCTTGATAAGGATTGCATTGAATCTATAGATTGCTTTGGGTAGTATACTCATTTGCACTACATGAACATGGTGTATTTCTGCATCTATTTGTGTCATCTTTGATTTCTTTCATCAGTGTTTTATAGTTTTCTATATATAGGTCTTTTGTATCTTTAGATAGATTTATTCCTAAGTATTTTATTCTTTTCATCACAATGGTGAAAGGAATTGTTTCCTTAATTTCTCTTTCTGTTTTCTCATTGTTAGTGTAATACAAGGATTACACTAGGAATACAAGGGATTTCTGTGTCTTAATTTTATATCCTGCAACTTTACTATATTCATTGATTAGCTCTAGTAATTTTCTGGTGGTATCTTTATGGTTTTCTATGTAGAGGTTCATGTCATCTGCAAACAGTGATAGTTTTACTTCTTTTCCAGTCTGGATTCCTTTTATTTCTCTGATTGCTATTGCTAAAACTTCCAAAACTATGAATAGTAGTGGTGAGAGTACACACCCTTATCTTGTTCCTGACTTTAGGGGAAATGCTTTCAATTTTTCACTGTTGAGGATAGTGTCTGCTGTGGCTTTATCATATATGGCTTTTATTATGTTGAGGTATGTTCCTTCTATGCCTGCTTTATGGAGGGTTTTTATCATAAATGGATATTGAATTTTGTCAAAGGATTTCCCTGTATCTATGGAAATAATCATATGGTTTTAATCTTTCAATTTGTTAATGTGGTATATTACATTGATTGATTTGTGGATATTGAAGAATCCTTGCATCCCTGGGATAAAGCCCACTTGGTCATGATGTATGATCTTTTTAATATGTTGTTGGATTCTGTTTGCTAGAATTTTGTTGAGGATTTTTACTTCTATGTTCATCATATTGGCCTGTAGTTTTCTTTTTTGTGGCATCTTTGTCTAGTTTTGGTATTAGGGTCATGGTGGCATCATAGAATGAGTTTGGCAGCTTACCTTCCTCTGCAATTTTCTGGAAGAGTTTGAGTAGGATAGGTGTTAGCTCTTCTCCAAATTTTTGGTAAAATTCACCCATGAAGCCATCTAGTCCTGGGCTTTTGTTTGTTGGAAGATTTTTATTATAGTTTCAATTTCCAGGCTTGTGATGGGTCTGTTAAAATTTTCTATTTCTTTCTGGTTCAGTTTCGGAAGGTTATACTTTTCTAAGAATTCGTCCATTTCTTCCAAGTTGTCAATTTTATTGTCATGTAGCTGCTGATAGTAGACTCTTATGATCCTTTGTATTTCTGTGTTGTCTGTTGTGATTTCTCCATTTTCACTTCTAATTTTGTTGATTTGGTTCTTCTCCCTTTTTTTCTTGATGAGACTGGCTAATGGTTTGTCTATTTTATTTATTTTCTGAAAGAACCAGCTTTTAGCTTTGTTGAATTTTACTATAGTCTCCTTTGTTTGTTTTTCATTTATTTCTGCCCTAATTTTTATTATTTATTTTCTTCTAGTAACCCTGGGGTTCTTCATTTCTTCTTTTCCTAGTTGCTTTAGGTGTAAAGTTAGGTTATTTATTTGATTTTTCTCTTGTTTCTTGAGGTAAGACTGTATTGCTCTGAACCTTCCCCTTAGCACTGCTTTTACTGAATCCCATAGGTTTTGGGTAGTTATGTTTTCATTTTTTGTTTCTATGCATATTTTGATTTCTTTTTTATTTCTTCTGTGATTTTTTGGTTATTCAGAAGTGTGTTGTTTAGCCTCTGTATGTTTGTATTTTTAATAGTTTTTTTTTTCCTGTAGTTGACATCTAATCTTACTGCATTGTGATCAGAAAATATGCTTGAAATGATTTCATTTTTTTTTTAATTTATCAAGGCTAGATTTATTGCCCAGGATGTGATCTATCCTGGAGAAGGTTCCATGTGCACTTGAGAAAATGGTGAAATTGATTGTTTTGGAGTGAATGTCCTGCTGCTGCTGCTGCTGCTGCTAAGTCACTTCAGTCGTGTCCAACTCTGTGCGACCCCATAGACGGCAGCCCACCAGGCTCTGCCGTCCCTGGGATTCTCCAGGCAAGAACACTGGAGTGGGTTGCCATTTCCTTCTCCAGTGCATGAAAGTGAAAAGTGAAAGTGAAGTCGCTCAGTCGTGTCCGACTCTTAGCGACCCTATGGACTGCAGCCTACCAGGCTCCAACATCAATTAGTCTAACTGGTCCATTGTATCATTTAAAGTTGTGTTTCCTTGCTAATTTTCTGTTTAGTTGACCTATCCATAGGTGTGAGTGGCGTATTAAAGTCTCCCACCATTATTGTGTTACTGTTAATTTCCCCATTCATACTTGTTAGCATTTGCCTTACATATTGCGGTGCTCCTATGTTGGGTGCATATATATTTATAATTGTTATATCTTCTTCTTGGATTGATCCTTTGATCAATATGTAGTGTTCTTCTTTGTCTCTTTTCATGGCCTTTATTTCAAAGTCTATTTTATCTGATATGAGTATTGCTACTCCTGCTTTCTTTTGGTCTCCATTTGCATGAATTATCTTTTTACAGCCCTTCACTTTCAGACTGTATGTGTCATTTGGTTTGAGGTCAATGTCTTATAGACAGCATATACAGGGGTCTTATATTTGTATCCATTCACCCTGTCTTTGTGTTTTGGTTGGGGCATTCAACCCATTTACACTTAAGGTAACCCAAGCCCCTAAGCCCGAGGCCAGGGGCAGCGGCCGGGAGGAGCAACCCATGCCCGAGGCCAGGGGCGGCAACGAGAGGAGTTACCCCGCGTCCGAGGTCACGGGCGGCAGCCGGGAGGAGATACCCCACGCCAGCCTGAGGCCAAGAGCGGCGGCGGGGAGGACCAACCGCATGACTGAGGCCAGGGGCAGTGGCTGGGAGGACCAACCCCACGTTCAAGGAGCCGTGGCTGCATAGGCGCAGGAGGGCCTAGAGGAGCTATCCCACATTGAAGGTCAGGAAGGGCGGCGGTGAGGAGATACCCCTCGTCCAAGATAAGGAGCAATGGCTACGCTTTGCTGGAGCAGCCGTGAAGAGATACCCCACGCCCAAGGTAAGAGAAACCCAAGTAAGACGGTAGGTGTTGCAAGAGGGCATCAGAGGGCAAACACACTGAAACCATACTCACAGAAAACTAGTCAATCTAATCACACTAGGACCACAGCCTTGTCTAACTCAATGAAACTAAGCCATCAGATCAGATCAGATCAGTCACTCAGTTGTGTCCAACTCCTTGCGACCCCATGAATCGCAGCACGCCAGGCCTCCCTGTCCATCACCAACTCCCGGAGTTCACTAAGACTCACGTCCATCGAGTCAGTGATGCCATCCAGCCATCTCATCCTCTGTCGTCCCCTTCTCCTCCTGCCCCCAATCCCTCCCAGCATCAGAGTCTTTTCCAATGAGCCAAATCTTCGCATGAGGTGGCCAAAGTACTGGAGTTTCAGCCTTAGAATCATTCCCTCCAAAGAAATCCCAGGGCTGATCTCCTTCAGAATGGACTGGTTGGATCTCCTTGCAGTCCAAGGGACTCTCAAGAGTCTTCTCCAACACCACAGTTCGAAAGCATCACTTCTTCGGTGCTCAGCTTTCTTCACAGTCCAACTCTCACATTCATACATGACCACAGGAAAAACCATAGCCTTGACTAGACAGACCTTTGTTGGCAAAGTAATGTCTCTGCTTTTGAATATGCTATCTAGGTTGGTCATAACTTTTCTTCCAAGGAGTAAGCGTCTTTTAATTTCATGGCTGCAGTCACCATCTGTAGTGATTTTGGAGCCCAGAAAAATAAAGTCTGAGACTGTTTCCACTGTTTCCCCATCTATTTCCCATGAAGTGATGGGACTGGATGCCATGATGTTCGTTTTCTGAATGTTGAGTTTTAAGCCAACTTTTTCACACTCCTCTTTCACCTTCATCAAGAGGCTTTTGAGTTCCTCTTCACTTTCTGCCATAAGGGTGGTGTCATCTGCATATCTGAGGTCTTAAAGGTACAAAATTGATAACAAAATAGCAAAAAGCAAAGATTTAAAATCTAGAGTTTAAATTCTCAAAAATACAATATTAAAAATACAAAACAAAGTCAATCACGAAAATTATAAATACATATATATGAAATTTGCTTTAAAAATAGGGTATTTTTTCACAAGATAATAGTAGTTTATAAAATGAAAATTAAAAGAGTAATAAAGAACTTAAACATAAAAAAATAAAAAATGATAATAGTAAAAATATATCTAGGAATTTCTTTGGAGCTGTTGTGGGCAGTATAGTGTCAGTTCAGTTTCAGATATTTCCTTGTTCCAGCTTGTATTTCTTCTTAAGTTCTATAGACCTCTTCCAATGCTTAGTCAATGTTAACTATAGGGTTTTAACCTGTTGGACCTGTTACTTCCAGAGTGGTTCCCTCTTCTTTGTTTATTTTGGCTTCCTCTGTTTGCAAGTCTCTTCAGTGTCTAATTTCTGCCCTGACACAAGGGGGTGAAGGTGGTCACTTATTTAGGCTTACTTGTTCAGTTGTGTTGTAGGGAGGGAGGAACACTGCAAACAAATATCACTGGCATGTGGGGGGCATGCTCGCAGTGTATGGACCACATTGGGCTTGCCCCAGCTCACAGTGGCATGTGCTTTCTGGGTCTACACTGTTCAGGCTCCAGGTTGTTCTGCAGGGGTGCTGTCCAAAGCAGGCCCTGCATTTTGTGCACTTCCCAGGTCTAAGCTGCTCAGGTTCAAGTTCTCGGGTACTCTGCTGCTGCTGCTGCTGCCAAGCTGCTTCAGTCGTGTCCGACTCTGTGCGACCCCATAGACGGAAGCCCACCAGGCTCTCCCATCCCTGGGATTCTCCAGGCAAGAACACTGGAGTGGGTTGCCATTTCCTTCTCCAATGCATGAAAGTGAAAAGTGAAAGGGAAGTCGCTCAGTCGTGTCGGACTCTTAGCGACCCATGGACTACAGCCTACCAGGCTCCTCCATCCGTGGGATTTTCCAGGCAAGAGTACTGGCGTGGGGTGCCATTGCCTTCTCCACTCGGGTACTCTGCAAGGGCACAGATTCAGTTGGGTGTGCATTTTCTGCCCTTCCCAGGTCTGAGCAACTCAGGCGACCAGGTGCTTGGTGAGAGCACTGTCCCAGGTGGACCATGCATCTTAATTACCTCTCCAACCTGGCTGCTCAGTTTCCCAGGTGCGCCACAAGAGCACTGTCTCTAGTGTGTCGTGTTTCTCCTTTGGGGAGCTGATCTCAGGCTGCGACCCTCCTGGCAGATGTCAACCATCTAGGATCCCAGGAAGACTTTGTTAGCAACTGAGAGCCTGCTCATAGTTTGGTGGAGGATGCCAGTCTCTGGGGCAGAGATTGCCCCTTGCCTTCTGGCTCTGGCTGTTGCCTGCCTGTCTCTCTGCCTCCGGTGGGGGGAGGAGCCTGTACGCAGCCAACTAGCTCTCCTATTCATTCAATCCTTTGTTCTGTGAGCGCGCCAGGCTGCGTGTTAGGTAAGAGCCTTTTATGGGAAAGTTCTCTTATTTTTCTCTCTGGCTATCCCACAGTTTGGGTTGCTATCTCAAAAGTTAGCTCCCTCAGATTGTCCTCAGGGCATTTAGGCCTGGTCCTTTACCCTAAGCATTCAGCCCGCGCCTCCCTGTCCAGCCCCAGCTCACTGGTGGTAGACACCAGCATCTGGGCTACTTCTGCACTGTGAGTGGTGGTTAGGAGCCTATTCTGTGGGTTTTTTTTTTTTCCTGGTTATGTTCCCCTCTGAGATTTCAAAACTCCCCACAGACCCACCAATGAGAGGCTTTCCTTCTGTTTGGAAACCTCCTCCTTCACGACTCCTTGCCCAGGATGGGTCTCCCTCATTAACTCTTTTGTCTCTCTTTTTATCTTTTATCTTTTGTCCTACCTCCTTTCGAAGACAATGGGCTGTCTTTCTGGCTGCTTGATGTCCTCCACCAGCGTCCAGAGGTTGTTTTGTGGGAGTTGCTTAGCATTCAAATGATTTTTTGATGAATTTGTGGGGGAAAAAGTGGTCTCCCCGTCCTAATCCTCCACCATTTCGGGACCACCCTCAATAAGTATTATTTTTAAAGCAGCTTTTAATTTACAGAACAAATGAGCAGATAGCACAGGGAGTTCCCATATACTCTGCCCACCCGGCCTCTTGTAGACTGTTACCCCTATTCTTCATATCTTACATGAATGGTACATGCCTTACATGTCTTAGAATGGTATATTTGTCACAATTAATAAACCAATGATACATTATTGTTAGCTAAATCCCATATGTTATTCAGATTTTCCTAAATTTTACCTAATGTCTTTTTTCTGTTCCAGGATCCCATCCAAGATACATGTTACATTTAGTCTGTCTGTCTCCTCTAGACTGGGACAGTTTCTCAGATTTTCTACGTTTTCATGACCTTGACTGTTTGATGAGTGCTTGTCAGGTATTTTGTACAATGTCCCTCTATTGGGCCTTTTCTGATATTTTTTTGTAATTATACTGAGGCTTTGAATGTAAAGGAAAAATACCATAGAGATAAAACACTATTTTCATTAAATTATATCAGTTTATATCCATGTGATTTATAGCTGTTGATGTTGACTTTGATAAACTGACTAAAATAGTGCTTGTCAGGTTTCTCCACTGTACTTTTTTTGCCCCACCCTTCCATAATGTATGTGGGGCGGGGGGCGGGAATCACTACATACAGCATCTAAGGTTATAGATATTTCTCCTGGCAATCTTGATTCCAGCTTGTGCTTCTTCCAGCCCAGTGTTTCTCATGATATATGTACTCTGCATATAAGTTAAATAAGCAGGGTGACAATATACAGCCTTGACATACTCCTTTTCCTATTTGGAACCAGTCTGTTGTTCCATGTCCAGTTCTAACTGTTGCTTCCTGACCTGCATACAGGTTTCCCAAGAGGCAGGTCAGATGGTCTGGTACTCCCATCTTTTGAAGAATTTTCCACAGTTTATTGGGATCCACACAGTCAAAGGCTTTGACATAGTTAATAAAGCAAAAGTAGATGTTTTTCTGGAATTCTCTTGCTTTTCTGATGATCCAGCGGATGTTGGCAATTTGATCTCTGGTTCCTCTGTCTTTTCTAAAACCAGCTTGAACATCTGGAAGTTCACCATTCACATAATGCTGAAGCCTGGCTTGGAGAATTTTGAGCATTACTTTAAAGATGATGCTGTGAAAGTGCTACACTCAATATGCCAGCAAATTTGGAAAACTCAGCAGTGGCCACAGGACTGATAAAGGTCCGTTTTCATTCCAATCCCAAAGAAAGGCAATGCCAAAGAATGCTCAAACTACCACACTATTGCACTCATCTCACATGCTAGTAAAGTAATGCTCAAAATTCTCCAAGCCAGGCTTCAGCAATATGTGAACCATGAACTTCCTGATGTTCAAGCTGGTTTTAGAAAAGGCAGAGGAACCAGAGATCAAATTGCCAACATCTCCTGGATCATGGAAAAATCAAGAGAGCTCCAGAAAAACATCTATTTCTGCTTTCTTGACTATGCCAAAGCCTTTGACTGTGTGGATCACAATAAACTGTGGAAAATTCTGAAAGAGATGGGAATAACAGACCACCTGATCTGCCTCTTGAGAAATTTGTATGCAGGTCAGGAAGCAACAGTTACAACTGGACATGGAACAACAGACTGGTTCCAAATAGGAAAAGGAGTTCCTCAAGGCTGTATATTGTCACCCTGTTTATTTAACTTATATGCAGAGTACATCATGAGAAACTCTGGACTAGAAGAAACACAAGCTGGAATCAAGATTGCCGGGAGAAATATCAATCACCTCAGATATGCAGATGACACCACCCTTATGGCAGAAAGTGAAGAGGAACTAAAAAGCCTCTTGATGAAAGTGAAAGAGGAGAGTGAAAAAGTTGGCTTAAAGCTCAACATTCAGAAAACCAAGATCATGGCATCCAGTCCCACCACTTCATGGGAAATAGATGGGGAAACAGTGGAAACAGTCTCAGACTTTATTTTTCTGGGCTCCAAAATCACTACAGATGGTGACTGCAGCCATGAAATTAAAAGACGTTTACTCCTTGGAAGGAAAGTTATGACCAACCTAGATAGTATATTCAAAAGCAGAGACATTACTTTGCCAACAAAAGTTCGTCTAGTCAAGGCTATGGTTTTTCCTGTGGTCATGTATGGATGTGAGAGTTGGACTGTGAAGAAGGCTGAGCGCCGAAGAATTCATGCTTTTGAACTGTGGTGTTGGAGAAGACTCTTGAGAGTCCCTTGGACTGCATGGAGATCCAGCCAGTCCATTCTGAAGGAGATCAGCCCTGGGATTTCTTTGGAAGGAATGATGCTAAAGCTGAAACTGCAGTACTTTGGCCACCTCATGCAAAGAGTTGACTCATTGGAAAAGACTGATGCTGGGAGGGATTGTGGGCAGTAGGAGAAGGGGACGACAGAGGATGAGATGGCTGGATGGCATCACTGACTCGATGGACGTGAGTCTCAGTGAACTCCGGGAGTTGGTGATGGACAGGGAGGCCTGGCGTGCTGCGATTCATGGGGTCGCAAAGAGTCGGACACAACTGAGCAACTGATCTGATCTGATCTTACTAGCATGTGAGATGAGTGCAATTGTGCGGTAGTTTGAGCACTCTTTGGCGTTACCTTTCTTTGGGATTGGAATGAAAACTGACCTTTTCCAATCCTGTGGCCACTGCTGAGTTTTCCAAATTTGCTGGCATGTTGAGTGCAGCACTTTCACAGCATCATCTTTTAGGATTTGGAATAGCTCAACTTAAATTCCATCACCTCCACTAGCTTTGTTGGTAGTGATGCTTCCTAAGGCCCACTTGACTTTGCATTCCAGGATGTCTGGCTCTAGGTGAGTGATCACATGATCATGATTATCTTGGTCATGAAGATCTTTTTTGTACAGTTCTCCTGTGTATTCTTGCCACCTCTTCTTAATATCTTCTGCTTTTCTTAGGTCCATACCATTTCTGTCATTTATTGAGCCCATCTTCACATGAAACATTCCCTTAGTAGCTCTAATTTTCTTGAAGAGATCTCTAGTCTTTCCCATTCTATTGTTTTCCTCTATTTCTTTGCACTGATCACTGAGGAAGGCTTTCTTATCTCTCCTTGCTATTCTTTGGAACTCTGCATTCAAATGCTAATATCTTTCCTTTTCTCCTTTGCTTTTTGCTTCTCTTCTTTTCACAGCTATTTGTAAGGCCTCCTCAGACAGCCATTTTGCTTTTTTGCATTTCTTTTTCTTGGGCATGGTCTTGATCCCTGCCTCCTGTACAATGTCACAAACCTCCATTCATATTTGATCATGCACTCTTGTCTATCAGATCTAGTCCCTTAAATCTATTTCTCACTTCCACTGTATAGTCATAAGGGATTTGATTTAGGTCATTCCTGAATGGTCTAGTGGTTTTTCCTACTTTCTTCAATTTAAGTCTGAATTTGGCAATAAGGAGTTCATGATCTGAGTCGCAGTCTGGTCCCAGTATTGTTTTTGCTGACTGTATACAGCTTCTCCATCTTTGGCTGCAAAGAATATAATCAATCTGATTTCAGTGTTGGCCACCTGCTGATATCCATGTGTAGAGCCTTCTCTTGTGTTGTTGGAAGTGGGTTTTTGCTATGACCAGTGCATTCTCTTGGCAGAACATTTAGCTAAATGTTAGCTAAATGTTAGCTAAAACATTTAGCCTTTGCCCTGCTTCATTCTGTACTCCAAGGCCAAAATTTTCCTGTTACTCCAGGTGTTTCTTAACTTCCTACTTTTGCATTCCAGTCCCCCATAATGAAAAGGACATCTTTTTTGGGTGTTAGTTCTAAAAGGTCTTGTAGGTCTTCATAGAACCGTTCAACTTCAGCTTCTTCAGCATTACTGGTCGGGACATAGACTTGGATTATTGTGTTATTGAATGGTTTGCCTTGGAAATGAACAGAGATTATTCTGTTGTTTTTGAGATTGCATTCAAGTACTGCATTTCGGACTGTTTTGTAGAGTATGATAGCTACTCCTTTTCTTCTAAAGGATTCTTGTCCACAGTAGTAGATATAATGGTCTTCTGAGTTAAATTCACCCATTCCAGTACATTTTAGTTCGCTGATTCCTAGAATGTCGACATTCACTTTTGCCATCTCCTGTTTGACCACTTCCAATTTGCCTTGATTCATGGACTTAACATTCCAGGTTCCTATGCAATATTGCTCTTTACAGCATTGGACCTTGCTTCTATCACCAGTCACATCCACAACTGGCTATTGTTTTTGCTTTGGCTCCATCTCTTCATTCTTTCTGGAGTTATTTCTCCACTAATCTCCAGTAGCATACTGGGCCCTTACCGACCTGGGGAGTTCATCTTTCAGTGTCCTATCTTTTTGCCTTTTCATTCTGTTTATGGGGTTCTCAAGGTAGGAATCGTAGAAGGCAATGGCACCCCACTCCAGTACTCTTGCCTGAAAAATCCCATGGGCAGAGGAGCCTGGTAGCCTGCAGTCCATGGGATTGCTAAGAGTCGGACTCGACTGAGCAACTTCACTTTCACTTTTCACTTTCATGCATTGGAGAAGGAAATGGCAACCCACTCCAGTGTTCTTGCCTGGAGAATCCCAGGGATGGGGGAGTCTAGTGGGCTGCCATCTATGGGGTCGCACAGAGTCGGACGCAACTGAAGTGACTTAGCAGCAGCAGCAAGGCAGGAATACTGAAGTGGTTTGCCTTTCCCTTCTCCAGTGGACCACATTTTACAACCTTACTATAATCACTTATTAGTTTCAGGAGCTTTTTTTTTATTCTTTGGGATTTTCTAAACAGAAATGTTCACATGTCATCTGCAAACGAAGACAGCATTTTTCTTTTCCTTCCCAATCTGTGTACCTTTTATTTCCTTGTTTGTTTGTTTGTTTTATTACTAGCTAGTACTTCTAGTAAGGTGTCAAAAAGAGTTCCTTTAATTAAGCATAGTTTATAAAATTACATTTAGTCTCATTTCTTAGCATATCAATTACATTTCCTTTTTTAATGTTTTAGTTGTTTCTCTATAGTTTGCAACATGCCTTTACAAGTAACCACAACCAATGAACACAGCTATGCTTCCTGAGCATTGAAAGTCGCTCATTCGTGTCCAACTCTTTGCTATCCCATGGACTGTAGCCTTCCAGGCTCCTCTGTCCATGGAATTCTCCAGACCAGAATATTGGAGAGGGTAACCATTCCCTTCTCCAGGGAATCTTCCTAACTCAGGGATCGAACTCAGGTCTCCTGCATTGCAGGTGGATTCTTTACCACCTTAAGCCACCAGGGAAGCCCTCCTGGGTAGTGCAGTCACCATATAATAGAGCAATCTCACTTCCTTCCATCCAGCCCCTTTTACCACTGCTTTCATTTACTTCACTTATCTACAGGGTATATTTTACTTTTATGTGGTCTTTCAAATGCTCTTCCATTCTTTACGTAGATCCAAGTTTCTGACCTATATTATTTTCTTTCTTCTTGAAAATGTCTCTTAACATTTCTAGCAAGGCAGGCCTAGTGGCTGAGATGGAAAAGAATCTGCCTGTGATGCAGGAGACCTGGGTTTGATCCCTGGGTCTGATCCCTGGGTCTGGAAGATCTCCTGGAGAAGAGAATGGCTATCCACTCCAGCATTTTTGCCTGGGAAATCCCATGGACAGAGCAGCTTGGCAGACTTCAGTCCATGGTGTTGCAGAGTCAGACACAACTGAGCGGCTAAGCACATTTGAGAGCACAAGCCTACTGGTGGCAGTTTCACTGAGTGTTTATCTAAGAAAATCTTTATATACCCTTCACTTTTGAATAACGAGTTGGATAGATACAGAATACTAAGTGGGACCTTTTCTTTCAACAATTTGTATGTTTTATTCATTCTCTACTTCCTTGCATGGTTTTGAGGTTTTTGATAAGAAGTCTGATATAATTCTTAGCATTATTCCTTTACAGATAAGCTTGTAAACCCTTCGTAGCTTCTTTCAAGATTATCTCTTTGTCTTGGATATTCTCCAGTTTGAATATGATATGCTTACATTTAGAATTTTGGTATTTATCTTGCTTGCTGTTTTCAGACCTCTGAATCTCTGGTTCAGTGTCTCTTATTAATTTTAGAAAATTCTTGGCTATTATCATCATTTTATAATTTTTTCTATTTTCTCTATCATATATTCCAATTATGCATAGGTTATACCTTTTTCAATTGTCCTACAATTCTTGGACATTCTTGGGTGCTATTATTTCCATTCATTTTTAATTCTGCATTTAAGTTTGTAAAGTTCCTACATATATAATTTCAGTTTTACTGATTACTTTGTTGTCTGTGTCCAGGCTACTGATGAGATTATCAAAAGTATTCTTCATTTCTGTTTCAGTGTTGTTTTTTCTTTTCTATTATTTCCTTTTGAGTCCTCCTTAGAGCTTCCATCTCTGTTTATCTTACTCATACATTCTTGCATACTGTCTACTTTTTACATTAGAGCTCTTAATGTCCTTCAGTTCAGTTCAGTTCAGTTACTCAGTTGTGTCCAACTCTTTGTGACCCCATGGACTGCAGCATGCAGATTAATGTCATTAATCATGGTTATTTAAAATTCCCTACTGAATTATTCTAAGTTCTGTCATATGTGACTTTAGTTCTTGCTTTGTCTCTCCAAACTACCTTGCTTCTTACCTTTTAGCATGTCTTGTAAGTTTTTTTCGAAAGTCAGATGTGATATATCAGGCAATGGGAATTAAGACAAAGTGGTCTTTAGTGTGTGGTTTTATGTTAACCTGTCTAAGAACTGAGTTATGTGTAATATTGTCTGTAGCTATGCATACCAGATACTTCAGTTTCCTCTGGTGTTCTTGTTAGCTTCTTCCACTATTGGATTTTCCTAAGAACTCCTTCTTAAACAAAGTCTGTGTCCCACAGCTCCTTCTGTTATAATTCACTGTTATTTTTGTGGAGTCCTTGTTGATGTGGTGGTAAGTTTTGTGTGGGTAGGGGGAGGCATTCTACAATCTTGTTATTAAATGTCAGTCTTTTAATGGGCCTGAGTCCCTGGGTTGTGACCTTCAGAAGTATTTTTCTTACGCTTTTTTTTTCTTCCTTTAGGTGACACTTGAAGATTGAAGGGGCCTTATAGCCCTCTTCCCAAGTCAAATAAAGCTCTAATATCCTTGAAGAGTAAGTTTTTTTTATGGAGAATGTCCTGAAAGTACTTCAAAAGGGTAGCTTTCCCCATTCCACTTGACCAAAACAAGAGGGCTTTTCCCTAGGATCATTACCATGGAAATTTGGTGAGTTTCCTCAAGTTCAAACTCATGAGAGTGTAAGGGTCCCCTTAAAACTGTGCACTGAAAGTTTCTTACTGTCAAGTTAATTCACACTCAGATCAGATCAGATCAGTCGCTCAGTCGTGTCTGACTCTTTGCGACCCCATGAATCGCAGCACACCAGGCCTCCCTGTCCATCACCAACACCCGGAGTTCACTCAGACTCACGTCCATCGAGTCAGTGATGCCATCCAGCCATCTCATCCTCTGTTGTCCCCTTCTCCTCTTGCCCCCAATCCCTCCCAGCATCAGAGTCTTTTCCAATGAGTCAACTCTTCACATGAGGTGGCCAAAGTACTGGAGTTTCAGCTTTAGCATCATTCCCTCCAAAGAAATCCCAGGGCTGATCTCCTTCAGAATGGACTGGTTGGATCTCCTTGCAGTCCAAGGGACTCTCAAGAGTCTTCTCCAACACCACAGTTCAAAAGCACCAGTTCACACTCAGTCTCCAGCAATTCATTCCTACCAATTTGTGACTCTAGTGTCTTCTGCTCCAGGTAAGTTGATCTTGACTGAGATTCTCTGTAATGTTCCTTTGTCTCTCCAGACTTTCAGATGGTGCTTTTCCCTGGGGCCTCAGTTCTCTGATGCAGCTAAGAAAGCTGATTGATTTGTCAGTTTATTTAGCTTTTTTGTCATTGTTGTAAGGATAAGAATGGTTGGAAAAGATTGCCAATCACATTACATGTTGGAGCTGAAACTGGAACTCCATGCCCTACACTTCTAGAGGGCTCATTATTTAATTCCTTTGGAATCTTTATTGTGTATTTCTAATTCTATTTCATAAAGCTGCTGATTTGGTGAGGGTGACCCTGTAATTATTCTCAGATCCCTTTTAACTTCATTATTCTAATATTAAATTATGTACTATATTTTATTAATTTTATTACTTAAATTTTATTACAAATGAGAATGGTAAATTTCAGAAAGTTAACCCTAGAGAACATGATAGAATCTGTAGGATACTATAGATTCATTGTCCACCAGTCTTGGCTCTTCATACTCTGAAAGTGAATTTTTGGTCTATAATTTCCTTTCAAAACAATGTGAGTTAGTAAAACTGCATATCCAGAGCATTTTGTAGTAACATTTTATGTTGTTGAAAAAATCTACACGATCCAATATCAAACACAGTCATGGTCCCCTTCTTTGGAGATTTTGCCAACTTATAATTAATGAGAAAACCATTTTAAGGTATTAAAAGTTACTTTTTGCTAAAGTAAAAAAGACTATGAATTAAAATATAAAATACTGGTTTTTTTCAGTTGAATATATCACCGTTTTATATATTCAGGAGTCTGACTTCATTTCGGTGGCCTTTAAACAATAAGTACTTTCTAAAAACCCAAGTGACTATTTATTTAGTCTGTAACTAAGGAAAATTGCTGAAATGATAAGCACTCATGTTGGTAATGTGTACAGTGTTTAAAGAGAACATCAAAAAATGTATGGAAGAACATGAAAACTAAGCCAGCAGTGGGTCTTTGAAAAGGAGAATGTTGATTTGGGGCCTCTGATCTGTATGCTACCCCACTTCTCTACTGACAAGATGTTCATTTTTAGGCACCTAAAAGTCTGAACTATTAAGAAGCTCTACTTCAGAATCAATGTTGGTTTTGTCTCCAACTCCTTCACAGACAGACTTTCTTTGAAATCAATTCCTCTTTGGGGCTAATTGTTTAAAAGCCATGACATCATTTCCAGGTTAAATACATGCCTGTACTATTCTCAGAGTTAAAAGGAGAAGAAAAAAAAAAGCAGTCTTTGAGTACTATGTTCAACATACTGAGAAATGTCTAGAATACTAAAGCAATTCCAAAGGCAAATTTTTGGTGTGACAGATGCATAATAACATAGGCTGAAGGGTCTTAGAAAAGCATCCTGTATCTACTTTAACAAGAGTACTGAGTGTCATCTATAATTCATGCAAGTGTATTGAAACTCTCTGCTGCCATCCAAGAAAGATGGTTTTCAAAGCTACAGAGTGCAATAATCCAATATTCCTTGTAGAGAGTTCCATACATCTCATATAGATTTTACACTGGAGATCATTTCTATGCTGAAATCCTCAGGAACACAATGTTATATTTTCAGAAAACACAGATTTATGCTGTGTGTTATGTCTGGAGGTTTGGAGTGTAGCCATTAGATCATCAAGTTGAGGATATATTTCTAGTTAGCTTCCTCAACATTGCAGAGGTCACTACAAAACAAGTGGGTGTCCAAATGCTTCAAGAACTTCATTTTTTGTGTTCAATATATTTTTCAATTATAAAATAAGTTTTACAATTAGAATATACTCCTGGTGAAAGGCAAAATAACCCAAGAGTATAATTCAATCATTTCTTTTACAGAATGGAACTTAAGAAATGAGATCAACTTCTGTTGAATTATGTTGCAGACCCAAAATGGTGAGCTTCATAAAATGGTTTATTTGCTACTTTCAGAAAACAGTAGTGTTATAGTCAACCAGAAATAGGTAGTCAGTATAAGTTCTGAGTAACACTACAAAGCATTAGATTATATCATCAAAAAAGCAGTAATTTTCAACAGACCAGTGTATGCAATATAATTTATAATCAGACTCCAATTAGGGAAATTCTCCATCCATAGTAATCTTCCAGTTGCCACCTCCCCCTCCAATACTTCTCTCCTTTCTTTTATGGGTACTGTGAAATATCTTCATGCACTGCACTGCCCTAGAATTTTGGACTACCCAATACAGTATGCAACTTCTTCCCTAGGACTGTGCCAGTCACTAGATGCCCATTGTAGAGCTGAGGAATCATTACAACTAGGACTATACTACCACAAAGTAGACGTGAAAGAATATTTGTTGAACAATTATCAGTGAATAAACAAACAAATGAACAGATGAACTGATAATTAGTAAAAAAAAAAATATATATATGTTTTCTTCTGCCTGGCTTGCTTTTCCCACTTTTTATTTCAAGGTTAGAGAAGTTTTTTTGAACAGTGATTTCATTATAGAACAGATTTAGATTTATGAAAAAGGTACTAAGATAGTAAAAAGTTCCAATATGTCACATATCCCTCTACTATTATTAGCATCCTACATCAGTATGGTATGTTTGTCACAATTAATCAACCAATATTGATGTGTTATTACTAGCTAAATCCCATACTTTATTCAGATTTCAGTTTTCACCTAACATTCTTTTTCTGTTCTAGGATTCCATTTCAGATACCATATGTACTTGTCACATCTAAAGATTCTAAAGAGTTAGGTTCTTCTTGGCTGGGACAATTTCTCAGCTGAGCTTATAATGACCTCAAGTGTTCTGAGGAGTACTATTCAAGTATGTTGTAGATTGTCCCTCTATTAAGCTTCCTCTGGTATATTACTCATGATTAGACTGGAGCTAGCTACAAGATTTTTGGAAGAAAGACCATAGAGGAAAAATGCCATTCTCATCATATCATATCAAGGGTTCAGTTCAGTTCAGTTGCTCAGTCATATCTGACTCTTTGTGACCCCATGAATCGCAGCACGCCAGGCCTCCCTGCCCATCACCAACTCCTGGAGTTCACCCAGACTCATGTCCATCGAGTCAGCGATGCCATCCAGCCATCTCATCCTCTGTCGTCCCCTTCTCCTCCTGCCCCCAATCCCTCCCAGCATCAGAGTCTTTTCCAATGAGTCAACTCTTCACATGAGGTGGACCAAGTACTGGAGTTTCAGCTTTAGCATCATTCCTTCCAAAGAAATCCCAGGGCTGATCTCCTTTAGAATGGACTAGTTGGATCTCCTTGCAGTCCAAGGGACTCTCAAGAGTCTTCTCCAACACCACAGTTCAAAAGCATCAATTCTGCACTCAGCTTTCTTCACAGTCCAACTCTCACATCCACACATGACCACAGGAAAAACCACAGCCTTGACTAGATGAACCTTTGTTGGCAAAGTAATGTCTCTGCTTTTGAATATGCTATCTAGGTTGGTCATAACTTTCCTTCCAAGGAGTAAGCGCCTTTTAATTTCATGGCTGCAGTCACCATCTGCAGTGATTTTGGAGCCCAGAAAAATAAAGTCTGAGACTGTTTCCACTGTTTCCGCATCTATTTCCCATGAAGTGATGGGACTGGATGCCATGATCTTCATTTTCTGAATGTTGAGCTTTAAGCCAAGTTTTTCACTCTCCACTTTCACTTTCATCAAGAGGCTTTTTAGTTCCTCTTCACTTTCTGCCATCAGGGTGGTGTCATCTGCATATCTGAGCTTATTGATATTTCTCCTGGCAATCTTGATTCCAGCTTGTGCTTCTTCCAGTCCAGCGTTTCTCATGATGTACTCTGCATAGAAGTTAAATAAGCAGGGTGACAATATACAGCCTTGACGTACTCCTTTTCCTATTTGGAACCAGCCTGTTGTTCCATGTCCATATCAAGGGTACATGCTATCAACTAGACTTATTACTTATCATTTGACCTGGGTCACTTGGCTGAGATAGTGCTTGTCAGGTTTCTCCACTGTGTTATTGTGTTACTCTCCCCCTCAATACTGTCCTTTTTGGAAGCAAGTTACTGTGCATATATCACATTTAAGGGGTGGGGAGTTATGCTCCACTTCCTAGAAGCAGAGTGTCTATATAAAGTATTTGTAGTTTTCTGCAGAGGAGATTTGTCTATTTCTCCAGTTAATTTATTTAATTATTTATTTATATCAGTACAGACACATTGATATTTATTTTGCACTTTGGATTGTAATCCAATATTACTTCATTTTATTCCTCAAATAGTTGCACTTTTGGCCATTAGGAGGTCTTTCATTTCACTTCTGTGTCCCTTTGACACACCCCATTACTGTGGGTTTTTTCCTTTCATTTTTCAGAACACTTTACTTCCTAATTCCACAAAAGGTCCAGGCTAAATCTTGTTTATTTTCCATTCCAGTCCTAGAATCAGACATTTTCCCAAGAAACCCTGGTTCATTTTTTTTGGAGAATGGCATTAGAAACCAAGATCTTGGCACAGGGTTCTAAAGGGTTTTGTTCCTATTGTTCTTAGTCTACATGTTTGTTCACAGGATATTGGTAATGTTTTCTCTAGTGGTTCCCATATGTAACTTTTGACAAATTACCTGGAAAATGGGTATAATAATTTGTGTATTTTAAATGGAGTAACTAGCACAGTGTCATGAGTAAAAGCAAAAGCAACAGTAGCTCTAAGTGATAATTACAATTTAAGAAATGAAACAAATGATAATTTGCTTCCCAAAGCCAATTTCAATTCTTTAGAGGTTGTATTTTTGTTTTGAGCTGTTCTTATTGTCTGTTTGAGCGTCCCTTGTGGCTCAGCTGGTAAAGAATCCACCTGCAATGTGGGAGACCTCAGTTCGATTCCTGAGTTGGGAAGATGCCCTGGAGAAAGGAAAGACTACCCACTCCAGTATTCTGGCCTGGAGAATTCCATGGACTGTATTGTTCAAGGGGTTGCAAAGAGTTGGACATTACTGAGCAACTTTCACTATTATACCCATTATAAAAAGGATATACTGGATGATTTGATTGAATCCTTTTTAACAAGCAGAGCTAGAATGGGAATCTCTAATTTCCCACTTGTTCAAATAGATGATAAAGTAAAAGTGAAAGTCTCTCAGTCCTGTCTGACAGGCGTGGGTAGCCTTTCCATTCCAGGGGATCTTGCCAACCCAGGGATTGAACCCAGGTCTCCTTCATTGCAGGTGAATTCTTTACCAGCTGAGTCACAAGGGGAACCCAAGAATACTGGAGTGGGTAGCCTATCCCTTCTCCAGAGGATCTTCCCGACCCAGGAATTGAACCGGGGTCTTCTCCACTGCAGGCAAATTTTTTAACAACTGAGATGTCAGGGAAGCCCGAGTATAATATGGATTGGCTCAATATAATGCCACAGGATTAGTCTGTATGTAAAACTGATGCAAATCAATGTTTATACAAATATATACTGGCGAAGTTATTATGATTTTTGTCAGTATCATTAACCTCTCACTCTTTTATTACTATTTTACCGTGTGACTTTTTTTCTCATTTCCCTGGTGGTTCAGATGGTAAAGAATCTGCCTGCAATGCAGGATACCTGGAATCTATCCCTGGGTAGGGAAGATCTCCTGGAGGAGGAAATGGAAACCCACCTCAGTATTCTTGCCTGGAGAATCCCATGGACAGAGCCTGGAGGGCTACAGTCCATAGGGTCACAAAGAGTCAGACACGTCTGAGCAACTAACACTTTCACTTTGCCCAAAATTATTTACCATACTATCTTGAATTCTTCCCTTAATTATAAATTTAAATGATACGAGGTTTTTAAAACCAGTATCCAAATTCAGATGTGACAATTGCTTTCAAATTCTATTACAGCAAATACACATTAGATGCTTAAAATTTAGCTAACATTTTCCTAACTTGTCCACAGGTAGTATTTTAAGGTAATGAGCCCTCTTGGTTCTTCTTTAAGAAACTTGAATTAAACCAAATGTACTAAGCCCACTGAGTTATGCCATAATGAATGTGCAAAGATAGATGTTTGGCACGCAAGATATGACATAAAAGTGTAGCATCTCAAAAATGCCCTTATATCGAATTATTGATGCAAAGCAGTTGACTACTGTCCTAAGAGGCAAGGCCATCAACTGTCTAGACATGATCAGATATTAAAGTTGATGGGTTTTGCAATCTGATCATCTTGTTTTCCTTTTACCAAAGTAAAGGCCAGGAGCTTCATGACATCTGATAAACTACCAGCAGTATCAGTACACCCACAGGAGTGAAGTTGGCCTCCTAAGCCTGTGTCAACCTAAAGAGATTGATGCTATTTTTTTATCAGTCTGTTTGTTGGGAAGGATGGATAAGGCAGGATAAATATTTATCTCTTAATCCTTTGAGCCTCACTTCCTTCAAGATGCCGGTCATATCCCATGCAAAAACACTCTAACTGATCTAAAGATCTGATGGAAACATGTTGAAGAGGAGAACTGAACTAGGTTTCCATGCTTATGTGTTAAAAGTCACTGCTCCCTCACTGATTTATTTTCATGGACAACAATTTAACTATTCGTAGGCAGCATTACTATAAAGTACTTCCAGATGTTCAAGCTGGATTTAGAAAAGGTAGAGGAACCAGAAACCAAATTGCCAAAGAGAGATCATACAAAAAGCAAGAGAATTCCAGAAAAAAAAAAAAAATCTACTTCTGCTTCATTGACTACGCCAAAGCCTTTGTGTGGATTACAATAAACTGTGGGAAATTCTTAAAGAGATGGGAATACCAGACCACCTGACCTGCCTCATGAGAAACCTGTATGGAGGTCAAGAAGCAATACTTAGAACCAGACATGGAACAATAGACTGGTTCCAAATTGGGAAAGGAGTATGTCAAGGCTATATGCTGTCACCCTGATTTTTTAATTTCTATGCAGAGTATATCATGCGAAATGCCAGGCTGGATGAAGCACAAGCTGGAATCAAGATTGCCAGGAGAAATATCAATAACCTCAGATATACAGATGACACCACCCTTGTGACAGAAAGTGAAGAGGAACTAAAGAGCCTCTTGATTAAAGTGAAAGAGGAGAGTGAAAAAGCTGGCTTAAAATGCAACATTCAGAAGACTAAGATCATGGCATCTGTTCCCATCACTTCATGGTAAATAGATGGGGAAACAGTGGAAACAGTGACAGATTTTATTTTCTTGGGCTCAATAATCACTGCAGACAGTGACTGCACCCATGAAATTAAAAGACACTTGCTCCTTGGAAGAAAAGCTATGACCAACCTAGACAGTATATTAAAAAGCAGACACATTACTTTGCTGACAAAGGTCCATCTAGTCAAAGCTATGGTTTTTCCAGTAGTCATGTATGGATGTAAGAGGTGGACTATAAAGAAAGCTGAGCACCAAAGAATTGATGCTTTTGAACTGTGGTGTTGGAGAAGACTCTCAGTCCATTCTAACAGAAATCAGTCCTCAATATTCACTGAAAGGACTGATGCTGAAGCAGAAGCTCCAATACTTCGGTCACCTGATACGAAGAGCCAGCTCATTAGAAAAGACCCTGATGCTGGGAAAGATTGAAGGCAGGAGAAAAAGGGGACGACAGCAAATGAGATGGCTGGATGGCATCACCGACTCGATGGATGTGAGTTTGAGCAAGCTCCGGGATTTGGTGATGGACAGGGAAGCCTGGCATACTGCAGTCCATGGGGTCATAAAGAGTCAGACATGACTGAGCGACTGAACTGAACAGAACTGAACTGATGCAGTGACCACGGTTTTTATCATTTACATAAACTCTATTTGTAAGTCATCAAAATGGTTAATACAATATTTCTTATGCATATCTGATCTCTTGATCCTTCAGTATATCTGATTTCCAGAGTCAAGTATATTAAAAATCCTAAGGCAGATGTGGTCTTATCGATTGATGCATGTTTATTTCTATTTTAACTAATTTGTCAATTTCTATTTTTTCCTAGTTTCCTAGCTACCTATTTTTTTAATTTATTTATTTTAATAGGAGGCTAATTACTTTACAATACTGTAGTTGTTTTGCCATACACTGACATGAATCAGCCATGGGTGTACATGTGTTCCCCATCCTGAGCCCCCTTCCCACCTCCCTCCCTATCCCATCCCTCTGGGTCATCCCAGTGCACCAGCCCTGAGCACCCTGTCTCATTCATTGAACCTGGACTGGCGATCTGTTTCACATATCCTAGCTACCTATTTTTTTAATTTATACATGACTCTTCTACCAGCATACACTTCAAAGGTGACTTAATGACAAAGCCATATAGAAAGAAAGGGGCTTAAAAATCCACATTTCAATGTTTTACCTGGAGGTGGGTGTAGCTTTCAGAGGAGAATGGAAAAGACATTTTCTTCCACTGATGCTAAGTGTTTTTTTTTTTTTATGTAGATCTTGTTGTTAACGGCATGGAAGAAAGAAAGAATTTCTGAAGTTGGGAAAGTCCCTGAAGAATCTGAAAGCCCAGAAGTCCCACCACCTGCTTTTTCATGACTGGAATCAGATGCATTGGTTTCTTTTTCCAGGCTTCTAAAAGGTCATTAAGAACCAACCAGAGACTTTAATACCCCACTCACACCTATGGATAGATCAACTAAACAGAAAACTAACAAGGAAACACAAACTTTAAATGATACAATAGACCAGTTAGACCTAATTGATATCTATAGGACATTTCATCCCAAAACAATGAATTTCACCTTTTTCTCAAGCGCACACAGAACCTTCTCCAGGATAGATCACATCCTGGGCCATAAATCTAGCCTTGGTAAATTCAGAAAAATTGAAATCATTCCAAGTATCTTTTCTGACCACAATGCAGTAAGATTAGATCTCAATTACAGGAGAAAAACTATTAAAAATTCCAACATATGGAGGCTGAACAACACGCTGCTGAATAACCAACAAATCACAGAAGAAATCAAAAAAGAAATCAAAATTTGCCTTGAAACGAATGAAAATGAAAACACAACAACCCAAAACCTGTGGGACACTGTAAAAGCAGTCCTAAGGGGAAAGTTCATAGCAATACAGGCATACCTCAAGAAACAAGAAAAAAGTCAAATAAATAACCTAACCCTACACCTAAAGCAACTAGAAAAGGAAGAAATGAAGAACCCCAAGGTTAGTGGAAGGAAAGAAATCTTAAAAAGTAGGGCAGAAATAAATGCAAAAGAAACAAAAGAGACCATAGCAAAAATCAACAAAGCCAAAAGCTGGTTCTTTGAGAGGATAAATAAAATTGACAAACCATTAGCCAGACTCATCAAGAAACAAAGGGAGAAAAATCAAATCAATAAAATTAGAAATGAAAGTGGAGAGATCACAACAGACAACACAGAAATACAAAGGATCATAAGAGACTACTATCAGCAATTATATGGCAATAAAATGGACAACGAGGAAGAAATGGACAAATTCTTAGAGAAGTACAACTTTCCAAAACTGGACCAGGAAGAAATAGAAAATCTTAACAGACCCATCACAAGCATGGAAATTGAAACTGTAATCAGAAGTCTTCCAGCAAACAAAATCCCAGGTCCAGACGGCTTCACAGCTGAATTCTACCAAAAATTTAGAGAAGAGCTAACACCTATCCTACTCAAACTCTTCCAGAAAATTGCAGAGGAAGGTAAACTTCCAAACTCATTCTATGAGGCCACCATCACCCTAATACCAAAACCTGACAAAGATCCCACAAAAAAAGAAAACTACAGGCCAATATCACTGATGAACATAGATGCAAAAATCCTTAACAAAATTCTAGCAAGCAGAATCCAACAACACAGTAAAAAGATCATACACCATGACCAGGTGGGCTTTATCCCAGGGATGCAAGGATTCTTCAATATCCACAAATCAATCAATGTAATACACCACATTAACAAATTGAAAAATAAAAACCATATGATTATCTCAATAGATGCAGAGAAAGCCTTTGACAAAATTCAACATCCATTTATGATAAAAACTCTCCAGAAAGCAGGAATAGAAGGAACATACCTCAACATAATAAAAGCTATATATGACAAACCCACAGCAAACATTATCCTCAATGGTGAAAAATTGAAAGCATTTCCTCTAAAGTCAGGAACAAGACAAGGGTGCCCACTTTCACCACTACTATTCAACATAGTTTTGGAAGTTTTGGCCACAGCAATCAGAGCAGAAAAAGAAATAAAAGGAATCCAGATTGGAAAAGAAGTAAAACTCTCACTGTTTGCAGATGATATGATTCTCTACATAGAAAACCCTAAAGACTCCACCAGAAAATTACTAGAACTAATCAATGAATATAGTAAAGTTGCAGGATATAAAATCAACACACAGAAATCCCTTGCATTCCTATACACTAATAATGAGAAAATAGAAAGAGAAATTAAGGAAACAATCCCATTCACCATTGCAATGGAAAGAATAAAATACTTAGGAATATATCTACCTAAAGAAACAAAAGACCTATATATAGAAAACTATAAAACACTGGTGACAGAAATCAAAGAGGACACTAATAGATGGAGAAATATACCATGTTCATGGATTGGAAGAATCTATATAGTGAAAATGAGTACACTACCCAAAGCAATTTATAGATTCAGTGCAATCCCTATCAAGCTATCAACGGTATTCTTCACAGAGCTAGAACAAATAATTTCACAATTTGTATGGAAATACAAAAAACCTCGCATAGCCAAAGCTATCTTAAGAAAGAAGAATGGAACTGGAGGAATCAACCTGCCTGACTTCAGGCTCTACTACAAAGCCACAGTCATCAAGACAGTATGGTACTGGCACAAAGACAGAAATATAGATCAATGGAACAAAATAGAAAGCCCAGACATAAATCCACGCACATATGGACACCTTATCTTTGACAAATGAGGCAAGAATATACAATGGAGAAAAGACCATCTCTTTATCAGGTGGTGCTGGGAAAACTGGTCAACCACTTGTAAAAGAATGAAACTAGAACACTTTCTAACACCATACACAAAAATAAACTCAAAATGGATTAAAGATCTAAACATAAGACCAGAAACTATAAAACTCCTAGAGGAGAACTTAGGTAAAACACTCTCCGACATACATCACAGCAGGATCCTCTATGACCCACCTCCCAGAATATTGGAAATAAAAGCAAAAATAAACAAATGGGACCTAATTAAACTTAAAAGCTTCTGCACAACAAAGGAAACTATAAGCAAGGTGAAAAGACAGCCTTCAGAATGGGAGAAAATAATAGCAAGTGAAGCAACAGACAAACAGCTAATCTCAAAAATATACAAGCAACTCCTACAGCTCAATTCCAGAAAAATAAATGACCCAATCAAAAAATGGGCCAAAGAACTAAATAGACATTTCTCCAAAGAAGACATACAGATGGCTAACAAACACATGAAAAGATGCTCAACATCAGTCATTATCAGAGAAATGCAAATCAAAACCACTATGAGGTACCATTTCACACCAGTCAGAATGGCTGCGATCCAAAAGTCTACAAGCAATAAATGCTGGAGAGGGTGTGGATAAAAGGGAACCCTCTTACACTGTTGGTGGGAGTGCAAACTAGTACAGCCACTATGGAGAACAGTGTGGAGATTCCTTAAAAAACTGGAAATAGAACTGCCTTATGATCCAGCAATCCCACTGCTGGGCATACACACTGAGGAAACCAGAAGGGAAAGAGACACGTGTACCCCAGTGTTCATCGCAGCACTGTTTATAATAGCCAGGACATGGAAGCAACCTAGATGTCCATCAACAGATGAATGGATAAGAAAGCTGTGGTACATATACACAATGGAGTATTACTCAGCCATTAAAAAGAATACATTTGAATCAGTTCTAATAAGATGGATGAAACTGGAGCCTATTATACAGAGTGAAGTAAACCAGAAAGAAAAACACCAATACAGTATACTAACACATATATATGGAATTTAGAAAGATGCTAACAATAACCCTGTATACGAGACAGCAAAAGAGACACTGATGTATAGAACAGTCTTTTGGACTCTGTGGGAGAGGGAGAGGGTGGGATGATTTGGGAGAATGGCATTGAAATATGTATATTATCATATATGAAACGAGTTGCCAGTCCAGGTTCAATGCACAATACTGGATGCTTGGGGCTGGTACACTGGGACAACCCAGAGGGATGGTATGGGGAGGGAGGAAGGAGGAGGGTTCAGGATGGGGAACACATGTATACCTGTGGCAGATTCATTTTAATATATAGCAAAACCAATACAATATTGTGAAGTTAAATAAAATAAAATTTAAAAAAATAAACATAAAGTTCTGTTGTTAAATCCAAAAAAGAACCAGCCGGAGGATCATCAGAGAGCCTGGTGCACATGGGAGCAGCATTTGACAATGCAATGCACACTACGGCAACCTCCTTTGAAAGACAAATAGAGAAAGTCAAATTGAGAGGATAGAACGTGCAGGGAGGGACTTCCCTGATGGTCTGGTGGTAAAGACTCCCAATGCAGAGTGTGGCTTCAATCCCTGAGCAGAGAACTAACATGCCACATAGCAAGTGTTACTTATCAAGTACTTCTATACACTATGCTAGTTTGATTGTAATGATGAAATATTTTTTTAGAAAAAGAAAATCCAAGAATTCAACCATGCAGCCCATTTCAAGTTAAATATCCCTTCTTCTCTAACCAGCCTATTTTAACAGGGAAGGGGGCATGACCTGTGATTCTGTGTGCTTACCTGATGAACTTGTAGTTCATAACAAGGGTCTATGTGGTAGAGTCAGAAAAATTCTTCACTGTTCAACCAAGTCATAACTTCCAGGCTTTCCCGTTCATGGAACAGCAAGTGTACAACTGTTTTGGGGTCCAGATTAAGCATCTCAGCCAAGATATGTTCTTTTAAATAAAACCACAGTTTTAAGGGAGGGAGTCCTAACTCAAATACACGATTAAAAATGTATTGACATACCTACATTTCTTCAAAACAAATTCACATTTGGAATATGTGAAAAAACTCCTTAAAATCAATGAGAAAAAGAGAACTAACCCAATAGATAAATAAGCAAAAGACTTGGACACTTCATCAGAAAGGATATCAATAAACATAAATAAAAAGTGCTCCACCTCATGAGTCATATGGAAAATGTAAATTAAAAGCACAATGCAACACTATTCTTAGCAGAATAATTAAAATGAGTAAGATGGAAATACATCAGTGCTGAAGAGAAAGTGGGGCAATTCAAACTCTTCTACATTGCTGAAGGAAGATCCACTTAGGAAAATGATTTTGTACTATTGAATAACACCTAACATATGTATCCCCTGTGATCCAGGAGTTTCACTGGAAGGTACATATCCAGTAGAAATGTGGATATATATTCACCAAAAGACATGTTCAAGAATGTTCATAGCATTATTATTCATAATAGACAAATACTGGAAATGTCTATCAACTATAGGCTAAATAAGTTGCACAGATGTGTACATCAGTAATCTAAATCTACAGACAACAGCAAGGGAAAATGTCATAGTAGAACATTGGATGAGAGAAGTCACGTGAAAAGAGTATATAATATATGATTAAATTTCTACAAAGCTCTAAAAGAGAAAGAACTGATATATGTTGGTAAAATTCAAGATAATGTTTACCATTGGGAAGTTGAAAGAAGGCAAGAGGCAGGGGTCTGGGAAAGCTGTACACATTGCTTTCTTGACCTGATTGTGTCTATTTTTTAAAAAACTGATCAACCTGTAATTATGATTTTTGAATATATGCAATCAACAGTTGGTTCTTACACCTGGAATACCCAGGTTTAGTCCTCAGAAATGGCTCCACAGATGCGCGCGCTCTCTCTCTCTCTCTCTCTCTCTCTCTCTCACACACACACACATACATTATCTCTCTTTCTCTCTCTCAGTAAGTCTGCCCTGTTTTCTTCACTGGTTGTTGTCTTGGACAGGGTCTCCCTGGACGCTGCCAAAATGTCCACTAGCATCCCCAGATTTACATGCTACCCATTAGGAAGCATAACAAAAAGAGAACTCGCGCACTCTTTCTTACTGTGAAGATCAAGGAACTGAGTCTCACCAGACCAAACTGAGATGCATACCCATCCCTATAGGAAGCAATATGTGCAGGTTGGTGGAACATAGTGAAAGGCCAGGACTATGTCATATGCGCATCCCGTCATCTCCCATTTTGGACACTAACTGCACTCAGCTAGGTTGTTCTTGCTGGGGGTCTCACAACATGGTTGCAGTCAGATAGATTTTGTCTGAGCTGGACTCATCTTGAAGACTTCCTCCTCATAGATCTGTGAGAAAAGACTTGGGCATCTGGGGCTACTTGAGCATCTCCTTCTTCCTCTATGTAGCCTTTGCTCATGGCCTCTCTAGCAAGGTGGCTTAAGGGCAGCTGGATGTGGTGGCTTGAATGGAGAGTAAGATGCCATAAAAGATGTACAGACATCAAACATATGGAAAGGTGCTCCACATCGTATAACAGGGAAATACAAGCTAAAACGACAATAAACTACTTATCTACTAGAATGGCCACAATCCAGAACACTAACACCACCAAATGTTGGTGAGGATGTGAAGCAACAGGAACTCTCATTTAGTGCTGGTGGGAATGCAAAATAATACAACCACTTTGGAAAACAGTTTAGCAGCTTCTTACAAAACTAAAACACACTCCTAATGTACCATCCAGCAACTGTGCTCCTTGGTATTTACCCAAATGACTTGAAAACTATGTCCATGTAAAAACTTGCACACAAATGTTTACAACAACTTTATTCATAACTACCAAAATTTATCCCTCAGTGGGATAAATAAACTGTAGTACACTCAGACAATGGAGTATTTCTCAATGCTAATAAGAAATGAACTGTCCAGCCATGTGAAAAGACATGAAGGAATCTTAAAAGCATATGACTAAGTGAAAGCAGCCAGTATGAAAACACTATATACTCTACAATTCCAGCTATACGGCATTCTGTAAAAAACAAAATTACAGAGACAGTAAAAAGATCAGTGAGTACCAGGGCTGGGGGAGTTGAGGATGAATAGGTGGAGCACAGAGAATTTTTAGAGCAATGAAACTCCTCTGCATTATACCATAATGAGAGATAAATATCATTATACATTTGACCAAAGCCACAGAATGCACAACATCAAGCGTGAACCCTCATGTAAACTATGAACTTCAAGAGGTTATCATTTGTCACGGTAGTTTTATCAATGTGATACAATAAATGTACCACTTGGTGAGGGAAGTTGATCATGGGGGAGGCTATGAATGGAGCAGGGGATATGTCGGAAACATCTGTACCTTCTACTCAATTTTGCTATGAACCTAAAACTACTCTAGAAATATTGTCTTTTTAGATTGAAAGAGAAAGAAACAGCACAAGTCACATCATCTTTTATGACCTAATACCAGGGTTGGCAAACTATGACCTGTGGGACAAATCTGAGTCTTCATGTAATCTTATAAATTTCCATCTAACACAGCCAAGCCTGTTTGCACTACCAATTACAATACCAGAGAAGTATAGCTATGGCAGAGACCAGATGGGTATGTCCTGAAAAGTCAAAAATATTTACTAACTGACACTTTACAGAAAAACTTTGCTCACACAGTCTCACTTCTGCGGCATTCTATTCGCTACAAATAAGCCTCTAAGGTGAGCCCATGCTCAAGTGGAGAATTAGTTGACATGTACTAAAGAGATCAATAAAATAAACAATTCCTTGGACAGAGGAGCGTGGTGGGCTACCTTCCATGGACTCACAAAGAGTCAAACATGACTGAGCAACTAAGCACACACACACAAGATCAAAGCAGTCAACCCTAAAGGAAATCAACCCTGAATATTCATTGGAAGGACTGATGCTGAAGCTGAAGCTCCAATACTTTGGCCACATGATGCAAAGAGCCGAGTCACTGTAAAAGACCCTGATATGGGAAAGACTGAAGGCAAAAGGAGAAGGGGGAGGCAGAGAATAAGATGGTTAGTTAGCATCACTGACTCAATGGACATGAATTTGAGCAAACTCCAGGAGATAGTGAAGGACAGAAAAGCCTGGTGTGCTGGCAGTCCCTGGGATCTCAAAGAATCAGCACAACTTAGCAACTGAACAACAACAAAACTACCACCCAGAGGTGGCACCACTTAGTACAAACACATTGAGAGGACAATGAGGGTGCTATTGGTAAAAGAAGGGCTCAGAGATACTGAACTGTCCTGAACAAGAACCCACTGTGAGGTGAGACAGTATGCTTCTAATTCTCTGGGCTGGTTAACTGAGTGGAGAAGGTGCAGATAGTACATTCTTTCTTCAAGTTAGTTAACACCATTGCCCACACCAGGGTGGTAAGAACAGAACTTGTTTCTCTCCAAAATTATGCCTATTGCTCAGGGGCACTTATGTTGAAGTCATTCTGACAATTTTACAATGCTCTAATTGAACTGCCTGGGCACAGAAGGATTGCTTTTTGCAAAAGAAAAATAGCTGGGAGAATTACAAAAATGGCATATCAGAAAAAGTGCAACATATTCTTGGGCTTTTGAAATGTCAGATTTCTGGGCACCAATTTATCTGACTTTTACATTACAGCACTACAAACAGTCAGAAACTCTTTTTGTCCATTTTTCACAATAAAAATACATTTCTAAGTGTTATTTTAGCTCAATAATGATTGTACAGATCTATTTATTTTGCATTTATGTGAGTGTATGTTGGGAAGGGGGTGGTTCCCTAAGTAATACTTTGCCTTTGGCGATGTTGGGCAACAGAGGAGAATGCATTATATTAATCAGATTGGACCACTCGCTTAGTGAGAAGACTGTAATCTGAATTTTAGCATAATACAAAGCATTCAAAGTCCACATGTAGAATTAAGCAGTCACTGAGTTCCTTCTATAAGAATATGTCACTGACATCATCTCTCCTACTCCAGAGTAACGGAGAAGGCTCAAGGCCAGAATTATAATCATGAAGAAATTTCTTTTGATTGTATTATGCCCAGAGAAGCAGCTTAAAAGGTGGCTTGGAAATGAAGGGGGGGTCTATCACTGCAGGAGAATAGTAGCTTCCTGTAGACTCCTTTATCAGCCATACTTCTCACACCAGGAGATGCATAAATAGCATCTTAAGAGTGAAATACTGACCAGCACAACTTTATGAAACATAGAGGGGGTATTGGCCGAAATTGTATTTTTGTCACCTACGTTGCAAGTGTTGATATGAAGAGATTTTTCAAAATTACCTTTCTGCAACTAGCACTATATCCAGTGAGAGAGGTGGGCAATATGCACCACAGGTTCTAACTGAAGGCACAGGTGAAGACGGCCTGCCACACAGCAGGTACTCAACAAGTACAAGTTGGGTGAAATCTGAGGTTTATTTAGGGCTTATCCATAGCATGCAATATGATAAAAGGTTTACACATTTAATCCTCCCAATAAATTTACTGACTGCATATTATCATTATTACACTTATTTTAAAGGCAAGGAAAATAGGGCTTTGTAAAGCCAAGTAACTTGTTCAAGATTTCATAAATTTCATTTTGGAACCTGATTATGAACTAATGAAATCTCATTTCAGAGTTTGTAATCTTAACTACTATGTATTACAACCAATGAATGAATGGATGGATGGGTGGGTGGATGGATGGGTAGACTGACAGATGGAATAATGAAAATATTGTGATCATGTAGGGGAAGGAGTGGTAGGGGAAGGAGCGGAGAAGGCCATGGCACCCCACTCCAGTACTCTTGCCTGGAAAATCCCATGGATGGAGGAGCCTGGAAGGTTGCAGTCCATGGGGTCCCTGAGGGTCAGACACAACTGAGCAACTTCACTTTCACTCTTCACTTTCCTGCACTGCAGAAGGAAACGGCAACCCACTCCAGTGTTCTTGCCTGGAGAATCCCAGGGACGGGGGAGCCTGGTGGGCTGCCATCTATGGGATCGCATAGAGTTGGACACGACAATTGACCTAGCAGCAGCAGCAGGGGAAGGAGTAAGCACATCTGACTAGCTAGAAAAGAAGGCTAAACAGAAGAAGTGATATTTGACCTCCGTCTTAAAGACAGATGCTTCCAGGTGGGGACAGGGAAATGGGTTTCCCAGGCTGGCAGGGGAGCATGAGCAAAGACACAGACATGCAAGTCTCCATGAATCTAGAGGATGACAGGTAGTCCTGCACAGCTAGTGCACAGGTCATCCAGGCCAACAGCCCAGAGAAGAGGCTGCTGATGGGTCTCTATGGTGTAAGAGTTGGAATGCTGGGTTCAGTTTGGGTTTTCTTCTGCAAGAAGTTGAAAACCTTCAAAGATATATATATATATTTGGGCTTCCCTGGTAGCTCAGACGGTAAAGCAATTCCCTACAATGAGGGAGACCTGGGTTCAATCCCTGCATTGGGAAGATCCCCTGGAGAAAGAAATGGCAACCCACTCCAGTATTCATGCCTGGAAAATCCCATGGACCAAGAAGCCTGGTGGGCTACAGTCCATCAGGTCGCAAAGAGTCGGACACGACTGAGCGACTTCACTTCACTTCACTTCATATATATATATTTAATGATGGATAACATTTATCAAGGACTTAACTATCTGAGCCGTGAAGTGTTAAAATCCTCACACTTGCCTAATGTATAGTCTAGAACTATTTGTATCTGTATTTGGACCCAAGCAGTCTCCATAACTACAGAGCTAAACAGAGCAAGAGAGACACGATTTTATCTGTGTTTAAGGAGACAGACAAAGCAGCAGTGTGGATGAGCATGAAACGTAAGATAGGGAAACTAATTAGGAGGCTGTTCGTGTTTAGACAAGAGAGCCTGGAGAAATGAGCTAAAGCAGGGCTCCTTGGCACTTTAACATTTTGGGCTGGATAAGTCCTTGCTGTGGGAGCCTGTCTCAAATATTGTAGAATGTTTTGCAATGTCCCTAGCCTCTACCCAATAGATGCGCTGTAGTATCCCCCTTCAAGGTGCAACAAAAATGTCTCACCAGAGGGCAGACTGTCTCTATTGAGAAACAATGAGTTAAGGTATTCTGGGGGGAATGGAAAATAGGAGATATTTCAGAAATAAGATTAAAAGGACCAAGTAATCAAAAGGTGAAAAGTGGAAATGTGTAACATAGTCTTGGTCATAGTCAAGGCAGTGATAGACCCTGGATTCAGCTGAGGATCTAAATTAGGCAGTGAGTAAAGTAAAAGTCATTCAGCCATGTCCAGCTCTTTGCCACCCCATGGACTGTAAAGTCCATGAAATTCTCCAGGCCAAAATACTGGAGTGGGTGGCCTTTTCTTTCTCCAGGGGATCTTCCCAACCCAGGAATAGAACCCAGGTCTCCCACATTGCAGGCAGATTCTTTACAAACTGAGGCACCAGGAAAGCCCAGGTTCAAAACCCAGTTCTGTCATTTACCATTGAGTGAACTGGAGAAAATTACTTACACACTGCAGGTCTTAAAAAGAAGATCCTAATAGTGTTTCTCTCCAAAAGTTGTGAAAGTTTAAACAGAACCCACTTCAGTACTCTTGCCTGGAAAATCCCATGAACAGAGGAGTGGTAGGCTACAGTCCATGGGGTCACAAAGAGTGGGACATGACTGAGCTACTTCACTTTCACCATGAGTCAAGTGCTTTGCAGAGTTTCTGGCACTTAGTAATTGCTCAATATATGGTATTACTAGCAGATAAGGGAAACACAGGGTAACTTCTTCAACCTCAGATTGTGGAATTCATGGTTTGAGAGTTTTTAGTGAGTGGACACTGTGAACTCTATAAGCAATTATCTACTCAGTAGAATATCTCTCCTAACTCATTAAAGTTAAGTTGAAGAAAAGAATATGTAACTGAATTTGGGTTTATATCATTTGTTTGGTGTATGTACATAAGTGTGTGTACTTCTGGGTTTCTAGGTATACTTGTGCATGTACACATATACATACACAAATTAACTTTTTGGAATTACACTAAAACATTAACCCTAATTATACTGGATGTTAGATGATGAGTGAATTTAACTTTTATCTCTATTATTTCTATTATCCTTTTTATTTTTTTTCTATAATGAATAAGTATGATTTTTATAAATAAGGAACGGAAGTAAATGTTCTAAAATACCTTCCTTTAAAATGTACAGATTGAAATCCGACTGTGTGTCAGCTATTGCACTAGAAACTAAGGATACAGTAATGAGAACTCCGACCCTCATCCTACACCACACATACATACACACACCAGGGAACAACAAAAGCAACAAAAGACACCTTAAACCACATGTTCATGTACCGGAAGGCTGGAACTTGGAAAAATCAAGTTTAAATGTAACTGTGCTACTCCAGAAGCAACAAAAATGACGGGCTTCTGTGACATCATCCTAATCATGTTTTTTAAGTCTGACAGAAGATCCAAAAGAATTTTCCAATTCTCCTACTTTGCAAGGGTTCAGTAGGAAACTCCACTGTTCCCTCCTTTTTAAGATCTTGCTTCCCCTTATTTAGTAATTCCTGTCCTGAGGGAATATAATACAGTTTTGCAATGTCCAAATCAACCTTGAGTCTAATTAGTAGGGATAGCTCCCCTGGAAACTACGATTCTTCACAGGGAGACTTGTTTCAGTAACAAAGGCTTTCCTCAGACAGTATATAGGGGTTTTCTATTTCAAAGTACAAATCCTTTCCTTCCTGCACATTCAGGGAAATTTAGAACAGTATGTATGTTTCTGAGCGCCCATAGATTTACAAGAACAATTTGGGCCTCTGGAAAACTCTGCAACATCCTGACTGTGTGTGTCAGTGAGATGGATATGCCTGCCTTCGACTCACTGTAACAAGGAGATTCTGGCTCAGAATTGTCACTCTCAGTTTCAACTGGTATCTGTGTGAAGAGTAATAGAAATGATCAATTAAGGATGCTCACTCTACCCTCCACATTCTTTTTAATTAAGTACCTACTGAAATGATGGACTTTACACAGATGACAGTTTTAGGCATTCTGTGTCTGCCCCCTGTCATTCATTCTCACTGCATTTCTGGAATTAGGATTCATGTTCTGTCATCTTGAATATTTTAATACTTTACTGATCTCGAACGTGTTTAGCCATGGGAGGACAGCAGTAAAATAAAATTTTATAGCCAACAAAGTCCTTTATACCTAAAGTTTATTGCACATTTTATATTTTGTTTAACAACACATGGCTCCTTGAGAATCTAAAATAAACATAGCTTCTTCAAGTCACAGTGGGCTTGTGCTGTTTCATTTCTTGTTAAGAGTTGATTCCATCATTGGGATAGAAAGAATTCCTCATCATTGGCCATAGAGGCTCCAATTCTATCAGGCAGGTGCTTCTTTCTCTAACAGTATTAAGACAACCTTAAAGTTCCTTGTGTTAGAAAAATGTCCCCCTTTTTTTACTTTGCTCTCAAAATACAGCTATTCAAAGTGACCTTTTCCCATGGACTCCCTAGATTATATTCTGTTTTAACCAGTAAGTCAGGGATCAATCAATTGAGAAGATGTGAAGGAGTCCATTGACTCCTAAAGTAGTTGATATTTTCCAGCAACAATTTTTCTCACTATTTGGCTAGGGCCTGTAAAATTTTACGATAATGACAAAACTACTGTTTTGTGTAGTGATGGTTTCTTATAGTAATTAACACTATCTTATTTTTGTTCTTTGGTTTGCAAAGTTGGCATGGTAGACCAAGAAGCGAATAAAGAATTGTAATACCATGCAGGACATAAGAGTAGCTTCTGTTGTTCCCTGATTGAGCCAAATAACTGGTTTGAGGGATTTTTCAATTGTTGTTTATGTTGTTGTGTATAGGAATTTAAAACAAACCAAAACCTTCAGGTTTTTCCATAAGACAAACTGCAGAGAGAACTGGCATCCCAGAAGAGTAAAATGTAAGGAAAATATCATTGAACTAGCTTCATAGCTTCAGTTCCCAGTTCTGATACTATTATTCAGGGGTGATGGGGGAGGGAGCAAATTATTTTGTTGCTCCATGAGTTTAAAAACTGAGTTTTAAAAAATGGGTTATATTCATTTCTTGAATGAACTCTAATTTTCTGTAGTTCTAAATAAAATACATTAAACCTGTTGATACCATTTGTGTCATTGTCAAAATTTCATCGTTCATTCACTCATTTGTATCTCCTACCAAGATTTATTAAACAACAAACATTCATTGAGAACCCAAATATCTTGAACTTGTCTTTTCCTCTAACACTTCCAAACAGGGCATACTACAAGACAGGATATTTTGGGGACAAAGAGTTAAAAAGAATGGTAACTGGCATACAGAAATAAACCGCTGATCTCCTTGGTCTTACTGAGCTCTTGACCTATTTTCCTGCCTGAATGGCCAGGAAGAAATTTCAAAAGGCTTTAACCCTCCTCAAACTCAGAAACAGAATCTAAAAATATAAATGCCCTATAGAAGTTCCTTACCACCTCTTTTTATCTTCAAAGATGAGATCACTGGGCCTGCAAATGAGAGTGGTGTTGGGGGAGGTGGTCAACATTTCTGGATGCTGACTTCAGATTTTCAGGACTCTTGGGCCTTTGCCATCAGATGCTGAGTTTCTACAAGGCCATCTTAAGAACTGAAACATACCAGAAAGAGTGGAGGTTAGTCCTTGGATTTTTTTAATGACTTGTTTCCCCTGATATCCTTGTGGTCAGGAAGTTCATTGTACTGTCTACGTTTTTTGGCTTCAATTTAAAGTATGTTTTCTAGTCTGTCTTTTACTGAGCTGGAAATAATGCATCCTATGCCCCTTTGAACAGTCCTTCTTACTGCTGAATACGATTGTTAAGGTGCCCTTCAACTATCATTACTGTAAGCCATGTATCCTTTGCGATAAACATAATTAAAAACTGCTCCAGGGTCTTCTTAAAGTTATGTGAGATTTTAACATTTTTATGCCTGGTGTGGGTGAAGTTTAAAAAACAGTACTGGGATGGGAAAGCAGGAGGGATATCAAAAGATACCCTCCATCTTTAACGCTCCCTTGATGGAAATGACAGCCTTATTTGTTTTGTTAACCAGTGCATAATTAAAAGTCAATATTCAAGATCATAATAAAAATCTGTATAACTATTCATGTTGTGAGACTGAGGCTTGGAAGGAAAATCCATTAAAACACAGCCATGTGTAATTTACAAGAAATCAGTAATAAAATGTTTGCTCTCGACATTATCTGCAAAATGGTCTGTATATTATGGGAGTAAATCCATATAACTTGGAGGCTGTAGATAAACATCCATAGGCAAAGTTCACATTGAGGTTATCTGCCTTATGCTCTGAACTGGGGAGTGCTATTTAAAGGAGATAAATTGTGGTTTACTTCTCCAAGTCTCAAGTACACTGTGCAGAAATGAGTTTAGTTCCTGAGAGGGTATCTGTCATATCCAAATAGGAAAAGAATGCCATTGCAGGGTTGTACCCATTGCAGAAAGAATATAACTTTTGTCCTCAGTGGGAAACAGAAGGAAGCTTCTTAACACTTAAAAGTCCTGAACGAACCTTCTGTTCATACAAAAACGGGAGACATTTGATACTTTGCAAAACACTGATTCATTGGGCAATAGAGTGATGTCTTATTTTAAGTCATCAGTGAATTCAGTGCTCAAGTATGTGAAACTTTCATGAAGCTAGATCTTGGATTCTGAAGTAAGAATAATTCTTTATGCATAGGAGAAAACCTAATAGCAATAGGAAGAAGTACTGAAACACCATAGCAGAAAAGTTTTCATGACAGAACAGATAGCTTTCAAGGTAAGAAAATGGGCACTGGCTTTGGATAATAGTTGGTTCCCTGGCATTTACTAAGGATTGTTGCTTCTTGCCATTTAAATTAAACCCTAAGGTTAGGGAGAGGCAGCGGGTCTCTCTTTTTCCCTTTGTTTCCTTTCCCACCTCTCTGTCACCTCTCTCCAGCAGCAGAGGTGACTTCAGATCTTATCTGGTGATGCCTACTAACATTTATTTACAGTAAAGACCCAGTTTTAGAACCCCAGGCTTTGCTTTTGATGCGGAAATGGAAATTCTGAAATTTATAAACCTCCTTTCTCTCCTAGTACACTTGATCTTGGGGAATTATTGTCCTCTGGGAGGGGGGCAGTGGTTCTCAACATCAGCAGCATCAGTGTCACCTGGGAAATTATCAGAAATGCAATTCTTGGGTCCCGCCCCAGATCTTCTGAATCAGAAACTCTGGATGAGATTTTGGAATGAGGCCCAGCAATCTATCACTTAGCAAACACTCCAGGTGATTCTGATGCTCGCTAAAATTGAAGAATCAGTGCTGTAGGGAGTCCAGGATATTCTCTCTGAGGCTCAGAGTCCAACAATGATTTCTTTGTCCTGAGTGATAACTGTCTTTTCCCTTAAGCCAATGAATGCTATGGATTCCATTGATGGGGAATCACAGAGTAATACAATTCACTTAAATAAAAAATGGACTTATTCTATATCTCAGAAACATTAACCCCTTTACACAGGTCCTATTTTCTGTCCTGAAAAAGAACTTTTGTAAGTCTATTTAGGTTCCCATTTTCAGTAGGATTTCTTATTCTCACAAACCTATGTCTCATTCTCCTCATTGCTTTCAGAAAACAGAGGCATTCCAAAGTCATCTGAAGCTCTAGACCAATTTCATATTAGTCTAATCAGAAAATAATATATTGTATACTACAGTGAAGATAAAATCGGTATTCTGACAACATAAATCTATAAACTGGGCCTCAGTGAACTCATGAACTAGAACCATGTTAGTAAATAATTGTGGTGAGGACCTCAAGACTTAGAACTGCTTCCAAATCATGAAAAAACAAATACATCAAGCCATGTTGACTCTGCACTCAAGTAATAAGTGTATTCCATTATCCTCTCCAGATTTAATACTTCATCTCCATGGATGTAGACCAGTTCAACACAACTGATCTTGATTGAGCTTACTGGCAACAGCGTCCACATTCTGACTCCGCGAAATCCCTCATTCCCTGTTCAAACCTGAAAACAGGACTTGGGGATAGAGGCCATGGATAACACGAGGAGAAGGTTCTTGTAGCAAAGTGAACAGGGAAAAGACCGCTAAGGTCCTGGTTCCAGACTATGCCCAGGGCACTGCAACAAACATCAGAGTGCTACAGGGGATTTTAAAGTTCAAAGAGAAACACAGCGATATTCCAGATCCATCCACACTGCAGGAATTACTAGCTTGCAGTATTCCACAGCTTCAACATTACCTCCAGCTCCTTTGAGGACACCCTACCTTCTCAAAGTTGGATGTTTAGAGGTTTCTGTGATAAAAAGCTGTTATTGTTGTTCAGTTGTCAGTCATGTCCGACACTTTGCGACCTCATGGACTGCAACATGCCAGGCACTAAAAATGGTAGTGCCCTGCAAAAATCACTGTGCAACTGGAAATAAGGATGTCAATGTTCAATCCGATGCCAAGGTTTGAAAAGCTGTGCAGTGTTCAACAAGCACACACATCCATCAGAAAGCAACTGTGGTTATGAAAGAATGGAAAGAATATTTTTTTCATTCAAGTACATGTGTTTTTTTCAAATGGCTACTAAGTTGTTAGGACACAAATTCATTATCTATTTTAATCTACTTAACAAACAAAACTGTTAAGCATTTCTTTTGGCCTACAAGTATTACAAACCAAGAAAGTTTGTGAATCTCTGGGTCAGGGGATTCTTCTTATCTGGAACTACAAAGAGTTAAGATATTCACCTCAGAGGTGAAGGCAGAAATGGTAGGAGCCAAAGTCTGTCAGACAGAAACTTCCAGACAAGGTCAAGAATGTGGGACTGAAGCTGTCCTGAGTCCTCCCTTGGCCCACAGCTTATACTGCCAGCATGGCAACTGTTTCTCTCTGCCTTATATTATAATGTACTTCTACACATCGATTTCTTCCATTAGCATGTAAATTCAAGATCTTTCCTTATTTGTTTCTCTATTTTCCCAGCACAACATCACAAATGCTTTCTGAAAGATTATTTTGGAATTAAACAACTTTTCGATTCAGTTGAGGATATCCTTTCAGTCTAACTCTTTGGTTATTCTTGGATTTCTCAGATTTCAAGTGGATTCAACATCTGTGATGAGGCCTCATGATACTTCCCTGCACACTGGGGCTTGAGCAGATGTCAGAATTTAAGGTTTATGTAAGCTTGGGGCTTGGAAGCTGCCTGTCCCCATCTTTCAGAGTCTTGGACCTGTGTGTCTCAGTGAAGGAAAGGATGAATGAGTGGATGAAATCCTTGAAAGACTGAACTGTGTTTAACTTCATGGCCATTAGTCTTACAAGTCAGGAAATCAAAGGTAGCAGACAAGGGCAATCAGGACTGCTTGCCCACACCCCTAGGAAGTTCTCTCTTGGGAATTATATTCTTTTAAAGGACTTCTCCAAAGCCATCAGCTCAAAGAGTCTGCCTATCTTAAGAGTCATTAACATCTTTTTATCTTTATGAAAATAAGATTTCCTGATAATTCCCTGGACATATGAACACTTTCTTAATCTCTCCTCTATACTCACCAGGAAGGATAGTGAGTTCTGTTTAGCATGGTCCTCTCTACATCATCTGTACACATAAACACGGTTGACCCAACTCTTATATGTATGATCATGTCTGCTCTGACTTTGCTCCAGGTAGATCCTTAGTTATTGAGTAGAGAAAGAAGACTAAATTTATCAAAATGGTTCCGTGTAATTAAAGTTCGTTGATGCATCTGCCAGATTGCTTAGCAGTGTGGGCTTGTGAATGGATTGTATTTCAATGGTCCATTTGTAAACCAGTTATGTGGAACATGAAATTCATTTTTCCATTAAAAAGATATTTATAAAAGGTAGTTACTTTTCCAGCTTAGCCCCCAAACTTATTGATCCTGTAATTTTGCTAGAATAACATATATTCACAAGGATGTTCATACAGTCTTGGTGTTTATTGTTAAATAAAGAAGTAAAATTAAATAATAAGTTTCTACTTTTAAATGTCTCTTGAAGGCTCATATTTCAACAAATACAGCTTTAAATAAAATGGATGAGACAAATGAAAACTTTTAGAAAGATTCTGAAACAAATTTTGTGAAAAATCTGAACCTGTAGAATCCCATCCCGGCAACAGCAGTACTTAACCCAGCAACAGCAGTAATGATAGCCTTGGCATTCATGGGAATAATTCTCCCCAGACCTCATTCTCTACATTACCACCTCCTCCATAGGTAACAGATACATGTCAATCTATCCTCCTGGCATCCCTTCCGCCTTCATCGGGTGATAGCATCTCAATATTCTTTCAGAGGAAAAAATTCTACACTCTCAGTTTATGAAGTTTACCGACTCCATCTCTGAAGTTAAGAAGCATGCAGGGAATTCAGCCCTGGGTTAGCTAATCAGAGCATTTCAGCCTTCACCTAACTGACTGGTCCAGAGATGAGCACGTGATCTTAGCAGTTCTAGTCAGGACCAAGGTGCATGATTTTACTCAGACTCTAAGGAAAAAAACCTTCATTCCCCTAGAGTTTCTAAGCTTGTAAGAGGCAAGTCTGATGCTGCTTATAAGACAACAAAAAAAAGCAACCACTGAGCCTACTTGGAAATTAAGCCAACACAGGAAGGTAGAGCCAAGGAACATAGAAAATTAAATTTCTGACTACACATTTTAAACACCTGTGTCTCAAGTGTGTTCCTTAAATGCATGAGCCAATGATTTGTCCTTTATATTTCAGGCATTTTTAGTTGGCTTTCGGTCACTTTCAACCAAAAGAGCTGATTTATTTTACAACAAATGTCAACTTATAGTTTATGTTTTAGAATACTTCTGTGAGGATACCAAAGAAGACCCACACAAGCTGTCTCCACATTCTGATACCATGTGGGCTGGTTCCAGAGATTTCCAAAATCTGAATTAGATGTCACTGATTATTTTATTCATGTTTCTTGATTTGGGTCTATTCCTACCATTGATCACCCATTGTTAAGTTCAGTTAAGTTCAGTTGCTCAGTCACACCCAACTCTTTGTGACCCCATGGACTGCACCGTGCCAGGCCTACCTGTCCATCACCAACTCCCAGAGTTTACTCAAGCTCGTGTCCATTGAGTTGGTGATGCCATCCAACCATCTCATCCTCTGTCGTCCCCCTTTCCCACCTTCAGTCTTTCCCAGCATCAGGGTCTTTTCCAATGAGTCTGTTTTTCACATCAGGTGGCCAAAGTATTGGAGTTTCACCTTCAGCATCAGTCCTTCCAATGAATATTCAGGACTTATTTCCTTTAGGATGGACTGGTTGGATCTCCTTTCAGTCCAGGGAACTCTCAAGAGCCTTCTCCACACTACAGTTCAAAAGCATCAATTCTTTGGCGCTCAGCTTTCTTTATAGTCCAACTCTCACATCCATACATGACTACTGGAAAAACTATAGCCTTAACTAGACGGACCTTTGTTGGCAAAAGTAATTTCTCTGCTTGTTAATATGCTGTCTAGGTTAGTCAAAGCTTTCCTTTCAAGGAGCAAGTGTCTTTTAATTTCATGGCTGCAGTCACCATCTGCAGTGATGTTCGAGCCCAAGAAAATAGTCTGCCACTGTTTCTATTGTTTTCCCATCTACTTGCAATGAAGTGATGGGACCAGATGCCATGATCTTAGTTTTCTGAATGTGGAGTTTTAAGCCAGCTTTTTCACTCTCCTCTTCCACCTTCATCAAGAGGCTCTTTAGTTCTTCCTCACTTTCTGCCATAAGGGTGGTGTCATATGCATATCTGAGGTTATTGATATTTCTCCCAGCAATCTTGATTCCAGCTTGTGCTTCATCTAACCCAGTGTTTCTCATGATATACTCTCCCTATAAATTAAATAAGCAGGGTGACAATATACAGCCTTGAAGTACTCCTTTTCTTATTTGGAACCAGTCTGTTGTTCCATCCCCAGTTCTAACTGCTGTTTCCTGACCTACATACAGATTTCTCAGGAGGCAGGTCAGGTGGTCTGGTATTCCCATCTCTTTAAGAATTTTCCAGAGTTTGTTGTGGTCCACACAGTCAGAGGCTTTGACATAGTCAATAAAGCAGAGGTAGACATTTTTTTGGAATTCTCTTGCTTTATCGATGATCCAACGGATGTTGGCAATTTGATCTCTGGTTCCTCTGCCCATTGTTAGTAATGTTTTATTCTTTCCTCCTCTGTTCCCAGGAAGATTATAGAAATGTAACAAAAAGAGGAAGAAGAAATCATAGAAATATAATAAGAATTTTTCTTTGGTTAGAGAACTGGAGTTCTTCTCTCTTTTCACTGTCAATATGCATATCTTAACAAAACCACTTTAATCTCCCCAGGTCTTTGTTCCCATATTAATTTAAGAAGAGAATGTGATTTTGAGATTTCTAAAAGTAACTGAAGTTGTAAGGGAAACGAATTGTGACCAGAGTTAAAATGAAGGCATGGGCAATCCTGCTCTTGCATATATATCCAGAAAAGACAAAGACTCTAGTTTGAAAAGATACATACACCTCAGTGTTCATAGCGGCACTATTTACAAAGCCAAGACATGGAATCAAGCTAAACGGCCATCAACAGATGAATGTGCATGCATGTGTGCTTAGTCACTCAGTCGTGTCCAACTCTTTGTGACCCCATGGACTGCATCCTGCCAGGTTCCTCTGTCCATGGGATTCTCCAGAAAAGATATTGGAGTGGGTTGCCATTCCCTTCTCCAGGGGATCATCACAACCCAGAGATTGAACCCAGGCCTCCCACACTGCAGGAAGATTTTTTCCATCTGAATATACATATCTATATATATATACATAGACACTTGGAATATTATTTAACTATAAAGAAGAATGAAATAATTTGCAGGAACATGGATGAACCTGGAGATTACCATACTAAGTGAAGTAAGACATATAGAGAAAAATAAATGTCATATGCTATCACTTACAAGTGGAATCTAAAAAAAGTAATACAAATGAAATTATTTACCAAACAGAAGTAGACTCACAGACATAGAAAACAAAAGGATGGTTATCAAAGGGGAAAGGGGGGATAAACTAGGAGTTTGAGATTAACAAACACACACTGCTGCTGCTGCTGCTAAGTCACTTCAGTCGTGCCCGACTCTGTGCGACCCCATAGACGGCAGCCCACCAGGCTCCGCCGTCCCTGGGATTCTCCAGGCAAGAACACTGGAGTGGGTTGCCATTTCCTTCTCCAATGCATGAAAGTGAAAAAATAGAGTGAAGTCGCTCAGTCGTGTCCGACTCCTAGCGACCCCATGGACTGCAGCCCACCAGGCCCCTACGTCCATGGGATTTTTCCAGGCAAGAGTACTGGAGTGGGGTGCCATTGCCTTCTCCGAAATACACACTACGAGATATGAAGTAGATGAATAAGAAGGACCTACTGTTGAACAGGAAACTATATTTAATATCTTACAATAATCTGTAAGGGCAAAGATTACACTTTGGTGTACACATGAAATTAACATTACATTGTAAATTAACTATACTTTTCAAAAATTTCACTTTAAAGCAGTAAATTTTATAGTACGTAAAATCTATCTCAATAGCCAATTAAAAAAACCTGGGAACCAGTAAGAAAGTGATTTCCTGAGATGAACCGAGCTGAGACCAGTGAAGGATGGGAAAACTGGGTATTCTCTGGACACAATCCCAGTGAGAGGTAAGACAGTGCTTGGGAAGAAACACTGAATCAAATGATTCCCCATGGGACTCCACGAAGCAGACCATCAGTCTTCCAAGCACAAGGCACTGCAGATTAAAACTGCTCCATAGACAAATGGCTGTAAGTTTCTCTTCCATGAATGCATCTAAGCAGACTATGCTTAATATATCTGGTCATTTATACCACCCCTATAGTAAAACCCAGATAAAATAACACTTAACTTTTTATAATAGGGAGGTGAGAAGGGAGGAGAGATATTTTATGACAGAAGACTTTTATTCCTCTGAAAATGAATATAATCCTGGTTAAAAATGAGCAAGGCTTTTTAACTTATTGGAGTAATTAGTTGACATTTGATTATAAAATAAGACAATTTTACAGTGCTGATTTCTGCCCTTTCTACAACATTAATGTCCAGAGAAAGGTTTTAACTCCAAACAGAGTGGGTTACTGGCAGTATGCTAACAAGATGCTCAAGATTTAAAAAACAAAACAAACAAACAAAAAAACGTCATAATATGCACAAATTTAAATGCAGCTGTAAAAGGTCAGCCCTGAATTGTATATACAATATATTTGTCAACATTTCCTTTTGGGAGACTGTGATGCTAACTTTATTACCAAAGGCTGCTTGACACCTGTTCTAGGGTGTTCTCTTGACTCAGGCAACAAACAAATGAAAAGAAACCTTGTGTTTGATTTCTCTAATCTAGAGAAGCCAAGATGCACATTATAATGAATTAAAAAGCATTAGCCATTAAAATGACAGAGTTTGAGGGACTTTCATGTCAGGGAAGATGAAATAAACATACTTTTTCCTATTCCTTGTGTCAACTACAACTGAAGACTCTGGGCATTACATATGACAGAAACATACAGAGATTGGAAAAAGTAGAAAAGGAAGACAAATGATCTGGGGGCTTTGGAAGTCAAGGAGCAACACAGTGGCAAGTTCCCTGGGTCTGTATGCACTCATTTCACATGCTAGAGAGGTAATGCTCAAAATCCATCAAGCTAGGCTTCAAAGGTACATGAACTGAGAACTTCCAGATGTACAAGTTGGATTTAGAAAAGACAGAGGAACCAGAGATCAAATTGCCAACATCTGTTGGATCATATAAAAAACAAAAGAATTCCAGAAAAACATCTGCTTCATTGACTGCATTAAAGCCTCTGACTGTGTAGATCACAACAAACTGTGGAAAATTCTGAAAGAGATGGGAATACCAGACCACCTGACCTGCCTCATGAGAAACCTGTATGGAGGTCAAGAAGCAATAGTTAGAACCGGACATGGAACAACAGACTGGTTCAAAACTGGGAAAGGGGTACGTCAAGGCTGTATATTGTCACCCTGCTTATTTAACTTCTATGCAGAGTACATCATGTGAAATGCTGGGCTGAATGAAGTATAAGCTGGAATCAAGGTTGCTGGGAGAAATACCAATAACCTCAGATATGCAGATGACACCACCCTTATGGCAGAAAGTAAGGAAGAACTAAAGAGCCTCTTGATGAAGGTGAAAGAGGAGAGTGAAAAAGCTGGCTTAAAACGCCACATTCAAAAAATGAAGATTATGGCATCCAGTCCATCACTTCATGGCAGATAGATGGGGAAACAATGGAAACAGTGACAGACTTTATTTTCTTGGACTCCAAAATCACTGCAGATGGTGACAGCAGCCATGAAATTAAAAGACACTTGCTCCTTGGATGAAAAGCTATGACAAACCTAGACAGCATATTAAAAAAGCAGACACATTACTTTGATGACAAAGGCCCATATAGCCAAAGCTATAGTTTTTCCTGATGCAAAAAGCTCACTCATTGGAAAAGACCCTGATGCTGGGAAAGATTGAAGGCAGGAGGAGAAGGGGACAACAGAGGACAAATTGGTTGGATGGAATCACTGACTCCATGGACATGAGTTTGAGCAAGCTCTGGGAGTTGGTGATGGACAGGGAAGCCTGGCATGCTGCAGTCCATGGGGTCACAAAGAGTCCAACACAACTGAGCAACTGAACTGATAAACCTATAGATTCAAAAACTCAAGCAAATTCCAAAGAGTATAATCTTTTCTTTAATTCACAGCAAGTGTATTTATCTGCTGAGGCTACTGTTACAGAATATCACACACTGGGTGACTTGAATTACAAAACTTAATTTTGTCACAGTTCTGCATGTTAGAATTCTAAGATCAAAGTGCTGGCAGAATGATTTTCTGGTGAATCCTTCCTTCTTGGCTTGTAGAACAGCTGTCTTCTTAGTATGTCTTCTCATGACCTTTCCTCTGTGTGTGCATGGCAGAGGGGTATGGATGAGAGAAGGGAAGAGAAAGAGAGGAAAAGAGAGAGAGAGAGATCTCAAGTCTCTTTCTCTTCTTATAACAATGCAAGCTTTATCAGATTAGCACCTCACACTGTAATCTCAATTGACATATAATACCTCCTAAAAGGAGTGAATATATTAACTGACTGGTTCAAAATTGGGAAAGGAGCATGACAAGGCTGTATATTGTCACCCTGCTTATTTAACATCTATGCAGAGTACATCATGTGAAATGCCATGCTGGATGGATCACAAGCTGGAATCAAGATTACAGGAGAAATACCAACAATCTCAGATATGTAGATGATATCACTCTCATGGCAGAAAGTGAAGAGGAACTAAAAAGCCTGCGATGAAGGTGAAAGAGGAGAGTGGAAAAGCTGCCCTAAAACTCAACGTTCAAAAACCTAAGATCATGGCATCTAGTCCCATCACTTCATAGAAAATAGATGAGGAAAAAGTATAAGCAGTGACAGATTTTATTTTCTTGGGCTCCAAAATCACTGCATTGACTGCAGCCATGAAATTAAAAGATGTTTGCTCCTTGGGAGAAAAGCCATGACAAACATAGACAGCGTATTATAAAGCAAAGGCGTCACTTTGCCGAGAAGGATCCGTCTAGTCAAAGCTATGGTTTTTCCAGTAGTCATGCATGGATGTGAGAGTTGGACCATAAAGAAGGCTGAGTGCTGAAGAATTGTGGTGATAGGGAAGACTCTTGAGAGTCCCTTCGACATCAAGGGGATAAAACCAATCAATCCTAAAGGAAATCAACTCTGAATATTCATTGAAAGGACTGATGACGAAGCTGAAGCTCCAATATTTTAGTCACCTGATGTGAAGAGCCAACTCATTGGAAAAGACCCTGATGCTGAGAAAGACGGAAGGCAAAAGGAGAAGAGGGAAGCAGATGAGATGATTTTCACTGACTCAAGAGACATGAATTTGAGCGAACTCCAGGAGATAATGAAGGACAGGGAAGCCTGGTGTGCTTCAGTCCATGAGGTTGCCAGGAGTCAGACACAACTTAGCCACTGAACAACAACCTCCTTAAACACCATATCATGAAATATGGTAACACTGTGGGTTAGAGTTTAAACATACAAATTTGGGGGCAACATTTCATTCTGTAGCACCAAGAAACATCCATCACAACAAAACTTCTGAAAATTACAGACAAAAAATTCCTCAAGACAGAAACAGAGTAATGATACTATAAGGAAAACAGTTTGGATGATAATGGATTTCTCATCAGCAGCAATGGAGCTCAGGAAGCATTCCAACACCATTAATTGATTTAAAGAGAAAAGAAACCACAGTAATATTCCCCTAAGGAATGGGGGAACTGAGCTGATATCACATCCCAGAGCCTGAGCAGCCTTGGTTCCCAAGGCAGGACTGGGGTGGACCTGAGAGGGAAGGACAGTACCTGCCAGTAAATTAGCCCCCTTTGGACCTGGAGGGTCTGGTCCCCTGTGGATGGAACCCCAATCTCTAGATACAGGCAGGCTCTCCAACAGCTCAACTAAACTTAGTGCTTTCAAAGGTCAGTGGACTCTCAGGGCTGGAAGAGCTTTGAAAAGTCCCCTGCTCTTCAAGTCTCCTCTTGGTGGGGTTCCCCGTGGCAGGCTCCTTCCTGGGAGTCACCTCTCCTAAGTATGACAGCACCCTCAACATAGTGGTCTCGGCGAAATGCTTGGAATTTGTCTGGGGAGTGAAGGGTAAAGGAAACGAAGTATGAGACATGAACCTGGGGCTGTTTCTTCTAGCATATTCCACCTTAATCTACAACCCAGTAACAGGACTTTAGCTTTCCTTGTCCAAGCAACCTGAGTGGGGCATCAAGAAATGCTGCCGCCTTGTGGACGTTTTCTGTAACAACTTTCAAACTGGTGTTTCTGAGCACTTCATTATTTCTAAGGCCTGCAGGTCAGTAAACCACACCTGCCCTCAAGAAATGTCCTGGAGTAGGTAACTGGAAAACAGTTCCAAGCAGGGAAGACCTTCAAGAAGCCAATTTCAAGAGGTAAATTAAATGCACACTGTTTTGCTTTTTTTTTTTTTTTTTAAGTCCATGAAAAATGCTCCACATAGCTCATAATCGCTATGCTAAGTCACTTCAGTCGTGTCCGACTCTGTGCAACCCCATAGATGGCAGCCCACCAGGCTCCCCCATCCCTGGGATTCTCCAGGCAAGAACACTGGAGTGGGCTGCCATTTCCTTCTCCAATGCATGAAAGTGAAAAGTGAAAGTGAAGTCACTCAGTCGTGTCTGACTCTTAGCGACCCCATGGACTGCAGCCTAACAGGCTCCTCCGTCCATGGGATTTTCCAAGCAAGAGTACTGGAGTGGGGTGCCATTGCCTTCTCTGAGCTCATTATTAGAGAAATGCAAATCAAAACTCCAACAAGGTAGCATCTGAAATGAGTCAGAATGGCCAGCATCAAGAAGTCCACAAACAGTAAATGCGAGGCAGTGCATGGAGAAAAGGGAACGCTCTTAGGCTATTTTTGCAAATATAAAATGGTAACATCCATGATGGAAAAGAGGTTCATTTAAAAAACTAAAAATAGAGCTACTGCATGATCCAGCAATCCCACTCGCAGGCCTATATGCCAAGAAAAAATATAATTCAAAAAGACACATGCACCCCCAATGTTCACTGCAGCACTACTGAAATAGCCAAGACATGGAAGCAAGCAAAATGTCCATTGATGGATGGATAAAGAAGGTGTGGTACATCTTCTTTATTTATACAATGGAATATAACTCAGCCATAAAAAAGAATGCAATTTCCACTCCCCTGGTGGCTCATCTGGTAAAGAATCCTCCCGCAACACAGGAGACCTGGGTTCCATCCCTGGGTTGGGAAGATCCCCTGGAGGAGGGCATGGCAACCCACTCCTGTATTCCTGCCTGGAGAATCCTCATGGACAGAGGAGCCTGGTGGGCTACTGTCCACGGGATCACAAAGAGTCAGACACGACTGAGAGACTAAGCACAGCCCACTGGTTACCCCAGGAATCCAAGAGGGGCGTTGAGAAGTGCTGCCACCCTGTGGACATTTCCTTGAACAACAACTTTCAAACCATTGCTTCTGATCATTTCATATTTCCAAGGCCTGAGGGGCTGTAAAGCCTATCTGCCCTTGAGAAATGTCCGTGGGTAGGTAATTGAAAAAATACTCAAAACAAGCAGACCATAAAGAAGCCAATCTCAACAGGTAAATTAAATGCACACCAGTTTTATATATATATAAAATAAATGAAAAGATGATCCACATGGCTCATTAACAGAGAAATGCAAATCAAAACTACAACGAGGTATCACTTTCCACCAGTCAGAATGGCTGTCATCAAAAATCTACAAACAATAAATGCAGGAGAGGGCATGGAGAAAAGGCAGCAGTCCTATGCATTGTTTTAGGGAGTGGAAATTGGTAACAGCCATATGGAAACTAGTGTGGAGATTCCTTTTAAAAAACCTAAAAATAGAGCTACTACATGATGTGCCAATCCCACTCCTAGGCCTGTATGAGGAGAAAAGGTATAATGTGAAAAGACACATGCACCCCAAATTTCCTGCACTCTTGACAATGGCAAAAGATGAAAGCAAGGAAAATATCCATTGACAGTTGGATGAATAAAGAAGATGTGGTACATATTTGCAATGGAGTATTACTCAGCAACTTAATACAAAAGAATGAAATAACACCTTTTCCAGCAATGTGGATGAACCTGGACATGATCATACTAAGTGAAAAACGTCAGACAGAGAAGGACGAATATCCAGTAATATCACTTATGCGTGGAATAAAAATGATGTAAATGAGCTCATTTACAAAACAAACAAACTTGCTGACTTAGAAAACAAACTTACGGTTTCCCAAGGGTTAAAGTGGGATGCAAGGAGGGATAAACTGGAGCTTGAGATTATCTTATACACTGTAATATATTTAAACTACACAATCAAAAAGAACCTGCTGTATAGCACAGGGAACTCTACTCAATATTCTGTAATAAAGAATATGCGGAAAGAAGCTAAAAGAGAAGGAATATATAAATCACTGAGTCACTTTACTGTACACCTGACACTGACACACATCGGAAGTCAGTTATGCAGGTGTGCTCAGTCGCTCAGTTGTGTCCACCTGTTCGCAACCCCTTAGACTGCAGCCTGCTAGACGCCTCTGTCCATGGGATTCTCCAGGAAAGAATGCCAGCCTGGGCTGCCATTTCCTCTATCAGGAGATCTTCCCAACCCAGGAATTTAACCTGCACTGGCAAGCAGATTCTTTACCACTGAGCCAGCTGGGAAGCCCCAAGTCAACTATACTCCAATATAAATTTTAAATTTTAATTTAAAAAAATATACTGGTGTGATATTGTACTATGGCTTTGTGATGTTTTACCATTGGAGGAAACTGCGGAAACAGTTCATTTAATTTCTTGCAACTGCATACGAATCTACTTTTTTATATAATCATAATCACCTCAAATTGAAAAGCTTAATTAAAAAAAGACACTGTTCATTAGTACGAATGCAGCCATCTGCTAACAATGATAAGAGTGTCTACAAAATGTATACTTAGCTCTAGTTAAAAATGAAATAAAGGACAGTGTGGATCTAAAATATACGCATCTTTCTACAAATTAAATACTGACAGTCCTGAGTATATTCTCGGCTGTTTTCAACACAAATTTGAAATATCTGAATCCACAAATTATGAGTCCAACATGCACTTAAAATGGTTTAATTAAACCTTAGACCACTTCTCTCTTTTGTTAAATTATCAGAAACAGAGCATATTTTCTAAATGACCTGCCATAAAAATTCATGTGTAATATATATTATCTGATTTCCCCATAATTAGAGCAACTATGACAAACTTGTTCCTTTGACACAAACCTCAGAATTACACATATGATAATAAGTCAAATGGGTTGATTGATGAGACCCTGTAAGGTGGAACCCTTGGGGAATAACAGACAGCGATTTTGTCAAATACTCGCCCTGCCTGATTCCTGGAAGCGGCCAGAGGGAGAAGCCAGAGTAGGAAGGAAGCCTCGTTTTCCTCCATGCTACACTGTCTTAAGTACATTTTGCCTTAGCCACCATGAAGCCCTTTCCTAACACTGAAACTCTGGCAGTAGCACACTGGCTAATGTCTTCTGAGAATTTACTATGTGCTGGACACTAATAAACATACATTTAATGTTAATATTAGTAGCCACATATGCCAGGTATTATTTTCTACAGTTTACAAAAGAAAAAGGAAGGAAGGAAAAGAGGGTGGGAGGGAAGAAAAAAGAAAGAAAAGGAAAGAAAAAAAAAAAGAACACCCAAGTTCAAAAATGTTGAAAAACTAGACCAGAGTCATGTAGTCTAGTGGTAAAGTTGGAATTTGAACTAAGATCTGATTTTAAAGCTCAAGCCTTTGGCCATTACTCCAGCGGTTCTCAGCCTTTGCTGTACATTAAAATTGATGGTGACTTTTTTTTTTTGTTCTAATCTTTGTGCTGAGTAACACTGCACATTATGGAATTAGAATGTCTGGAATAGAAACCAGCTTCAGTATGTTTTAAAAGATCACATGTGCATTCTAATGTACTGCCCATTTGGGAATCACTTTACTATTAACTAGCCTTTTGATTAAAACTCTAGCCCTCCAGGGGCATCCCATTACCAACCTTCACCCCAAAGCTCTGCCTCTTCCACCTTCAAAGTCTAAGTACACCCTGCTTTGTTGAATGCCCTCATCCTGAACCTAGCCTGAGAAACTAGTTAGAATTTCTTGATTACCCAGGAGACTCTTCTACCCAAGGTTTACGTTAATGAAGGCTCAATGCCTTTCTTCTCTGATGTAATGATTCCAACTGTGGCCTTGGATGCCTCAGCCCCAGAACACTATAGAAAATATAGACATTTGGGGGCCCTGAAGCTTTACAGATGGAAGCCAACTTCATAGCAGAATTAGAAACAGCACACCTGAATAAAGGAATATAGCAAATTAGAAAACATGAACAGAATCCCCAACACATAAGCCCTTGACTTTCCTAAATGAAAACCTCAAAAATGGCTTGCAAAGACTCTCAGTATGAATTGTGTATGAGTTAAGCTCTTCACGTTGGCAGAATAGACTGCAGATAATAAAAATGAGGCACCGACAGCAGAACAAACAAGGCCACACAGCTAGTGTGAGGAGTGCCACCGAGATCACACTCTCCAGAAGGACATTGTTATTGTAAGGACAGATGGACAAAGGTGGTACAATTTGCATAGTGCTTGCTCTATGCATATTTGTCCATGGACAGTCAACAGACATCACCTGGGCCATTAGTTTCTTTTTTCTTGTTCAACATCTTCACAGACATTGCAAAACCGGAAATACATAGGTAATGAATGGGCACAGAAGTTGGTAGATAGAGAAAAGAAAAATAAAGATGCAAAGAGCTAATAAATTCCATGAACCCAAAAGCAAACAATCAAAGTCAATGTGTATGGCCAAAAATAAGTTGCATATCTGAAACAAATGGAATTTAGCCCCACTCTGTCTGAATCCACATTTGAGACCAAAGTTGACTGGGAGACACATGGAACCCAAATACATTCTGACTGTTCTTGCCTGTCTCATATCCCCAGCAGGAGCAATTGAACTCATTAGCTTGTTAACAGTGGCTTGGAGGAAGTTGCTATCTTGAAAATTTTCAGAACAATGTTGGCAACTGTCTGTTTACAAATTACCCTAGAAGCCATTTCTTACAGGGTTTGTACTCTAGGTTTCCTTGTCCCATTCAGTGACCGTGTGTCTGTTTTAAAATTTTGTCAGAATTTTGGTACTTTTTGTACCAAAAAGTACTTCTTGGTACTTTTTCTTTTACATTTAAAAAATGATAAAGTTCTGAGAAACATCTGCCTCCCAATAACTGGATTTGCCTGGGCTGGTGATGAGAGAAGGAAATTGTTTCCTTCAAGCAGATGTTATGTGGATGGTGTGGAGGGGATCACAGACAATGGGAGTGTCGGGATTCACTGCCAAGCAGCCTCTGGCAATGCTCCTTTGAGGCTAAGGCTGGGAAACCCTGCTTCTGAAGCAGGTCTCAGGCATACATCTACTCTTCTCAAGCAAACTTCAGGCCCACCAAGTGATAAAGAGACAAAGCTGAAGGAAAATGCTCCAAGGTAGAGAGAAACTCTTTTCAAGGCACTAATTGAGGATGCTCATGAAGGAAGCATTAACTCCACATGAGTCCCTTTAGCTGTTCCTTCATAGAGTAGTTACTATCTGCTCCAAATGGGGCCACGTTCTACAGAGCAGAAGGGATAAATGTTCCTAATAAACATAACATGATGGGGACTTCCCTGGTGGTCCAGTGGCTAAGTCTCCCCGCTCCCAATGCAGGGGGCCTGGTCTGGGAACTGATCCCACATGCAGCACTTAAAGAATTACCATGCCGCCACTAAATATCCTGCACCCACAACTAAAACCCAGGACAGCCAAAAAAGAAAAAATAAATAAATAAAAGTGAACATAACGTGATGCATTGCTCTCAAGTCTCATTATCATGCTAATAGAGTTAGTAAATATAACTAGTAGTTCAGCCAATAAATTCACTTATATTGAAAAAAGCAGACATCTCAGTAGAAAGTATGCTCATACATCCTGAGAAGTGGAACCAACCTGTGTTAGCTATCTAATGGTGCCTAAGAAATTATCCCCAAACAGTAAATTAAAATAACAAGGATTTATTATTTCATGGTGTCTGACAGTCATGAATCTGGGCACAGGTCAGCAGGGCATCACGGCCTCACAAGGTACATCAGCTGGGTCTACAGTCTTCTCACACTTTAACTAGAGGAGGATCTGAGACCAAGCTTACTCACACCTTGGCAGGCCTCATGGGCTTGATGTTTGTTGGCTGGACACACAAATTCCTTGCCACTTGGACCTCTCCAAGGGGTTACTCATAATAATAGCAGCTTATTTTCCCCAGAGCAAGGGCTACAAGAAGAAGCAAAAGAGGGAATAGCAATGTGGAAATCACAATGTTTTATAATCCAATCTGAGGTAACAATACATCATGTTTTTGTCCCCCCCACCCCCATTCTATTCACAGAAACCATTTAGACTAACCCAGGCTCAAAGGCAGAGAATTATATAAGGGCATGAATACTCACAGGCAAGGATCATCGGAGCCATTTTAGAGGCTGCCTGTCACACAATACAATTCTTTCTCCCCATACTACATAATCTTAAGTGGGGTATGTTTCCTCTACAATAAAAAATACTTAGAACAAACAAATATCACCCAGAGGCTTACTCCAAGAAACACCTGATCTTGCAAGCTAAGAGTGTAAACTAAGATAGTTTACTCAGCAAGACTAACATCTTGCTCGTCAAGCCATCTTGAAGACCCTCATGTCGCTCTGTTCACCAGTCCAGAGCTATCAGGTCACAGACTCTCCCCAATCACAGTTGCCTACCTTGGAAGACTGCCCATAAAGTCACCCAGCCTGTACCATAAAATGCTATAAATGTCCTCCCCTAAACTCACATTTTCAGACAGCACTAAGACTTTACAAAGGTGGTCATCTCTCTTAATTCAGTAGGTTTAGGAAGAGCTTTGCATAACCAACATATTTGTTTCTGTGGGTATTCTGAGATGTCAGGAGTCGAAATTTCAAATATAAGAACAATTATTTCAGTTTCCCATCATCCCTGAAATGTTGGCCCCCTGTCACTGCAGAATGACAAATCATTTTAGTCAAACTTCTCTTGGAAGAAAAAGGAAGTAGAATTATAATTTGCCTCTTCAAGAAAAGGTACTATGGCCTACTATGTATTCATGTATTAAAGCTAGATCATCTTACTAGAAGAATACACTGGATACTTTATGGATAGAAAAAGATCCAAATTAATGTCCATATTTTCTTCTCATCCTTTGTTCTTTCTTAATTCTTTATGGTATTGGGGATTTTGCTGCCCTTCCCTCACATACCATGAACAGGGCTGGACTGCTCAACTTTCACTTTACCACACAGGCAAAAATTTCACAAGATTCATCATTCACAAAATAAAATTCTCTCACATCACAAAATATTAACCTGGTGTTTCAATATTTTTAAGCTATTTGTAATAATAATATATTTAGAATCCTCCCTGACTTTAAAAAAATTATAATTAAAGCATCAAGATCTCCATTCTATATCCAGTGTTAAGAGCAAAACCCCTGTGATTCACAGCACTTCTCTCTAAGGTACTTAATTAAAATGAAAGTGTTTTGAGGGGTGGGGTGTTTTGTTGTTGCTCTTAACCTGTGAAAATTAATGGTGTTACTCATGTGAAAATTATAGCTCCTACTTAGAAGTCTAACATGATTGTGTAATCCAAAATATAAATAATCTGATGTCCTTCAGACTGCATCTTATATTAAGATTTCATTCAGGATATTCATCTTTTTTATCCTTAACATTTTACTTAGATTTCTTTGTAAAGTGGAATTACAGAAATAATAGAATTCAAATTCTATATTTGAATTCAAATCCAGTCTTTCCAGTGAATGATGATGATACTGATTTCCTATTGGCAAATGTATTCTTTCAGTGGCACTGTTGGATTTGTATTTATTGTTGTTGTTTAGCAACTAAGTTGTGTCGGACTCTTTGCAACCACATGCAACCTCTGGCAGCATGTCAGGCTTCCCTGTCCTTCACTATCTCCCTGAGTTGGCTCAAACTCATGTTCATTGTGTCGGTGATGTTATCTAGCCACTTCATTGTCTGCCACCGTCTTCTCCTTTTGCCTTCAATCTTTCCCAGCATCGGGGTCTTTTCCAATGATACATTTTCCCTAAGTTCTTGGGTCAGTTCAGTTCAGTTCAGTTCAGTCACTCAGTCATGTCCGACTCTTTGTGACCCCATGAATCACAGCACTCCAGGCCTCCCTATCCATTACTAACTCCCGGAGTTCACTCAGACTCATGTCCATTGAGTCGGTGATGCCATTCAGCCATCTCATCCTCTGTCGTCCCCTTTTCCTCCTGCCCCCAATCCCTCCCAGCATCAGAGTCTTTTCCAACGAGTCAACTCTTCACATCAGGTGGCCAAAGTACTGGAGTTTCAGCTTTAGCATCAGTCCTTCCAAAGAACACCCAGGACTGATTTCCTTTAGGATGGACTGGTTGGATCTCCTTGCAGTCCAAGGGACTCTCAAGAGTCTTCTCCAACACCACATAGTTCAAAAGCATCAGTTCTTCAGCGCTCAGCCTTCTTCACAGTCCAACTTTCACATCCATTCATGACTACTGGAAAAACCATAGCCTTGACTAGAAGGACCTTTGTTGGCAAAGTAATGTCTCTGCTTTTGAATATGCTATCTAGGTTGGTCATAACTTTCTTTCCAAGGAGTAAGTGTCTTTTAATTTCATGGCTGCAATCACCATCTGCAGTGATTTTGGAGCACCCAAAAATAAAGTCTGACACTGTTTCCACTGTTTCCCCATCTATTTCCCATGAAGTGATGGGACCAGATGCTATGATCTTAGTTTTCTGAGTGTTCAGCTTTAAGCCAACTTTTTCGCTCTCCTCTTTCACTTTCATCAAGAGGCTCTTTAGTTCCTCTTTACTTTCTACCATAAGGGTGGTGTCATCTGCATATCTGAGGTTATTGATATTTCTCCCGGCAATCTTGATTCCAGCTTGTGCTTCTTTCAGCCCAGCGTTTCTCATGATGTACTCTGCATATAAGTTAAATAAGCAGGGTGACAATATACAGCCTTGACGTACTCCTTTTCCTATTGGGAACCAGTCTGTTGTTCCATGTCCAGTTCTAACTGTTGCTTCCTGACCTGCATATAGGTTTCTCAAGAGGCAGGTCAGGTGGTCTTGTATTCCCATCTCTTTCAGAATTTTCCACAGTTTATTGTGATCCACACAGTCAAAGGCTTTGGCATAGTCAATAAAGCAGAAATAGATGTGTTTCTGGAACTTTCTTCCTTTTTCCATGATCCAGCAGATGTTGGCAATTTGATCTCTGGTTCCTCTGCCTTTTCTCAAACCAGCTTGAACATCTGGAAGTTCATGGTTCACATATTGCTGAAGCCTGGCTTGGAGAATTTTGAGCATTACTTTACTAGCGTGTGAGATGAGTGCAATTGTGCGGCAGTTTGAGCATTCTTTGGCATTGCCTTTCTTTGGGATTGGAATGAAAGTGTTCTCTTCAGTGCATCAGAGAGTACTATAGTTTGTAGTCATGGAACAGCAAGAAGGTGAGGAGCCCATGGGAAAATCAGACCCCTGGCTTTTTAATTCATTAGACATTACTGAATGCCTACTATATATCCTAAATATAAAGTAAAACACTATCCCAGCATCAGTGGGTCCCTGTCACTACTAAACAGTTGAAGTGTTTCAACTAATCTGAAGCACATAAAAAGTGAAAAAAGTAACATTTTAGGATATTCATCTTTACCTAACAGCAGGTTTTCCTCTACTCTGAGCTGCAGTGTTCAGTGGTAATGATGGAGAAAATATTTTTAATATATAAGAAAGTCATCCTTACATGCACTATTTGTCTTCTAATGATGATTAATGCTGCTCATCTGATGCCCAATTGAATTTGTGACTCTTAAAGTTTGGTTTTACTGTTTAAACAGCCACAGAGACCACCCATGCAATTAGCCTTGGGGAGTGGAGGAGCAATTACCTTATCAGTAGATGATCAAGCATTCAATAGATTAAAACAAATTACATATTTCAAATTTTTAACTTTTAAAATATATGTAGACAGATAGAAACCTGGATCTTTATCTCAAGGTAGGGACTTTTGATTAAATAAGCAAAATCACTGCAGATGGTGAAATTAAAAGATGCTTACTCCTTGGAAGGAAAGTTATGACCAACCTAGATAGCATAGTCAAAAGCAGAGACATTACTTTGCCAACAAAGGTCCGTCTAGTCAAGGCTATGGTTTTTCCAGTGGTCATGCATGGATGTGAGAGTCGGACTGTGAAGAAAGCTGAGCGCCGAAGAACTGATGCTTTTGAACTGTGTGGTGTTGGAGAAGACTCTTGAGAGTCCCTTGGACTGCAAGGAGATCCAACCAGTCCATCCTAAAGGAAATCAGTCCTGGGTGTTCTTTGGAAGGACTAATGCTAAAGCTGAAACTCCAGTAATTTGGCCACCTGATGTGAAGAGTTGACTCGTTGGAAAAGACTCTGATGCTGGGAGGGATTGGGGGCAGGAGGAAAAGGGGACGACAGAGGATGAGATGGCTGGATGGCATCACAGACTTGATGGACATGAGTTTGAGTGAACTCCAGGAGTTGGTGATGGACAGGGAGGCCTGGCGTGCTGTGATTCATGGGGTTGCAAAGAGTCAGGCACGACTGAGCGACTGAACTGAACTGAAAGAAAGGTCTTATTATGTTAGAGTAACTTGAGACCTTCCTAAGATAATTTCCCTCTCATTTTAGATCAAAACCATCCCTTAAAGCTCAGCATACAATCTCACTGAGAATTTGGCACCCAGCCAACACTTGTAATGAAAATCACTATTTCCTCAAGTCCTAGGATATTTTAGTCCTTGCATTCTAATGAGTAATTAGTACCACTACCGACCTATTAATCACACATATGGCTTCTTTATAAGTAATTTTTCTTTGACTATAGCTTAAAGATTATGATTGAAATGAAAATGCCCCTGATCTATCAGCTTATTGATATTCTTGATGAATTCATTCAAGTCCCATGTTTTCATGTATTTGGAATTGGTTTCACAAAATAAATTATGTCATTTTTTTATAAATGTTGGTACTCTTTCTCATGTTCAATATTCAATCTAATCAAGCATTACAATGTGAAATATTAAGATTCAGTGAAAAGTGTGATGTCAACATGTAACAGCATAGATCATTTTAAAAGTATAAATCTTTATTTTAACATGAATCATTGTTAATTTACAAATGTGCCTCTAGACAAAGAGTTACATAGATATTTAATGTCTACTAAGCTAAATCACTTCAGTCGTGTCCGACTCTGTGAGACCCCTTAGACAGCAGCCCACCAGGCTCCCCGTCCCTGGGATTCTCCAGGCAAGAACACTGGAGTGGGTTGCCATTTCCTTCTCCAATACATGAAAGTGAAAAGTGAAAGGGAAGTCGCTCAGTCGTGTCCGGCCCTCAGTGACCCCATGGACTGCAGCCTACCAGGCTCCTCCATCCATGAGATTTTCCAGGCAAGAGTACTGGAGTGGGTTGCCATTTCCTTCTCCAGTTTAATGTCTGCATGTGTATAATTTCTTCAACTACAGAAAACTTTCCCCACTAGCCTTCAGTCATCCTTACTTTCATCTGAGGAGTCTGTTAGTCTAAAGAAAAGTCAAGTTCTAAGCCTATTTCTTTCTAGAACTGAGGTTCTATAAAGGACAAAAACTCCTCTTTTTTCCTCTGTGAACTGGTATGTATCTGCCTAATCACCACTATCAGAATTAGAAGGGATTAATTTACAAAGTCTAACTTTTCATTATAACTTCTTTCCAGTGCCAACTTCCCAAATGTACTTATCTTTCCAAACCATAATTCTGAATTTAAATCACCATTCATAATCTAGGGCTTTCCTGGTGGCTCAGATAGTAAAGAATCTGCCGGCAATGCAGGCAGGATTTGATCCCTAGGTTGGGATGTACCCTGGAGAGTTGATAATCTAACGATTTTAAAATTCAAAGCAGTCAAACTTTGATTTAAAAAAAAAAAGGAAAATCAAAAATGTTCATGCTATATGATATAAAATCCTCCCTTAGCACACTCTTTTCTCCTTTCTCGTTCCATGGTGGTTGTTGTTCAGTCACTCAGTTGTGTCCAACTCTTTGTGACCCATGCACTGCAGCATGCCAGGCTTCCCTGTCCTTCACCATCTCCTGGAGTCTGCTCAGACTCATGTCCTTTGAGTCACTGGTGCCAACCAACCATCTCATCATCTGTTGTCCCCTTTTCCACATTCAATCTTTCCCAGCATCAGGGTCTTTTCCAGATGACTCTCTGCATTAGGTGGCCAAAGTATTGGAGCTTCAGCTTCAGCATCAGTCCTTCCAATGAATATTCATGACTGATTTCCTTTAGAATTTGACTGGTTTGATCTCCTTGCAGTCCAAGGGATTCTCAAGAGTCTTCTCCAATACCACAGTTAAAAGCATCAATTCTGTGGCACTCAGCCTTCTTTATGGTTCAACTCTCACATCCATATATGACCACTGGAAAAGCCATAGCTTTGACTATATGGACCTTTGTCGTCAAAGTAATGTCTCTGCTTTTTAATATGCTATCTATAATTGTTATAGCTTTCCTTCCAAGGAGCAAGTGTCTTTTGATTTCATGGCTGCAGTCACCCTCTGCAGTGATTTTGGAGCCAAAGAAAATAAAGTACTTCACTGTTTTCATTGTTTCCCCCATCTATTTGTCATGAAGTTATAGGACCAGATGCCATGATCTTCATTTTCTGAATGTGGAGTTTTAAGCCAGCTATTTCACTCTCCTCTTTCACCTTCATCAAGGGGCTCTTTAGTTCCTCTTCTCTTTCTCCTAAAATGTGGTATCATCTGAATATCTGAGGCTATTGATATTTCACCCTGAAACCTTGATTCCAGCTTGTGCTTCATGCAGTCCAGCATTTTGCATGATGTACTCTGCATAGCAGGTAAAAAAGCAGGGTGACAATATACAGCCTCGACATACTCCTTTTCCAATTTGGAACCAGTCTGTTGTTCCATGTCCAGTTCTAACTGTTGCTTCCTGACCTGCATACAGATTTCTCAAGAGGCAGATCAGGTGGTCTGGTATTCCCTTCTCTTTCAGAATTTTCCAGTTTGTTGTGATCCAACGCTTTGACGTAGTCAATGAAGCAGAAATAGATGATTTTCTGGAACTCTCTTGCTTTTTCTATAACCCAACGGATGTTGGCAATTTGATCTCTGATTCTTCTGCCTTTTCTAAATCCAGCCTGAACATTTGGAAGTTCTCAGTTCATGTACTACTGAAGCCTAGCTTAAAGAATTTTGAGCATTACCTTGCTAGCATGTGAAATGTCTTTATCATTGCCCTTCTTTGGGGTTGGAATGAAAACTGACCCTTTCCAGCCCTGTGGCCACTGCTGAGTTTTCCAAATTTGCTGACATATTGAGTTCAGTGCTTTCACAGCATCATCTTTTAGGATTTGAAATACCTTAGCTGGAATTCCATCACCTCCACTAGCTTTGTTTGTAGTGATGCATCCTAAGGCCCATTTGACTTTGCACTCCAGGATGTATTACTCTAGGTGAGTGATCACACCATCGTGGTTATCCGGGTCTTTAAGATCTTTAAAAAGATCTTTAAAGCTTTAAGATCTTTAAAAAAAACTTCTACTTCTTTTAGGTGCTTGCTGTTTCTGTCCTTTATTTTGCTCATCTTTTCATGAAATATTCCCTGGTATCTCCAGTTTTCTTGAAGAGACCTCTAGTCTTTTCCATTCTATTTCTTTGCAGTGTTCACTTAGGAAGGCTTTTTTTTTTTTTTTTTTTTTTAATCTTTCCTTTCTATTCTTTGGAACTCTGCATTCAGATGCCTGTATCTTTCCTTTTCTCTTTTGCCTTTTGCTGCTCTTCTTTACTCATCTATTTGTAAGATCTCCTCAGACAACCATTTTGCCTTTTCATATTTCTTTTTCTTGGGGATGGTTTTGATCACTGCTTTCTGTATAATGTTATAAACCTCTGTCCAGAGTTTTTCAGGCACTCTGTCTATAAGATCTAATCCCTTGAATCTATTTGTCACTTCCACTATATAATCATAAGGGATTTGATTCAGGTCATACCTGAATGGCCTAGTGGTTTTCCCTACTTTCTTCAAGCCATGGTGGTAGTCAACCATATTTGTTTTTTAACCTTTCAGACATTTTAAAACTCATTTTGAAAATACATATTTATATATTTATGCAGCATTTTTAATACTAGCAAAAGATTAAAAAAAGTTTAATATGCATTACTACAAGACCAATAAAAGACTCATCCATGTAATAAAATTCTCCGAGGCAGCAAGCAACAAGTCAGGAAATTTTATGTATAAATATGGACAGTTCTCAAATATACTCTCAAATGAAAAAAAGCAAGGTATACAACTCTGTGTAAAGTATGTGTTCATTTTTATTTTTATTTATTTATTTTTTTTAGTTTTAATTTTATTTTTAAACTTTACAATATTGTATTAGTTTTGCCGAATATTGAAATGAATCCGCCACAGGTATACATGTGTTCCCCATCCTGAAACCTCCTCCCTCCTCCCTCCTCCCTCCCCATACCATCCCTCTGGGTCGTCCCAGTGCACCAGCCCCAAGCATCCTGTATCCTGCATCGAACCTGGACTGGCAACTCGTTTCATACATGATATTATACATGTTTCAATGCCATTCTCCCAAATCTTCCCACCCTCTCCCTCTCCCACAGAGTCCATAAGACTGTTCTATACATCAGTGTCTCTTTTGCTGTCTCGTACACAGGGTTATTGTTGTTCAATCTCTAGGTTGTGTCTGACTCTTTGCCACACCATGAACTGCCGCACTCCAGGCTCCCCTGCCCTTCACTATCTCCTGGACTTTACTCAAACTCATGCCCATAGAGTCAGTAATGCTATCTTACCATCTCATCCTCTGCTACCCCCTTCTCCTTCTGTCCTCAACCTTTCTCAGCATCAGGGTCTTTTCCAGTGAGTCAGCTCTTTGCATCAGGTGGCCAAAGTATTGGAGCTCCAGCTTCAGCATCAATCTTTACATTGAATATTGAGGATTGGTTTCCTTTAGAGACTGACTGGTTTGATCTCCTTGCAGTCGAAGGGACTCTCAAGAGTCTTTTCCAGAATCAAAATTTAAAACTATCCATTTTTTGGCACTTGGCCTTCTTTATTTTTTTTAATGCATTTATTTTTCTTTATTTATTTTAAATGCATGAAAATATTTCTGAAAAGGTTAAAAAGATTAAACAAACTTGATAACCTTTAGGGAAAGGAGTCAAGTGGCTGGGACAGAGGTGAGAAAGAGTTTCAAACAAATAAGCTTTTGTACATTTTTAATTTAAACAAGTAAATAAAATGTATAATAAAATTAAAATTTTATCCATAAACAAAAGAATTTTAGTTGTAAAAAAATTAAGTTCTGTCTTTTTGCTGTTTTTTACATTAATGGTATTTCACTATATAGATTACTCTGCATTATATTTTTGTAATGTAAAATTTCTTACTGATTTTTTTTTCTTTTCAATACATAGACTACTGAATTCTTTTTCAAAACTATACATTATTCCAACACAGATAAACCAAAGTTTATTTTTTAATGCTCCTGTTAAAATACTAAATCACTGGGTTGAGGACCAGTCAATAAATACTTCATGGCCCAATTTAATTAGGCTCTCTTAATTTACTGTAGACTCTTCCTGTGGTCAATTAGTAGATGGGAGGTATAAATAACAAATATGTTCAACTTTAGTAATAATCAAATTAAAATTAAACTAGCAATGAGAAAAATTCATTACTTACAAAAAAAATCCATTACTTGTGAATAACAGGGTATCATCGTGCATTTCTAATAAGATATAAAATGGTACATTTTGAAAAGCAATTCGGTAATTTGATTGAAAGCACTAACATGCATATATATTTTTCCATTAATTCTATTGCCCATTAATTTTTTTAATTAAGCAATTATACAAGTTAGCCAAATTAAATGTGCAATTTTTATTATATCAGTTTCATGAAAGTAAAAAAGAAATGAAGACAATGTGAATATATAATAATAATAGGTGATCAGTCAGTTTATTATGGTATGCCCATACAATAAAGTACCATAAAGCCATTTAAAATAAAGCTGTGGAGAATTATTTATCGAAATTGTGTAAAGAAAATCAGATTGCAAACAGTATATGTCATTATCTTATTTAGAGAAAACAATATACTTGAATAGAAAAAATTCTGAAAGAATATATACGTCAAACATTAAACAGCAATTTTTCCTCAAACTGGGAGCATAGGTAACCTTTTATTCCTTTCCTAATAAATCTTTTATAATTTTTCTGAAATTGACATGCATCACTTATATTACTAGCGTGTTTTATAAAAAAGTGATACAAGCTTCAGTAATTGTTTAATAATCAAACTCTATCTACTGTAAGTTGGAACATATCAAAGGTCAAAGCATAGAAATAATGGATTTAACAACCTTCTATATGTGCATTTTAACACCTAAAACTGGCAACTATTTGTGTATGGTGCCCTTTGTTGAAAAATACTAATAACAAAAATAGCCACTAAATGGTACAAACTTTCAGTTTCAATACTAATAAGTTCTGGGAATCTAATGTATAGCACAGTGATTGTAGTTAATTATACTGTATTACATACTTAAAGTTGCCAAGAGGGTAGATCTTAATGTTCACACCACAAAAAGAAAATGGCAATTATGTGACATGATAGAGGTATCAACTACAGTGGTAGTCATTCTGCAATATATTAATACAGCTGTATCAAATCAACGTTGTTCATTTAAATGTACACAATGTTATATGTCAATTATATCTCAATAAAGCTGGAAAAAATAAAATATTGCTGCTGCTGGGGAGCAGGCAAATGAGTCCAACTCTAATTAAGGACTGGACTGAGTAGTCATCCTCCCAAATGACAAGACCTATTTTCTTGAAACAATCTGTAACTGATTTTGCAAAACGAGAAAGCAACTCTTAGAATTTCAGAATATCAGCTAGTACCACGCAAGGAAAAAAAAAGTCTGAATGAAGAAGAAGAATATGAGCAATACTATGTGTGAGGCTTACCCCTAAGTAAACAACATGGCATTTTTCCTCATAAATAGTCTGCGATTCTCTGTGAAGATTTTATAGGAACTCCCTGCGTTTGGCCTCACCCCACTAATGCTCAGAACAGAGCATTATTGCACCATGTTTGTTACTTGTGTAAACACACTTCTCCCCATGGACTGTATGTGGAGTTTGTGAAGAAATGCTGTGTCATGGCCTTATGCCGGATATTCTCTGAAGGCTTCCTTTTTGCTGTCTAGTTATTCTGTTTTTGTGTGGAGCTTTAGACAGATTGACAAATCATGTCCCCAGCTGGAATCTTATCTTCACAATACATTTTTCAGGGGAAAAAAAATTAACTTACAAACAGTATAGATTACAGGATCAGTAGGATACCAATTTCTCTAAAAAGCATTGATAACATATAAAAGGACACCTTGCTATCTAAATCTGATTTCTGTTAGGGGGAGTTTACACAGAAATGTCCTATAACAAGGCATTCTGAGTTATCTAAAATCTATTTGGTAGCAGCAGTTTGGTTAGTGTGAAATTATCAGGAAATGTCTCCTGGGTTCAAATAGGAGCACTCAAAATTTAATTAAATATTGGAAGTTACATCTTAATCATACACACTGAAGATGAGATTTCAGGAAATGAGGTGATTTTTACTTACTTCTCTATTACCTCTATCCTCTAGAAATTTTCTAAATCGAACTCGAGTGTTTTATTTTCTAAGGAAAGATTTCACATAGTGACTCACATTTCAAAATTTCTTTAAGGAGAAAAGATCTAAGTCAGTTCAGTGTGAATTGTATGATTGACCATCAGTTTGTTGCTCCTTCAAAATTAAAAGCATCAAACAGAGGCACCTTTTTGATCCAAACAAGCTTTGCAATCACCTGAATACATGATGATTAAAAGATATATTCTAAGAAACATGCTTCCTAACTGCCTCCAAACAATTCTGCACAACTCTAAGTAAAATTCATCTTCTTTATTTACTATATTAAGCCAATAAATTTTTGAAAGAAAAAGAGTCTGTAATGAAATAGTAAAGAAAATTATTTTCCTCATAATGACTATGTTTTTTAATCAGGTCGCCGTGAATTCAATAAAACCAATCTATTTTTGCTTTGCCTGCCTTGCTGAGATCAATTCTTCAACTGCAAAAGGAATAAAAAAAACTTAATGTCTGAGTTACAATCAATATAATTTATTCCAGAATCCACTCCCATTTTCTTCAAATGATGTACCTAAGGTCTTTGGACATGGCAACCCACTCCGGTATTTTTGCCTGGAGAATCCCCAAGGACAGAGGAGCCTGGTGGGCTACAGTGCATGAGGTCGCAAAGAGTTGGACATGACTGAGCATCAGCATCAGCATCATCAAGGTCTTTGGACATGTACCTCCATGTCCACTGATGTGAGTGTAAAAATAAAGTGTATCCTAAATAGAGTAATGCAACAGGCTTCCCTGATAGCCCAGTTGGTAAAGAATCTGCCTGCAATGCAGGAGACTCCAGTTCGATTCCTGGGTCAGGAAGATCTGCTGGAGAAGGGATAGGCTACCCACTCCAGTATTCTTGGGCTTCCCTTGTGGCTCAGCAGGTAAAGAATTTGCCTGCAATGTGAGAGACCTGGGTTCAATCCCTGGGTCGGAAAGATCCCTTGGAAAAGGGGAAGACTACCCACTTCAGTATTCTGGCCTGGAGAATTCCATGGACTGTATAGTCCATTGGGTCACAAAGAGTCGGACAGGACTGAGAGACTTTCACTTTCACTTCACTTTCAAATATAACAGTGGCAGCAAAAAACAATGAGATGTATATGGTCTGTGGTATGTGGGGTATTTTGAGAGGCAATAGAAATGCAAATGTCCATGATATAAACATGTAAGACATGAATCCTATTCCAAAAGCTTATGCTCCTGTAGAGGTCAAATGGGCTGTTTGCACAAAAATATATCATTTAGGGCAGATCTTTATAATAATGATCCCATAATGAGTGCTCAATAAAGGACAGAAATGGAATGGACCTATCAGAAGCAAAAGATATTAAGAAGAGGTGGCAAGAATACACAGAAGAACTATACACAAAAGATCTTCACGACCCAGATAATCACGATGGTGTGATCACTCACCTAGAGCCAGACATCCTGGAATGTGAAGTCAAGTGGGCCTTAGGAAGCATCACTACAAACAAAGCTAGTAGAGGTGATGGAATTTCAGTTGAACTATTTCAAATCCTGAAAGATGATGCTGTGAAAGTGCTGAACTCAACATGCCAACAAATTTGGAAAACTCAGCAGTGGCCACAGGACTAGAAAAGGTCAGTTTTCATTCCAGTCCCAAAGAAAGGCAATGCCAAAGGATGTTCAAACTACCGCACAATTGTACTCATCTCACACGCTAGCAAAGTAATGTTCAAAATTCTCCAAGCCAGGCTTCAGCAATATGTGAACCATGAACTTCCAGATGTTCAAGCTGGTTTTAGAAAAGGCAGAGGAACCAGAGATCAAATTGCCAACATCTGCTGGATCATGGAAAAAGCAAGAGAGTTCCAGAAAAACATCTATTTCTGCTTTATTGACTATGCCAAAGCCTTTGACTGTGTGGATCACAATAAAGTGTGGAAAATTCTGACAGAGATGGGAATACCAGACCACCTGACCTGCCTCTTGGTAAACCTGTATGCAGGTCAGGAAGCAACAGTTAGAACTGGACATGGAACAAAAGACTGGTTCCAAGTAGGAAAAGGAGTATGTCAAGGCTATATATTGTCACCCTGCTTATTTAACTTATATGCAGAATACATTATGAGAAAAGCTGGGCTGGAAGAAGCACAAGCTGGAATCAAGATTGCCGGGAGAAATATCAATAACCTCAGATATGCAGATGACACTACCCTTATGGCAGAAAGTGAAGAATAACTAAAGAGCATCATGGTGAAAGAGGAGAGTGAAAAAGTTGGCTTAAAACTCAACATCCAGAAAACTAAGATCATGGCGTCCAGTCCCATCAGTTCAGTTCAGTTCAGTTCAGTCGCTCAGTCGTGTCCGACTCTTTCACTTCATGGTAAATAGATGGAGAAACAGTGAAACAGTGGCAGACTTCATTTTTGGGGACTCCAAAATCACTGTAGATGGTGTCTGCAGCCATGAAATAAAAAGACGCTTACTCCTTGGAAGAAAAGTTATGACCAACCTAGACAGCATGTTAAAAAGCAAAGACATTACTTTGCCAACAAATGTCCATCTAGTCAAAGCCATGGTTTTTCCAGTAGTCATGTATGGATGTGAGAGCTGGACTATAAAGAAAGCTGAGCGCCAAAGAATTGATGCTTTTGAACTGTGGTGTTGGAGAAGACTCCTGAGAGTCCCTTGGACTGCAAAGAGATCCAACTAGTCCATCCTAAAGGAGATCAGTCCTGAGTGTTCATTGGAAGGATTGATGTTGAAGCTGAAACTCCAATATTTTGGCCACCTGATGCGAAGAGCTGACTCATTTGAAAAGACCCTGATGCTGGGAAAGATTGAAGGCAGGAGAAGAAGGGGACGACAGAGGATGAGCTGGTTGGATGGCAGCATTGACTCAATGGACATGGGTTTGAGTAAAGTCCAGGAGTTGGTGATGGACAGGGAGGCCTGGTGTGCTGCAGTCCATGAGGTCGCAAAGAGTCAGACACGACTAAGCAACTGAACTGAACTGAATGAGTCACATTCCCTGTGCCAATGCTCCATTGTCACTCCTGTCATGAGGCTGAGTCTATTTAGTTACTCAGTTGAATTTTGGCAAGTCTTTTAACTTTCTTTACCAGTAGAATCTGGCAAATATGACTCTGCACATGTTCTCAGTTCAGTTCAGTCACTCAGTACATGTTCTAGTCTGCCTTTAAAAGGCCTTACAGTTTCTGCTTTCACTCTTTGAAGCCCTGAGATCACTGTGCCTGACAAAATTAAATATGAGATGAAAGATTAAAAAAAAGAATATGAAATGAAAGAATGTGTACAGAAAGAAGCTCAGGCACCCTGGTCGTCACAAGGGAGCCTGCCCAGACCACCCAGAGAGAACAGCAGAATTACCTGACTACCCACCAAGCCAGACAAAGAATACAAGGGGTTTGATTTCAGCTACTTCATTTTGGGGTAGTTTGTTAGGCAGCAATAAGTAAAGTAGCGCTTCAGCTATTTATCCTTCCAAGAAATATTTATGTATGGAGTGCAAACTATATGCCAATCACCAGTGCTGGACAAACAGGTGAACATCAACAATGGTCCCTATTTCCAAGGCCTTTACATCTACTGCTTGAGGTAAAGGAAGGGAAAGACCGATGATTTAAATATAGTGAAATGAATAATAACTTTACATACAAAGAGGCAATGGCTGTGAGAAAAACAAAGCAGGATAAAGGGAGAGTGACTGAGGTGGGCAGTGACAAAGAAGACTTTCAGAGGTTTTCTGGTTTTTTTATGTTTAATTAGAAACCTGAATGTTGAGAAGAAATAAGCCAGGCCAAAAATTGTGAGGGAACAGCTTTCTATCAATAAACACTATCTGTCAACACACATGAGATCAGGCTTCCATGCCTTGGAGACATCAAGGTTGTGGGCAAGAGGGCAATGACTTCTGGAGGGTGGCTGAAGTTGAGTTCCGAGAAACAGGTGCTGAAAGGATCTCATGGGACCTGGTGCACCATAGTAAGGTCTGTTATATTTGACATAGTGAGAATTTTCTTCACTTTTAACATTTAGTTATATAAAGACACAAATATCCATTGCTAGAAATGATTCAACCAACACAGCAACAGACTCTCCACTTAACCTCTAATAAGGCCCGCCTGTTGTAATGGCCATTTTGTCCCCTGATTTAAAAATAAAATCTGGGACTATCCTGAAGGTCCAATGGTTAAGACTCCATTCTTTAACCACAGGGGGTGCAGGTTGAATCCTTGGTTGGGAAACTAAGATCCCGCATGCCATCTGGCACAACCAAAAAAATTATAATAAAATCTGCATCAGTATGAGCTTTAGAAATTGTTGCATGGATTCACATTTGACAAGCAAAAAGTTACCGCTGGGAGTCATGTCTTTAAAGTAGCTTGTTTTTATCCCAGAAATGCCTGACATTGGAGGGAAATGATATTCAAATTTGGGTCCAACGATTAGGAGTTCAGAAAGCAAGTATTGTGAGGACGGTTCTGAAACTGAAGAAGCTGTCACTCAGAAACTCAGAAGGAAAGCTGAGGCAAGCAACAAAAGCCTTTTCAGGGCTCCTTGCGCTGTGCAGTTGAAACAGTGGTTGATTTTATAGCTAATAAGGCATTAAACTGAATCTCTTAAGCTTTTCATATTGAAAGTAATTGTAAATTGAATTTGCTAAAACAATAACTTAAAGAGTTAAGACTTGAATGTTGTCGGAGCACAGCAAATGATGTGGAATTTAAAGAACCACTGAAACAAGTGTCTTTGAGTACTTTATTGATCTGCCAGAAGCAGCTACTGTTAACCCTAAGCTTTGCTTGGCAAGTGGAATTATTGTGCATTGATTATTCATCATGGAGTCAGGCTATCAGACTCCAGCTCCAGGTGGGATGGTCATTTACATTTCAACACTTTGCCTCAATAGAAATAATGTGCCTTGGAAAGAGCAAAGAGATAGCATGTCACCCAGGTTCAGGGGCTTCATTGTGTGGTTTGTAAAAGCATCAGTCCTATTTCTGTTATCCCATATGTGGGTGTCTGTCTCCAAATATAGACTTTGTATAGGGATTACCAGTCACACTGAATCAGAGCCCCATTAAGGATCTCATCTTAACTTGCTTATCTCTGTAAGGACTCTATTTCCAAATAAAGTCACACTCTGAGATACTAAGGGTTAGGGCTCCAATATATGGATTTTGGGGAAAGAGAGACACGATTCAACTCCTAAGAGTGATAGTCCAAAAGGGTAACAAATGACAGTATTCTCAGTCTTGGCCATGCTTCATCATCTCCTGGCAAGCTTTGAAAAAATTAGCTCTGCCTGGTTCCCACTTTCATTTTCTTTGATTTAATTAGTCTGGGTTAGGAGCCCAGGCATAAATATTATAAACAAGCATCTTAGGTAGTTCTAAAGTGTAGCCAGAATTGAAAACTATTCATTAAATATCTCATTTATTATAATATTTAAAAATAGGATCTACTCATTCAGAATGAACACTGTAATATAGGTCAGTTATTTTAAGCACCATGAGGGAAGAGACTCTCTTCATTGATCAGCAACATATCCCTAGCAGTATCTTGTCTGTGGTAGCTTTCCCATAAATATTAATGGAAGAATGAACATGTAAATAAATTCAATATACTCACTGAGTATCTACCATATGTTAAGCATTACAGTGAGCACTGAAGACATGTAAATATTTTTTCAGTAAGTTAATGAGTGGATGAAGGAATGAGATTATATTCAATATTCTCTTCTGGTATAGGAAATGGGATTTTACAATATAAGAGTTAGCATTTTCAGTATGCTGGAAAAAATCCACTGTAACAAAAATGTTTATTTTAAATCAATTAAACAGCTTGCCTTTTGCCTAGAAATTTTTGTGATTTTTTTCTTGTCTTTCTTTTTTTCTTTTTGTAATGGTTCTTACACAGCTAGATGTTGGGGCCATCCTCTTTTACTGAGTATATACATGTTTATGTGACATCTGATAGACTCTTTATTGACACATTTTAGTATCACTGTATAATGTTTAAAAGTTGGCATTACTCTACAGGAGAGAAAGACGGATGGTATACACAGAATTATCATAAGAAATTCTTGCATTCAAATACCATTTTGATGTCATTGCCAATAGAGTAATATAATCTAAGATAGAGATGTCAAAGTTTATCCTTCACAGCATTTGTCAGAGATCAACTAGAATAAAAAGATGAGCAATTACTTGTTGAATCTGATTGGTTTTGATATCTAGACTAGATAGTAATTTTAACCCAGTGAAAAAGCTTCTTTAGGTTTTTTTGTTTTTTAAGAGTCCTAGGAATTATGGGGAACTTCATGCACTTGTTTGTTTATCCACCCATCCAACCAGGTCTGCTATTATCAGGTACAATAGCCTCTGTGGAAGTTGTAAAAAGGGGTCCTCCTTGGTAAATACATTACAAAATAGCTGCCATTCCTTAGGTCTTTACTACAGATCTACATCAGGGTACACACCATAGCAAGCTGGATTTCAGTGCACTGCTTCCCTTAGGTAGATGTTTTTGTATATGATGCTAGTCATCATATAAAGAAACCCTGCATCCAGCAAATGTCTATGAAGGACCCACCATGTGCCAGGCCTGGGCTGAGCTCTGAATGTACAAAGATGAATGAGATATGGTCCTGCCCCTCTGGAAGTCCACAGTCCACTTAGGCAGACCCAAACCTAAGGAATAAGTTAAGATAATGTAAACAGTGAGGGCAAGAGTCACGTGAGAAATATAGCCAAGACCTCATGGAGGAGGTGATACTGGAAATGAGACCTTGAAAGTGAATAGGACTTTATCATGTAGAAAAAACTAACAGACAAACAAAAACAGAGAGTGAATAGTAAATGCCAATGTGTAATCACAGTAAGACATAACTAGGGGAAGTCAAACAACCCTAGAAAGATGGGGAAAGGATTGAGGGGATGGAAATAGCTGGAAAATTAACTGGGAAATGTACATTGTCAATAGACAACTCATATTAGCTGGATAATAGATACAGATGGATCTATTCATTTAAGACAGGAGAAAAGATTTGGGTTAGAAAGCAAGGAGGATTAGGCAAACCCATACTGGGGGGGGGGGGGGAAATGCACTTGTTCATCTCGGAAAACAGGAAATTTTCACTATCATAAGGAACTTCCGTTCCTTAAGACATGTCTTTGAATTATTTAGTTAATCAGATAAATAGATTTTGAAATGTCTCATGCTGTATTTCATTTAAAGTATGTTTTCACTAAAATGAAATTGAAGCATCAACCCAGATTGGTCAATTCATTTTGGTTTAAATCCTTAAATTCAAGGTACAGGATAATTTTCCAATATTTTTCATCTACAAATAACGAAACTCAAGCTGTGTGACTTCTTTTGTCAGCATTGAGGAGGGGTAAAGACGCTGTTAATCCTGGGGTACTCATTGCTTTGCCCTGAAGCCAGCAAATATTTTTCGGTAAAACTGCATACACCTCTCTGAGTCTTTGGCTTATAACCATCTTTTGTTTTCTTCCCTGTTTGACCTCTGCACAGCTGTAAAAGTTTGTAATAATTAACCAACCCAGTTAATGATTAGTAATGATTTGACATTACATGGTATCATAACAATCTGTGGCTGCCTAGTTTCCATGAAATTTAAATTTCAAACATAGCCGTCAGTCTATGTTCTTTTTCTTTTTTCAGATGCTTATATTTTCTTAGTGCCTTCAGGCTCTGTAAGTTCCTACTTAGCTAAAATAACATGGAATCTAACTTGAAAACTTCAGTGGAGTTTAACTATAAATCATTCTGTGTTACATTCAAACTAGAGGTTTTGAAATTGATCACATCAGCAATGTGTGGCTCTAATTGCATTAGGTTATCTGATAATGTTCTAACGTAACAATTTTCAAAGAGTGTTGTTTTAAAGATATTTCTTTGGAATGAATGGCAGCATCAGGCATTGAACACAAAAGGAAACTGTCAAAATGAAAATCAGTTATGGTCATACATAGGGCCAAATTAATTGCCTTGTCAGACTATACAATTGATGCATATCATTGCAACTCTGTGAATTGGGAGGCTTTATGTATTAATCGTTTTTTACCATAGTTCTGCTTTGCTATATAAAAATAATTTCAGAACACTTTGTGAACTCCTCAAGGGTAAATTAAACAGGGCTCACTTTTGCATCTTTAGCATTTGGCCTATGTCCAGTATATACTAGGTATTCAAAATGCATTTAACAACCAAATGAAGAGCAGTAATAACCTCATCCTAGATACTAAATTCTATGTAGATTGTTTTCTGCAAATTTGCTCATTAAGACTTCACAATAGCACCATGAAATCATTGCTGCTGCTGCTGCTAAGTCACTTCAGCCGTGTCTGACTCTGTGCAACCTCATAGTCGGCAGCCCACAAGGCTCCTCCGTTCCTGGGATTCTCCAGGCAAGAACACTGGAGTGGGTTGCCATTTCCTTCTCCAATGAAATCATTACCATTGTTAATTTTACAGATGATAAACAGAGACATCAAAAGGTCTCACAGCTAGTAAAGGATAAAGAATGTGTCTTGGTGGCTCTAAACTCCCCTTTCTTAACTGCTATGCTATACTAGATGAGGACTTAAGAAGTTTAAGCAACTAGTGACTGACCTGTGTGAATCTTCATTTCTATAGTGTGATAGCATCAACACGAACATGGGATTCTGTCTAGGAAATTAAATTCTCATCTATTACACTCATAAACTTTGACCCCGAATGAGGGAAAGGGGCATTTCCCTACACTAAGCAATAGATGTAGAGGTCCTACAATTCACTTCAGTGCTGACACTAACTGGAGTTAGTGTAGATCCCACAGGTTAAAGTAGGGAACTAGGAGGAGAAAAAAAAGAAGAAGAATAGCAAAAAGAAAGAGGAAGAAAGGAAGAGAGAAAACATCCCAGGGTTGTGTTGAGATCTAAATGAGATATAGTTGTAAAAGTACTTTGAGGTAGAGAAAGCAAATGTGCAAGGGATAATCACAGAATAGTACTGGTAACTATCAGTAAGCCTTGGGAACGAAATGTCAATACCAGTGGAGAAAACAACAGTAAATAAGACACTATAAAGCAAAGTAAATTAAAAAGAATGACTTGACTAGTTATTTTCTGAAATTATTGGCAAAATGCACTTTCATACCCCAGTTAGTGACACAGAAATCTTCCTTTCTCCTCTGTGTAGAGGATGAATGTGCTTTAACTGGGGAAAACTCTTCCTGCTGCTTCATTCACAGCACAAAATGACAGCACAGAGAACCTGGCTTGAACCCACTGGCATCAAATAGATCTAGGCATTCCAATGTCACAAATAGCCCAAAAAGACTATTTCATGACATTTACCAGGCAGTTCATACAGCACTGGACCACCCTAAAATAATCCTCCTATTTCCTCTCTACCATTCACAACAAAGAAAAGAAACAATCCAGGTTTAAAGAGTCACTCGGAGATACAATCAGTGACTACAGGTGAATGAATTATATTTCACTCAAAATGATTTATCACTCACAGCAGAAACATTCAACACAGGGTGAAATGGGATGTTTGGAAGCAGAGGCTTCAGCACTATGTGAACCATGAACTTCCAGATGTTCAAGCTGGTTTGAGAAAAGGCAGAGGAACCAGAGATCAAATTGCCAACATCTCCTGGATCATGGAAAAAGCAAGAGAGTTCCAGAAAAACATCTATTTCTGCTTTATCGACTATGCCAATGCCTTTGACTGTGTGGATCACAATAAACTGTGGAGAATTCTTCAAGAGATGGGAATACCAGACCACCTGATCTGCCTCTTGAGAAATCTGTATGCAGGTCAGGAAGCAACAGTTAGAACTGGACATGGAACAACAGACTGGTTCCAAATAGGAAAAGGAGCACATCAAGGCTGTATATTGTCACCCTGCTTATTTAACTTCTATGCAGAGTACATCATGAGAAACGCTGGACTGGAAGAAACACAAGCTGGAATCAATATTGCCGGGAGAAATATCAATAACCTCAGATATGCAGATGACACCACCTTCATGGCAGAAAGTGAAGAGGAACTCAAAAGCCTCCTGATGAAAGTGAAAGTGGAGAGTGGAAAAGTGGGCTTAAAGCTCAACATTCAGAAAACAAAGATCATGGCATCCAGTCCCACCACTTCATGGGAAATAGATGGGGAAACAGTGGAAACAGTGTCAGACTTTACTTTCCTGGGCTCTAAAATCACTGCAGATGGTGACTGCAGCCATGAAATTAAAAGACGCTTACTCCTTGGAAGGAAAGTTATGACCAACCTAGATAGCATATTCAGAAGCAGAGACATTACTTTGCCAACAAAGGTTCGTCTAGTCAAGGCTATGGTTTTTCCTGTGGTCATGTATGGATGTGAGAGTTGGACTGTGAAGAAGGCTGAGTGCCGAAGAATTGAACTGTGTGGTGTTGGAGAAGACTCTTGAGAGTCTCTTGGACTGCAAGGAGATCCAACCAGTCCATTCTAAAGGAGATCAGCCCTGGGATTTCTTTGGAAGGAATGATGCTAAAGCTGAAATTCCAGTACTTTGGCCACCTCATGAGAAGAGTTGACCCATTGGAAAAGACTCTGATGCTGGGAGGGATTGGGGGCAGGAGGAGAAGGGGACAACAGAGGATGAGATGGCTGGATGGCATCACTGACTCGATGGACGTGAGTCTGAGTGAACTCCGGGAGTTGGTGATGGACAGGGAGGCCTGGTGTGCTGCGATTCATGGGGTCGCAGAGTTGGACATGACTGAGCGACTGAACTGAACTGAACTGAAGTGCTAAAAACAAACAAATGCCCTAGAAGGACATGAATGGCAGGCTGTTTATCTAGTGTTCTAAGCAAGATTCCAGAAGTGATCCTTAAACTGTGGGACAATTCACCAAGGTACCACAAGTGCCTTGAGAAAAGGGATCTGAAAAGTCCATTTTGTTCTTTAAGCCACTGTTTAAAAGCCACTTCATCAGAAGTCTTTTAATCTTCAGGCTAGACTGCTGCTGCTGCCAAGTCACTTCAGTCATGTCTGACTCTGTGCGCCCCCATAGATGGCAGCCCATGAGGCTCCCCCGTCCCTGGGATTCTCCAGGCAAGAACACTGGAGTGGGTTGCCATTTCCTTCTCCAATGCATGAAAGTGAAAAGTGAAAGTGAAGTCGCTCATGTCCGACTCTTAGAGACCCCATGGACTGCAGATTACCAGGCCCTCGATCCATGGGATTTTCAAGGCAAGAGTACTGGAGTGGGGTGCCATTGCCTTCTCCTCAGGCTAGACTAGGTCCTCTGTATACATTGTTAACAAACTCTGTTCCTTTACCTCAAAGCTTTTATAGAAATGTTAACTTTTTGCATTTTTGTTACAACAAATTAAAAAATACTCAAGAATGTTCTCTGATATACTCAACACTCAGATTCAACAACTGTTGTAATTTACTACGTTGCTTCATCTACCCCTTTCCTTCTCTTTTTTCTTTTATTTCCATGAAATCTTTATTTTTATTTTCTTTATTGAAGAACTGTTAATGTACAACATTAAATAAGTTATAAGTATACAATATAGTTGCTTCACAATTGCAAAAGCTGTACTCCATTTATAGTTATTATGAAATACTGTCTCTGTTTCCTGTACTGTACAATATATTCTTATAGCTTATTTTATACATAATAATTTGAACCTCTTAATTTCCTACCCCTATGTTGATCCTCCTCACTTTCCTCTTCCCACTGGAAACCACTAGTTTGTTCTCTGTATCTGAGTCAGTTTCTCTTTTTGTTATATTCACTACTTTCTGTTGTTTTTTAGATTCTACATACAAGTGCTATCATACATTGTTTGTCTTGCTCTGATTATTTCACTTAGTATGATCCATCCTGTTGCAAATTACAAATTTTCATTCTTTTTTATGGCTGAGCAGTATTCCATTGTGTGTGTGTGTGTGTGTGTGTGTGTATGTGTTTATATCACATCTTCTTTATCCATTCATCTGTTGATGGATACTTAGGTAGTTTCCATCTCTTGGTGATTGTAAATAATGCTGTTATGAATTTTGGGTAGCATGTATTTTTTTGAATTAGTGTTTCGTTTGTTGTTGTTGTTTTGGATATATACCCGAAAGGACCTGTTGGGTCGTATGGTAGTTATATTTCTGGTTTTCTGAGAAGCCTCCATACTGTTTTCCACAGTGTTTGTATATTGATGAAATATTTAAAGCCAAACCTAGGGATCATGTCAATTCATCTCTGAAGTCTTCAAAATGAGTGCCTCAAAAATGATAAATTTTTTCACAACCACTGTATCCACCAAGGTTCCACCCAAAAGCAGAACCTAAAACAAAGGCTTGTATGCAAGTAATCTCTTTGGGAAGTGATCCCAAGGGAGAAAACAGGGCTGGGAAGAATGGAACAGGGAAGGTGGGGAAGCCAACCCAAGATGCTTTACAAGAGGATCAGCCCTGGGGACACCTGGGGCTTGATTCTGTGGAGTAGTCCGTGACAAGCTGTTGAATTTTATTCAGATTGTGCATAGAGTGACCAAAGTGGGGAAAGGGGTTATCCACCAGTTCCCATACTGCCTATAGTTAGGGATTCCCCATGGGATAAGTATTAACTTTTTTACACTCCCAGGTTTGCAATGGAGTGCTTTAGAATAAGACAGAAGGGCTGGAAATGTGGCTACTGGTGATCTACAGGAGGCAAAGAGAAGCTCGGAGCAGAAGCTGAGAGGTCTGTGAGGCACTTTTGCAGAGGTGTTATCAGTTTCCACCTGTACAGCTCTGTGTACCAACAGCAACAGCTAGATAAACACAGAGCTGAGAGGACCAGACCTAGGACACAAGAGGTGCCTGACACAACTATAATGCCATTGCCACAGCTAACCAAATTCATCCTGATTCCTTAGTACCATCTAACAGTCTAAAATCAAATTTCCCCAATTGCCTCAAAAATGTCTTTTAGAGCTGCTTTGGCCTAATTAGGATCCAAACAAGGACCAAAAATTATATCTTTAATTAGTTAAGGCTACTATGTCCTCAAATCTCTTTTGTTCTAGACTAGTCCTCCCTCACCATTTTTTATGCCATTATTCAAAAAGAAAAAAAAAAATGTTAGTTGTCTAAAGATTGTTCTGCTTTGGTTTTGACACATTAGAGAGTCGTTTCACTTATTTCTCTATTCCCAATATTTTCAGGAAGGATCATAACTCTATAGGCTTTATTCTACTCGGATATAACTTTTGCGGTAATAAAATATGACAAGTGATGCCGTGTGCTTCATAGCACATCCCAACAGCAAACACATGTAGTGGAAAGAATGTGGTCCCCAAAAAGATATTTTTCTAAAATGTAATTCTACATTGTAATCCCCAGAATCTGTGAATATTATGTTATATGGGAAAAAAATGTGATTAATTTAAGGACTGTAAAAAGATGAACTTATCCTAGATCATTTGAGTAGACTGTAAATGCAATCACATGTATTCTCATCAAAGACAGGCAGAGGACATTTGGGACACCTGCAGAGCGCCTGTGCGAAAATGCAGTCGGAGACTGGAGTGATGTGGCCACAAACCCAGCAACCAGAAGCTAGAAGACACAAGGAATGATTTCTTCAGAGTCCCTGAAAGGAATGCAGCAGAGCTGGATTTCAGATTTCTGTCCTCTAGAATTGAGACAGTACATTTCAGGTGAGCAAATGAATGTATCAGCCTGATCCCTCCCTCACAAAGTTCTCCAGGAACTTTCCTTCTAATGGTTCTATTCGTTGATGAGTGTGATCTGCATTATTATTTAAGAGTAATAAAATGGTGCTTTGTGAATTCCCTTATTCTTTTCCCCTTTATTAGTAAAAGCCCTTTTATAAAGAATATTCCCTTACTAGGTTGGGCTCTTTGCTTATCCTAAAATGCTGTTCGTACTAGAAACACTAAAGATAAATCCTTAATTCTTCTGTTTTAATTGCAATTCCCCAATTAAGGAAATGCTCATGATAATAATTTTTTTTCATTGCAAGACTCTTTTATTTTTCTTAGCAATTGCATTTTATTTAGATTTTTAAAAAGTTTTTTAATTGAAGGATAATTGCTTTACAGAATTTTGTGCTTTTCTGTCATACGTCAACAGAAATAAGCCACAGTTCACTTCAGGCACTCAGTCGTGTTCGACTCTTTGCAACCCCGTGAACTGCAGCACGTCAGGCCTCCCTGTCCATCACCAACTCCTGGAGTTCACCCAAACTCATGTACATCGAGTTGGTGATGCCATTCAACCATCTCATCCTCTGTCATCCCCTTCTCCACCTGCTCCCAATCCCTCCCTGCATCAGTCTTTTCCAATGAGTCAACTCTTCCCATGAGGTGGCCAAAGTATTGGAGTTTCAGCTTCAACATCAGTCCTTCCAAAGAACACCCAGTACTGAACTCCTTTAGGATGGACTGGTTGGATCTCCTTGCAGTCCAAGGGACTCTCAAGAGTCTTCTCCAACACCACAGTTCAAAAGCATCAATTCTTTGGTGCTCAGCTTTCTTCACAGCCCAACTCTCACATCCATACATGACCACTGGAAAAACCATAGCCTTGACTAGACGAACCTTTGTTGGCAAAGTAATGTCTCTGCTTCTGAATATGCTATCTAAGTTGGTCATAACTTTCCTTCCAAGGAGTAAGCGTCTTTTAATGTCATGGCTGCAGTCACCATCTGCAGTGATTTTGCAACCCAAAAAATAAAGTCTGACACTGTTTCCACTGTTTCCCCATCTATTTCCCATGAAGTGATGGGACCAGATGCCATGATCTTAGTTTTCTGAATGTTGAGCTTTAAGCCAACTTTTTCACTCTCCACTTTCACCTTCATCAAGAGGCTTTTGAGTTCCTCTTCACTTTCTGCCATAAGGGTGGTGTCATCTGCATATCTGAGGTTATTGATATTTCTCCCAGCAATCTTGATTCCAGCTTGTGCTTCTTCAAGCCCAGCATTTCTCATGATGTACTCTGCATAGAAGTTAAATAAACAGGGTAACAACAAACAGCCTTGATGTACTCCTTTTCCTATTTGGAACCAGTCTGTTGTTCCATGTCCAGTTCTAACTGTTGCTTCCTGACCTGCATATAGGTTTCTCAAGAGGCAGGTCAAGTGGTCTCATATTCCCATCTCTTTCAGAATTTTCCACAGTTTATTGTGATCCACACAGTCAAAGGCTTTGGCATAGTCAATAAAGCAGAAATAGATGTTTTTCTGGAACTCTCTTGATTTTTCCATGATCCAGCGGATGTTGGCAATTTGATCTCTGGTTCCTCTGCCTTTTCTAAAACCAGACTGAACATCTGGAAGTTCACGGTTCACATATTGCTGAAGCCTGGCTTGGAGAATTTTGAGCATTACTTTACTAGCGTGTGAGATGAGTGCAATTGTGCGGTAGTTTGAGCATTCTTTGGCATTGCCTTTCTTTGGGATTGGAATGAAAACAGCCCTTTTCCAGTCCTGTGGCCACTGCTGAGTTTTCCAAGTTTGCTGGCATATTGAGTGCAGCACTTTCACAGCATCATCTTTCAGGATTTGAAATAGCTCAACTGGAATTCTATCACCTCCACTAGCTTTGTTCATAGCGATGCTTTCTAAGGCTCACTTGACTTCACATTCCAGGATGTCTGGCTCTAGGTGAGTGATCACATCATCGTGATTATCTTGGTCATGAAGATCTTTTTTGTACATTTCTTCTGTGTATTCTTGCCACCTCTTCTTAACATCTTCTGCTTCTGTTAGGTCCATACCATTTCTGTCCTTTATCGAACCCATCTTTGTATGAAATATTCCCTTGGTATCTCTAATTTTCTTGAAGAGATCTCTAGTCTTTCCCATTCTGTTGTTTTCCTCTATTTCTTTGCATTGATCGCTGAGGAAGGCTTTCTTATCTCTCCTTGCTATTCTTTGGAACTCTGCATTCAGATGCTTATATCTTTCCTTTTCTCCTTTGCTTTTCACTTCTCTTCTTTTCACAGCTATTTGTAAGGCCTCCCCAGACAACCATTTTGCTTTTTTGCAGTTCTTTTCCATATGCCCATATCCCCTCCCTCCCAGACCACCCTCTCATCTCTCTCTACATCCCACCCTTCACAGGCCCTGTGGCAGAGCCCCTGTTTGAGTTCCCTGAACCACACAGCAAATTCCCATTGGCTATATATTTTACATATGGTATTGTAAGTTTCTATGTTACTCTTTCCATACATCTCCCCTTCTCCCTCCTCTCCTCTCACTATGTCCATAGATCTGTTCTCTAGGTCTGTTTCTCCATTGCTTCCCTGAAAATAAATTCATTAGTGCCATCTCTTCAGATTCCATATATATGTGTCCGTATACAATGTTTATTTTTCTCTTTCTGACTCACTTCACTCTGTATAATAGGCCATAGTTTTGTCCACCTCATTAGAACAGATTCAAATGTGTTCCTTTGTATGGCTGAATAGTAGTCCATTGTATATATGTACAACAGCTCCTTTATCCATTCATCTGTCGATGGACATCTAAGTTGATTCCATGTTCTGCTGCTGCTGCTGCTCCTGCTAAGTTGCTTCAGTCATGTCCGACTCTGTGTGACCCCATAGGTGGCAGCCCACCAGGCTCCCCTGTCCCTGGGATTCTCCAGGCAAGAATACTGTTCCATGTTCTAGCTATTGTAAATAGTCTGCAGTGAACATCAGGGTACATGTGCGTAAGACTTTTAAAGAGCAGTTTTAGGTCCACAGCAGAATTAAGAAGAAAGTATAGCGATTTTGCATATACCTCCTTTCTCACACATGCACAGCCTATCCCACTATCAACCTCGCCCACCAGAGTGGGACATTTGCTGCAATCAATGAAACTACAATAACACATTATCTCCCGAAGTCCATCGTTTATATTAGGGTTCACTCTTGGTGTACATTCTATGGATTTGGACATATATATATATAATGACAAGTATCCACCATTATAGTACCATATAGAATAGTTTCACTGCTCTAAAAACCCTCCGTGTTTCACCTTTCATGACAGTAATTTAAATTCTTATTTGTGTCATTGTTTAATATCTATCTCCTCTGCTAGAGTTTCAAACTGCACAATCAGAAAAAGATGTGAACCTTCTTCACTGCCTAATCCGTCCTGCCTGCCACAGGGAAGGAACACACCTAAGACATTTTAATAAACAATACCTTCTACTATCTTGAGAAATCCCAGAGCTCCAAGAGGACTGTGGAGCTCTCCCCCTACCACTTCTGCTTGCCCTTGGTCACAAAGCAATGAAATTACTTTATGGGGATTTTTTCCAAGACCTTATTAAAGCAAGAAAGTAAAACCCTCAGAGGCAACATCAGCACCTCCTTGTGAAGAGAACTAAACTTTGAAGAGAATGGATCTCAGAGATGTTTTGGTGAAGTTTGGGGCATTATGTTTTCTCATCGGAACCATATTCTAGGATATCAAAGTGGAAAGGGACTTCAACAATCATCTAGTCAAGTGCTTAAAGAATGCAATTCAGAACAGCCACCACTAAAATAATAACAAAAACAACAGTAACAATAGTAATAATACATCATACAAAGCCCTAGGATAACTGAATCAACAGCTTCAGAAACAAGCCTAGGAATCTCTACTTTAAGTTTTTCAAGTAGTTCTGACATAGCCCATCTTAGCCTTGAGCTTGGAAATACTGCTGTAGTTGCAAGGTTTTCAAGTTGATAGTTAATAACAATACCTTTGGTAAAACTTCAGTTAATGTACAATATGTTTTTCAAAAATTAATTCAGTCTAAAAATGGAAAATAAATAAATAATTTCTTCTAAAAGTGCTGAGGGCCTACTAAGTGGCAGGTACTATTCTAGAAACTGGGGATACAGAAATAACAAAACCAAAAGGTCCCCATCCCCATAGAGCTTGTATTAGGAGAGAGGGAGTGCATAAAATGAGCTAAAAAGAAATAGTAAACATATCCATACATAGCATAAGAGCTCATGTTTTAGAAACCTTAGGGCTTCCTGCTCCTGAAATGTACCCTCTCTACAAGCATGCAGCTGTGCCAAAACAAATGTTACCCAAGGTCACAGAGCTAGATCCGAGCAGGGTAGGACTACAGAAAATGTTCCTTTGCACCTTATCTTTGCAGGGTTCTTGGATGGTTTGTCCACTTGACTTGAGTGAACTTAACGAGGTTCAAGAGAGGAGGATCACTACTTTACAGGAGAATAGGCATGAACCAGACTCCATGCTGCACAGCCCCACTCCAAATCATCAGCAAGGAGGCACAGAGGTTCAGGGGCAAGAGTGTGTCTGAAGTGGCATTTAGTCCAGGGTTGCCAAACTGAATCAGTATTACTTAAAGACTCACTCAAGCTCCTGAGTACTAGAAGCTTATTCTTATATTCTCATTTGGTGGGATGGGGGTGAGGCCTGGAAATATGTATTTTTAGAAATCTCTGCGTCAGAATGTTTGTGTTTGTGTGTGTGTGCATGGGCAAGTAACAAATAAAAACAAACTCTTTAAAGCAAAAATAAATATGCTTGGTGTAGCTCAAAGAATCAAAGGAGAAGTTAAAACCACAGGCCATAAAATGTATAAGAACTAAAACAGCTCCAGGGGCCTGTGTAGCAACAATTAAAGGTAGGATTCTCCACAGGCCTTAGTTAGAAAGAATCAGCTTCTGGCATCATCCACACCTGGGCCACTCTACTGAAGATTAAATTACAATGGGGCTTCCCTGGTTGCGCAATGGTAAAGAATCCTCCTGCCAATTCAAGAGACATGGGTTTGATCCCTGATCCAGGAAGATCACATGTGCTGTGGAGCAACTAAGACTATGTGCCAGAATCCCTTAGCCTGTGCACTAGAGCAAAAGGCAAGGCAGAAAGGGAAAGATATACTGAACTGAATGCAGACTTTCAGGGAATAGCAATAAAAAATACTAAAGGCTTCTTAAGTGAACAGTGCAAAGAAACAGAGGAAAACAACAGAATGGGAAAGACTAGAGATTCCTTTAAGAAAATTAGACATACCAAGGGAATACTTCATGCAAAGATAGGCACAATAAAGGGCAGACACGACAAGGACAAAACAGAAGGAAAAGAGATTAAGAAGAGGTGGCAAGAATACACAGAGGAACTATACAAAAAAGGACTTATGACCTGGATTACCATGATAGTGTGGTCACTCACCTAGAGCCAGACAAATTGGAGTGTGAAGTTAAGTGGGCCTTAGAAAGCGTTACTAGGAACCAAGCTAGTGGAGGTGATGAAATTTCACCTCAGCTATTTCAAATCCTAAAAGATGATGCTGTGAAAGTGCTGCCCTCAATATGTCCTCAAATTTGGAAAACTCAGCAATGGCCACAGGACTGGAAAAGGTCAGTTTTCATTCCAGTTCCAAAGAAGGGCAATGTCAAAGAATTTCACACTACTGCACAATTATACTCATTTCACATGCTAGCAAGGTCATGGTCAAAATCCTTCAAGCTAGGCTTCAGTAGTCCATGAACCAAGAACTTCCAGATACACAAGTTAGATTTAGAAAAGGCAGAGGAACCAGAAATCAAATTGCCAACATTCACTGAATCATGGAGAAAGAGAAGGAATTCCTGAAAAACATCTACTTCTGCTTCATTGACTATGCTAAAGACTTTCACTGTGTGGATCATAACAAACTGTGGAAAATTCTTAAAGACACAGAAATACCAGACCACCTTACCTTTCTCCTGAGAAACCTGTATGCAGGTCAAGAAGCAACAGTTAAAACCTTACATGGAACAATAAACAGGTTCAAAATTGGGAAAAGAATATGTCAAGGCTGTATATTGTCACCCTGTTTATTTAACTTATATGCAGAGTACACCAGGAGAACCACCAGCATGGATGAATCACAAGCTGAAATCAAGATTGCTGGGAGAAATATCAATAACCTCAAATATGCAGATGACACCACTTTAATGGCAGAAAGTAAAGAGGAACTAAAGAGCCTCTTGATGAAGGTGAAAGAGGAGAGTGAAAAAGCTGACTTAAAGCTCAACGTTCTCTGCCTCTTCTAACACACAGCTGCAAGTGACTAGACTAGTTATATTTATTAGAATAAAGTAAAGGGTGCAGCTTATTCATACACACACTGAAGCAAAGCTGTTTGCTTTGTCAGGTTACAGAGAGGTAACCAGGATCATGGGCCCTGAGTTAAACTAGAAAGTGGCTTATAATGTTATGTCCATCACAGCTTTCAACAAGGTATCAATGTCTCAGGGCAGGCCCATGTAGAAGAATAAAACGGGTTTCTACTTAGGTTTCACCTTCCTAACTTCTTTTTCCTCCCCCTCAGCATTTATATTTAGACCTACTCTTTACTCTTTCTGACCTCCCTTCTATTTTCTTTCATGTCTAACTCAGGGGTTAGCAAAGCACAGCCTATGGGCCAAATTCAGCCAGCTGCCTATCTTTTCATAGTCTTCAAATAAAAAATAATTTTAAATGATGGCACTTTAAATGATTATAAATGTATCTGTATAATTGCCTTGATCTTGCCTCTTTGCCTGCAAAGCCTGAAGTAGTTATAAACTGGGCCTTCAAGAATAAGTTTTTTGACCCCGGTCTAGCTCACAAAGGAGCATTCATGGACCAGAAAGGTTGCAAAAGAGTGCCCATTTTTACTTACAGTAGACTTTTTTAATATGGCTGTCATAGACTTGGAAATACATGTCATATGAATGTCCAGATGTGATCAAGATGGAATCCTGTGTCCTGAGAAGGCCTCACCAAGCTTTTTCTTTCAGAATGGGCTCAGATGTCTTTTCTCGGGATCCAAGAAACTCTATTCTCAAGCTGGTGGTGGATTTTTATTCACCCATTTGACAAACATGTGCTGAGTGCCCAGTAAAGACATGCCAGGCCCTGTAACAGAGGCTGGATATGCTTAAATGAATGAAATGCGTAAGTAAGTTCAGGACCTTGTGGAGATTGCAGTTTAATCATCCTGTGCAGAGAGTCCAGATGTCTGTGATGCTCAAAGGTGGTCTGTGATCCAGCGGCATCAGCATTACCTCCAAACTTATTAAAATTACAAATTCTTGGGAACTCCCTGACAGTCCAATAGTTAGGATTCAGGGCTTTCACTGCCGGAGCCCTAGTTCCACCCCTGGTTGGGGAAATGAGATCCTGTAAGCCATGCGGCTTAGCCAAAAAAACAAACAAACAAACAAACAAACAAACAGAAAACAAATTCTGGGGCTCTAGAGTAGATCTCTTGAATCAGAAATCTGGATGGTGCTAGCCATGTGTGCTTGTGCCAGCCCTCCAGGTGATTCTGACACATGCTTAAGTTTTAGAACTACTAAGCTAAAACCAGCAAGGTTTGTGCTGGGATAGTGGTTTCATGAACCAGGTATTAGGAAAGTATTTAGCCCTTTACAGTGCTAATGTCAGAAGGTACTTGGCCCACCTTACGTTAATTATTTACTTTAACTAAAGTTATAGAAAATAGTAAAAGTAAGCTACTGAATGCATAGGTGGCTGAACATGTGCAAAACAATGAGGTAGGCACTACAGTGAGTGTTCAGGCAATAAAGGCTGCCTTGCTGTTTTCCAGTGAAAAAGGAAACAAACCCATAGTATCAGCATACATATATACCAGGGATCAGCAAACATTTTCTGTAAAGGTCCAGATAGAGATATTTTAGGCATCATAAGCATATGGTCTCTGTCCCAACTATTCAACCATGCTATTGTAGCACAAGCATGCTGTTCTTGCCTTGAGAACCCCATGAACAGTATGAAAAGGCAAAATGATAGGATACTGAAAGAGAAACTCCCCAGGTCAGTAGGGGCCCAGTATGCTACTGGAGATCAGTGGAGAAGTAACTCCAGAAAGAATGAAGGGATAGAGCCAAAGCAAAAAGAATACCCAGCTGTGGATGTGACTGGTGATAGAAGCAAGGTCCGATGCTGTAAAGACCAATATTGCATAGGAACCTGGAATGTCAGGTCCATGAATCAAGGCAAATTGGAAGTGGTCAAACAAGGGATGGCAAGAGTGAATGTCGACATTCTAGGTATCAGCAAATTGAAATGGACTGGAATGGGTGAATTTAACTCAGATGACCATTATATCTACTACTGCGGGCAGGAATCCCTCAGAAGAAATGGAGTGGCCATCATGGTCAACAAAAGAGTCCGAAATGCAGTACTTGCAATCTCAAATGCAGTAAATGCATTTGAAATGGAGTAGCCATCATGGTCCACAAAAGAGTCCGAAATGCAGTAAATGTAATCTCAAAAACAATAGAATGATCTCTGTTCGTTTCCAAGGCAAACCATTCAATATCACAGTAATCCAAGTCTACGCCCCAACCAGTAACCCTGAAGAAGCTGAAGTTGAATGGTTCTATGAAGACCTACAAGACCTTTTAGAACTAACACCCAAAAAAGATGTCCTTTTCATTATAGGGGACTGGAATGCAAAAGTAGGAAGTCAAGAAACACCTGAAGTAACAGGCAAATTTGGCCTTGGAATATGGAATGAAGCAGGACAAAGACTAATAGAGTTTTGCCAAGAAAACGCACTGGCCATAACAAACACCCTCTTCCAACAACACAAGAGAAGACTCTATACACGGATATCACCAGATGGTCAACACCGAAATCAGATTGATTATATTCTTTGCAGCCAAAGATGGAGAAGCTCTATACAGTCAGCAAAAACAAGACCAGGAGATGACTGTGGCTCAGATCATGAACTCCTTATTGCCCAATTCAGACTTAAATTGAAGAAAGTAGGGAAAACCACTAGACCATTCAGGTATAACCTAAATTAAATCCCTTATGATTATACAGTGGAAGTGAGAAATAGATTTAAGGGCCTAGATCTGATAGATAGAGTGCCTGATGAGCTATGGAATGAGGTTCGTGATATTGTACAGGAGACAGGGATCAAGACCATTCCCATAGAAAAGAAATGCAAAAAAGAAAAATGGCTGTCTGGGGAGGCCTTACAAATAGCTGTGAAAAGAAGAGAAGCGAAAAGCAAAGGAGAAAAGGGAAGATATAAACATCTGAATGCAGAGTTCCAAAGAATAGCAAGAAGAGATATGTAAGCCTTCTTCAGTGATCAATGCAAAGAAATAGAGGAAAACAACAGAATGGGAAAGACTAGAGATCTCTTCAAGAAAATCAGAGATACCAAAGGAACACTTCATGCAAAGATGGGCTCGATAAAGGACAGAAATGGTATGGACCTAACAGAAGCAGAAGATATTAAGAAGAGATGGCAAGAATACACAGAAGAACTGTACAAAAAAGATCTTCATGACCCAGATAATCACGATGGTGTGATCACTGACCTAGAGCCAGACATCCTGGAATGTGAAGTCAAGTGGGCCTTAGAAAGCATCACTACGAACAAAGCTAGTGGAGGTGATGGCATTCCAGTTGAGCTATTTCAAATCCTGAAAGATGATGCTGTGAAAGTGCTGCACTCAATATGCCAGCAAATTTGGAAAACTGAGCAGTGGCCACAGGACTGGAAAAGGTCCGTTTTCATTCCAATCCCAAAGAAAGGCAATGCCAAAGAATGCTCAAACTACCGCACAATTGCACTCATCTCACACGCTAGTAAAATAATGCTCAAAATTCTCCAAGCCAGGCTTCAGCAATATGTGAACCGTGAACTTCCTGATGTTCAGTCTGGTTTGAGAAAAGGCAGAGGAACCAGAGATCAAATTGCCAACATCCGCTGGATCATAGAAAAAGCAAGAGAGTTCCAGAAAAACATCTATTTCTGCTTTATTGACTATGCCAAAGCCTTTGACTGTGTGGATCACAATAAACTGTGGAGAATTCTTCAAGAGATGGGAATACCAGACCACCTGATCTGCCTCTTGAGAAATTTGTATGCAGGTCAGGAAGCAACATATAGAACTGGACATGGAACAGACTGGTTCCAAATAGAAAAAGGAGTTCGTCAAGGCTGTATATTGTCACCCTGTTTATTTAACTTATATGCAGAGTACATCATGAGAAACGCTGGACTGGAAGAAACACAAGCTGGAATCAATATTGCCGGGAGAAATATCAATAACCTCAGATACGCAGATGACACCACCCTTATGGCAGAAAGTGAAGAGGAACTAAAAAGCCTCTTGATGAAGGTGAAAATGGAGAGTGAAAAAGTTGGCTTAAAGCTCAACATTCAGAAAACGAAGATCATGGCATCCGGTCCCATCACTTCATGGGAAATAGATGGGGAAACAGTGGAAACAGTGTCAGACTTTATTTTTCTGGGCTCCAAAATCACTGCAGATGGTGACTGCAGCCATGACATTAAAAGACGCTTACTCCTTGGAAGGAAAGTTATGACCAACCTAGATAGCATATTCAAAAGCAGAGACATTACTTTGCCAACAAAGGTTCGTCTAGTCAAGGCTATGGTTTTTCCAGTGCTCATGTATGGATGTGAGAGTTGGACTGTGAAGAAGGCTGAGTGCCCTAGAATTGATGCTTTTGAACTGTGGTGTTGGAGAAGACTCTTGAGAGTCTCTTGGACTGCAAGGAGATCCAACCAGTCTACTCTGAAGGAGATCAGCCCTGGGATTTCTTTGGAAGGAATGATGCTAAAGCTGAAACTCCAGTACTTTGGCCACCTGATGTGAAGAGTTGACTCATTGGAAAAGACTCTGATGCTGGGAGGGATTGGGGGCAGGAGGAGAAGGGGACAACAGAGGATGAGATGGCTAGATGGCATCACTGACTCGATGGACATGAGTCAGAGTGAACTCCGGGAGTTGGTGATGGACAGGGAGGCCTGGCGTGCTGCGATTCATGGGGTCACAAAGAGTCAGACACGACTGAGCGAATGATCTGATCTGATTGTAGCACAAAAACAGCATATCTATAGAAGATATATAAATGAATGAGCATTGCTATGTTCCAATAAAATTTTGTTTACAAAAGCAGGCCAATGGTTTGCCTACCCATATTATATACCATAACATACCACATACTGTTAAATATGATGCCGTGAACCATACTGTATGGCTTCATTATATATTTCATCCTGTTCATATTTTTTACACAATTCTTCTTATAATCTTGTTGCATCTGATCATTTAAACTTGGCCCTCCTAACTGTATTAATGATGCAAAATTGTTCAGAGCAGTAACGTTTAAGGTATAGCCTTACCCCAGTGAAAGAATACCCTACTTGTTTACTATTACAGTACTATAAAATACTGACCAAAAAAATCCCTGAAGGTAATATTATTATTTCAGAGGTTAGAAACTAAATCTGAAAGAAATTAAATTAATTATTGAAGTTCATATAAATAATGAGTTTCAGAGCCAAGGGTCAAAACATTTTTTCTGACACCAAACCAATTACTGGGAACTGCCTCCCTATGCACTGAATGTGTAACCAGAAATTTGGTTTAGGGTACAAACACAATATTTATATTGGCTATCTCTGTTCTTGACTCTTCTATGATTGTGATCTTAGTTTCAGGGCAATTAATATACTTAAGTCTTAGGGCAATCACACTAAAGTTATAGGGGGGTCATAATCCAAAATCCTACTTGTGAAGTAATTCTAGAATAGTAGACATTCTTTAACAGCTCCATCACCAATACAGTATCTTTTGCAACATGATTTTACAGTTATTTATCCAGGATCTAACCTCCCATGTGACCATCAGCAGATCTTTCCCCTTCTAGTATGTTAATTTTTTCCATTTGAAAATAAGGGTCTTGGTCTATATATTATCAAGAAGCTTATCTTTGAACTCAAAATTCTAATTCTCTATCAACTTGACATTCTTCCTCCAAGTTTTTCACTCTTATAGAGACAATCCCATGTGTTTTTCTGTGGTTACAGAATGCACACTGCTTCTGTTGATACATATGTTAAACCAAATGCCCAATTTTGTAGGATATACAACCTTAAAATTTAAAGTAAGAATCAATGCCAAATGTACAGTATAAATGAATATCTTCTTAAAAAATTGTAAACAACACCATGGATGACAAGATTTTCAGGGAGTTCACCTGTAGTATTCTGAAAATGGGAAGGCAAAATAAGGCATGCTAAACCTGAGAATGTGGGCAGATATGTACAGACGGGAACATCAGTGAACAAGCACCCATATGCATGTTGTCAGGTCAGATGGAGAGCCACTGAAAATAGATCAGAAAGCTGTAAAGCCTGACAAAAGGATGCATTTGAAACAGCAGAATTTAAATTCAATCTCAATGGGGAAAAAAAGACTCAACATCATTCTGCTTCCCTAGTAAGATATGACTATGACATGTTGACCATTCAGAAAACAAGAGGCACCCAGCCAAGGAGAGAAACACGGTTTTGGACAAACACATCAACAAAGAAAGCGTTCCAGGCCTTCCTGAGAATTCATCAGTCCAGCCAATGCCTGCTTCAGATGAATTGTTTTTACCATTCATAGCAAAGTGAAAAAAAGTAAGAACTTCTTTCACAAGCTGTATTTATTTAAATGATAGTATTATTTTCTTGGATTATGTATTTCCTTTCTTTTGTCATTGTTGCAAAAATTCCTTTCTTTTAGATAAAATAATGAGAGTAAATGATAGTTGAATTGACTTTCTTCTTTAGTGTCTCAACAAGATAAAGTAAAGTTTGTCAACTTTCTATCAGCTCTGTCAAAAAAAAATCAATTATCTTAGTTCATGAAATCCAAAATGCTAAGGGGGCTGACTTGTCTGACACTTGGACATTATCACTTTGTGAATCCTCACAACTTTATTGTTGAAGGCCTATTTGAATCATACATTTACATTTGTTATTTATAATTGTTTCCTGGATTGAATCATGCAAGACATGTATCGCCATTAATAGTTTATAAATGAAGATGCTGAAGTTTGTAGAAATCAAGGGATAAACTTAACATAGATCAGATCAGACCAAATCAGTCGCTCAGTCGTGTCCGACTCTTTGCGACCCCATGAATCGCAGCACGCCAGGCCTCTCTGTCCATCACCAACTCCCGGAGTTCACTCAGACTCGTGTCCATCAAGTCAGTGATGCCATCCAGCCATCTCATCCTCTGTTGTCCCCTTCTCCTCCTGCCCCCAATCCCTCCCAGCATCAGAGTCTTTTCCAATGAGTCAACTCTTCGCATCAGGTGGCCAAAGTACTGGAGTTTCAGCTTTAGCATCATTCCTTCCAAAGGACTCCCAGGGCTGATCTCCTTCAGAATGGACTGGTTGGATCTCCTTGCAGTCCAAGAGACTCTCAAGAGTCTTCTCCAACACCAATTCTAGGGCACTCAGCCTTCTTCACAGTCCAACTCTCACATCCGTACATGAGCACTGGAAAAACCATAGCCTTGACTAGACGAACCTTTGTTGGCAAAGTAATGTCTCTGCTTTTGAACATGCTATCTAGGTTGGTCATAACTTTCCTTCCAAGGAGTAAGCGTCTTTTAATGTCATGGCTGCAGTCACCATCTGCAGTGATTTTGGAGCCCAGAAAAATAAAGTCTGACACTGTTTCCACTGTTTCCCCATCTATTTCCCATGAAGTGATGGGACCGGATGCCATGATCTTCGTTTTCTGAATGTTGAGCTTTAAGCCAACTTTTTCACTCTCCATTTTCACCTTCATCAAGAGGCTTTTTAGTTCCTCTTCACTTTCTGCCATAAGGGTGGTGTCATCTGCATATCTGAGGTTATTGATATTTCTCCCGGCAATATTGATTCCAGCTTGTGTTTCTTCCAGTCCAGCGTTTCTCATGATGTATGGTCATCTCACCTCACATAACATCAGGGAAATGCAAATGAAAAAAATCAATGAGAAATCACTACACACCTACTAGAATGGACAAAATCCAGAAAACTGACAGTACCAAATGCTTGTGAGGATGTAGAGCAAAAGAAACTCCCATTCACTGCTGGTGGGAATGAAAAATGGTACAGCCAATTTGCAGTACAGTTTGGCTGTTTCTTTCAGTACTAAACATATTCTTACCATAAGATCTCAGTCGTGTCCAACTCTTTTGCAACCCCATTGACTGTAGCCTATCAGGCTCCTCCATCCCTGGGATTTTCCATGCAAGAACACTGGAGTGGGTTGCCATTGCCTTCTCCAAGCAATTGCATTCCTTGGTGTTTAACCAAAGAATTTGAAAACCTACATATACACGAAAACCTGCATATAAATGTTTACAGCAGTTTTATTTATTTCTAGTTGCCAAAACCAGGAAGCAAACAAAATATCCTTCAGTAGGTGAATGGATAAACTGTAGTAATCCAGACAATGAACTATTTTTCAGTGCTAAAAAGAAATAAGTTACCAAGACATGTAAAGTCGTGAAGAAAACACAAATGCATATGACTAAGTGAAAGCAGCCAATCTGAAAAGACTATATCCTGTTTGACTCCACCTATAACGCATTATGAAAAGACAAAACTACAGAGACAAAACTAAAAGATTAATGGGTGCCAGAATTGGGAGTGTTGGGAATGAATAGGTGGCACACAGAGGATTTTTAGGGCAGCGAAACTCCTCTGTTCATAATGAGAGATACATATCACTACACATTTGCCGAAATCCATGGAATGCACAACATCAAGAGGAAACTGTCATGTAAACTATGAACTTTGGGAGACTATGATGCGTCAAGGCAGTTTCATCATCGTTATGTAACAAATGTACCACTTTGGTGGGGATGTTGACTGTGGGTAAGCTACGCATGTGTGGTGGAAGTGGGTATGTGGGAAATACCCATACTTTCCCCTCGACTGTGCTGTTAATAAAACTGTTCTAGTTCACATAATTCAATACTGAAAATACACACAAGCCAATAAAAAAATGGACAGAAGACCTAAATAGACATTTCTTCATATAGTTGGCCAAAATAAGACATATAGTTGGCCAAAAAGCGTATGAAAAGATGCTCACCATTGCTAATCATTAGAGAAATGCAGATCAAATCCCAATGAGGTATGACCTTACACTGGTCAGAATGGCTTGTCATCAAAACGTCTACAAATTCTAGAGAGGGTGTGAAGAAAAGGGAATGTAAATGTGTTGGCGGGAATGTAAATTGGTGCAGCCACTATGGAGAACTATATGGAGTTTCCTTTAAAAAATCTAAAGACAGAACTACCATTGTTGTTCAGTCATTCAGTCATGTCCGACTCTTTGCGACCCCATGGACTGCAGCTCGCCAGGTTTCCCTTCTTCCACCATCTCCTGAAGCTTGCTCAAACTCATGTCTATTGAGTTGGTGATGCCATGAAACCATCTCATCCTCTGTCGTCCCCTTCTCCTCCTGCCTTTAATCTTTCCCAGCATTCAGGTCTTTTCAAATCACGTGGCCAAAGTATTGGAGCTTCAGCTTCAGCATCAGTCCCTCCAATGAATGTTCAAGATTGATTTCCTTTAGGATGGACTGGTTTGGTCTCCTTGCAGTCCAAGGGACTCTCAAGAGTCTTCAACAACACCATAGTTCAAAGACATCAATTCTTTGGCTCTCAACCTTCTTTATGATTCAACTCTCACATCCATACATGACTACTGGAAAAACCATAGCTTTGACTAGAGCTACCATATGATCCAGCAATTGTACTGCCAGGTATATACTCAGGAAAGATGAAAACTCTAATTCAAAAAGATACATGCACCCCAATGTTCATAGTTGTACTATTTACAATAACCAAGACGTGGAAACAACCTAAGTGCTCATCACAGACTGTTGGTTTAAGATGTGGTATACGTGTACAATGGAATATTGCTCAGCCATAGTAAAGAATGAACTATTGCTATTTGTGGTAACATGGATGGATCAAGTAAGTCAACTGTTATATGCTGCTGCTGCTGCTGCTGCTAAGTCACTTCAGTCGTGTCCAACTCTGTGTGACCCCATAGATGGCAGCCCACCAGGCTCCTCCGTCCCTGGGATTCTCCAGGCAAGAACACTGGAGTGGGTTGCCATTTCCTTTTCCAATGCATGAAAGTGAAAAGTGAAAGTGAAGTAGCTCAGTCGTGTCCGACTCTTAACGACCCCATGGACTGCAGCCTACCAGGCTCCTCCATCCATGGGATTTCCCAGGCAAGAGTACTGGAGTGGGGTACCATTGCCTTCTCCCAACTATTATATATATCACGTATATGTGGAATCTAAAAAATAGTACAAATAGACCTATATAAAAAACAGAAACAGACTTATAGACATAGAAAACAAACTTAGGGTTACCAAAGGGGAAAGGAAGAGAGGGAAAAATGAATTAGGATTATAAGATTAACAGAAACATGCTACTATACATAAAACAGATAAGCAACAAAGATTTGCTGTATAGCATAGGGAATTATAGTCAATATTTTGCAATAACTTGTAATGGAAAATAATCTGAAAAAATATATGTATGACAGAATCACTTTGTTATATACATGAAACTAACACAATGGTGTAAGTCAACTATACTTAAATTTTAAAAAAGGAGTAGTAAATGAAAGTTTCCATAAAAAAAAAACTACTCTAAAACATTAATTATTAATGTTTTTAATGGCTGTCCCTGACAGTTCTGTCCTTCCTCATAAACAATGCAGCCTCAGACACTTGATCACAAATGGCAGAAATCCAACTGAAAGTTGGCAAAACTCATTCTTCAAAGGAAAGCAAAAAGTAATCAACAGACAGACTCTCATACTTACTAGCAACCTCCATGACTCAAACATTACATTTTTCCCAAACAGCAAAGAAGATGTAAGTGATTTTAAATGTTTATGTGTTTTACTGTGGCTCAATCTATCAGAATACTTCATAGCATTTGGATATACTCCACATTGGAAGAGTTGGAGAAACAGTTGGCAGCATTTTCTGTGTTTCATTATAATTTTGAGGGGGGACATTTGAGATTAATCTGCAATTAAAAAGAGGTTTGGCTGTGATGAACTGATGTAATTCACAATTTAGCTTATTTGAGGAAAATAACAACACTCACATTTGCCATAGGCAAAGATGAGATGCACAATTCAGAAGGGGAGTACCAGCTTGTTGATAGTACTATAGATTAGGAATTAAAAGGGCAGGACAAACATCTAGGGGCAATCATTTGACATTCTGTGAAATAAAATGGAGGCTTTGCTTAGCAACCTTTTCAAAGAGACTCATCCAAGAAGCTTTGATACTGATACCCTTAGTGTAGCTACAGCCTAATTATGGGTGCAGTTTTGAAAGAAGGAATGATTTTATATTGAACTGTTAAGAATGTGAGCTGGAGCCTTGAGTAATATGAAAGATGTGAAACTAGTAATCCTAGAGGAAATCCTTCAATTCCATCCTTATATGGGAGAAAACTCAAATTCTCATGGTTTAAAATTTTAAATCCTGGGGAAATTATAACTGGTCCAGTTTATTTGGTGAGTCACTCTGGGTTTGCAAAACCAATATTTACCCTTTGAGTGGGTTTCTAGAAAGCCTATGTCCTTGTGAGGCTTATTGCTATATTCCCTTCTCTAAAAAATCCTCTAGTGTTACAAATGAAAGAAACAATGACAAAAGGTGCTTTTCGCCCAAGCTTTGGGGCCTAAAAAGGAGGATAAAGTTAAGTTTCATTTCACAGAAGATGAACTCCAGCTAAGGCTCGATGGTCCCAATATTTCATCCAATCAGTAAACAAATATGGAGGGAATGAAAGTTTTAAATATCAAACTGTATTTTGCTTCTCTGAAGAAAATCCACAGCCCTTCTGCTGTGACAATTAGGCCAAGAAGCTGAGGCAGTTTAGTTCAGGGAAAGAGAGACCAGATCTTTCCAAGAGGAAAACTAAGAAGCTTTGGCAGAGTGGACAGGAGGAGTCTTGGGGGAGACCTAAAAAAAAGGCAAGAATTCATATCCTTGTGTTTTCCCAGCCATGTCTGGTAAATTCACCTTAGGATGCCAACATGCTATACACAGACAAAATAGATAAAACATGCTATATACAGACAAATCCAGAATTAAGGACTTTCACCTCAGACACCAGAATGTTATGGGAGTGCCACAAAAGGGCTTGCTCCAGGAAGAGAACTCAGAGAATTGGAGGGCAAGAATCCAGTACAGTACTGTCCAACAGAAGTAAAAAGGAAACCACATATACAACTAAAAATTTTTGGATAACCACATTGTAAAAACTAAAAATAAACAGTTAAACTAATTTTAATAATGTAGCTTATTTCGGAGAAGGCAATGGCACCCCACTCCAGTACTCTTGCCTGGAAAATCCCATGGATGGAGGAGCCTGGTAGGCTGCAGTCCATGGGGTCGCTAGGAGTCAGACACGACTGAGCGACTTCCCTTTCATTTTCCACTTCATGCTTTGGAGAAGAAAATGGCATCCCACTCCAGTACTCTTGCCTGGAGAATCTCAGGGATGGAGGAGCCTGGTGGGCTGCCATCTATTGGGTCATACAGAGTCAGACACGACTGACATGACTTAGCAGTAGCAGTAGCTTATTTAATCTGACACAAGCAAAACATTGTCATTTTGGTAACTAATCAATATGAAATTATTAATCAGGTATTTTACATCTCTGAAAGCCAGTATATATCTCACAGGATTTCATTTACAGTACATCTCATTTCAGACTAGACGCATTTCAGGCACTAACTAGCCATATGTATTGGATAGCACAGACCTAGAATAAACTGAGTGCAAACTCTGGGATAGTTAAAAATGGAAGAAACCAAACGAATCTGACTGTACCACTCTACTTATTTTTTGACAAATCTATAACAACGTCTACCATGTATAAGAGACTGGGCTGAATAAGACTCTGAATCGCTCATGAAGCTCAGACGTGGGCCCACAATAAAAAAAAAAAATAAAGACATAATATAGAAACAAAAAAAGCAACAGTGTGGGAATCAAGGAAGGTAGTCCTTACTTTTTCTGGATTTATCTAGGCTGTAAATTCCTTGAGGGCTGCAACCAAATCTGTCTTATTCGCCATTTTCTCAGTAGTAGACAACAGAGGGCTCCATAAAACTTTGGCGAATGAGGGAACAAGTGAATGATTTCTGATCAGAGAGATCTAGGGCAGAAGAAGCCTCTCATTGGACATGATGTTCGAAATTGGTTTAGAAGAACAAATTGTTCTTCACGTTGGACAGTGGGATACTTGAGACCAAACATCTGAATGTCCTGGAAGGTGAACATCTAAGGCGCATTCAGTCAATGATATTTGACTTCGGAGGCAGGAGTGTAGATGAGGATGGAAGATGAGATGGGAAAGATAAGCTGGGGCCAGATGGTGAAAAGTGTGGAAGGCTTTTTATGAATTATTTGTAGCATCAGTCTATTCTAGCCACCTGCTGATAGCACTAAAGTGTAGAAAAGATTCCCACAATGCTAAAGCAGACTTCTCTTGCAATATATTGATCTCCTGTTTTTTGAGTTCTCAGAAAGCAATCAACCATCAGACAGCCAAATGGTTGTAAGCAGCAGCATATATTCTTTGAGTCTACTATACACTGCTATTGAATTCTCCCCATCTCAGTTAACCTTTTTTTCCCTCTTAAATAAAGTTACTGAGAGAATAATAAAAGGAGGGAATAAGATGAAAATGGGCTGGTTTACATTTCACCCCAAAAATAATAGAATGAGATTTTTTTTTTAATAGGAAGAGGAGTGGCAATTTTTGCTCACTGCTATCATCAAGCCTCCTTTCAAGGATTTCTTATCTACTGAAGTAATATCAAACACGCCATCCAACTGGTGATATTAATGCATAAATCGCAGGAATACATCTGCAAATGTTTGTGCTGTAAAAAAATAGAATGTTCCTGAGTAATATGGTACTTTATAAATTCAATGTGCATACAGCAATAGCAAGTTTAGAGAGTGGCAATAAACAAAACAAAACAAAAAAAGAAGGGAGGATAGTTTATGAAGCTTATAAAGGCATTTATTCCAGCATTTGGGTAATTGGAAATTTGATTATTCCTGACCTAATTTGCTGCTGCTGCTGCTAAGTCACTTCAGTCATGTCCGACTCTGTGTGACCCCATAGATGGCAGCCTATCAGGCTCCCCCGTCCCTGGGATTCTCCAGGCAAGAACACTGGAGTGGGGTGCCATTGCCTTCTCCACCCGACCCAATTTGGGTCCATGTTAAAACAGAGATGGCATTACAGCTGCTGGACAAAAACGTCAACACTGTGGATGTGTGAAAACACAGTTTCTTTGTTCTTTAGCATCAGTGCACAGGGTATGGCTCCAAGTGGTATGCAACTTAGGACAGAAAAAAGATACGGTGGCTTGTGAAACAGATCCTCTGTTCATCATTGGCACAAAATCAAAGGAGGAATAATCTTCACCGTCCTTGGTACCTTTACTGGATCTCCACCCTGAAGACAAGTAATGTTATACATATATGCCTTCAGGATTAAAACCCGATGAGATAGGATTCTGTAGAATACGCAGGTTACTGGGGAGCTGCCGAGAGGAGCCAGGCCGCTTCAGAGACCCGGACTGGAATGGTGCCTCCCTTTCTATGTCTGCATGCAAGGCCTCCACTTCAATGGGTTCCGCTGGCAGAACAGTGACTTTCGTCCCTGTCTGCTGGATAAACTGCTGGAGGTTGACTTGCCGCAGCTCTTTGGTCAACTGCTCCAATTCTTGTTCTTTGTCCTGTAATCGTTTGGTGGCTTGGCCAAGAGATCTTTCCACAGCTTTAATACCATTTTCCAGCCTTAGACTCTGCTGGCCTTGAATGTCAATTTCCCCTCTGACCTTACCGATCTTGCCTTTAACCTCTTCTTCATTTACTTGTGCCTCTTGGACTTCCCGTTGCAATTTTTCTGCTTCAAGACCACTTTCCATAGTCTGAATTTGAGCCAAATAGTCCTTTAACTTGCTTTCACATTCTGTTATTTTCTGTCTTATTTCTTGAAGTTGATCTTTCAGCTGTTTTTCATTTTCCTGTTCAACCTGTAATTCATTTTCCTGCTTTACGTTTCCTGCTTTACGTTTCCAGAATAAGCTTTCGATGCCAGGACAGTGACTGCTTGAAAGCTGCAGGAGCTCTATTCCAATGCATTTTATATATTTTTAGAAACCAAATAAATGCAGATAACTATTTAGTATACTAATTATATTAAACCAGCAGAAATATAAAGGCAATAAAGTATATACATATATATATATGGGGGGAGGGGAAAGGTTAAAAAAATAGGTTTACAGCCAGACGCAGTGATAAGCCCTAAATGTATTTCTCAATCTGTCTTTCTTTATTGACCCGAAGAGGATTTGAGTTGCTGCAGCTTTAAACAGAAAATTGCCATGTTCACCTACTATGAACCCATAAGTATGCTTTTAGTACTGCTTTGCTTATGTACAAGTAAAATACCTGTAATCTGTATTATATGTAATTATTTCTTTTCTTTTGACTGTCATTTCAAAATGTATATTTTCTGATAATTATCATGAGCTGTAAAACAAAGGATCAATATCTGATATTCTCCCAAATAATAAATTTTCAGGATTCACTGGGGCATTAAAAAAAAAAAAAACAAACAGAGATGGTGCCGTGCGATGATTAATAAAATAAACATTACAGTCAGATAAACAAGGACTCCATTATTGGCTCCTTTTCTTGCTAGAACATGACTTTATTATCTGTTTTTCATATTTTTTCATCTGCAAAATGGAATAACAAAAATAGTATCTAACTCCAACGGTTCTTACAAACAGTAAGCAATATTTTAAAGAAATGCCTGACATACAGTAAAAAGCTCAATAAAAGATAACTATTGTTTTAATTTTTGTCCATTAAGCAATTATTGAACAGCTACTATGTGCAAGATTCCAGAAATTCAGAGGTAAAAAATATCTGACTTGAAAAAGTTTACTTACTCTAGCAAATATTTTTGATGAAAGCATCCTTCATTACCTAGGCTTAGACTACATGCTCTCTACAGTGATGGCCAGGTTTTCTCATGCTCTTTCACATTGCCCAGGGTTTCTCAATCTTGAAACAACTGACATTCAGTGCTGGTTAATACTTTGTTGTGGGGAGCTACCCTTCACATTGTTGAATGTTTAGACACATCATTGGCATCTACCCACAAGATCCCAGTAGAAGCCCCAGTTGTGATAACCAACAACATCTCCTGACATCACCAAATGTTCCCTGGGGTTGAGGGGAGGGTGCAAAGTCTTCCTTGGTTGAAAACCACTAGCCTAGCCTGATGGGGACTGTGTTCCCAAGTCTTTATAAACAGGTAGGTATAAACTGACAGAACTAAAGATAGAAAATATTCTATCACCTAAGTTAGGGTTTCTAATTTTTATTTGTTAAGGAGCCATTGCCTAAATTAGCCAGCACAGTTAAGGTTCTATGTAGTCATCAAACCTAACTCCACATAGAACAGTTTGGTGGTACAGTCACTTACCATTACAGGGTCTTCTGAATCCTGCCCCTCCTCTGTATTCCTATAGTCTCTTTCCTATTTCAAGCATTCTCTCCCCTCACTAGAGACACTGTATCCCTTGAGCTAGGCTCAAGCCTCTTGTTGTTCCCAGCTCACCCTACATACAGTAAGGATATTGATCTCCCCCAAACACAGCTCTGGTTAGATATTCTCCTTTTCAAAAGCTTGTTCTTATTCTGAGCTGTATTTTATAACTGTTTCCCTGGCAGCAAGAGTAACCAATTCTTCCCATTTTGTTCAAGATTTTCCCAGTTTTAACATTTTAGCATCGAAAGACTGAAGAAGCCCTTGTCCCAGGCAAACTAGCATGATGGATGACCCATAGCAGGGAGCCCCGTTTATTTCCAGACAATTCTGTGGAACTCTAGAATGTATACAACAGATATGAATCTTTGGTTCAAAGACAGATGGTGAAATTTGTCATAACTGCTTATTTTTGTTATTTTAAAAATAATTTAGACTAAGTTCTGACTTCAACTTTCTGACTTCATTTTTAGAAGGAAAGAAAAATCTTAGTCTAACCTATGATCTCGCCTTCACAGACTGCCTCAGTGCTGGGATTCTAAGCAGAGGCCCAGGTGAGGGGTAAAGGGACTTCCCTGGCCCTCAGTCAAGTGTGGTGCCCGGGAAGCAGCTGCTGAGTTCTTTACTGTCCCTGTGCCTTAGGCCCCTTCCAGTGCTGAAGCCTCTGCTGCTTCTGGGTCATGTCTGCCTTTGCTCTGAGGCCCTGCCTCCTCTGAGCAGCCTGGATGGAGGGAGTTCAGGGGCTTCATAAGCCCTGCTTTTGGTCCCTTCTCACTGCAATTGGGAGGAATTTCCCCAACTTAGGGGGTAGAAAAGGGGAAGTTGCAGTTGTCCCCTTGCTTCTTTAGCACCTTTTAGTATACCTGTAGATTTTTGCATTAAAAAAAATTTTTTTTTATTGAAGGATAATTGCTTTATGTAATTTTGTTGTTTTCCGTCAAACCTCAACATTAATCAGCCATAGGTATACATATATCCTCTCTCCCTTTTGAACCTCCCTCCCATCTCCCTCCCCATCCCACCCCTCTAGGTTGATACAGAGCCCCTGTTTAAGTTTCCTGAGCTATACAGCAAATTCCCATTGGCTATCTATTTTACATATGGAAATGGAGAAGGAAATGGCAACCCACTCCAGTGTTCTTGCCTGGAGAATCCCAGGGATGGGGGAGCCTGGTGGGCTGCCATCTATGGGGTCGCACAGAGTCGGACACGACTGAAGCGACTTAGCAACAGCAGCAGCAATGTAAGTTTCCATGTTACTCTTTCCATACATCTTACCCTCTCTTCCCCTCTGCCATGTCCATAAGTCTATTCTCTATGTCTTTCTTTCCTGCTGCCCTATAAATAAATTCTTCAGTACCATTTCTCTAGATTCCATATATATGCATTAGAATATGATATTTATCTTTCTCTTTCTGACTCACTTCACTCTGTATTATAGGTTCTAGGTTCATCCACCTCATCAGAACTGACTCAAATGCATTCCTTTTATGGCTGAGTAATATTCTGTTGTGTATATGTACCACTACTTCTTTATTCATTTATCTGTCAATGGACATCTAGGTTGCTTCCATGTTCTAGCTATTGTAAATAGTGCTGCAATGAATGTGATACATGTGTCTTTTTCAATTTTGGTTTCCTCAGGGTATATGCCTAGGAGTGGGATTACTGGGTCATATACTGGTTTTATTCCTAGTTTTTTAAGGAATCTCCATACCATCTTCCACAGTGGCTGTATCAACTTACATTCCCACCAACAATGCAAGAGTGTTCCCTTTTCTCCACACCCTCTCCAGCATTCATTTTTTGTAGACTTTTTGATGAGGGCCATTCTGACTGGTGTGAGGTGATATCTAATTGTAGTTTTGACTTGCATTTCTCTAATAATGAGCAATGTTGAGCATCTTTTCATGTGTTTTTTAGCCACCTGTATTCCTTCTTTGGAGAAAAGTCTGTTTAGGTCTTTTTCTCACTTTTTGATTGGTTTGTTTGTTTTTCTGGTATTGAGTTGTATGAGCTGCTTGTATATTTTGGAAATCAATCCTTTGTCTGTTGTTTCATTTGCTATTATTTTCTCCGATTCTGAGGCTTGTCTTTTCACCTTGCTTATAGTTTTCTTTGCTGTGCGAAAGCTTTTAAGATTAATGAGGTTCCACTTGTGAAACTCAGCAGGCCCAAACTGACAAACTGGTTTGGTGTCCAGAAACTCAAAAGGCTTTTAAGGTTCTTCAGACTGCTCTCACTTGTTTACTTTTCTTTTTATTTCCATTACTCTAAAGGGTGGATCATAGAGGATCTTGCTTTGATTTATGTCATCGAGTGTTCTGCCTATGTTTTCCTCTAAGAGTTTTATAGTTTCTGGTCTTACATTTAGGTCTTTAATCCATTTTAGGTTTATCTTTGTGTATAGTGTTAGGAAGTGTTCTAACTTCATTCTTTTATGTTTAGCTGTCCAGTTTTCCTAACACCATTTATTGAAGAGGCTGTCTTTACCCCATTGTATATTCTTGCTTCTTTTGTCAAAATCAAGGTACCCATAGGTGCATTGGTTTATTTCTGGATTTTCTATCTTGTTGCATTGATCTATATTTCTATTTTTGTGCCAGTACCATACTGTCTTAATGACTGTAGCTTTGTAGCATAATCTGAGGTCAGGAAGGTTGATTCCGTCAGCTCCATTCTTCTTTCTCAAGACTACTTGGCTATGCAGGATCTTTTGTGTTTCCATATGAATTGTGAAATTTTTTGTTCGAGTTCTGTGAAAAGTTTCATTGGTAATTTGATAGGGATCACATTGAATCTGCAGATTGCATTTGGTAGTATAGTCATTTTCACAATATTGATTCTTCCTACCCAGGCATATGAAATATTTCTGTAACATGGAATATCTCTCCATGTTACATGGAGAGATATGAATCCATGAAACATGATTTCTTTCATCAGTGTCACAATTTTCTGTGTACAGTTCTTTTGCATCCTTAGGTAAGTTTATTCCTAGATATTTAATTCTTTTTGTTGCAATGGTGAATGGGATTGATTCCTTAAATGATGTTTCTGATTTTTCATTGTTAGTATATAGAAATGCAAGTGATTTCTGTGTGTTGATTTTGTTTTCTGCAACTTTGCTAAATTCACTGATTAGCTCTAGCAGTTTTCTGACACTATCTTTAGGGTTTTCTACGTACTGTATCACATCACCTGCAAACAGGGAGAGCTTTACTTCTTCTCTTCTGGTATGTATTTCTTTTATTTCTTTTTGTTCTCTGATTGCTGTAGCTAGGACTTCCAGAACTGTGTTGAATAATAGTGGTGAAAGTGGACCCTCTCGTCTTGTTCCTGACCTTAGCGGGAATGCTTTCAGTGTTTTGCCATTGAGAGTAATGTTTGCTGTAGGCTTATCATATATGGCCTTTGCTATGTTGAGGTAGGTTCCTTCTATGCCCATTTTTTGAAGAGTTTTAATCATAAATATATGCTGAATTTTATCAAAAGCTTTTTTTCCATCTATTGAGATTATCATATGGCTTTTATCTTTCAATTTGTTAATATGGTGTATCACAATAATTGATTTGTGTATACTGAAGAAATCCTTGCATCCCTGGAATAAACCCAACTTGATCATGGTATATGAGCTTTTGATGTGTTGCTGAATTCGGTTTGCTAAAGTTTTGTTGAGGATTTTTGCATCTATGTTCATCAATGATATTGGCCTGTAGTTTTCTTTTTTTGTGTTGTCTTTTTCTGGTTTTGGTATCAGGGTGATGGTGGCCTCATAGAATGAGTTTGAAAGTGTTCCTTCCTCTGCAATTATTTGAAAGAGTTTTAGAAGGATAGGCATTAGCTCTTCTCTTAATGTTTGACAGAATTCTGTGAAGCCATATGGTCCTGGGATTTTGTCTTTGGGGAGATTTTTGATAATAGCTTTAATTTCAGTGCTTCTAATTGGGTTGTTCATTATTTCTATTTCTTTATGATTCAATCTCGGAAGATTGACCTTTTCTAAGAATCTGTCCATTTCTTCCAGGTTATCCATTTTATGCCATATAGTTGTTCATAACAGTCTCTTATAATCCTTTGTGTTGCTGCAATGTCTGTTGTAATCTCTCGTTTTTCATTTCTAATTTTATTGATTAGGTTCTTCTCTCTCTTTTTCTTGATGAGTCTGGCTAAAGGTTTGTCAATATTGTTTATCTTCTCAAAGAACAAGCTTCTAGTTTTATTAATCTTTATTATTGTTTCATTTCTTTTTCATTTATTTCTGTTCGGATCTTTATGATTTCTTTCTTTCTACTAATTTTGGGTTTTTTTTAATTCTTCTTTTTCCAGTTGTTTTAGGTATAAAGTTAGGTTGTCTACTCAATGTTTTTCTTGTTTCTTGAGGTAGGATTGTATTGCTATAAACTTCCCTCTTAGAACTGCTTTTGCTGCATCCCATACGTTTTGAGTTGTTGTGTTTTCATTGTCATTTATTTCTAGAACTTTTTAATTTCCCTTCTTATTTCTTCAGTAATCTGGTGGTTACTTATAAATGTGTTATTTAATCTCCATGTGCTTTTGTTTCTTAGAGATTTTTTTTCTTATAATTGATATCTAGTCTCAGCGTTGTGGTTGGAGAAGATGCTTGATATGATTTCAATTTTCTTAAATTTACTGAGGTTTGCTTTGTGACCCAAAATGTGGTCTATCCTGGAGAATGTTCCATGTGCACTTGAGAATAAGGTATATTCTTCTGCATTTATGGAATGTCCTGAAGATATCAATGAGATCCATCTCATCTAATGTATCATTTAAGATTTGTGTTTCCTTATTAATTTTCTGTTTTGATGATCTGACCATTGGTGTGAGAGGGGTGTTAAAGCTTCCTACTATTATTGTGTTACTGTCAATTTCTCCTTATATGTCTGTTAGTGTTTCTCTTATGCATTGAGGTGCTCCTATGTTGGGTGAATAGGTATTTACAATTGTTATGTCTTCCTCTTGGATTGATCCCTTGATCATTATGTAGTGTCCTTCCTTGTCTCTTGTTCAGTTCAGTTCAGTTCAGTTCAGTCGCTCAGTCGTGTCTGACTCTTTGCGACCCCATGAATCGCAGCACGCCAGGCCTCCCTGTCCAACACCAACTCTTGGAGTTCACTCAGACTCATGTCCATCGAGTCAGTGATGCCATCCAGCCATCTCATCCTCTGTCGTCCCCTTCTCCCCCTGCCCCCAATCCCTCCCAGCATCAGAGTCTTTTCCAATGAGTCAGCATTTCACATGAGGTGGCCAAAGTACTGGACTTTCAGCTTTAGCATCATTCCTTCCAAAGAAATCCCAGGGCTGATCTCCTTCAGAATGGACTGGTTGGATCTCCTTGCTGTCCAAGGGACTCTCAAGAGTCTTCTCCAACACCACAGTTCAAAAGCATCAATTCTTGGGTGCTCAGCCTTCTTCACAGTCCAACTCTCACATCCATACATGACCACAGGAAAAACCATAGCCTTGACTAGATGGACTTCTGTTGGCAAAGTAATGTCTCTGCTTTTGAATATGCTATCTAGGTTGGTCATAACTTTCCTTCCAAGGAGTAAGCGTCTTTTAATGTCATGGCTGCAGTCACCATCTGCAGTGATTTTGGAGCCCAGAAAAATAAAGTCTGACACTGTTTCCACTGTTTCCCCATCTATTTCCCATGAAGTGATGGGATAGATGCCATGATCTTCATTTTCTGAATGTTGAGCTTTAAGCCAACTTTTTCACTCTCCACTTTCACCTTCATCAAGAGGCTTTTGAGTTCCTCTTCACTTTCTGCCATATGCATATCTGAGGTTACTGATATTTCTCCCGGCAATCTTGATTCCAGCTTGTGTTTCTTCCAGCCCAGCGTTTCTCATGATGTACTCTGCATATAAGTTAAATAAGCAGGGTGACGATATACAGCCTTGATGTACTCCTTTTCCTATTTGGAACCAGTCTGTTGTTCCATGTCCAGTTCTAACTGTTGCTTCCTGACCTGCATACAGATTTCTCAAGAGGCAGGTCAGGTGGTTTGGTATTCCCATCTCTTGAAGAATTCTCCACAGTTTATGGTGATCCACACAGTCAAAGGCTTTGGCATAGTCAATAAAGCAGAAATAGATGTTTTTCTGGAACTCTCTTGCTTTTTCCATGATCCAGCAGATGTTGGCAATTTGATCTCTGGTTCCTCTGCCTTTTCTCAAACCAGCTTGAACATCAGGAAGTTCACGGTTCACATATTGCTGAAGGCTGGCTTGGAGAATTTTGAGCATTACTTTACTAGCATGTGAGATGAGTGCAATTGTGTGGCAGTTTGAGCATTCTTTGGCATTGCCTTTCTTTGGGATTGGAATGAAAACGGCCCTTTTCCAGTCCTGTGGCCACTGCTTAGTTTTCCAAATTTGCTGGCATATTGAGTGCAGCACTTTCACAGCATCATCTTTCAGGATTTGAAATAGCTCAACTGGAATTCTATCACCTCCACTAGCTTTGTTCGTAGTGATGCTTTCTAAAGCCCACTTGACTTTACATTCCAGGATGTCTGGCTCTAGGTGAGTGATCACACCATTGTGATTATCTGGGTCGTGAAGATCTTTTTTGTACAGTTCTTCTGTGTATTCTTGCCACCTCATCTTAATATCTTCTGCTTCTGTTAGGTCCATAGCATTTCTGTCCTTTATTGAGCCCATCTTTGCATGAAATGTTCCCTTGGTATCTCTGATTTTCTTGAAGAGATCTCTAGTCTTTCCCATTCTGTTGTTTTCCTCTATTTCTTTGCATTGATCACTGAGGAAGGCTTTCTTATCTCTCCTTGCTATTCTTTGGAACTCTTCATTCAGATGCTTATATCTTTCCTTTTCTCCTTTGCTTTTTGCTTCTCTTCTTTTCACAGCTATTTGTAAGGCCTCCCCAGACAGCCATTTTGCTTTTTTGCGTTTCTTTTCCATGGGGATGGTCTTGATCCCTGTCTCCTGTACAATGTCATGAACCTCATTCCATAGTTCATCAGGCACTCTATCTTTCAGATCTAGGCCCTTAAATCTATTTCTCACTTCCACTGTATAATCATAAGGGATTTGATTTAGGTCATACCTGAATGGTCTAGTGGTTTTCCCTACTTTCTTCAATTTAAGTCTGAATTTGGCAATAAGGAGTTCATGATCTGAGCCACAGTCAGCTCCTGGTCTTGTTTTTGTTGACTGTATAGAGCTTCTCCATCTTTGGCTGCAAAGAATATAATCAATCTGATTTCGGTGTTGACCATCTGGTGATGTCCATGTGTAGAGTATTCTCTTGTGTTGTTGGAAGAGGTTATTTGCTATGACCAGTGCATTTTCTTGGCAAAACTCTATTAGTCTTTGCCCTGCTTCATTCCGTATTCCAAGGCCAAATTTGCCTGTTACTTCAGGTGTTTCTTGACTTCCTACTTTTGCATTCCAGTCCCCTATAATGAAAAGGACATCTTTTTTTTGTTTTATCTCTTGTAATATTCTTTAATTTTAAGGTCTGTTTTGTCTGATATGAGGATTGCTACTCCAGCTTTCTTTTGCTTCCCATTTGCATGGAATATATTTTTCCATCCTCTCACTTTTAGTCTATATGTTACTTTATGTCTGAGGTGGGTTTCTTGTACACAACATATATATGGGTCTTGTTTTTGTGTTCATTCAGCCAGTCTGTGTCTTTTGGTTGGAGCATTTAATCCATTTACATTTAAAGTAATTATTGATATATATGTTCTTCTTGCCATTTTCTTAATTGTTTGGAGTTGATTTTGTAGATCTTTTTTCTTCTCTTGTATTTCTTGACTATATAAGTCCTTTCAACATTTGTTGTAAAGCTGATTTGGTGGTACTGAATTATCTTAACTTTTGCTTGTTTGAAAAGCTTTTTATTTCTCTGTCAATTTTGAACGAGATCCTTGCCAGGTCTAGTAATCTTCATTGTAGATTTTTCTCTTTCAGTACTTTAAATATATCCTGCATTTCCTTTTGGCCTGCAGTTTCTGCTGAAAGATCAGCTATTAAGCCTATGGGATTGCCCTTGCATGTTACTTGTTGCTTTTCCTTTGCTGCTCTTAATATTCTTTCATTGTGTTTAGTCTTTGTTACTTTGATTAGTATGTGTCTTGCATGTTTCTCCTTCGGTTTATCCTATATGGGACTCTTTGTGCCTCTTGGACTTGATTGAGTCTTTTCCTTTTCCATGTTGAGGAAATTTTCAACTATATTCTCTTTAAAAATTTTCTCATAACCCTTCTTTTTCTCTTCTTCTTCTGGGACCCCTATAATTCGAATGTTGGTATGTTTGATATTGTCCCAGAGGTCTCTGAGACTACCGTCAGTTCTTTTCATTCTTTTTACTTTATTCTGCTCTTCAGAAGTAATTTCCACCATTTTATAATACAGCTCACTGATTCACTCTTCTGCTTCAGATATTCCGCTATTGATTCCTTCAAGAGTGTTTCTAATTTCAGTAATTGTGTTGTTTGTCTCTGTATGTTTATTCTTTAATTCTTCTAGGTCTTTGTTAATTGATTCTTGCATTTTCTCCATTTTGTTTTCAAGGTTTTTGATCATATTTACTATTATTCTGAATTCTTTATCAGGTAGCTTGCCTATTTCCTCTTCATTTATTTGGACTTCTGTGTTTCTAGATTGTTCCTTCATTTGTGTAGTACATCTCTGCCTTTTCATTATTTTTTTTAACTTATTATGCTTGAGGTCTCCTTTTCCCAGGCTTAAAGGTTGAATTCATTCTTCCTTTTGGTTTCTGCCCTCCTAAGGTTGTTCCAGTGATGTGTGCAACCTACGTATAGGGTGATATTTGTGCTGAGTTTCTTGTTTGTTTGTTTGTTTTTCCTCAGTGGGCAAGGCTGAGTGAGGTGGTAATCCTGTCTGCTGATGATTGTGTTTGATTTTCATCTTGTTTGTTGTTTAGATGAAGTGTCCTGCACAGGGTTTTACTGGTGGTTGGGTGGTACTGGGTCTTGCATTCAAGTAGTTTCCTTTGTGTGAGTTTTCACTATTTGATAATCCCTAGGGTTAGCAGCAGCAGCAGGGTTAGTTTTCCAGTAGTCTAGGTTCTTGGAGTCAGTGCTCCCACTCCAAAGGGTCGGGACTTGATATCTGATCAGGAAAAAAGTTTCCACAAGTGGTTTTTTATGGCATTAAGTGCTGCTGCTGCTACTGCTAAGTCACATCAGTCATGTCCGACTCTGTGTGACCCCGTAGAAGGAAGCCCACCAGGCTCCTCTGTCCCTGGGATTCTCTAGGCATTAAGTGAGATGAAAACAAATACCCAAAAACGAGAGACCAAAGATGAACCTCAGACAAATGGCAGTTACAAAATCAGGCAAATAGTAATTAAAATAATGGAACATACACATACACATATACACCCATAAGCAAAGTCAAAACAGTCCAACAAAAATAAAGTACAGTAGATTGACCCAACGAACAAAGAAATAAAAAATTATATTTACCATTTAAGAACAAAACTAACTAAAGCAAAAACTGAAAAGCCAAACTAAAGCAAGGACCAAGTGGGAAACAAAACACTGTAAACAAAACTAACAAATATGCAGAAAGGAAAGGAAAGAAAGAAAAGAAAGAAATAATAGATATGTAAAGTTAGATAGAGGTAGATGAAGAAGATTTATATACATTAAAGATTAATTGCAAGGGGAAAAGAACATCAGGAAAAGCAAACAAAGAGATAAATGTAGAAAAAACAATAATAAGTTAAAAAAATTAAAAATAGAGAAAAGAAAGGAAAAAAAGAAAACTCCAGAGAAATGTAAAAGCCCCGTAGAGGCAGAGGCTTATAACAACAATAAAAATTGTGACTGAGAAAAAAAAAAGCTCAAAAGCTTAAATAGATTTCATAGTGGCAACAAAATTGACAACTACAATGGGGTGGAGGGGGCAGAAAATAAATCCAAAAGAATCTACAGAACAAGTCAAAACATAAGAATAATAAATGTTTTTCTTGAGTCACTGCTCTCAGAGTCCTTTCCTTCGCTGGGAGTCATAGTCCACCTCACTTCCCTAGGATGCCCTCCAACACTGTGCTGATCTCTGGACCTGTTGTGGTGGCATCTCAGATTCTAATCAGGTCCTACTCCTGTGTGTTGTTGCCTCCAATGTCCACAGCTATTAGAACTACTGTTTCTTTTGTGGGTGCTCTCAGTGTTTTTTTATATATTCCATAGCCACAGAGTCTGCCTAATTGATTGTGTGGATTTAACCTGCAGCATGTACAGCTGGTGGGAAAGTTTTGGGTCTTCTTCCTTAGCCACACTGCCCCTGGGTTTCAGTCATAGTTTTATTTCCACCTCTGCATGTAGGTTGTCCACTGGGGTTTGCTCTCGAGGCTGCCCTGGAGGACTTGGGTTTGCCCTTATGAGGGCCAGGTGTGGAAATGAGGCAGCTACTTGGGTTGCAGGGATTCTGGCAGCACCAGGTACTCAGAGGAGTTGGCAGCTAGGGCAGCAGGAAGTATAGTGCTCTAGAAGGGTGTGGCAACCAGTATCAGCCAATACACTCCAGTATTCTTGCCTGGAGATCTGCCCTGACAGAGAAGCCTGGCAGGTCACAGACTATAGGGACGCAAAGAGCTGGACACTACCAAAATGACCTTGTGCACACAGATGCAAGATTTTTTTTTGCCTGTGGCAGCTCTGCCCCAGTGAGAGTTGAGTGTGAAGGTGGCATAGCCACTTGGCTTTCAGGGACCCTGGTGGTACCAAGTGTGCAGGGATATGGACTGCCAGAGTTATGGCCCTATAAGAGTCTTTTTTTCAGTCTCTTATAGCTGGCGATCAGAAGGCCTCTTTGGCCAGTCTTTCTCCATAACTCCACCCATTCAGGCACTTACAGGGTTCCCTTGTCTGGGGTCCTTCTCTGTTGTTCAGCATGTCAGGAACTTAAAGGGTCACCTTGGGTGGGGTCCTACTCTATAGTTCAGCACATCAGTCACTTAAAGGAGCACCTTGGGTGGGGTCCTACTCTGTAGTTCAGTGCGTCAGGCATTTGATGGGCCAGCCTCTCTATTGTTCAGCTGCAGATGCTCGCCTGTTGGGGGAGAGAGGCTATGGTGATGGCTCCACCCTCTACTCGTAACTCAGCAGTATTACCTTGCTTCCATGGCTGCCTGGCTTTCCTCCACAGGCATTTTCCACCACAATCTCCTCCCTCAGATCCCCTTGATCCATGTCTCTGCAGTCAACAGCAGCCCTCACTCTGGGATTGCTCCACAATCCCTAAACCCCAGCTCCCAGCTTCTGTGCTTTCCAGGGAACCTGCATCCCTGTCCAGGGTATGTATGGCTACAGCAAGGACTGTCTGATTCTTATTCCATCTAGGCTGCCACAGATCAGCTGTTTCACTCTCAGTCTTAAATGTTTCTCCTCTGACTCAGACAATTGCCCCAATGTGGGGATTGAACCCCTGCTTCAGTTCCCCCACCTGACTAGTAGGTCCAGTCCTACTAGAACTCCTATTTTTCCCCCTATTTCCTTTCTCCTACCGAGTTTTGCGTGGTTCTATATATTCTTTTCTGCTGGTCAGGTACTTCTGTCTACTCTTAGCTGGTGTTCTGCATGCACTTCTGTGTCTGAAGATGTATTTCCTGACGTGCTCATGGAAAGAGATGTACTCCATGTCCACCTACTCCTCTGCCATCTTGTTCTTCCCAGATTTTTGCATTTTTAAAACTTTCCGCCACCTTCTTCTGGAGAAGGCAATGGCACCCCACTCCAGTACTCTTGCCTGGAAAATCCCATGGACAGAGGAGCCTGGTGGGCTGCAGTCCATGGGGTCGCTAAGAGTCAGACATGACTAAGTGACTTCCCTTTCACTTTTCACTTTCATGCATTGGAGAAGGAAATGGCAACCTACTCCAGTGTTCTTGCCTGGAGAATCCCAGGGATGGGGGAGCCTGGTGGGCTGCCATCTATGGGGTTGCACAGAGTCGGACACGACTGAAGCGACTTAGCAGCAGCAGCAGCCACCTTCTTCACCCAATTCTTCCAAAGTTTAGTCCACAGGAACTGAGAAAGAGCCTGCAGATAATCCTTGTGTGGCTTCCTCATGTGTTTTTGTTGTCTAAGTTTAAATTTGAATTCTTTAAAAGAGAAAAGTGCTCCCCAGTTTTCCACAAACCTCGTAACTCATTGGTTCTTCTGCACCCAATCCACTTGATCTGTTCCCACCACCTGTCTGCTGTTTCTAGGCAATTTAAGCTTCCAACATGTGTCTCCCACTGGAGAAACAGAGCAGGCAATGAGCGTAGAGCAAACTTCTATTTGAATGGAGAGAAATACAGAGAGGGAAGATAACGGATTTGTATCTCCAAATACTGTCTTAGCCAAATATGGAAAGACAAAACAGTTGAGGTGTATATGGGATGTCCAGAGCCCTGACACACAGCATCCCAAGTTGAAAAACCCCAAGTCTGCTGAACAAATGCAAATCTTTACAACAATGCTCTGGCCTGCTCATCGTATGACAACCAGCTCTTTTTGTTATCCCAGCTCTCTCTCAGCCTCACAGTCAAACTGCACAACTTGCTCTTCTCTGTATCTTCTCACTTTGTCCTCAGTGATTCAGCTCATTATGTTTCCTCCATCTCCAAATGTCCTTTCTACTGATTTCTAGTCAGAAGCTTAATTATCCTTCAAGTAGGAGCTCAAACTCTATTTTCCTATGCTTTTACAAAAGGTTCTTGTCACCTTTTCAAGTGTAGCTTCCTCTATCAGCCCATTAGCTATAGAATTATAGGTACAGAATTCTTCAAAAATTCTAGATCCACTCCTTTGATCCCCAAACTACCCCCAGCATAACAACCTCACCCATGACCACAGCTTCAATGACAACTATTTTTCAGATGGCCCACACATGTATATTGCTAGTCCAGTAGTGACCACATATTTAATTGCCTTTTTGATATATCTTTTTAAAATATTTCAAAGGCATATCAAAATCAACTTAACTAATGATCTTTCTCTACTAAACCTGAGCTATTTTTTCAATGAGTGAATGTTGCCCCCAACCAACCATGCTGTTAGCAACCAGAAACCTAGGAATCATCCAGGATCTGCCCTTCTCTCTTAATCTCCACATGTAAACCATCAAAAACGCAAGTTTTTTACAAGTGGGGATGACTTGATCAGGCCAACTCAAAATGGTCTTGTCCAACTACTGCAGTGTAAATTGTTGGCATTTGAATTTCCTTCATCAGTATACTTTTGGAAAGCATCACTCATCAACTCTGGGGCATTGATAGTTTGAATTTCAAAACTGGTCAGGCTGAGAAGGGCATCATGCAAGCCAATGATACAACTTCTAGTTAGAGTCCGAGTCCAAATATGAAGTTTGGAAAACACTGATGTCTCAGCTTGAGGACAGTCAGGCAGACAGAATTCTTTCTCACTTAGCCTTTTGTTCTACTTGGCTACTTTTTTTGTTGTACTTTCTTACTTAGCCATTTGTTCAGTGAATTGCATGAGGTCCACCCACATGGGGGAGGGCAATCTGCTTTACTCAGTCTATGGATTCAAATGTTAATCTCATCTAGAAATACCCTCAGAGACACACCAAGAAATAATATTTAATCAAATTCTAAAGATTCCTTGGTCCAGTCAAGTCGACATATACAATTAACCATCCCACGAGTGAAATTTTGACATTTTTCTTCTTGCCTGGCCTTGCCTTGCTAATTCATTGGCTTCTACCCTCATGCCACACCAAGTCTGGGTCTACTAAATGAGCACACATCCCTTCTTTTCCTGATCAGAACAAGGTCTGTCTATTCCCAGAAGCAAAATGTTGTGATAGGACCATTAACTGTTCTCCAAAAAGAAAAAAAAAAGTTATTAAAAATTAAGCATTTCTGGAAGTTAATTTTATGGAATACCAATCCCATAAGATATACTGGGGAAAAAAAAGAAAGGATTTCTTGACAATCCAGTGCTATATCCCTCTATTAGTTTTCTATGTTACATAACATACTACCATAAACTTAGCAGCTTAAAGCAATAGTCATGTATTATCTCACTGTTTCTGTGGGTTAGGAGTCCAAGCAGGTCCTAACTGGGCTCTCTGTTCAGATTCTCATGGGGATTCATCATGGTATTGGTTGAGCTGTGTTCTTTTCTGGAGCTCAGGTTCTCCTCCAAGCTTATGCAGTATGAGGCAGAATTCAGTTCCTCTTGGAGGCTGCCCTCAGCAACTAGAGACAGCATCTCTCCATGGGCAACCACACATGGCTGCTTGTTTCTCAAGGTCAGCAGGATAACTTCAGTCCCTTTTAAGGACTTTCTCCTGGTTAAGTCAGGTTCATCTGGGATCATCCCACTTTTTATTAACTCGAAGTCAACTGTTTTGAGACCCTTCATACTTTCTAGGTGGTGACACTGTTAAAGAATCTACCCACCAACACAGGAGAAATGGGTTTGATCCCTAGGTTGGGAAGATCTCCTGGAGGAGGAAATGGCAACTCAATCCAATATTCCTCCTGGGAAAATTCCATGGACAGAGGAACCTGGTAGGCCCATGGAGTCACAGAGAGTCAGAAATGACAGAGCACACACACAAACACACACACAGAATCATTTGCCATGTAATGTAGCCAAAACATAGGCAGGATATCCCATCAACTTCTCCCATCTGACCTTCACTCAAGGGGACAAGATTACACTGCACTCAAATATTCAGGGGTTGGAATCTTGGGGACAACCTTAGAATTCTTCTTTTGACAGCCCAGATCCAGCTTGTGAATTAGCATGTCATGATCTCTGAAAAATCCTAGAGGAAAGAAATCTGGTTGACTTTCTTCCCACCTATTCACCAAATTTGTTTGGCCTCAATGAAAACCTTAACACAACACCATCATTGACCTTGAAACTAGTGTTATGTTTTATCTACGTCTTGGGATATACTGGAACAGGGAGAAAAAAAAACCTGGACCACAGTCAGTCCAGGATTCAAATTTCCATCCTGTCACTTCCCTGTGTCTCCAGCTTGGGCTTGTTCCCTGAACTCACAGTGACTTGGTAAAACGGCTGCAGAAGAGCAGTGTACCTGCTTTTGAAGGCTGAAGACAGTGGACTGAAAGTAAATAACACTGTAGGAGATGCATAGCACAAGTTAGAGATTCAACAGATTAAAAAAAAAAAAAAAATCCTTTTGGCCCCTCCCTCTCCTTTTGTACATGAAATTTTGTTAACAATTACAAAAATGATACCCTGTAAGTTTTCAGATCTCAGACGTGAAGGTCTGCAACATCCTTAAGCTAAAGAAATCTAAAATTAAAACTTAAGAGGAAGAATATTTCTTTGTTCTGCCCATGATAACTAATTAATGGTTTAAAGTCTTTCATCAATACCATCAGATTATAATAAATCCAAAAATGAATTATTAGCACATGTAGGTAGTTTTTGTATTCTTCTTAACTACTAAAATAACAAAAATATGAAAACTTTGGGGTTACTATCAAAGTTGAATAGGTTAAAATTGATGGAGATGTCAAAAAAATGTCAAGTACTACTCCCTTTATCAAGCAAACTAATATGGAAAGCTTTCAACCATACAGTGTAAAATATAAACTACCTGATGACTTTGGAACAAGTGCCAAGTTTTTAGTTTGTTTGCTTCCTTGCTTCAAATAAGTTTTATTTTTAATAGACAGAACCTGTAAACAACCTCAATGTTCATAAACAATTGATGGATAAACAACTGTATACCATCCATACACAGGGAAATATTACTCAGCAATAAAAAGGTATAACCTATTGATATTCCTAACAGTAAATAATCTCAAAACTATTATGCTTACTGACAGAAGGTAGGAAAAAACCTCATACTGTATTACACTTGTAAAAAATTCAAGAAAATGTAAACTAATGTGTTATGAAATGAAACAAATCAATAGTTGCATGTAGATTAGGGAATGACAAGACCATTTAGGGGCATGAGAAAACTTTTGGGGGTAAAGATATATGCATTACCTTAATTGTTGTGATGGCTTTATAGCTACATACATATGTCAAAATTCAGCACATTGTACAATTTAAGTGTTATTATTGTTTAGTTGCTAAGTTATGTCCAACTTTTGCAACCTCATGGACTGTAGCACACCAGGCTCCTCTTTGTCCACGTGATTTCCCAGGCAAGAATACTGGAGTGGGTTGCTATTTCCCTCTCAAGGGGATCTTCCCAACTCAGGGATCGAACCTGCATCTCCTATGTGGCAGGCAGATTCTTTATCACTGAGCCACCTGGGAAGCTCCACAATTTAAGTAAGTGCTGTTTATTCCATTACAATTGTAAACCAGCAAAGATATTAAGAGATTAAATGGGCCTACATAAAAATCTGGATCTCCCAGTTCTTTGGGAAAATCAACCAATCCTATATATCGACTCAACCATCTCCGATTTTCCATGTCTTGATAGGGTCAAGACATGCTTCTTGCTTTGCAGAAGCAGCAAAGGGTGGAGAAAATTAAGACTCTGACCCCCTAAACACTAGCTGGGTCACAAAACTCATCCAAGAGACTCATACAGAGACTCATTCTTCTCTGCTCTAGGCTTCCTGCTTGTGCAGTGATGGCCATAAGGTCAACAGCCCAGGAAGATAAAGGAATCCAGAAAACCTTTAGATTATTTGTTCTGAGACTGACCTTGGTCACAGGAGAAAAAGAGATCTGTAGGTCCTGAGAATTTCTGTATACCTTTAACCCCCAGAGCCATAGTCACATGAAATTTGTGTATGCCCTTCAGGAAAGATACATAAATTCTAGTTTTCCCCAACCTCCAAACTCTCTACTTCTCAAGTTTTGTACGCATTATGTTTTTTAAAAATCTATGTACTTTATTAACTGTTTTAAAGTTTCTTTTTTTCTCTAAGATACAGTCAGACATACTTTAGGATTTCTAAGTAAAACAACATTTACCAGAGTTAGCTTTACTAAGTGTTAAGGCTTAAAATTTGAGAAAATAGAAAAACAGAATTTATACCTTTAACCCTTAACTTTTGAACATCAGAAAAAATAACATGATATGCATGAAAACAAGAAATATATCAATTATGTTTGCCACTTAGCCCCTGTATGGCTTATCTACCACTAGATTCTAACCTCCACAGAGGCTATGACTTCTGGTTAGGTCTTAGGAGAAAGCAATCAACAGTGCTGAAGATTATGTGACACATTCCCTGGGAAAAGGGGACTTAGCACATGCTATTTCTAGAAGCACTGAAAGTTGTCATGCCAATTGCCCCTTTGTCAAGGTTAGCATAGAGATCATAGGAGATTCCGGCATTGAGGTCAAAAGCTCAGTCTCACAAGTGAAGTGAAGTGAAAGTCGTTCAGTCATGTCTGACTCTTTGCGACCCCATGGACTATACAGTCTATGGAATTTTCCAGGCCAGAATACTGGAATGGGTAGTCTTTCCCTTCTCCAGGGGATCTTTCCAGTCCAGAGATCAAACCCAGGTCTCCCACATTGCAGACAGATTCTTTACCAGCTGAGCCACAAGGGAAGCCCAAGAATATTGGAGTGGGTAGCCTGTTCCTTCTTCAGTGGATCTTCCCAACCCAGGAATCAAACTGGGTCTCCTGCATTGATGGAAGATCCTTTACCAAATAAGCTATCAGGGAAGCTCTCAGTCTCTCAAGGGTGAACAATTTTTCTTAAGACAGATTAGCCCCCATTGCCAATATGCAAAATTAGGTTGAGAGCTAATTCATTGGAAGGGCTAGTGAATATTTATTGGAAGGACTGATGCTGAAGCTAGAGTTCCAATACTTTGGCCACCTGATGCTAAGAGCCGACTCATTAGAAAAGACCCAGATGCTTGGAAAGATAGAAGGTGGGAGGAGAAGGGGACAACAGAGGACGAGATAGTTGGATGGCATCACAGACTTAATGGACATAAGTTTGAGCAAGCTCTGAGAGATGGTGAAGGACATAGAAGCCTGGTGTGCTGCAGTCCATGGGATCACAAAGAGTTGGACATGACTGAGCGACTGAACAACAACAAGACTGAGAGCTGTTCTCTGCCATCCTGCTATTTTTCTCTGAGACACATAAAGTTTGGGGCTCCCACAAAAGGTGTTCCTATCTTCATGCTTGCAAAGCCTATTTCTTTTTAAAATAATTTTTATTGGAGTATAGTTGCTTTACAATGTTGTGTTAGTTCCTGCTGTACAGCAAAGTGCATCAGCTATATGTATACATATATCCTCTTTTTTTTGGATTTCCTTCCCATTTAGGTTACTGCAGAGCACTGAGTATAGAGTTCCCTTCGTTATACAGTAGGTTCTCATTAGTTATCCATCCTTTTCTTTTTTAAAAAAATTTCAATTCAGTTCAGTTCAGTCACTAGGTCGTGTCCGACTCTTTGTGATGCCATGAATCACAGCATGCCAGGCCTCCCTGTGCATCACCAACTCCCGGAGTTCACCCAAACTCATGTCCGTTGAGTCGGTGATGCCATCCAGCCATCTCATCCTCTGTCGTCCCCTTCTCCTCCTGCCCCCAATCCCTCCCAGCATCAGAGTCTTTTCCAATGAGTCAACTCTTCGCATGAGGTGGCCAAAGTACTGGAGTTTCAGCCTCATTATCAATCCTTCCAATGAATATTCAGGACTGATTTCCTTTAGAATGGACTGGTTGGATCTCCTTGCAGTCCAAGGGACTCTCAAGAGTCTTCTCCAACACCACAGTTCAAAAGCATCAATTCTTCGGACCTCAGCTTTCTTCACAGTCCAACTCTCATATCCATACATGACCACTGGAAAAACCATAGCCTTGACTAGACAGACATTTGTTGGCAAAGTAATAGCTCTGCTTTTGAATATGCTATCTAGGTTAGTCATAACTTTCCTTCCAAGGAGTAAGCGTCTTTTAATTTCATGGCTGCAATCACCATCTGCAGTGATTGTGGAGCCTCCAAAAAATAAAGTCTGACACTATTTCCACTGATTTCTCATTTATTTCCCATGAAGTGATGGGACCAGATGCCATGATCTTAGTTTTCTGAATGTTCAGCTTTAAGCCAACTTTTTCACTCTCTTCTTTCACTTTCATCAAGAGGCTCTTTTGTTCCTCTTCACTTTCTGCCATAAGGGTGGTGTCATCTGCATATCTGAGGTTATTGATATTTCTCCCGGCAATCTTGATTCTAGCTTGTGCTTCTTCAAGCCCAGCATTTCTTATGATGTACTCTGCATAGAAGTTAAATAAGCAGGGTGACAATATACAGCCTTGACGTACTCCTTTTCCTATTTGGAACCAGTCTGTTGTTCCATGTCCAGTTCTAACTGTTGCTTCCTGACCTGCATATAAGTTTCTCAAGAGGCAGGTCAGGTGGTCTCGGATTCCCAGCTCTGTCAGAATTTTCCACACTTTATTGTGATCCACACAGTCAAAGGCTTTGGCATAGTCAATAAAGCAGAAATAGATGTTTTTCTGGAACTCTCTTGCTTTTTCCATGATCCAGCGGATGTTGGCAATTTGATCTCTGGTTCCTCTGCCTTTTCTAAAACCAGCTTGAACATCTGAAAGTTCATGGTTCATGTATTGCTGAAGCCTGGCTTGGAGAATTTTGAACATTACTTTGCTAGCGTGTGAGATGAGTGCAATTTTGTGGTAGTTTGAGCATTCTTTGGCATTGCCTTTCTTTGGGACTGGAATAAAAACTGACCTTTTCCAGTCCTGTGGCCACTGCTGAGTTTTAATAACATTCTATTTAGCCCAATATACACCAAACAGCTTTTAACATGTAGTCAATATAAAGATTATTAGGTGTTTTACATTTTTTCTCTTTTTTTTTCAAACTGTCTTGAAAATCCAGTGTGCATTTTTTTGCCTGTAGCACACCTTAGCTTATTTCAAGTGCTCAATAGTTATATGTGGCTAGTGCCTTGTTGTTGTTGTTTAGTCACTAAGTTGTGTCCCACTCTTTTGTGACACCATGGACTGTAGCCTGCCAGGCTCTTCTATGGTATTTCCCAGACAAGAATACTGGAGTGGGTTGCCGTTTCCTTCTCCAACTGTTAAGTTTTAGAGACAAAATATTTGATATTTAGGCTAACTTGCAGGACAGGGTTTGTATGCAAGATGAAATAGGATTAATTATTAAGGAACAAACTGATAAAGCTTGTGGGTAAAATTTAAACACTATAATGATTGTGTGCCCTTCAGCCAAATGTTTATCCTTTCTAAGTCTCAGTGTATTTATCTAAAAAATGGGTATAATAATAGCATCTGTATCATAGACATATTATAAGGGCTTCCCTTGTGGCACAGCTGGTAAAGAATCCACCTGCAATGCAGGAGACCTGGGTTTGACCACTGGGTTGGGAAAATCTCCCGGAGAAGAAAGGCTATCCACTCCAGTATTCTGGCCTGGAGAATTCCATGGACTATACAGTCCATGGGGCCACAAAGTGTTGGACACTACTGAGTGACTTTTATCATCATCATCAAAGGCTTCATAGGTGGCACTGGTGTTAAAGAACCCATCTGCCAGTGCAGGTTAGGCTTAAGAGACATTAGTTTGGTCACTGAGTTGGGAAGATCCCCTGAAGAAGGGAATGGCAATCCATGCCAGGATTCTTGCCTGGAGAATCCCATGGACAGAGAAACCTGGAGGGCCACAATCCATAGGGTCACATAGAGTTGGACACTACTGAAGCGACCTAAGATAAAAATAGAGTAGTGTGTGTCACTTCAGTGTGAAGTTAACTATTGTATAAGCTTAAATTATCATTTGATCTCAACTCTTGTTGTATTGTGCTTTTAAATCCTTGAGTGAAAACATGGTGCTGAATTCTGAAACACCCAGAAAACTTCAGATTGAAGTTGATGTTAGACCTCTTATTAAAAGGAAAAGAAAAACAGCATGCTTATATTATTCAATGTCATTAGTCATTAATAGGAGGGAGAAAAATGCAGAGAATATATTACTCATAAACAAAATTCTTCCTAAAAGGAATCCTCTGCAACACATCCCATGAGGCATCTGCAGATCTGTAGGGACACAAAACAATTTATTGAAACTTCTGTACAAAGTGAAACTCGTATTTGGAGCAACGCATTAAAAACCTACAGATCATTTATTCATGCTCTTCGCTGAAGGAATTGCAGACATCATTTCTATTACACAAATGCTCCTTTAGTGATTAAAATTCCTTCTCTCTGGCATATGGATGGAAAAGAAAGAAAAGCAAGTGAATAAGAAATGAAACCCTTTCTGATACTGATAGATAAATTGCATATATTTAAGAACAAGGAATGTAGTGTATGTTTGTTATACTACTAAAAAATAAAATATATTAGGAACTCCTTGAATTTCCTTCCCCAGTAATGAGTGGCAAGGATGAAAACGTCACTTACAACAATTTCTTTGGCATACCGTCAGTGAGGCCAGAGTGGATAGTTGAAATAGATGTTAATAGGGTATCATTAGAAGGCAATGGCACCCCACTCCAGTACTCTTGCCTGGAAAACCCCATGGACGGAGGAGCCTGGTAGGCTGCAGTCCGTGGGGTCGCTGAGAGTCGGACACGACTGAGTGACTTCACTTTCACTTTTCACTTTCACGCATTGGAGAAGGAAATGGCAATCCACTCCAGTGTTCTTGCCTGGAGAATCCCAGGGACGGGGAAGCCTGGTGGGCTGCCATCTATGGGGTCGCACAGAGTCAGACACGACTGAAGCGACTTAGCAGCAGCAGCAGCAGCAGGGTATCATTTTGATATTACTTCCGCAAACGCAACTAGGAGAGTTAATGTCATTTAAAACTGCATGTCAATGCTTCAAAAGAATCACGACAAATAAAGGAAAAAAATCCTTGCAATTTAACTAGTTTTTCCTGGAGTTATCTTTTTCAGGTAGTATCAAACATATAAGAAAAAGATGCTGGCATTTCCCAGGCCCACTAGGTAAGCTTGTATTAATTGTGCACACAACACTGAAGGGGCCTGGCTTTAGTGTTGCAATAGAGTATAAAACATATAATTGAGAGTTACTCAGAATTGGGTGGAACCTGACTTTGCCACTTAATGTATGAAGTTGGGACATTTCTTCAGTTTTCAAAGACTCAATTTCTTTATTAGTCAAATGGGAATAAAAATACCTACCTCTACATTAATTATGGGAATTGAGTAGGTTAATGTATAGGAAACAACCCAATATGTTGCAGATGTGCAACAGTGGCTGTTATTATAGCTTTTCTAGTTAATGTCTGTCTTTGGCTTTCCTAATAGCAGCCTCTTAGACAAGGATTTGGGTGCAAGAAGTTTATATAAGAAATCACAGAAAGCACAGGAGGAGAGGAGTTAGGAAGGGAGACAGAGAAGGGAAGGAAGACATTAGCAGGTGATTTATTGACCAAGTGGCTGCTAGGGATAACTGGGGCTCAATTCCTCAGGGGAACTGTAAGAGATCAAAGCAGAACAGCTTCAGTATTATCCCCACCTAAGAGGTGAGAAAGCTAGGGTATTTATCATATTATTGGTTGAGAATTGTTTCTGGGGACATTAACCTTCTTGCCCTTCTGGCCTGGCCTGAATGCTAGAACAGTCTGTTCCCAAAAGCAAATGACCACAGGCAGAAAGAATCAAAGAGATTTCAGTAACTGGCCTTTCAAGTACAGAAGTGCGCACACAGGGGATATGGGCAGAGCTCCAGCAGGATCTGCAGCATTCTTCTTAACCCAGACTTTATTAATCTCCTTAATGATGATATCCTACTTTATGATGTTATTATAATACAGGTAAAATCTTTCAAACTATATTCTTAGGCATCTACTCATCTGGAAACTGTAGGCTGGCAAGATTAGAGTGTCAACCCTCTGGTTGAATGGACTTAGAAATTTGAACTTGGACGACCAGATTTTATAACAGGGTTGGTTTGGTAGACACTCTCACAGAATTTACTATTGGAGAGATTGGACATACACTAGTAAAAAATGTAAATTTAGAAATTTAAGGTACCAAAGTAGATAGTAGGTGCGGTATAGTTTTCTAAGTGAGATGTGAGGTTTTGTCATTGGGAAAGCTGCTGAAATCCTAATGCTTTCATCTAGTATCATTTCCCATTTCACTTTGAAACTTCAAGGGATCTAAATAGGGCACACACTTACTTAGTGCTGACTTCTTAAACTATCACTTGTGTAACTCAGTAGTGAAATGATACATGATTTTGGGCAAGGGAGTAAAAATGGCCAAAAATTGGACATGTGCTAGGAAACAGAATTATTCTGTTTCATTATTTTTAAGAGGAAAAAGAGCAGGAAATGGGCTATTTCCCAATTGCAGCATAAAGAACGCATCAAAGCTGGAGGCAAGACTTTTAAGTGAGAGTTTAAAATTGGAAAACATCTTTTGAATATGTAAATTTTGCTAATTAAAGTGAATAACAAGCAATTACTGAGTGTCAAGTTTGTGTTCTTAGAAAGATGGGGAGGGTCAAAACAGCACAGAGTTTGCTGAGGGAAAAACCTGAGATCTAAACACCATTACTTATGAGCTAAGTGATCAGGTATCTTAGTTCATCTCTCTGAGCCTAAATATCTCTTTTGTAAAAAGAGTATGGGAAGACTTACCCCACAGTATGGTGAAAAGAATATGAAATATAAATATAATATGATACATAAAAGTGCTAAAATCCATCAGCTGTTCACCAGATAGACAAATTGCGGTACCCTGACACAATAGGGAGTTACTCAGCAATAAAAATGAATGAACTAGTGAGTGATGCATGAAACAACGTGGATTAATCTCAAGCTAAGTAAAAAAGCAGAGTATATATTGAAGGATTTCATTTATATAACATTCTAGAAAATGCAAAGTAATCTATAGTGACAGAAAGCACTTGAGCAATTGCTCAAGGATGGAGGAACCAGGAAAGGGAGAAAGTGATGGGTAAGAAAGAGAAACTTCTGTAGTGATGAAGATGTTCATCATCTTGATTGATTGCTATAACTGTTGAACGGATGTATACATATGTCAACATTTCTTAAAGTTATACTTTAAATATGTGTCCTTTATTGTCTTATAATTATACTTCAATGAAGCTGTTAACAAAAACTGTTAGTGACACAGAAGATTCTCAGTAAATGTAATTTTCCTTCTCTGAATGTGTGTTTGGGCTTCCATCATAGCTCAGTCAGTAAAGAATCTGTGGTGCAGGAGACCCGGGTTAAATCCATGGGTGGGGAAGATCCCCTGGAGAAGGGAATGGCAACCCACTCCAGTATTCTTGTCTAGAAAATTCCATGGACAGAGGTAATCAATCATAGAGAACCAGTACTTTGGCCACTCAGGGATAACTTGTGCAGGAAACACCAGTGCTGTGTGCCCAGCCCCCAGCTTCCCTGGGCTATGCTGCAAAAGGCTGGTACCTGCAACCTTCCTCAGAGGCTTGCATTTGGGCTGCTAGAGCTGCCTCACTTCCAGAGAGCCAGAGCTGAAAGTGCCTAGGAGATTATACCCTCTCAGGGCAACCTGTAGCTAACTTACTGGTGCATAGGTGACAAGCCCAGCTTCGCTGCTTCCACACAGGGACAAACTGACATGCAATTTATGGTCCAGAGCTCCATGTTGGATCAGAAGGAGGCTGGCACTTCATCTGATATTGCAGCTTTGGCAGACTCTTTTCCTTCCTTTACCTGTTTCCCCCATTTGCTTACCATTTTCCATAGGGAGAATTTCTTGGATAAAACCACTTGTACTTGAATCCAATCTAAAATATCATGGCAGCCCTTTCTGGCCACAGAGATGCCAAGAAATGGAACTGGGACCCCAGATAGCCTCATCAGAATCTTTCAGATATTCTTTTAGAACTTGAGTTAGGGAATGAGGACTCTCTTTCCTCTAAAATCAAGAGGCAATAAGGATGTGACATGGAAGCTCCTGCTACCCACTTCATCTTGTGAAAAATGATTTTAAAAGCCAAAGTGAGAGAAACTCAAACCATGATGTTGATGATGATAGAGACAGAGAGAGAGAGACTCCTGTGCTAAGTTGCTTCAGTTGTATCTGACTCTTTGCAACCCCATGTACCATAGCCTGCCAGGTTCCTCTGTCCATGGAATTTTCCTAGCAACAATACTAGAATGGGTTGCCATGCTCTTCTCCAGGGGATCTTCCTGACTTGCATTTCTTATGTCTCCTGCATTGGCAGGTGGGTTCTTGACCATTAGCCCTACCTGGGAAGCCCCTTCTCATGGTATTTAGGTCCAAACAGTTATATTTCAGAATAGATACTCTTTCCTTCTGAAGTGTTTTATGTTGGCCAATAAATGAGTCTGGTTTAAGATTTGTCACTTGTAATAGAAGCAGTCTTGATCAAAATTTCTGGTTAAGCAATGGAACTAGGGCCTTCTGCCCCTGCCATGTGAAATGCACAGGTTAGAACAAACTGGATCAAACAGGTGGACTACTCTTATCCAGTAAGGCCATAGGCAATAATAACCAATATTCAGTGTTCAAAATTTTGCCTTTCAGAATTAGAGTTCAAATAGATTTCACATTTTTCCCCCTCTGGCAAAGAAATACAACTTGTATTCTGAGGTATAATCAAATACTTTGACAATATTTTTCATACTGTATGTCAATTGTTTTTAATAATTCAAACTGATTCTCTTTAGAATGCAAAATTCTCCTTTTGCACAGATTGATGATATAAAGTCACTAAGGGGGAATATGGAGGCTGATTTTAGGTTTGTTCCATTAAAAATTATACTTTTCCCTGAGACACAGAATGACAACATAAAAACCCATTTACCAAAGGAGAAAAAAAAAAAAGATCCTAATTGCACAGACTAACAGTAATAGTATAAAAATGACTTCCTGGGAAAGTTTAGCTCACAAATGTTCTGAACCTTTACTAAATCGAATGAATAACAGGACCATCAACTGCTTGGAGAACTTTCAAATTGTAATTTTCTATTTTGTGCAGAATATTGGAATAGTACTTACTTGGCTTGGCTAAAATCAGACTAATGACTTGAGAGTTACTATTTTAATTCATTTAATGATTGCTTGATGACTTAAAAAGTTTTTGCTTCCCTTTTGCTATGGCTTTTTAATGAAATTAATCTGTGAAATGATTAGATTTGTAAAATGAACATTTTGTGCAATAATCTCTGTTGCTCTCAGTTTGATAGTTGGAAAATTGGTGGAAGAAGAGATGTATCTAGGATTATGAACGTCCATAGGGGAAATGACAATATTATATTGTATTAAGCAATACAATAAGTATTGCATTTCTGCTCTAAGAATAAGTATTTATATCAGTGGTACAAATATTTATACTACAGGAGATTTTGCTCCCTCTCCTCCTCCACTAATAATCCCACTCTTCTCAAGGACATTTGGCAATATACAGTAACAGATTTGATTGTCACTATCAGTCATTTGCTACTGGCATCTAGCAAGTAGAGGCTAATCTTGCTAATAAATATTCTACAATGCACATCCTAAAAATGTTAATAGTATTGAGGTTAAGATCCTCTAATTTATATGCTTGCTACCAAACATTCTTTCTTTCACCGCTTCTGAGTTGTACACTGCAGTGGTTAAGTGGTTAACGCTTGGAGACGATCTGTGTTCATTGTAAAACTTCTGGATTGGACTCTGGATTCAAAAGTCAGCCCTGCCCCCTTGTAGCCATATAACCTGAGGCAGATCCATAAAACCTGCCCCTATGTCTTTTTTCTAATCTGTAGTAGAGGATTAGCATTCATCTCACAGAGCTATTTTGAGAACTGACTCAGGTGGACACTCCTAGTAAATGTGCTTAACACACTGACTGCACATATTATAGATCCAACTCAACTATTGTTGTTTTTATTACTATGAGAAGAACTTGGGTGGGGGTATGGGGGATGAAGCAAGGTATTTTGTTTGGTCTGTTTTGATGAAGCCATTTTGGCACTAGAGATAATCTGGTATAACCTAAAATATAAGACACTGGAATTTCATTTTAAAAATTATTGCATAACTTCTACCACAGACACCCTAAGACTAGTCTTCAATCCTAAATGTATTTAGGATTGAAGAATGGACTATTCTCTGCCTTTTCCCTAAGTCTGAAACATCTTGTCTATCTGTCGTTTTCAACCTACCCCCATCCCTATTTTGAATCTCAGTTCAGTTAAGTTCTGTCACTCAGCCGCGTCCGACTCTGCAACCCCATGGACTGCAGCACACCAGGCTTCCCTCCCCATCACCAACTCCTAGAGCTTGCTCAAACTCATGTCCATCGAGTTGGTGATGCCATCCAACCATCTCATCCTCTGTCATCCCCTTTTTCTCCTGTCTTCAATCTTTCCTAGCATCAGGGTCTTTTCCAAGGAGTCAGTTCTTTGCATCAGGTGGCCGAAGTATTGGAGTTTCAGCTTCAGCATCAGAGGATCAGATGGTTAGATGGCATCACTGACTCATTTAGGCTTTCTTGCTTTGTCTTCTAAAGGAAACCAGATTTTCCACCCACGACAGTAGATGCTGTGGGAAGATGATGCTGTCGGAAGGACTTAGGAATGCAACTGGGAAGAGCTGGGTGCTTCAGGCTTAGGTTGTGAAGGATGGCATTCTGGACAGGACAAAAGCTATGACTAAGTGTGCCAAGGCAGAATTTATAAGGCCTTTCCTGAGGACAAAGAGTTAATATCCAACTCTGGCTGAACAAACCCCTCATGAGGGAAGCCACTGGGGAGACAGTTAGAAACAGGTATTTAAACCAGTGGTTCAATAGCCTTAAGCACTGACTGGAAGAATTTAGATTTAATTTATAGTGATGGGAAGTATCAAATGATTTAAAATAGGACATATAAGTGACAAGATGAAAAGGATCTTTTGGGTCCTTTAAAAATATATTTAGTATTTTTTTACTATAATATGCATTAACTATGATAAATTTAGATAAAAATATAGAAAAATCACCCCAATCCTACTTTCTAGATTTCAAATTATTTATGGTTATATATGGGCTTCCTGGGTGGCTAAGTGGTAAAAAATCCACCTGCAATGCAGGAGACACAAGAGACTCTGGTTTGATCCCTGGGTCGGAAAGATAACCTGCAGGAGGGCACAGCAACCCACTCCAGTATTCTTGCCAGGAAAATCCCAGTTAGCTATGAGTAGCTATTCAAAATTAAATATAAATTAATTAAAATAAATTTAAATAAAGACTTTTTTAGTTCCACTAGTCACATTTTAAGTCCTCAAAAGCCATACATGATTGATAGCTATAATACCAGACAGCCCAGATAAAGAACTTTTCCCTCACTGCAAAAAGATCTATTGGATAGTGCTGGCATAGATTCAGTCCCAGATTGCTTGAGATTGGCCTCCTTCTAATCATTATCTCAGGCAACTTACTCTCTTCCATGAGACTCAGTTTGCAAATCTGTAAAATAAGGCTGTGGTTGGGGACTAAGTTCTGTAAGGCTTGGAGAAAGCACATACCTATTCAATAAAAGTTGGGAACAAGAGAGAGAGGTTGGGGAGAGGTGGATCTTGAAGGCATCTAAGAACTCTGAAGAACAGTGAAGAAAACCATTAGTGTTCCGTGTGACACTGGGCAGGTTCTTTCCTTTCATGGGCCTCAACTTCCATTCTTGGTAGAAGGTATTGGCAGATTTCTAGATATTTTTGAATCTTTGAATTTTCTTTTTAGGGTGATTTTTGCACTCATCTTCATTTTGTTATCCATCTAGCCAGGATTGGTTGAGTACCTCCTGTCTTCCAGGCACTGTACTGGTTGCAGGGTTAAGAGCAAGGAAGACATAGTCCCCATCATGGTGGATTTTTAGATTTATAGCAGAAACTAACATAACATTGTACAACAATTATACTCCAATATAAAGAAAGAAGCAGACAAGAAACCTTTGGGGTAATTGCCTAGTGATAACCACCAAGATGACTCCCAGCCTTGCCTTCAGGGAAGCTTCCTGAAGGGGATGGTGACTGAAAAGAGGAGGAATGAGATAGCCAGAGTCTGGTGGACAATAGGGAAGAGTTGTTTCTGGCAAAGGGAACAGCATGGAACCTTCTCTTGGAGTTTCATTCCATACTGTTTGATCTCATGTACTAATTAGATTTCAGAGAGGTAGGGAAAGGTTAAGGAATACTAGAAGTGGGGTAAGAAATGGAAAAGAAAATGAGTGAGAAAGAGAATTGGATGACTGCTTTTTTCTCTAGCCTACTCCAAGTCCCACTTTCTGGGTCAGTGCTTCTCCAGTCATGGTAACTGGATCACCAACAATAAAGATGGTGGGGTGGGAGAGCTACTTATAAAAATACAGAAGGGCTTACTGAATCAGAACATATGGAGGATATGGTCCCAAGGATATAAAACAAACAAACAAAACCAAAATGAGATTCTATTAAGAACTCTGCTGTGACTGCTTATTTTTCAACAAAGCAGGGCATTTGAAATGGAATGTCTTTAATTTTAATTTTGTTATTTAAATAAAGGATGTGTTGATAATAGTGAAAGTGCTAAATTCCACAGCTCCTAATGGCAGTGGGAATGCAGATTTTGTTTCTGAAGAGAATTTCTTTCCCACAATCTGGTGCCATTTTTCTCTTTCAGTACATGTTTCTTCATTATTCTTTGTATAAGTGTTCCTCACTTCATCCATTTCCTAATTTTCTGACCAGTAGAATGACATTGCCTTTGTTTCTATCCTTATATCTTATTCTCCACAGCTTTACAAGTGACCTTCTCCCCAAATGTTCCCTCTCTAGGTTTCTGATAGTCCTTACTCTTCCTTCTTTTTCATCTTAACTTTGATCTGTTACTATAGCTCAATCTTGCCTCCCCCAAATTCTCTCCAGGATACAGTGAGAATTTCTCTTCAGTTCATTGCAGTTTTGTCAAAGAAGACACATTTAGTTTCAAATCCCTTTTCTTCTGTGCACCTTATCATTTAAATAAGCTGCTCAGAAATGCCATCAAAATTAATCATTTTAATGCATTATTGAAGAGGGAAAAAAATAACTTCAGCACAATGGCACTTCTTTCTGTGCCACTGGCAAATAACAAAATCGAAGCACTGGTTAAAATGGCTGTCACGAACAGCAACAGAGATATTACCTATGTACATAATGAAAGGCCAAAGTTTCTTTGTCTGTGAATTCAAGAAATCTGTTATCCATTAAAGAAGAAATAACCAAACAAAATCCACAAATGCCCTTTGTTTCATCATCGTAATAGTGATTTTCATTCCTGACAGGGAGCAGCATGAACTCAAACACATTATTCATGGAAATTAGGGTTGTTTTGTAAAAAATTCTATTCAGTTCTACTGGTTATAACGAGTTTGTATTTGTCAAGTGGTTTTCATGCTTAAATGAAAAGGTAATGATAAACACTGGAACTGCTGGATGCATGATCCCTGTGCTAGGTTTCCTGACATGCCTCTTTGGCAAATCGGTGCCCCGCGAGTAATCACTGTGGATATGAAAATGAGCACATTATTTCACTGTTAACATGCATTGCTAAGATTAAGAGAGGGTGTGTAGGCCTACTGATGTTTTTATTTGCCTTCCTGGAACAATTAATTCAATAAGAAATAGTGTAGGCCATTTATTCTAAATCCAAAGTTTGATCTCTGAGTTTTGGGACTTAATATTTCCAGTGTGTGCGAGTTTATGATAAGTGCTACATTGTTCAAATAAGATGCTGTCATACTTGGCCTCGGAGAAGGCAATGGCACCCCACTCCAGTACTCTTGCCTGGAGAATCCCATGGACAGAGGAGCCTGGTAGGCTGCAGTCCATGGGGTCACTAGGAGTCGGACACGACTGAGCGACTTCACTTTCACTTCTCACTTTCACGCATTGGAGAAGCAAATGGCAACCCACTCCAGTGTTCTTGCCTGGAGAATCCCAGGGACGGGGGAGCCTGGTGGGCTGCTGTCTATGGGGTCGCACAGAGTCAGACATGACTGAAGCGACTTAGCAGCAGCAGCAGCAGCATACTTGGCCTTCATTTTACTAATGGAGAAACAGGCTCACAGACGTAAATAGTTAACTAACAAACATGAAAAAGGATTTCTTAGTCAAGTAAAGAAAGCCTGGTGGCTAACACCCATTGGGAACTCCAGTGCTTGACAATGCACTTGTAATAGGGAAGAACCTTTTGCATTCTATCAATATTCTAAGTTAGTTACTAAAGGGATGTTGTCTATAAGCTTAAGTTATACATAATGACCAATCTCTGGGAATCCTGCCTCCCGAGTAATGAGCATCAAGCTAAAATACCTTTGTTCAGCTCAGGAAAACATCCTGACCAGGTTCAACCGGTAAATGATGGTAGGGAGGAAGAAATTAACAAATCCCCTCCAGAAGCTGACCAGAACCAGGGAATGCTTGGTGTTACTTCTTCCCCTTTTAGTAAAAGAAGCCTGAATACTAACTCACACAAGATGATTCTTTGAGGCATGAGTTCATTATATTGTCAGTTTGCTGGGTTTCCAAATAAAGTCACTATTCTTTGCCCCGATAGTTTGTCTCTCGATTTATTGGCCTGTTGTGTTTGTGTGGTGAGCAGTACGAGCTTGGACGCAGTAACACACTGGCAAAATACATACTATTATAACCCCTTTTTCACATATAAAGGAATGAGACTTGAAATAACTGGCCCTGGGTCAGAACTTTTAAATCACAGAAACAAAAGCTGAACTCAGCTTGTCTAATGTCTACCTCTGTGCTTCAATCTGATACCAGACAGCATGGAATGCTTTTGGTAGTGCTACTGCCTATGGCCACAGTTACTACTCAAGCAGTTCACAATTGCAAAATTGATGGAAAAAAGAAGAGAATCACTGTTTATTCACCCTTAGCCGATGGTTCCATGCATCAGGGCTGACCTAGGCCCCTGGCAGAAGATAGGTCTTGCACCCACGTGTCAAGAATCTCTGAGAGCAGCATTTAGTCATCACCTCCATCTACGATTCATAGGACGTTCATTCTACACTAGGAACTCAATGGAAAAGGCAGGGTAAGCTGTCTCTTGATTCACTGGGAAAGTTCTTGAGCATTTACCACTATGGTTTGATTTGTTTGCTGTTTTTATTTTTTTTCTAGTTTTTGAACTAAAGAACCCTTTGAGAAAATTATTTACAAATGCAGATCTCAGACTCTATCCTAAATGATTCAGTAGGTCTAGAGTGGTGCCTAGGAATCTGTATTTTCAAAGCTCTAGAAATGTAAAGGTTCCCTGACCCCTATCCTCCACCCTCTTCCAGGAGGCAACCACTTCAGACCCTTTTAATAGTTTCATCTGGCATGTACATACCTCTGCCCTTGTCCAATGCTATCAAGGTAAGTTACAAAGTGTCAGGGGTCTTCTAACCCATATCTCAGATTGACTCTGGTGTTTCACATTAGATATCAAATAAATATTTATTAAGAACTTAGAAGAAGAAACATAACGTCTTTTTTTTTTTTTTAGTTTTAACCATGAGACTAGACTTTATTATTTAATGCGTTAATAAAGAAGGGCATTTACCATATTAACATTGTATTTTTTTTTAACATTTTGATAACTATACATTCTAAATGTAACTGGTTTCTTTTATCATTCCAGGCACTTTATTTTATGTATTCAAAAGCATTATTTTGAAAAGGGGTCATGGGCTTTTCATCAGGCTGCCAAAGGTGTCCATGGGCCCTGGTTACATACACAAACCCACACACACACACATACACACACTGATCCTTGATCCTCGTTGAGAGTGGGGGCAGCCTTTCCCTGGAACCAGAGCCCCTGCCAGGTCCAGGCAGCCCAATTCTCTGAGCATGTTGAGGAAAGTAAACCACTCCTGACACATGACAAAGATACTGGTTTAAGAAACATAACATTTATTAAGACCCTACTGTGTGCAAGGTCTTTATACACATCTTATTGAATACTTACTATCACTGTGTGATGCAGGTAGTTCCTCAGGTCACAGATTCATAGAAGACAGATATGCGATTTGAATCCAATCCAGTTTCACAGAAAACCCAGTGCTCATCTCAGTAAAGTACAGGGTAGAACTCTGGTGAAATCCTTGACCTCAAAGAGCTTCCTATTTGGGAAATAAAAAGGGTAGAAGATAGGGAGAAGTCTTAGGAGGTACTCCAAAGTGTAAGTCATCCTACATGTGCTTATTTCAAACTTTCTCTAATACTGGCCTAATGCTAAGCACTGGAGATACCATATAAAGGCCCTTATGCTCTATATTCCCCAAACTCTTGGCTGCAGAGATGGCAGAATGAGAGGATCTGGATGAAGACACTGAAAAATTGCAGATGCAAGACTTGAGCTCCAGAGCTGATGACTAGCCAGTCTTCCAGTTGAAACAGGAAAACTCATATGATGCTACTCAGCCCAAATAGTCACTAGTGGATAATGAAGCAAAGATTGCCACATGTACTTGAGTGGTAATCAGAAAGCTTCTGCCCACTCCACTTCCAAAAACTCTACCCCTATAGAAAAAAATTCCATCCTAATAGAACACTCCTCAAAGACTGTCTAAATAGGTTCACCTTCCTCTTTATAAAATGTACTCTTTTTTTCAAACCCTTTCAAGTCTCTGCTGGAAAGAAAGTAATAGTAGCCAACTCCCTTGCCATAGACTGTCTGAATAAGCAGACTTTGATGAATTCTACAGGTAGTCTGCTTCCTTCTGTCAACATGTTCAAAGCTCTCACCAAGTTTAAACATTCAGTCTGCAAACATTAATAAGAGTATTTTCTCCATATTGACCAGATGGTAGAACCCAATAAGAGTAATGAGGATGAAGTGGGAACTCAGATCGACTCATGTCAAGAGGAGGGTATGGTCAGCTTTGGGGTCTACTCCCAAGCTGTGACCCTGGGAAAGTTATATTTCTTTCATGCAGTTTCCCCTCTGGTACAATGAGAATAATAGCATCATTCTTTACAGGGTTCCTGTGAGGATTAAATGACCCATATTCAGAGGCAGCTGAAGTGAGTACATGTAAAGGAATGAACATAGGCTTGACAGTGAAAAAAAGGGATCTGTGAGTTGATACTGATAAAAGTGAAAACAGGAATAAATAAAGAGGGATTTCCCTGATGAAACAGTGAAACAGTGGTTGGGAATCCGCCTTCCAGCGGGGCAACTAAGCCCCAGTCAGCAAGACCATGAGATCTGGAGCCTGCCCTCCACAAAGAAAAGATCTTGTATGCTGCAACTAAGATCTCAAGTGTGGCAACTAACACCTGACAGAGCAAAAAATAAATATTAAAAAAAAAAAGAATAAACAAACGTGGGGGACAGTAAAGCTCTTCTGAGTAGAACATAAACTATAGAAAATGTAGAAAGGAATGGAACTAGACAATCATGATTTTGCAACTATCACAGTAAAAACTGATATAAGAAATAATCATCAATGGATATGAAATCTAGCCAGTAAAACTATGATTAAGAATGGGCTATAAAGCTACATATCTATAAAAAATGGGGATTGAGGCAAAATGTAAACAAGTGCTATCAATAAATCGGCATAAAGGATATTTGGGGGTTTTGGGATAATATTCTTGCAACTTTTCTGTAGATTTTTTTTTTTTTTGGTCAAAAAAAAGGATAGCTCAGTTGGTAAAGAATCTGCCTGCAATGCAGGAGACCCCAGTTGGATTCCCGGGTTGGGAAGATCCCCTGGAGAAGGGAAAGGCTGCTCATCCCAATACTCAGGCCTAGAGAATTCCATGGACAGTACAGTCCATGGGGTCACAAAGAGTGGGACACAACTGCGTGACTTTCAGTTTCAAAGAAAACTAGCAGAAATAGTTGCTCAGTTCTGTTAAATTTGTACCTTTTCTCATGATCATAGGCTCAAGAATAAAGTAAGGTTAAAAATTCGAAAATGATACTTTATAGGGCTGGGAGAAGAAAGCATGAGTTTGAAACTCTTTCAATCCTTATCAGATCTCAATAAGCAAGGAAACCTTGTGTCTCAGTTTTTTCTTCTGCAAAATGGGGATTTTTTTCATTGGTGCCTACTGGAAAGCTTGCTATGAACACTAAACGAGTCCTTATTTGCAAAGTGCCTGCCATATATTAAGCATATTTGCTAGCTATTTTTATTCCACAGACAGTGCTTAGAGTCATGTAAACTGCAAGTAAACTCTTGGTCTTACTCTGGCGACTACACGTTTAAAATCCTTCAATACCTTTGTCTAAATCTTCACAAAGAGACAAGTCTCACTAAAGGGTAGAGGGCCTCCACTGACCTCTTCAGGCCCGCTTGCTTCTCCCTTACTCCCTCAAGGTTCACCTCAAACACCGCTTCCCTACAGAAGCCCCTGAGGCCCCAGGACCAGAGCAGAGGCCTATCCCTCACATGGCATCCCATACTGGCCGCTCCTCAGAGCACTCACTCCCTGGAACCAGCAACAGGCATTGGTCTCTCGCTCCAGGGCACTTTAAGTCCACGACCGCTGGGCTCTGGGTGGGTTTTCGCTCACATTGTGACCCGCGGTAGCGCGAGGAGGAGGCTCCAAATACTGAAAATGAATTTGGGGCCGAGGTGGCGGTCGTCGTGGGTGACGCAGGGCTTCGACAAGGGACTCCCTCAGGAGTGTGGCCGCGTCCCAGGGTCACCAGGCGCGCCCGGGCGGAGGGGGCGTGGCTGGCGGCAGGCGGCGGGCGGCCCCGCCCCTTCCCCCTCCCTTCCTCTTCCAGCCCCCTCCCGCCCTGCCGGCACCCGGTCAGGATCCCCTTGCTGGTTTCCTGGATAAGATGGCGGCCCCCGTGGGAGCGCAGGCCCGGAAACTTCTGAGAGACCTGGCGCTCCGGCCCCCGCTCCTGGCGGCCAGGTCCCAGGTGAGCGGACCCCTTTGGTGGGGGCCTCGAGCAGCCGTTGGTCCCCTTCCGTCCCCTTCTGCCCTCTTCTTCCTGGTACCGGGTGCGCGGTCGCCTAGGCGCCACACCTGTGGAGAGGACGCGCGGTGCTGCGTCTGGGGCGCACCAGGGACCCCAGCACCCTTTGCTTCATGTGTGGGAGGGGGGGGTCCCGGTCTGAGGGGTTAATGACAGCCGGGGCCACCTCAGAGTGAGAGCCACCCAACTCCCAGTTGTCGCTGACGTGGATTCCCTCAGCGTCGGGGAGGGCGCCGGGCCCTGTACCAGGCTCTGCACAGGCAACTTCAGGAAAAGTTCCTGGAAACGGGGTTTGAAGTCCTGAGGTGTTATTGTGTTGCCAACACACACCGCTCCCCTCCACCCCCCCACCACACACACGGGGTTTGAAGTCCTGAGGTGTTATTGTGTTGCCAGCACACACACACACACACACACACACACACACACACACACACACACACACACACACACACACACACACACACACACACACACACACACACACACACACACACACACACACACACACACACACACACACACACACACACACACACACACACACACACACACACACACACACACACACACACACCACAGCGTATACGTTGAGAAGTACATTTTTTTTTGAGGCATTTATTGAGGACTGTATCCTGAAGAAGTTTCTGGATAGTTCTGAGGAATTGTTGGAAAGAGGTAGGGGAGGAGCCAGGATTTATAGGAGTTTTTGCTGGAAAACAAACAAAAACCAAACCTTGTTGTGGAAGTTTAAAAGGTTAAGACTAATCACAAAATATAGATATGACAAGTTAGTGATTTTGATGCTTTTCTCCATATGGAAGGTGTAAGAGTCTGGGCATATTGAAATTATCCCTTTGATATGCATCTTAACTTTATCTAGGACCTGTTTACTGTTCCTCAGAATCCTCAGTTCCCCTCAGGGTGCACTGTATGGGAGTACTGTAGTGGCTGCTGCTTTGATGGTAGGCAACATTACTGTTTACTATAATGGCAGGAAACATTTTTTTCTTGTCCTCAGTTACCTGTTCTGAGGTAACTGACAGTCCTCAGTCGCCAGTCCTGGTTTTGAACCCATTTGTTAGGCCATGTGATGAAGGTACCTAGAAACCCACCCCAGCCTCGCTGGTTTAGTAACTCCCGGGAGTGAGGTGCCTGCTTTTGCCGACTGGCAGAGTTGGGTGTGGGTATGGGGTGCTGAGACGGTGAAATGAGGGGGTCAAGGAGAATGATGGGAAATGTCCTTCCTCAATTTAGTGAAAATTCAGTCCTGTCATTGGAACACATTCGAGTATTGGCCTTGTCCTCTTTCTCCTTGTTTCTAGAGAATAAAATCCTAGGAGGGCCAATGATGGACACTGAATAGCTATTAGAACTTGGCCTCTAGGAGATTTTACTTTCTGTAGGTGGCAAGAGCCACAGTAGCCAGAAGGCCTTTGGGGAGTTATGAGTTGGTGATGACTCTTGGAGAAATGACTCAAGTACTCAACTTTTTATTCTCTGTTAGAAATATCTCTTCCCTTTTGAAGAAAACGATATGGGGCTTGGCCACAGCACAGCCTTGTCCTTTTCCCCATTTTTAATTGATGAGAGACAAATGATCATTCCTGCAGTTTTATCTAGGATGTGCATAGTATTTTTTTTTTAATTGAAAGATAGCCACTGATGATTTTTTGAGTTACTCTAAACTTTGGTTAATTATGACATCTGAGTTATTCTTTTTTTCTTTTCTTTTCCTGACTTATCATTTGTATGTTTGTGTTAATGCAAATTTAAAAGGTGCTAATAACATTACTGTAATGTCTTTAACAGGCACTTGACAGTATGGTACGATAGCAAAGGGAATGGTGGCTTTTGTCTAATTAAAATCACTAAGAACTGTTGTAATAGAGTAAGGGGAATACCTCCAGGTGATCAAGTTCCATTCATTAAATGTTAGAAAAAAACCAAGAATTGTGGTGCTAACTATGAAAGTAGACTTGAATTGATGAGAAACATGAGGCCTAAGGCAGTGAAAATTGGAGCAAAAGAAGTAATTGTATAGAAAAATCCAAGTGTTTGGCTGAAGATAGGGCTTCTTGCCTTACTCAGAAATGGGAGCCTGAATACAACACTTTAGAAAATCTGGGTGGGGGATACCGTTGGTTTGGCAAGAAAACTGGGTAAAAGAATCTTCTGCCTCACTCTCTGAAAACTTTGATTTGTGTACTTGTAGATGAAGTGTTGTCCTGTGAACACAAACTTAGGAGATGAAAATTCTTTTTTTTTTTTTTTTAAGTCAAGAATAGTAAACAGTGTTCAAGAACTGGAAATGGGCATTAGCAAGCATCTGATCCAAAAAACTTATTTCACAGGTCAAAAAATGGAGCACTAACGAAGTTCAAGGACTTATTCAAGGTTATAAAGAGAGTTTGTGGCAGAGCTGATTCCAGGTTAAAGGTTTTCTTTTCAGTTTCCATTATACCAGTTTCTGGTATAAGTTTCTTCATGAAAATACATTATAACAGCATGTAAGTTAGTCTGCAGAGCATAGAGTAAGTAACCATGACCACTACTGATCCATTTTAATTTTTTCTTTGCAAACATCTTAGAAAAAAAAAGAAAAAATACGGAGAAGGCAATGGCACCCGACTCCAGTACTCTTGCCTGGAGAATCCCATGGATGGAGGAGCCTGGTGGGCTGCAGTCCATGGGGTCGCTAGGAGTCTGAGTGACTGAGCGACTTCACTTTCACTTTCACTTTTCACTTTCATGCACTGGAGAAGGAAATGGCAACCCACTCCACTGTTTTTGCCTAGAGAATCCCAAGGATAGGGGAGCCTGTTGGGCTGCCGTCTATGGGGTCGCACAGAGTCGGACACAACTGAAGTGACTTAGCAGTAGCAGTAGAAAAAGTAAATGTTATGTAAGGAGCCCTTTTCATATTATTGGGTATTTCTTTGTATCTGCTCCACCTGTCTATGCATTTATGTTGTGTTTACTTACTCCCTTGCCCAGGGCAGACATTACACTTGAATAGGACCCTGTTTTTCCAGGAAACTTTAGAATCCTCCCGAAGTGACTCAGAAATTGGTTGCTATTCTTGGCTCAGACCTACTTTGTGCCATGCCTTGTGCAAAACTTTTGTGTGTATAGAGATAAAAGACCCAGTTTCTCATATATGCATCAATATATGGTACATGTTTTTCTGACTTACTGCACTCTGTATGACAGACTCTAGTGATGACCTAGATGCGTGGGATGGGAGGGGGTAGGGAGATCTAAGAGGAAGGGGATATATGTATACATAGAGCTGATTCACTTTATTGTATAGCAGAAACTAACATAACATTGTAAAGAATGATACTCTTAAAAAAAAGACCCAGTTTCTGCTGTGAGAAGTAACTTCAGCCACTCCCACAGAGTGCCATAGAATGACACTATCTATCCCCTCCTCATAGTTAAATTTGCCACATATTCTTAGGGCTTCCCTTGTGACTCAGCTGGTAAAGAATCCGCCTGCAATGTGGGAGACCTGGGTTCGATCTCTGGGTTTCGAAAATCCCCTGGAGAAGGGAAAGGCTAACTACTTCAGTATTCTGGCCTGGAGAATTCCATGGACATACAGTCCATGGGGTGGCAAAGAGTCGGACACGACTGAGTGACCTTCACTTTCACTTTCCTGGTGCTTAATGTCATTGACAAACTGGAGATAGTGAAGGACAGGCAAGCCTGGCGTGCTGCAGTCCTTGGGGTCACAAAGACTCAGACACAGCTGAGCAACTGAGCAACAACGAATATTGTTGACATTTTGTTTTCTCTGTTGTTGGGCCTCACGTAGTTAGCACCACAGTTCTTGTTTTTTTTCTAACACTTAATGACTTTTATTTGATGTTGGATTCTTAAAGGGCCACCCTTTTGCCATTTATTTTACATATTTTTTTTTCTATTCAGTTTCTACTGGAAAAAGGCCTTTGAAGTGCTGATATTTGGGGATGGTAAACAAGACAGGTCTTGGCCACATGATACTGTATTTTAACAGGGGTGGGAAATGGCTAGACTGTACTTACATAAACAGTAATGAAAATGATTTCAGCCAGTGACAGATGCTATGAAGACAGTAAAACAAGGTCTTGGGGGTAGAAAATGAATAGTCTAGCCCAGATGGTGTGTCATAGATTAGTTTATCAAGGAAAACCAATTTGACAACTTGTTCTTTTTATTGTTTTGGTTTAATTTTTTTATTGCAATGTGTTCTTTGGAAGGACTGATGCTAAAGCTGAAACTCCAGTACTTTGGCCACCTCATGCGAAGAGTTGACTCATTGGAAAAGACTGATGCTGGGAGGGATTGGGGGCAGGAGGAGAAGGGGACGACAGAGGATGAGATGGCTGGATGGCATCACCGACTCGACAGACGTGAGTTTGAGTGAACTCTGAGAGATGGTGATGGACAGAGAGGCCTGGCGTGCTGCGATTCATGGGGTCGAAAAGAGTCGGACACGACTGAGTGACTGAACTGAACTGAACACCTATACTAAAAACATGCATGTTATAAGTGAACAGTTTGAGTTTTCACAAACTGAACGTGTCCAGGTGATCAGATCCATATCAAGAAATTAATCATGTAGCAGCAACTCAGAGGACACCCTTGTGTGGTTACAGTATTCCTACTGAGAAAAGAGTAACTGGTCTCCTGAATTAAGTCACCACACACTGGTTTTGTTTTGTACTTTAAGTAAATGGAATTATATGCACTCATGTAATCAACATTATGAGATCCTGGAGGTGGCATTTTCACATTTGAACTGAGACCTGAGTAATGAAAAGTAGCCAACCAGGTGACTTGACATTCTGGGAAAGAGAGGACAACAAATGCAAAGGCCCTTAGGTATGGCCTGAACTCAACATATCCAGACCATTAAAGAGGTGGAACGTGATAGTACTAGTCATGATGTGTAAGGTAGGCAGGGCCTGGATCAAGTAGGGCCTTACAGGGTCTGGTAAGGAGTTTTTAAAAACTTATAGTTCTTGCATGACCTACCCACAGATTTTCAGCTAGTAAAAAATAGCTGAATCCAAGTCTGGGTGCCAAAGGCCAGGCATGTAATTATAGTGCGCTCTCTATTATAAATAGCACAATATAGTAAGGCACAGCCTTATTGGGCACTGAAATGAGCCCGTTACATTAGTCATGTCTTAGGAGAAGTCTTGATTGAGGGCACTGAGTTTAAATGTTTAATGGTAATCTAATCATGGTATTTAGCTTTTTAGTATGTTTACCCTCTCATAATGGTTGGGTGCAGTTCACAGAGCTGTTCTGTTGTAGGAGAAGCAGAGACGTTGTGGGCAACACTGTCCCTGAGGCCCCTAGCTGTACAGTCCTTGGTGTGTGATTCTCTAAAAAGCACAGTTTCTGTCCAGGAACTCAGGGAGGAATGTGCCGTGTTGAGGGAAATGGAAACCATGCCCCTGCTGTTGTATACCTTACAATAGCTGACTCCAGCTTGATTTTCTGCTCTTTTTCAGAAGTGGGAAAAGAAAGATAGATGGCTGGCTTTTAGAAGTGAAGGCTGAAGCTTACATGGAAATTTTTAATCAGCTAAATACGGCTGTGGAGGCTGCATTGGAAGTTGTGACTGACCTTTATCTGCCTTCTTGCCTAGAAGAATAAATATCTGACTTTTTTTCTCTTTAAAAATGAAGTACAACTGCAGTATCCTTAGAAAAGGAAATTCATGTCAAATACTTCAGATGCTAAACTACTGATTTCTGTGTGGGGAAGATCTTTAAGTGATAGCTCATCCCAAGTTGGTTTTGTTTATTCAGAAGGAAGCATTTCTTTCATGGATGAGAGATAGAGTACACAGACCTACAGTCATGAGAATCTTGCTGCCCTTGTATCCTGGTCCAATTCTATAGGCACAATGCCCAGAAACTCACTGACATATCTTGTATTTTGGGGAGGAAAAGCAGTTATATATGCAACCTCAGATCATTTGTCTTTCAACTCGTTTTACTATTCACTCAATCTGGTATTGTCTTTTGCTAGCTACATCCATCATTCTCTGTTACTTGATGAAAACGTTTGCCTGAAGAATTTGAGAGATTTCTATACATTTGAGCAAATAATAAAATCAGTATGTGTGTGTGCTGGGTGTGCTTAGTCATGTACAACTCATTTGCAACTCCTTGGACTGTAGCCTGCCGGGCTTCTCAGTCCATGGGATTTTCCAGGTGAGAAAACTAGAGAGAATTGCCATTTCCTTCTCTAGGGCATCTTCCCGACCCAGGGATCGAACCCATGTCTCTTGCATCTCCTGAACTGGCAAGCGGATTCTTTATCACTGCAACACCTGGGAAGCAGTGCAGAAAGTCAGTATATTGATGAAATTTTGGGAAATGACATTAGAATTAGTCTGGTAAAGATGTAGGAGAAGGCATGCCAGGTGGAGTGGATTATGGGCCAAGGCAGAGGAGAGAGAGATGGGGAGATTAGAGCAGTCATTGCAGCAGACATGAAAGGCTGGTGGAGAACGTTTAGGCAAATGAGGAAGGAAAGAAGGGCTGTAGAAAGGCCAGAATTTGCCATGATGCTGAACTACATAACTGAACATCAAGCACATATTGTTCACTTAGTAAATATTTTCTGAATGCTTAGTCTTTGCCCAGTGCTATTTGTTGTAAGCTCCCTGAACGCAGAGACTATTTATAGGGAAGACTATCTTCCCTATAAATCGAGTGCTTTAGAGAATGTACCATGAGTGAGGGAGTGCAGGAAGAAGACACACAGCCCTACCCTCAGGGGGCTCATAGTCTAGTGGCAAAACTGGTGTGTAAACCAATAATCATACTGCAGCATTGTGAGATCAGTAGAGCTATGTTTTTAGTCCTCTAAGAGAAGGCAATGGCACCCCACTCCAGTACTCTTGCCTGGAAAATCCCATGGATGGAGGAGCCTGGTAGGCTGCAGTCCATGGGGTCACTAAGAGTCGGACACGACTGAGTGACTTCACTTTCACTTTTCACTTTCATGCATTGGAGAAGGAAATGGTAACCCACTCCAGTGTTCTTGCCTGGATAATCCCAGGGACGGGGCAGCCTGGCGGGCTGCCATCTATGGGGTCGCACAGAGTCAGACATGACTGAAGTGACTTAGCAGCAGCAGCAACAGCAGCAAGGCACTGTTAGAGGCACTTGCTTTCTCCTCTGCCTGAAATGCTGTTCCTTCTGATCTCAGGCCTTGTTCTCCTCTCCCATCATTCAGCTTATCATTCAACTTTTTGATTCTAAGTAGTCTTCCAACAGGGTTTTTTCTATATAAGATATTATCTGACTGACCTTCCCCCCGAGACTATTTTCTGCTTCTCACCTGCTTTTTAACACTTTGTGCTGTGCTTTGTCGCTCAGTTGTGTCCGACTCTTTGCGAGCCATGGACTGTCACCCGCCAAGCTACTCTGTCCATGGTGATTCTCCAGGCAAGAATACTGGATTGAGTTGCTATGCTCTCCTCCAGCGGATCTTCCCAACCCAGGGATCAAACCCAGGTCTCCCGCATTGCAGGTGGATTCTTAATCACTTTATTTGGTAGTTTATTATGTGTTTTTATTTCTTTGTTTTATTATCTGTCTTCCTTCCTTTCCTGCAAATGTAAGAATGTAAAGTCTGTGAGGGTAAAGACTGTTCTTATGCACTTCTATTTTACCAGTCTGCCTGACCAGGTATCCAGTAAGCTTTTGTGGTTTAGATGAATTCATGGAGTGCAGAGAACAAGAGACAGGTAAGTAACAGAGAAGTTGAGGATTGATGCCCACGTGACTCAGTGGGTAAAGACTCCACCTGCAGTGTAGGAGATGCAGGAGACACCAGTTTGATTCCTGGGTTTGGAAGATCCCCTGGAGGAGGCCATGGCATCCCAGTCTAGTATTCTTGCCTGGAGAATCCCATGGACAGAGGAGCTTGGTGGACTGCAGTCCATGGGGCTGCATGCAAAAGAGTTGGACATGACTGAAGTGACTGAGCACGCACACACACAGATAATTTAGGCAAGTTAGAAAGGAAAAGTCTGGTGGTGAAAGGGCTTTCATAATAATAGTACTGTGTGCATTCATATGTGACGGTTTCTGTGCAAAGTGATTTCTGTGCATGATTTCCTTAAACCTTACATGTTACTACAGGCAGATTGTACTGTCTTCATATTGCATGTAACAGAGCAGGGGCATAGACCAGTCATGTAATAACTTGCTTAAAATCACAGGGCCTGGGAGTCACCTGCCTTATGATGATACCTGTTAAAATAGTAAGTTATGTTGCCAGATGGTCCTGTTTGAACTGAACTGTTTAATTATGCTGATTGCTTACCTTTCCACATCTTTTTGTCCCTGAGGGATGGATACCTTAGTGTTTGAGCTTATGCTAATTTATTGTTGTTCAGTCACTAAGTTGTGTCTGACTCTTTGTGACCCCATGGACTGTAGCACAGCAGACTTCCCTGTCCTTTACCATCTCCCAGAGTTTGCCCAAAGTCATGTCGATTGAGTTGGTGATGCCATCCAACCATCTCATCCTCTTTTGGCCCCTTCTGTTCCTTCCTCAGTCTTTCCCAGCATCAGAATCTTTTCCAGTGAACTGGCTCTTTGCATCAGTATTGGCCAAAGTATTGGATATTCACCTTCAGCATCAGTCCTTCCAATGGATATTCAGGGTTGATTTTCTTTAGGATTGACTGGTTTGATCTCCTTGCTGTCCAAGGGACTCTCAAGAATCTTCTCCAGTACCACAGTGTGAAAGCATCAATTCTTCAGCACTCAGCCTTCTTTATGATCCAAGTCTCACATTTGTACATGACTATTGGGAAAACCAAAGCTTTGATTAGATGGGTGTTTGCTGGCAAAGTGATGTCTCTGCTTTTTAATATGCTGTCTAGGTTGGTCATAGGTTTTCCTTCCAAGGAGCAAGTGTTTTTTAATTTTATGGCTGCAGACACCATCTACAGTGATTTTGGAGCCCAAGAAAATAAAATCTGTCACTGTTTCCACTTTTTCCCTTTCTATTTGCCATGAAATGATGGGACTAGATCCCATGATTTTAGTTTTTTGGATGTTGAGTTTTAAGCCAGCCTTTTCACTTTCTTCTTTGACCCTGATCAAGAGGCTCTTTAACGTAGATGGACTAATCAACTTTTCATGATTGTCTTCTTATCTGGCTCTTTTGTTGTTCTTTAATCTCCCAGTCGTGTCTGATTCTTCGTGACCCCATGGACTGTAGCATGCCAGGCTTCCCTGTGCTTCAGCATCTCCCAGAGCTTGCTCAAACTCATATCCATTGAATGGGTGATATCATCCATCTGACTCTTATCAGGCTCTTATCCGACACCCTCCTTACTAGGCTCCAGGGTCTGGGAAGCAGGAGAAAAGGGTATGATTTCTGTATTAAAATAGGACTAAATTCAAATTCTAGGTCTGCCAAATTCTAGCTCTACACATTACTGAACTTGACTGACCCTCAATTTCTTGTTCTCTAAAAGGAGATACTTCTTACAGATGGTTACAAAGATTGAGTGAGATGATATGCATGACATCTGACATTCTGGTTAGATGGTAGGCTCAGAGTCATTATTTCTCTTGCAGTGAATTTTTGAAGCTAAATTTGGTTGGTTTATAAATTTAGGCATTATTAAGTCAGAATAGTTTTCCTTTCCCAGATTTGGTAAGCATTTATCATTTGCTGCCATGTCAGGGTTAGGCATTTCCAAATGTTTTATTTCACTTAATCCTGTAGCAACCACGTGAAACAGGTGATTATTCTCAGTTTACATCTAGGGATCTCGAGGCTCAGAGAGTTGAAGGCCTGTCTCCTGGGCCCCAGTTCTCATTGCAAAGATGGGGTGAAGGTCTGGTGAGGCTTAAGGTGGCAGTAGGGAAGGTCACATAGGGAGCTCAGTTGCACCATCCTGGATGTTGCTTCATTCCAGAAATGTTTGCATATCTTAGTGTTGACTTAGTAGCTATGGTTTCTGTACCTCATGTGCGTCAAAGATTTGAGGTGGGCGGACACCCAAACACTAGATTACAGTGCTTGGCATGTACCCAAGGGCAACTGGCATATGCCCTTCACTGTCTGCCCAGCACACAGCACTGCCTTTAGCATTTCAGGAATACTGAACAAACTGTGAAACTGGCTTTGGAGAGTGAGTTTTGGGGAATGGTGATAGAGGATAGAGTTTTGTAGTATTCTGAGTTCAGACTTCGATCAATGTGCTGATTATGTTGCCAGCTTTTGTCCCTTTCTAGAAATGAGTCCCAATAATACAGCACCTGAATACTAGTCACAAAAGCATAAATTTCTAACATTTACCTCTAAAATTTATTTTTATTTTAAAATGAAGGAGTTTGATATAATGTTTGAGTTGATATTTGAGACATGGCAAAGCTTAAGGAATAGGTTTGTGTAAGTTTGGGGCATAAGAATAGGGGTGGAATAAGAGGGGGTGGATCTTTTTCTACCCTCATTTCTCCATGAGCTTATCCCATTTCCATTTCTAGGCTGTCTTAGGTCCAGGGTTGTGACCCAAGGATCCTGAGGAATTGGATAAAGGTGCCTTGTGAAGTTAGAGGTCAGGGAGCAGTGAGAGATGAGGTTGGAGATATAAGCAGGGGCAAAATTTTGCTAATCCTGTGAGTCTGGTAATGCAGTTAAGATTAGTTCTTGAGGACAAGGGGAGCCATTGAAGTGTTTTAGACAGTGGGGTGGCAGGGGCAGCTTTATCCTTTAGAGTATTCCTTCTTCATGTAGTGTGGAGAGGGTTGGAGGGTTGTAAGTATGGAAATCATTCAGGAGATTGTTGTACTGTTTGAGTGCTGGTAGTAATTATGCCCAGGATAATAGACACAAACCAGGACCAGATTCTCACTGCATGGGTTTAAGTCTTGCCCTCAACACTGGTTATCTTTGTGATGTGTGAAAATTATTTACATATTTTATTACAGGATTCATTTTTTTTTCTTTTTCACATTTCAACATCTCTGAAAACTGAATGTGTTTGTAGACTTGTGTCACAGATTGAGGAACAATTTTTTGTTTTTCCCTCGAGTGGTGGAAGTGAAAAAAGATGAGGGTTTTGGATCAAAATCAGGGTGACCACATAATTTATTGTCAAATCAGGATACTTTTCAGAGTGAATGTGAGCTCTGTGAGTAATTACACCAGTGCATGTAAGAGAAACCCATGCTGTGCCTAGAAAACTGATATATGGTCCTTCTAACTAAAATGGACTGAATGGTGGCAGTCAGGATAGACGAGAAACATTGGCATTATTAAGTAAAGAGGCTGAACAAGATTCATGCTTTCCCTGCTGGATCTCCATTGCTGGCTTCTTCTCTCCACTGCCATGTACCAAAAAGGTGATAAAAGGCTGTTTACCATCCCTTAGCAGAGAAGGTGTGAGTTGCTGTAGTTATGAAAGATCCTTGCTTATCTCTGCCATGGAACCATGTGCTCTGTCCTTATGCTCAGGTGTTCTCTGGACATGTTGTTATGGCCTACAGAACAAGAACAGGTGAATAAAAGAAGAGAAATATAAAGACCCATAAATTTGCCAGGCTTGCAAAGTGCAGGTTTCTAAACTTGAGCACAATGAAGAGCTTTCCCAAGTCCCAAGCCTACCTTATCCAGTATTCACAGCATTCTGGGCCCTGTGGAATCATGCCATCTGGCTTAGTTATTTCCGTTCGTGCTCTCACTCTTGTATGGACGATGCAGTTGATTGTTATGCCTTCTTTGGTTGAAAGATCTCCTTGGACTTATCTCAAGCGGGTAAAAAAAGAGAAATATTTATTGAAAGGGACACATACCAGAACTGAAGATTAATCTTCCTTGATGTTGGCTCCTCTGTGGATCTTCGTTTGTGTTAACTGGTTGCTACTAGGGGTACTATTTCTCTATAACTTCCACCTGCCCATAACTTTGTCCATTCTTTGGTCCACTCCAGCTTCCTAACCCTAATACATCATCCATCTCTGTCTCCCAGAATGTTACAGTTTTAATAACAAGAACATCTCATTGATCTAGCTTATCATTTTGCTCTAATGTTCAAGTCACTGGCCAGCTGCAAGATTGGATGCTGCTTTGTGAAGTATGCATCTCTGCCCTTCCATTTGTGGTTGAGGTAGGGAGGTCTTGGAGAGGAGCAGCATCATAGCCTCTTGAGTAGGAGGTCTCTGGGTGCAGTGTTGGTGGGGTGGCCTGATCCATTTAGAGTTCCTTTATGAACTGCTACTAACTTGTCCATCTTCTTCTCCAAGTTCACATGTTCACTTTTGCTTTGTTTCCTTTTTTGCGTTCTCAAATTTCTGAAAATTGTCTCACTTTTCACTTGGCTGGTCTTAGGCTAATTTATCGGAAATTAAGGTGAGGATGAGATAGTTGGATGGCATCACCGACTCAAAGAATGTGAATTGAAGCAAACTCTGGGAGATGGTGAAGGACAGGGAAGCCTGGCATGTTGCAATCCATGGGGTCACAGAGAATCAGACACGACTTAGCGACTAAATAACAAGGTGATGTAGTGGGCTTTGTTTTAGACCATTTTCTTATCACAATGAAATAATTCTCTGGAGAAAATTATTAAGTGGGAAAAGGGTTATCATGGCAATCATCCAAACAGTCAAGTGAGTGTTTTCAAGACAAATGTAGAAAGCAGGCTTTATGTGGCCCTGGAATACGTCTCAGCTTTGTTTGGAGTAATAATCTGATTTGAAGTAACCCAACTTCTCTTGGGTTCATCTCCACTTTACACTTCCCTAAGAGGATTTGTTTGGGTTCTTTTGCCATCACTCAATAAAAACCTGCCATATTGGGCAGGACTTCCTTGAAGCTGTCTGCAGAGGGTGCTGGCTCCGACATTAATCCCTGGTACAGTCATATGGGACTCGGCACAGGATTTATTTCATTTAAACCATAAGTAGGAAAACTATATTTTATCCTTGAAACTGGGGCACTTTTGGTAGTTAAAGGGAGCACTGTTAATAATTATGCCAGAATACTAGGCTTCCCAGGTAGCCCAGACAGTACAAAATCTGCTTGCTATTCAGGAGACCCGGGTTTGATCCCTGGGTTGGGAGGATGACCTGGAGAAGGGAATGGCTATCCATTCCATTATTCTTACCTGGAGAATTCTATGAACAGAGGAGCCTGATGGGCTACAGTCCATGGAGTAGGAAAGAATCAGGACAAAACTAAGCAACTTTCACCTACTTACTTAATGGGCATAATTTGGAGATGGAAATAGCAACCCACTCCAGTATTCTTGCCTGGGAAATCCCATGGACAGAGGAGCCTGGTTGGTTGTAGTCCACAGGGTTGCAAAAGAGTCAGACACAACTTAGCGACTTAATGACCACAACAGACATAAACCAGGACTGGAACCAGGCTGCTTGTATTCAACTTGTGACATGTAGTAGATTTGTGATCTTGTGGAAATTACGTATTTTATTATAAGACACTTTACGTTTTTCACATTTCAGCATCTCTGAAATATGGATGTGTTTTATCCTTGTGTCATAGATTGATTGGCAGGTTTTTCCTAGTGGTGCATTAAAGTGGTGTGAAAAAGTTGCTCATTCTTGAAACTTGATGAAATTTCTCTGTTTTTGGTTTTCTCTTCTATAAAATGTAGACAGTTACAGTAGTCACCTCCCAAAGTTATACTGAGGATTAACTGAGGCCCTGTATACCCTCTTAGCACCATGCCATAGATGATCAATAAATTTTAGTTATTGGTTTTTATATTATTATCACTGACTTTAATAAATTATATTTAAATCATAGTTAATAAATCATATTATATACTGTGATTAAATTTCATTTAACTTAAATGTGTTCATTAAATATATTATCTAAATAAATATATTAAATAAGCTATCAATTAAAATGTAATAATTAAAGCAAATTGATGACGGTCAGTTAAAATCACTGCAGATGGTGACTGCTGCCATGAAATTAAACAACGTTTATTCCTTGGAAGAAAAATTATAACCAACCTAGACAGCATATTAAAAAGCAGAGGCATTACTTTGCCAACAAAGGTCCATCTAATCAAAGCTATGGTTTTTCCAGTTGTCATGTATGGATGTGAGAGTTGGATTATACAGAAAGCTGAGCACTGAAGAATTGATAGTTTTGAACTGTGGTGTTGGAGAAGACTCTTGAGAGTCCCTTGGACTGCAGGAGATCCAACCAGTCCATCCTAAAGGAGATTAGTCCTGGATATTCATTGGATATCCTGATGCTGAAACTCCAATACTTTGGTCACCTGATGTGAAGAACTGACTCATTTGAAAAGACCCTGATGTTGGGAAAGATTGAGGGCAGGAGAAGGGTATGACAGAGGATGAGATGGTGGGATGGCATCACCGACAAAAAGGATGTGAATTTGAGTAAATTCTGGGAGTTGGTGATGGACAGGGAGGCCTGGTATGCTGCAGTCCATGGGGTCGCAAAGAGTCCAGACATGACTGAGTGAGTGAACTGAACTGTATTAAAATATTATGTTAACTATGTATAACAAATATACAGTTAAGTTCTGGCTACATAAATAATAAACAGAAGGGCTTTATTTTTGTAAAAAACCTCCAATGATGTTTTTCCTGCTTTCCTCCTAAATCCCCTCAATATTGCAACTTGAAAGGGAGATGAGCAGTGTAAGCCAAGTCAGAGATCAGAAGAATTGAGGTGGGGAAATGGCAGGTAAGGAGAGACAGAGGTTCCCTGTAGTGTCATGCTGGTGTCAGGAAGGCTACAAGGAAATCTACAAGGAAATTTCTTGGGGTAAGGACTTTCTTGCACTTAGCCCCAGATTGGGAGTGGAGACCAGCCTTTTAGATTTTTTTTTACTTTACACTTTTTATTTTGTATTGGAGTATAGCTGATTAACAATGTTTTGATAGTTTCAGGTGAACAGTGAAGGGACTCAGTTATACACATACATGTGTTCATTCTCCCCCAAACTCCCCTCCCATTCAGGCTGCCACAATGAGCAGGGTTTCATGTGCTGTATAGCAGGTACTTGTTAGTTATCCATCTAAAATGTAGCAGTGTGTACAAGTCCATCCACACTCCCTAAGTATCCCTTCCCACCAGCAACCATAAGTTCGTTCTCTAAATTTGTCTCTTTCTGTTTTGTAAGTTCATTTGTATCATTTCTTTTTTGATTCCGCATATAAATGATGTCCCATGATATTTTTCCTTCTCTGACTTACTTCATCAGTATGATGGTCTCTAGGTCCATCCACATAGCTGCAGACGGCATTGTTTCATTATTTTTAATGGCTGAGTAATATTCCATTGCATATATGTACCATCATCCTCTTTATCCATTCCTCTGTCAATGAACATTTAGGTTGCTTCCATGTCTTGGCTGTTGTAAACAGTGCTGCAGTGAACATTGGGGTGCATGTATCCTTTTGGATCATGTTTTCCTCCAGACATATGCCTAGGAGTGAGATTGCAGGGTCATGTAGTAGCTCTAGTTTTAGTTTTTTAAGGAACCTCCATACTGTTCTCCATGGGCTTCCCAGGTGGCTTGGTGGTAAACAATCTGCTTGCCAGTGTAGGAGATGCAGGTTCAGTCCCTGGGTAGGGAAGATCCCCTGGAGGAACAAGTGGCAGCCTACTCCAGTATTCTTGTCTGGAACATCCCATGGACAGAGGGGTCTGGCAGGCTGCAGTCCATGTGGTCACAAAGAATTGGACATGGCTGAGAATGCAGAACAGTATTTGCCATTGCTGTTTAGTTGCTAATGAAAGGTTGTTGTTGAATCACGCAAATACACCGGGATTCTTGGCCCCCGGAGGAGAAGAATTCAGTCCGGGGCCAGAGACGAGGCTTGATTGCTCAGAGCTTTTGTGTAATAAAGGTTTATTAAAGTATAAAGGAGATAGAGAAAGCTTCTGACATAGGCATCAGAAGGGGATAGAAAGAGTACCCGCTTGCTAGTGTTGACAATGAAGTTATATACTCTCTAATGAATCCAAAGAATGTCTGGAGGTTGTAAAGACCTCATCAGACCTACTCCCATAATTTACATTTTAAGATAACAGAATTAGCCAGAAGGTTTAATCTAAAGACTGGCCTTAATCCAGAGACTGTCCTCAGGCAGGATACATTATTGTTATATAATCCTAAGGAATGTGGAGAAAGAAAAAGTTTGTCCTTTCTTCCTCTTTGAGAATTCCAGACCCCTCTCTCCTTGGGGACCCCTAGATTTCCTATCAACCTGCCTAGGAAATGACTCTCTCATTCCCCCCTTTTCTTTTAGGAGAATTATGTTGCCTAGGGAAAAGGGGCGTCGTTCTCGTTCCATAACTGCTTCCGAGCTGACAAGGGGCGTTGTCCCTAAATTGGTGAGGCAACATATTCTCCTAATCCTCATATTGAGGATATCTGATCCAGGGGCCCCAAATAGTAGCTGGAGGAAGCTACAGCAGTAGCAGGAGTTTGAGCAACCATTTGTAACTTAAAAGCTTTCATGTGGCTAGAAACAAATCCAGTTATACAATTACAGATGTAGGGAGCAAACAGCAAAAACAAAACAACCAGAATTATTGTAATTAAGATAGTTGTCCACCATGGGGAACTAGTTAATGTCTCTCAAAGTGAGGCAATTGAGGAATCAAAATTAAAAGTCACATTATGTCCATAGTTAAAGTACAAAGTGTTGCACCAGTCCATTTTAGGGTTGGTAGATGTCATCAGATGAAGAAGAGGCATCGCATGTGATTGTTGTCGAAGGTATTCACAGACTTGGAGAAAGTCTTGAAGTGGGGATGTCCACCATGGGAAGCCTTCCACTGACGAAGAGGGGAGCGCTCCGCAGACCCAGCAGTTAGACCGATTGTGGAATGCAGCATAGGAGTGAGCCCAGGACAGGAAGACATTGTCTTGAGGATCCAAAGGCAGACTCAGGATATTTGGAGTCAGCAGAAGTAGACTCACATAGATTATCAGGCCCATCTGCTGCCCTTTGCTTAACTCTAGAGCTCGGGTCAGAGCCACAAGCTCCGCTAACTGAGCACTGGTTTCCTGGGGGGTAGATTTTGCTTCCAAAACCTGTTCAGCAGTCACCACGGCATAACCTGCTTTACGCTTTCTATCCTGAACAAAAGAACTGCCATCTGTAAATATTTTCATGTCAGGATTGTCTAATGGGGTATCCTTTAGATCCTCCCGAGCTGCATAGTTCAAAGTTAGGAATTGAGAACAATCGTGATCAGGTGTTTCATTTTCCTTCTCAGGAAGGAAAGTGGCAGGATTTAAATTTCCACAAACTTTAAGCTTAGTTACTGGTCCTTCTAACAACAATGACTGATACTTAAGAAGCCTACTGTCTGTCATCTAAATATTAACCTTAGAATTTAAGATTTCACTTACATCATGAGAAGTCAGTACAGTAAGGTTTCGTCCATTAATTATTTTTAAAGCTTCAAGTGCTAATAAAGCCGCTGCCCCAATTACTCTTAGGCAGTGGGGCCACCCACGTGAAACTACATCTAATTCTCTGCTTAGATAAGCAATAGGTTGCTGGTGAGGCCCTCGGGGTTGTGTCAAAACTCTCAATGCCACACCTTTTCTTTCAGTGACAAACAAATTAAATTCTGACCCTGTGGGCAAGCTCAGAGCTGGAGCTTGCAGGAGAGCAGTCTGAAGAACCTTAAAAGCCTTTTGAGTTTCTGGAGACCAGACCAGTTTGTCGGTTTGGGCCTGTTGAGTTTCAGCTATAAGTTTATATAAAGGCCGAGCAAGTTCCCCGTAACCCGGAATCCAAATGTGACAGTAACCTGTGATTTCTAAAAATCCTCTCAATGTCT